>NC_091392.1:59705000-60330000 GCF_032191515.1 Phaenicophaeus curvirostris | reverse complement strand
GATGTGATGGGGCTAGAGATGTGACAGGGCTAGAGATGTGAGGGGAGCTAGAGATGTGATGGGGCTAGAGATGTGACAGGGCTAGAGATATGAGGGGGGCTAGAGATGTGATGGGGCTAGAGATGTGACAGGGCTAGAGATGTGAGGGGGGCTAGAGATGTGATGGGGCTAGAGATGTGATGGGGCTAGAGATGTGACGGGGCTAGAGATGTGACAGGGCTAGAGATGTGAGGGGAGCTAGAGATGTGATGGGGCTAGAGATGTGACAGGGCTAGAGATATGAGGGGGGCTAGAGATGTGATGGGGCTAGAGATGTGACAGGGCTAGAGATGTGGCAGGGCTAGAGATGTGAGGGGGGCTAGAGATGTGATGGGTGCTAAGAGATGTGACAGGGCTAGAGATGCGAGGGACGATCTGCTCCTCGGAGATGCGGGGGATGTGGCAGGTGCCAGGAGCGCACAGCGGGTCCCTGTTCGGTCCCTGTTCTGCCTCCCCTCCTCCCGGGGAGCCCCGCCACGGCCGCCTCTCCTCGCAGGGCACCCCGCATCCCCGAGGGGAGCCCCCCCGGCCCCATTCGCGCTCAGCAGCCGCTCCCCGTGCCGCCGCCGCCTCACCTGATGTAGGGGACGAGGGGCTCGACGTGCCCCGCCAGCACGGCGATCACATAGGAGATGATGAACGCGGCCGAGGACCAGCCGACGAGCAAAGCGGGGACGCCGGCCACGCCGGGCAGGGAGCGGAGCATCCCCCGCGGCGGCTCCGCGGCGCCGGCTTCGGCTCCCAGACGGCGACCGAGGGCTTGCGGGACGCGCGACCCGCCTCTCCCCGCTCCCGGCCGCCTCCCACGCGTGTCTCCCCGGCCGCCTCCCGGCCGCGCCGCCCGGCCCTCCGCTCGCGCTCCCCGCCCGCCCCGCCCGAGGCGCTCCCGGCCGCCTCTCGACCCGCGGCGCTGCGGGAGGTTTCTGGTGGAGGCCGAAACGCCCTCCCCTTCGCTTTCTTGTCCCCTGGGGCTGCCGGCGGTCCGTGCGGCCACAGTTAGAATCATAGAACGGTTTGGGATGGAAAGGACCTTAAAGATCATCCAGTTCCAACCCCCCTGTCATGGGCAGGGACACCTCCCACCAGACCAGGCTGCCCAAGGCCCCATCCAGCCTGGCCCTGAGCACCTCCAGGAATGGGGCAGCCACAGCTTCCCTGGGCAACCTGGGCCAGTGCCTCACCGCCCTCATGGCGAAGAAATTCCTCCTTATGTCTGGCCTAAACCTGCCTCTCTCCAGTTTATACCCATTATCCCTATCACCAAAAGCCTTTGTAAACCACCCCTCCCCAGCTTTCCTGTAGCCCCTTCAGGTACTGGAAGGTCGCTATAAGGTCTCCTCAGAGCCTTCTTTTCTCCAGGCTGAACAACCCCAACTCTCTCAACCTGTCATTGTATGGGAGGTGCTCCAGCCCTCTGATCATCTTTGTAGCCCTCCTCTGGACACGTTCCAACAGCTCCATATCCTTCTTACATTGAGGATTCCAGAACTGGACACAGTACCCCAGATGTGGGCTTACAAGAGAGGAATGGAGCAGCAGAATCGCCTCCCTCACCCTGCTGGCCACTATTCTTTCAATGCAGACCAGGACAAGGTTGGCCTGAGCTGTGAGAACATATTGGCAGCTCATGTCGAGCTGCTGATCGACCAGCACCCCCAAGTCATTCTCCACAGGGCTGCTCTCAATCACATCATCCCCCATCCTGTAGTGAAATCGGGGATTGCCCCGACCGAGGTGTAGGACGTTGCACTTGGCCTTGTTGAACCCCATGAAGTTCTCACAGGCCCACTTCTCCAGCCTGTCCAGGTCCCGCTGGATGACATCCCATCCTTCCACTGTGGCAACTTCACCGCTCAGCTTGGTGTCATCTGCAAACTTGCCAAGGGTGCACTTGATCTCGTCAGTATCATTGATGAAGATATTAACAGTTCTCTGTAAAAAGAACAGGGAAAGGTCTACAAAGTGCGTCCAGCGTTTGCTTTTATCACTGTGGGCTTTGCAGGCTGGCTGCTGTCTTGCAAGAAGGATGGATCTCACCCTCCTTCTGCAGTGTTCATCAGCTCCACAAGATTGGGCAGCCTGGAGAGTACCTGGAATACTACAAGAATACCTGCAAGAAAGCTGGAGAGGGACTGTTTACAAAGGCTTGTAGTGATAGGACTAGGGGCAATGGGTATGAAGTGGAGACAGGCAGATTTAGACTAGACATGAGGAGGAATTTCTTCACCATGAGGGTGGTGAGGCACTGGCACAGGTTGCCCAGGGAAGTTGTGGAAACATAGTAAGTTAGAAAGTGAGTACATTGCATACCTTTGAAGATATTGAGAAGTAAGATGGAAATTTAATAAAAGGACTTGAGACAGTGTTTAAAAGTAAGTACAATGTAAGTACAAGAGTAAGTACAGTGTACGCACAAAAAAGTAATCACATAAAATTCTTCTACTGCTAAGACTGGAGGCACTCTACACTGTATGTCTTTTGGCAGTAGCATGTTGTTCACATTCTCACGTATAATTTGAGTCTAATAATTCACTGATACTTCATGATTACATTCAAACACTTTTTTAAAATTAAAAAGCCCATCATATTGGCTAATGCTTCTGTGCCACTCTGAAAAAGAGGATTTTTAGGTATAGAGAAAGCAAGGCTTTGGAGAACAAAAAAGACAAACCACAAATTCATACTTAATTTTTCCTTAGGTAATCTATCTCCTAGTAATTTTCAGTGGCAGAAATATCTGGCTGAAAAGAAGAGTTGCTTTTTTTTTTCTTTTTAAGTTAGAGATGCAAAAATAATGGAACAGAATTTATGTTTGAGCTGTCTTAATACATGCTTATGTAATACTTGTTGTTTAATTACCACTCAGTATTGGGTATTGGTTTTTTCCCCCTTGAAGAATCAGAAGAAATGCTACACAGGCATAATGTCTAGTCTCTTTAGTAAATAAATGGACTGCAGGAATGTATCGACTTTAACTGTATTTGTAGAAGTAGAATTTGACAATTTTTTTTTCAGTAAAATAGTATTCACTTTAGCTCCTTGTACACAGGGTAGTTCACTTAATTTACTGCATCAACATTTAAGTCACATTATTGGAAAAATGTTTCATGCACCATTCTACAAAATCACATTATACTAACTCTAGTTTTGTAAGTAGTACATAACTGACTCTTAGATGAGAGTTGGGTATTTAAATTCTTCACATGACTTTTTACAGTGGCTGGACATTGTTTGGAGCGAAAGAAAAAGACACGTCTTTGGCTCAAGCAAGTGGTGACTTACTGTTTGGTGATCACTAGCAAAGTCACTCTGCTGCTATGTAAACATTTATTACAGCTCATGTGATGTTTCTTTGTACGTTTATTGTAGGAGGTAGTTAGTAACAATATATCATTTGAGTGGTGCTCTTTAATGTGTTTTTTTCAGCAGCATTAATATGTTTTTCTTGAAAAGATCATTAGGACCTGCAACAAGTAACAAATACAGGTTACCCACAAACTTCAGGGAAGTCTTTATATATGCCGGATATGAGAACATTAGTGTGGTATTCCAAACAAGGTGTATGTATTTTGATTTATTGTGCTTTAGGAAAATTATATTAAAACTCTGACTGTATAAAAATATAAAATAACTCTGAATTTTAATGTAGCTTCACTGGGTTTTAATATTGAAAAATAAGACAGTAGCCCACAACGTGTGCTCACTGCCCAGAAAGCCCATTGTATCCTGGCCTACACAAAAACAAGCACGGCCAGCAGGTCAAGGGATGTGATTCTGCCCTTCTACTCTGCTCTGGTGAGATCCCACCTGGAGTACTGTATCTAGGTCTGGAGTCTTCAGTCCAAGAAAGACATGGACCTGTTGGAGCAAATCCAGAGGAGGGCCACAAAAAGTGGTCAGAGGCCTGGGACACATCTCTTGTGAAGAAAACCTGAGAGAGTCAGGGCTGTTCAGCCTGGAGAAGAGTCCAGGGAAATTTTATTATGGCCTTTCAGTAGATAAAGGGGGCTTATAAGAAAGATGGAGAGGGACTTTTTACCAAGGTTTGTAGTGAGAGGACAAGAGATACTGGTTTTAAACTGGGAGAGTCATGGAGACACTGAATCACTTAGGTTAGAAAAGACCTTGAAGATTGTCATGTCCAAAAAAGGGTAGGTTTAGATTGGATATAAGGAAGAGATACTTTACTATGAGGGTGGTGAGGCACAAAAATAGGTTGCCCAGAGAAGCTGTGGATGCCCCCTCCTTGGAAATGTTCCCAGGTCAGGTTGGAGGGGGTTTTGAGCAACCAGATCTAGTGAAATATGTCCCTTTTTACGGCTGGGGGATTGGACTACATGGTCTTTAAAGGTCCCTTACAACCCAAACTATTCTATGATTCTGTTGTTTAACAAAATGATTGGACTACTTTCTATATATTTAAAACTTTGATACAAATTTATGCTTGTCAGTGCAATATCATATTACAATCATCGGGAAAAAAGATATGTCAGAATATGTAAATAATAACATCCATGTCAGTGTTTTGAAAACATACGGAGGTAAAGCAAATAGTCATGGAAGAGATCTAGAATAAGGTATGTTGGTGGTACTTGTATCACCACTTTTCTCCTATTTTGTTCACAATCTGGTTTCCATAGATTTCATATTTCTTATTTGTGACTCTTTTCTTTATGACATTACCTTCTGAGGAAGGTCACTTAATTTTAATTACCTAAGGTACATGAAGAGGTCTTGTGTGCAAAGTGTCATGCAAAAAGCTTATTGTTTTGTTGTCACCTACACAGCACTTTTCAGTTTTTAAAATACTGTGTCCTAGAATAATTTTTGCCTTGGCACCTCCAATTTGAGAATGGTTGTACACTGATTTTTAAACATATATAGACATTTTCAGTTGCTAATGAAAAATATATTTATTTGCCATTGACAGGCATTCTCTTTCTAAGAGAAAACACAGGTAGGTAAAAACAATTTTGGAGGAAGAACTGATTTGAAGGCTCAGGAACTGAAGCAACAGGGAGGCAATCACATTTTCTGGAGACATAAGCATCTCACTGGGCATTGATAAAAAGAATATTTTACAGTATCTTTTAAATCTAGACAGATTACTTGCACACTTGACTTCTCTGGTATGTATCTTTCACATCTAGACAATGTTTTTCTAGTAAATTCATTCTAGTATTTAAACAATGGAGGCTGGGTTTTCTGGACTAGCTGATAAAATAGTCTTGGTTTCCTTAGAGAAGCTGTGACAGGCACTACATTGGTCTTTCTTGTAACAGCATGGTCCTGTTACTGGTTTGCTTCAGTCTTTCCCATCATATTTCATGTACTTAAAATGCTCACTGCTGAGAACTGTGTTTACAAGAAAGCTGTTTAAAGGTATGGAGGAGCAGCATAGCTTAATTTAGGCAGATTTTGAAAGAGATCTAAACAAAACAAGGAAGTGGAATGTGTAATTCCAAACTCACTTGTTATAAAGTGATATGGAACGTTAAAGACCTACTTGGAGAACTCCTCCTCAAAGGAGGGGTTGGTCTTCAATACCTCTGCATGGTGTTCAGACAGATCATGTGCAGAATACTTGGAGTAGCTCTTACTTCCCTGATCTGGTAAAGACCTTGCTGGAAGATGGAAGACAAGCTGGAGGAGAACATGTAATGAAAGTCTGAAACATGAGCAAAAGAGAGGTTAAGTATTTTGTTTTTTTCTTAAAACCTTTTATTTTGCTATATGCAAGCACTAGTTAAAAACAGCCTTGATCCATGAATGGAATGCTTAAATATTTTTACTAACACCTGCCAATCCTTTAGCAAACTGTACAGCAAAGCCAAGTGATTTTTTGTCTTACATCATGTGTGTTTTTAAAAGATGAGTAAAGGGTAACTCCCAAGCTTCCTTTGACTGTCATACACAGGCAACCTCTAAAACTGAAAATACAATTTGAATTTGGGCTTTTACTTCATGGTTCTCCTGGCACTTTTACCCTTTCTTTAAACTTGAAAGTGTTTCCAGTAGAGCAAAACCAAAAAAAACCCCTAATAATCTGGAGGAGATTATATTTAGAATATAAAAAACAAAAGGTCTACAGTTTATGCACTCAGAGATTACTTGTTTTTATGTATGTAACCAGCTTCACCACAATGACATAACTTAAAACTGCTCATAAGCAGAACTAAGTCTTGCCAGGAAATCAAGTGAGAGAGAAGAGGAAGAGTTTGTATAGAGAAAAGCAGTTTATGGTGAAAAGAAGTCAGGGAGGGTGTGACAGCTGTGCAGCAGCTGGGCACTGGTGTGTTGAAGATGGATATTGGCTGAAAAGAAGGAAACAGTTGCTAGCCACGGTTTGTTTCAGAACATTTACAGGAAGAATCAAACACACTACCTGTAACTTCTGCAGATTACTGTGTGAAGGGTTCAGGCTGGTTTGTGGTATCTCTTCCTCTCCCCCTTGGTCACACGCCAAATGTCTGTAACCTCTCAGTAACAAAAGCACGTGTAAGATATTCTCACTTCTGACATGAGATTCAGAATGGCAGTAATAACGACTTACATCATCTGTGGCATTACGTTAATATTTCTAGCAAGTGATGTGATTTATTATAGTTACAAAGTAGCTGTAAGTTCTTACTTTTAAAGAGAAAAGATGGTTTGGTATGCTTAGTTTGTTTTGGTTCCCTCTATAGTTGGCTAGGTTATGACATCTAACCGATTGTTTAACCAGATTATTGACAAAGATGTATCAGCTGTCAAAAAGAGTGGGCAAGTCAAAAATACTGATGAGTCCCTTAAGAATAAAGAGAGGTAACTACTAGGTTGAAATTGTGTAGTTTTCTTTCCAAAAAAAAGGATAAGAGCTTTCTGTGCTGTGGGACAGATTTGTATCGATACCTCCTGATAATGCTGAGATCTGAAAAGAATTCCTAGAGAAGATGAGCTCTCAAAACGTGTATTTTTCTCTCTTCTACTCTCTATTTTCACTTTCTTTTCAGGAGAGGTCTCTCAAAAGAAAAGGTTTGGTGGGAGAAGTCTTTTTTTCCAGAATGTATGAGCTGTAGACTGGTGTGGGCTATAAAGGGCAAGAAAGAGACTCTTTAGCTGCAGATGGACTGTTCTGCAGTGACTTTGTTCTCCCTCACTCTAAATGAAGTAGTCAACATGCTCAAGCAGTTAGTGGGTGAATTTTGCTTTAGCATTTTTATAATTTTGGAGCTACATTTCTGAAGAAGCACATTTTTAGGGAAAAGGCAATCATTCAAAGCAAAATGGTAGCTTTTGATGTGGCCTTGCCATCGGAGAGAAGTACTTTTACAGTTCATTAGTGAAACACAGTAACTGAGAGTAAGTTGCTTGCTGAACAGGAAAAGGAAGTAATGAAACTCATGACCTTGAGCCCAATTAGGATGCAGAGGGATTAAAGGATTCAGTCTAAACTGAGAGATCTTGATCAGTCCTAGGAAAAGCTATCAAAAATATCTTTTTCTCAATATCAGAAGTGGCTAATGATCTGCTTCAGCATAAAAAGCTCTTGGAAAAGGGGACTACCACTGCTGAAAAATGTTAAACTAGTTTTGCAGAACAATTTACAGATTTTGTTTTGTCTGCTGCTACCGCAGCATATTGCTAAATATGGGGCATTCAACTATTTCTTCCTGTTATAACATGCTTTGCACTTTGCTGGCTGCCTTACTGTTTGCTCCTTTCCTACACATTTTTCGCCCCTGGTCACAGCTGATACTAAGATATAACAAGGACACAGAGAGCAGCTAAATGTGTTTCAGGGTAGGATTACAAAATCTGTTTATGTTGATTCAAGGTGATATAAATGTAGCAAATAGATTTACTTAGTAAAATGTAATTTTACAAAACCTAAATATTTTGCCCAGTTTTGCCTTTTCAGTTTTAACAAACTGTGTTTTCTATTAATTCTTGGCCTTTGCCAATCACAGAATCATAGAGCGGTTTGGGTTAGAAGGGACCCTAAAGGTCATCCAGTTCCAACCCCCCTGCCGTGGGCAGGGACACGTTACATCCAACCAGGCTGCCCGAGGCCCCATCCAACCTGGCCTTGAACTTCTCCAGGGATGGGGCAGCCACAGGTTCCCTGGGCAACCTGTGCCAGTGTCTCACCACTCTCATGGTGAAGAAATTCCTCCTTATGTCTAGTCTAAATCTGCCCCTTTCCAGTTTATATGCATTCCCCCTCATCCTATCACTACAAGCCTTTATGAACAGTCCCACTCCAGCTTTCTGGTAAGGCCCTTTCAGGTACTGGAAGGTTGCTAGTCCTTTTAATTCTAGGTTTGTGCTGTGTAGCAATTCTGTAAGACCACAAATAATATGGAATAAAGGCAAAAAGATTGTTCTTGTTCAATAAAAGTGCAGTAAAATCATTATCATAAGGCATAAGCAAATGCTCACCTTTATACCCTGGCCATGAGTACTGTGATAACCTGTGGGAGCAAAGCATCACTACTTCCTACTGGAATGAGGAACCATGGATTGAAGAAAAGCTGGAGCAACACAGGGAGTCCAAAAGAAAAGATCATGACCTATACATGTGTCTTGTCTGTACCAGCTATTCTACACCTATTAATGGCTTCAGGTTTAGAGGTTCAGGTTTAACATTGTTATGGCCCATTATCAGGGTTCAATGGGAGGCAGGAAGTGGTGTCATAGGCAGCAGTGGCCAGAGGCTGCTCATTAAAGCCCACCTAAGCACATTGGTCCATTTCATGGGGCTATCCGCCACTACCTTGCTGGAGAACCCCCACCTTGGTCCTTCTGTCACACACCGAGGGAGACAAAGTAGGACTCAGAACTGCATTTAACATTTAGTTCATTAGCTATAATATTACAATTCTAAGTCAAAAGTATAGGCTTAAGTCTAGATCAATACTAGCATCCTATAAGGGTTTGAAGAAGGACTATATGACCTGTTCGGAGTTCAGTGATAAAGTCTTTAGATGTTTCCTCGAAGCTGCCGCGAGTGAAGTTTCTCCAAACGATTTGGTGTCTCCAAACGATTTGGTGTCTCTTCCGTGTTCGTAGATTGTTGTTGTTGATGTGGTGGGTCTCAGACCAGCTGAGAGGGAGCTCCAGTTAAGGTTTGCTCCTCTCATTCTCTTCTGTCCATTCTGGAGTGATAACATCTAGGGTATCAGTCGGCCCATCTCCTTATCTTCTTTATCTTTTGTCAGTGCTGATGGTAAGAGACACAGTGGATTGCAGTGCAACCTTATGAATGCTTTTGTTTTGAGGATCACCTCTGAGTGTTTGTTCTGCAGCTATAGTGTAACTCTGAGGAGGGAGGGGATGACCAGGAGCCAGTTCAGTCATCCTGACAGGCAAAGGAGTGGCAGAGACATAATGGTGACCTCATTCTCCCCCACTCATCCTTGCTGCACAGGTGGGCTTTGATACGGCCGCTGATGTGGAGTAGCCACCAGACCTCTGTCTGTCTGCTCTCCAGCCTGGGACTCAGCAGAGCAGCAGCTCTCTTCAGCAGCTTCCAGGAGGGTGGGGGGAGAGGGTGATATGTCATTTCTACCCCTTGGCTTTGTCACTCGTATTCCTATTAAATTTAATCAGAGCATGTCAAAATATTGAGGAGTATCATGGCAAACGCCATGATAATTATCCTCAGCAATAGGAATCATGTCATATTCAGAAGAGATCATCAAAGCATTCACATGTTTGACTACTAGATTCACAAACAATTGCTTAACACAAGCTGTCACAATTATTAGAACCACAATGATAATAACCAAACCTACCATATATTCTACCAGTGAAGGTAACCAGCATTGAACACTAATCCCAAATTTTTGTAACAACCCTGCAACCCATCCAGTAGGGCCACCAGTTTCAGGTTGTGCTCTCACAAACAATTCGCTAGTATGGGCTCCAGTGGTTGCTAAAGCCCTTTGAGCTTCTTCCACTGCTGATGATACATTTGGTATAGCAATACAACACTCATCAATAGAATAATTCAAAAACCCACGTACACCCTTTTCTTTTAACAAAATTATATCTAATGCTAACCGGTTTTGTAAAGCAATTTTAGAAACAGCCTGTATTTGATGGCTCACAGCCTCAAAGGTTACCTGTGACCAGTTACTTAATAGTGACTGTTGCCAAGTGATGTTCTCAATGGCAAACTGATGTACCTCAATCAAACTTCCTAACATAAAGTTTGATCTAAAGGCCAAAGAAATTTTTTGTCCAAATGAGTAATAATTGAGTATCGTCCATGAATCAAAATAAGAGTGTCCTATCTCTTGTTTGCATCTCTTTGACAGGGGTAATTGAAGATGTGATAATATTCTAGAGGGACTCATTGTTGGGAGCCCAACTCCACAACAGAGTCCAGAGTGTTCATTGGGATTTATGTGAGAATACAGTTTTCCATCAGAACAAACCCACAATGTCCCCTTTGGGCTTGGGAAAAGAGCTGTGTCACAATTAGATTCATCTGTTCCAGTGGATCATCAATGGATGGTCCCATCGGGATTTGTCATAAGAGGTTTCCAAGGGATTTTACACATATCTGTCAGGTTACTCCACTCAAATACATTGTTATTCATTCCCGCAGGACCTAAAGTCATGTTACATAGGGACAAGTGATCCAGCTTCTCGGGTAATGGTATAGTATGATTATAACATAAACAAGCTTGTCGGAACGCAGTGACTAATGCACTTGTTTTCCATATGGTTTTAATGTAGTTCCCAAAATTAGAACAATTTAGAATAGTCTGACAAGCAAACAATGGATGTGATAAATTAACCTCTGTTGATTTAGGGTTAAGAGGGTCAAAAGGATGATGTCCTTGTTGTGGTTTTAATCCTGTCCAAAAATATAATGACCAGATGCAATCAGCTGATACATTATAACCATACTGATGACTCCTACCTGGCCAGCTACAATCCTTTCCCAATGTGTGTGGGAAATCAAAACACCAGGTCAAGTTAGTCTGTATGGTGTATGGATGTGTAAGTGGCATAAACTCATCACTAGGAGGCCACCAAGGAAAAACTTCACACATTTCAGTGATATTTCCCCCCACTGTTATTGACGTGCCATCATGAAAGTGTTTGGTAAATGCATCTTCTTTGATACACTGTAAACTACCTGATAAATTGGCTACTCTGGCTCCAATAATCCATTCTGAGCTCTGTTGCTGCAGATTCATTCCCTAAATTTTTCAAGTCTCCCACAACACTTGGGTGTTGCTTGTCAGTCTAAATGAATCGTATATTGATCTTAAGTCAATATCAAGTGCTCCAAATGGTATTCCCTTGCCTGCACTCTTGGGTAACTCTACACACAACCCTCCACCAGACAAATTTATCAAACGGATAAACCCCTTAGCCACATCAAAAGCTAAATTATCAGTTATTACCTCATCAGTTTGCTTTTTTCAATTCATCTTAAATGGCATGTCATTCAAATACAACACGAAATATACACTTGCTAGCATTAATACAAAATTTTGATACATAATCATAGCAAAAATTGCTTAATTCTTAATCCAATTAGGTCTATCAACACCAGTCCTTAACCATAAAACTATTCACATAATTTTCATAAAACATATATAAACCATGTCTGTTGTTCTTAACAGGTTAAAACTTAGATTTCCACACTACGGTTACAATTAAGGTGACAACTATAAGTAACGCAGCCAGAAGTTGTCCTGCTGGACAGTTGATCTTGATCCAGTTAAGTCCTTTGTGCCTGGTACAATTCATTTCCTGTAAAACAAAAGAAAAATTTCTCGGTCCCATTAAAAGGAGGGGAAGATCCATCTGATTAAGATTCAATGTTATTTCCAAGAGTAATCCTGAGCCTTCCACGTATAAACGTTTTTGGGTTTTCTCAGTATCATTGGGACATTGCCAATATGAGGCAGCTTTACTAAGATTGGTTGTCCAGAATTATATTTATCAGGATATTGGCCTGATATCCTGTTATCTAGGGAAACTAGGGTTGGTGTTGAGGACAAAAAGGCTTTCATTTTTGGGCTCCCACCACCAGTCCATCTTTTGATACACGGAGGTACCAATTCACCTCAGTTATTTTAGCATACTTCTTGACCAAACCATTAATGCGTTCTGCTATTCCATTGGCCTGTGGGTAGTATGGAGTATGAAAGGTCCAATGCACTCCCCCGCCTCTTTTGCCCAGTCCTGTACCACTTGGGCAGTGAAACATGAGCCATTGTCACTCTTATCTCTTCTGGGAGGAGAAGTGCTCCAAACCATTCCTGGAGAGTCCGCACTGTGTAATTACTTGATGCTTTTGGGACAGGAGTAGCCATGGAAATTCTTGAAATCACTTCCACACCCACCAATATATATCTCTTGCCAATGGAGGGTCTAAATGGGCCAACATAATCTAACTGCTAAGTTTGCCACAGTGTCTGTTGATCACAAATATGCAAAGGCGGAGCTTTTGCTGTGTGATCCTGTGTTAATCTCAAATGACATGAGGCGCATCCTGTAACTATCTGGGTACACTTTTCCCAAGTTGCTGGCCATCCTTTAGCCAATGCCTCCTGATACAGATCTTGTGTGCCCAAGTGTCCCCGTTTTACATGCAAACACCCTAACAACCTCTGCCAATCATCTACATCCTCTTCTATCATAATCCATGCAGAAATTGGTGTTTTATATTATCAATTCCCATAACTTCAATGTAAGGTCAGCGACCTTTTATGCCTAATAATGTACCTGTCTCTTGTGACAACACTGCTACTTGTGTGCCCGTGCCTATCAGAAATTCAACACAAGTTTTCTGCCTGCTGACAGGTAAAACTATAGTGGGGGAAGGAGTATTTAAAAAAGTATTAGCACCGCATACTGGTCTTCTGAGCCATTGTACGGCCAGTGCCCAAGCTTCAGGATGGCTCTCTGCATGACCTGGGAAATGGAGTTTTTTAGATTAGAGTCCTCCAACTGGATCAAATTCCCCTGTTCTTCTGCTCACCTTGGGAGAGAAGGAGCAGAGGGGACAGAGGGCAAGTCAGGACGTTTGGGAAACTGTCCTGTCACAGCCCATAGCAGTTGTGTTTATTCTGCCACAGAAGCCTGTTGCAACATAGTTTTTGGCATGCCTGCACTGACCGCCCGCCTATAAAGATAATTCAATCCCAAAACAGCTTTGTTACCATAAGTAGCTGCAGAAGCTCTATGGTGCCACTCATGATTCCCTTGAAGGGATCAATTGGAGCCTCTAGCAATATTAGTATCCAGGAATTATATCTTCCGATAAGATTCCCTGGGCTCACGTGGCTAACTAGTGATCAACTACCCCATTCTCCTACCATAATATATGATTTTCTGGATTACCTCATTCCATGTAGGAATGGTCTGAGCTCATTGTTGCTGAGCATCCCTACCAAATTCCCTAGCTTGCACCGCCTGCCGTATCCGATCCTGAATGCCTGCCACGTATGATTTCAGACTATCCAGTAACCCTCTAACCAGTGAGGTCAGCCTGTCAGGATCCACTGGGGCCAGCGTGGGAGAATTATGTATTAGCCTCCGTTCATACATAGCTTGGATACATGCAGCCTTCTGTATGGACATTGATAAATCAGGAAAATACGGGGTCTTGATTACTAAGGGAACCCCAAGCTCCTGCTGATCAATACCTCCAGTGCAATAAGCCACACAGGCTGTCAGAGACCTATTGTCTTGCCCTGGAATTAAAGTTAGAAACACACCAGGTCCCCAGTATCCACCAGCTTCCTGATCACTCAACATTATATGATCTCCCCCCGGTTCAGCAACTCTCCACACATACTTAGTCTCTGATTCTTGGGGTTTCCTTGCAAACTTCTCCTGTAAATTGGCTAATTCAGCTGGTGACCACAGGGCTGTTCTGACCCTGACCAACGCCATCTGCTGCCGGTTCGGTTGTAGTCTCCGTTTGGATAATAGGCCTCAGGGTCACTGTGCTATTAGTTATATCACTATGATCGTCCTTGCTATCTGAATTCCAGATATCTCCATCCCATGTTTTGGGATCAGCTGCCACCACCAACTGCTGTATTTTCTTTGGGGCATTAGAGAACGGTAGTTGGGATAACAACAACTTTAATTGAGTTTTTAAGGCTTGCTCCCTAAGCTCAGCTTGCCGCAGATTTCTCTTCTCCTGCTGGACATTCGCAAGCTCCCAGTTATAAGTTTTGAGAGCACTTCCCAAGGTAGTTGCTTGCTGCTTTAAATTCTCAGATTCCTGTTTATAATTTGCAGCTTTCTGCTCTTCCAATTCTAGTTCCTCCTTTAAACGATTCAACACTGTTTTGTTCAATTCCTCTTATAGATACTTATATGAGGGGGTTGGTTTTTCAAAAGCTGGAGCCTCCTTCTGAGCACAAAACAAACAGGCTCGTAACACTGCACAAACAACCTTTTAACCTTTTTCTTTCTTAGCTTTGTTTTCCTGGTGAAGTTGCTCAATGCGTGAGACAATTTCGTCTTCATTTTTCCAGTCATCTTTTGCCCAATCTCTCCCTTGCGGGGAGCGTTTACATTTGAATTTTTCCAAGAGCATGTCTAGCAACATTGCAGACTGCTTATAAGGTTGGTCTCCCAGGATTGCTGGGGAAAACTCCGTTTAACAGAACAAAAATGTAAATAGTTTGAGTTTGGCCAGACCAATTTGGCTAGGTGCAATCCCCCTTGCATTCCAACAACTTTCAGGGGTTAGCCTGGGGTGCTGGGGGTGGCTGGAGTTGCACCTACAGTGATGTCCAATTAAACAAGTACAGTCTCAATTAAGCAGCACAGTGGAATTGGGGTATTTTCCCCCTTTTAACGAACAGAAAGCCTGCTAGTCTAGACAGACTGGAAAATGGGTGCGGATAAGGGACCGTATAACTTATTCAGTAAAGCCCAAAACCATGATCGGTCCTTAAGACCCGAAGGTCAGGCAGTAGAGTCTACCACCCTCGAGTAGCTGCACAATGTTCAGTTGTGACAAAATCTATCCGGTAAACATCGAGCAACCATCCCTGCAGAAAGGTGTGCCTAAAATATAAAAAATACTGTGCTACTAATTACATTACCTTGCTCACTGCACCAATATTTCTGTCACACCCCAAGGGAGACAGAATAGAACCACATTTAAACACTTAGCTTATTACCTATAATGTTACAATTCTAAGTCAAAAGCATAGACTTAAGTCTAGACCAATATTAGCATCCTATAAGCGTTTGAAGAAGGACTATACGACCTGTACAGAGTTCAGTGATAAAGTCTTTAGATGTTTCCTCGAAGCTGCTGCAAGTGAAGTTTCTCCAAACGCTCCGGTTGGTTGTTGATGTCGTTGGCGGGGGTCTCAGACCAGCTGAGAGGGAGCTCCAATTAAGGTTTGCTCCTCTCATTCTCTTCTATCCGTTCTGGAGTGATAACATCTGGGGTATCAGTCGGCCCATCTCCTTATCTTCTTTATCTTTTGTCAGTGGTGCTGATGGGAAGAGACACAGTGGATTTCAGTGCAACCATCACCAATGTGTGGGAATCCAGAAAACTCCAGGGTCATAGATCAGGACGTTTCCATCACAAAAAACAACCCTTATAGACTAAATCATCCAAGTACAACATATGTAGATTTCTATTCACAAACCTTATGAATGCTTTTGTTTTGAGGATCACCACTGAGTCTTTGTTCTGCAGCTATAGTGTAACTCTGAGGAGGGAGGGGATGACCAGGAGCCAGTTTAGCCATCCTGACAGGCAAAGGAGTGGCAGAGACATAATGGTGACCTCATTCTCCCCCACTCATCCTTGCTGCACAGGTGGGCTTTGATATGGCTGCTGATGTGGAGTGGCCACCAGACCTCTGTCTGGCTGCTCTCCAGCCTGGGACTCAGCAGAGCAGCAGCTTTCTTCAGCAGCTTCCAGGAGGGTGGGGGAGGAGGGTGATATGCCACCTTCTCCATGGGCAGACTCAGAGATTCAGGTTGTTCTTTGGAGGCTCATGGAGCAAGAATTCAAAATCCGGTTTTTCTGGGGATAACGGTAATTCACTGTAGTCACAGCATACATGAAAACAAAGGACGGAGGATGAATTCTTATCATGTTCTGAAATAAAATAGACATGAAGAACAGCAGTTAACAGGACTTTCCAAAAAGATCCTCTAGTAATTATTTCCAGTCTACTCTCTTTATAGTCTTTTAAGCATTTTTAGACATAGAAAGTATACTGCCAAGCAAAAAAGAAAATTATTAATCCCAAACAGGGCCTTTATTTATTTAATCCTTCTGATACTGTGATCCATATCAGAAGACTGAGAGCTAACTAACCAAAATTAAATGCTATTCTGAAGTTGAGTCTCCATCTTACCACTGTCATGTAAAAAGTACACACCATTTGATACAGGCACAAAATCTTCTTGACCACTGCAAATCACTGCAGACACTTCCATTTTTTTTCTTCCAAGTATTCTGCTGAGTGTATTTAAGACTACCCTGCCCTAACCATCAAATCCATACAGTCTGCTTTAGTGTTAAAATACAAAATAATAACTCTTTACTCTTTAGAATAATCAAAATTTTCAGAGAACCAGAATTACTCTGAGAAATTCTCATATGGTCTGGCCTGTTCTATTTGATTTGATTCTATTTGATTCTCAAGTAATAGTTGAATATCAAGGATAATGAATTCTAACGTATATTTTTCAAAAGCATGATGAAATTAAATTATTAAAAATTAAGATTATATTTACATAATATACAATTTTAAATATACATTATACATATTAAATCATGTCTTGGGGACAGTTTCATCCACTCCATTAGGGACTTTGGAAACAGACATACAGCTATGGTTTGGTCTGAAGGCCATAATCTATTTAAATTGTCATAGCCTGTTGGTAGGAGTAAAAAAAGCTAGGACTTGCTATAAAAAAAACCCAAACCCAACGCAAACCCAACCAAAAAAATTCCAAGAACAAATCCCAGTTTATGCTCTTGGGACAAAGTAATGCCAGGCACAAGTATAAACTGGGAAAGGAGTGGCTGGAGAGCAGCCCTGCAGAAAAGGATCTGGAGGTGCTGGTTGCCAATGGATTCAACATGAGTCAGCAACGTGCCCCAGCATCCACAAGGGCAAACTACACAGCATAACCAGCTGGCCAAAAGAGGTGGTTATTCTGCTGTATTCAGCATTGGTGTGGCTTCACCTTGAACACTATGTGCAGTTCTGAGCCCTGAAATTTAAGAAAGATGTTAAGGTCGTCATGTAAGCTCACAGGAGGCCACAAAGCTAGTGAAGGGACTAGAAGGCATGTCCTGTGAAGAGTAGCTGAACACATTGGGTTTGTTTAGTTTGAAGAGGGATGTGCTGAGCTCTTCTTCCTGGTACCCAGTGATAGGGCGCGTGAGAATGATTGAACACTGCACCAGCAGAGGTTTAGACTGGACATTAGGAAGCATTTCTTTTCTGTGAGAGTGGTCAAACACTGGAACAGGCTCCCTAGAGAGATGGTTGATGCTTCAAGCCTGTCAGTGTTTACAAGGCATTTGGACAACTAATAACATCCTTTAACTTATGGTCAGCCCTAAAGTGGTCAGGCAGTTGGACTAGATGATTGTTGTGGATCCTTTTCCACTGAACTGTAATATTCTATTTTGTTCTGCTCTGTTCTGTGCTAAATATTATGCCGCCTAACTCCCTGATTAATTTAATTAATTTCATTATTTGATGGCTCATCCTTTCTTCCACAGGAGACAGAGCAATTGGCATCCTGCAGAACTGAATCAGACCAACTTGCCCACTAATTTAACCACAATTACATTGTATAGCTATCTGCAAAGTTTCCAAGTTTCCTTCTGGCTTTCTGCAGGCATTTGTCAGTTTAGTCTGAAGTGCTCAGAAAACAATGGGGTCTTTCAGAGTTAGATGTTGATGAATATTATGTTTGAAAATTTGATTTTGACGCCAGATGCACATGCTGCCTCAGCCTCATCTGGATGCTCATTTTCAGAGATTTTCAAAGTGCCATTGTTCCAATCCTTTGCTCTCCAGTCAGTGCTCTTTCTTCTGTTTCTGTTCTCCTTTTTTTCTTCAGTTACACGTCATATTTACCAGCCATGCTCTTCAGCTTACTATAAATATCCTTTCTAGTATCTGCACAAACAAAAAAGAAGGGTGAAGGGTAGGATGACTGCTGCTTAAGAGATAATAAAATGCTTTTTCCTGTAAACAAATGAGGTCTGAAGCAAAAACAAGGATTCTACTTCCTATCAACAAAGTTTTCAAGTAAGAAGTCATAAATGCTTCTTGCATAACTATCCAGAGGGTTAGGAGCTGAACACCTGAGGATTTTCAAAACTAGTGACACACTGAAGAACCAAACACGATTTTCAAATTTCCACTTTTGCTGCAGTGCTAAGTGAAAACATTTACTAGCAGCATATAACCAGAATGCATTTTCTCATTACTCCAGACTGATCTAGAGATAATCCACTACAAGACATAATGTCAGGTTCTAACATAATCTTTCAGAAAATGATCACTTATATTCATTCTCTGTTTTAGAGGTAACATCAGTGGGATTGAGTCTTATCAAAGGCTAATATCTCTACAAATGGTTAGTCAAAATGAGATGATTTTTTGAAGGATAGAATACAGCTTGGTCACTGTTTTTTACTGTTTTATGTTCTGAATGACTAATGTGATTTAATTTCTGTATTTGAGGGATAGTGGTGCTACCAAATTCACTGATACCTAAGGCTACTGCTTTAAATTGCAGACACATAGGTATTAGCATTCAGATATAGATTTCTGGGAGGTGGAGAAGTGGTGAAAGGAGTCCTAGAAGGCCCTATTGCTTCCAATTTTCTTTCCATAGAAAGTTCTAATGCAAGTCTTTAAAATCCTGACAAGCACACCAGCCTGTTTCAACTGCTGTTTAGGGCCTAGCCCTCTACAAAGTCTCTGTTGGCTCCTAGGTGTACAGAAGATACACAAATTCTTATAGGAGCTGGTCCTAAAGAGTATGTTTATATAAAATAAGAACATGCAAGGGTAGCCTTTGATAGGCTTTGGCAGGGAAGAAATGGGCCAGAGCTGCATGGAGGGATGGCCCAGCTGCTCAGCTGTCATGCTGCAACTCAGCTAGTCTTAAACCAGTTGCTACAGATCATGTTAGTTGTGAAGATCTGGCAATACAGCTTTTGCTGTAGCCTACCAACTCATGTGCTTCTTACCATAAGGTCATGCAACCTGCCCTGAAGTCCTCACTGGCAAACCTTCACTATTATTCATCTTCTGCTAAACAGGACAAAGATATCCTGGAAAATTGCACATGCCATTTTTGCATAATATAGAGATGAACTTTCAATGGTAGGTGCTGACATCCAAATACAAATTAGGAGGATTTCTGGATTATATTTATACTAACAAAACTGTTTTCATAACTTTTTTTTCTTAAATGTTACTGAAAAGAGACCGTTTGGACCAGATGCACAAGAGTAATTATGCAACAGGCTTTTAGGAAGGTGTCTAGATTGCACTAAAATCAATAGGAATTTAGAATATAACAGAGAAGCTGGAGATGCTAGGTTGATTGTTTCTGCTCTTCTGCTTCAACAAAAGATGATTACATTATTGGCTTGGATGTTTATCTCTTATTCTTCTCCTTTCCTAGTAAATTACCATGCAAAAGATTTGGAAAGAGTATTCTACAATAGTTCATCTTTTCTAAGGAAGGAACAGTGTGGGTGATTGCTGTTTTCACAGGGTACACACAAAGAAAAGCAGCAGGAACTCCTGCTGTCCTCAAGGCTTTGAACATTACAGGATATCTCCAGCTCTGTTTAAAGGAAGTAGTTATTACTTTACTTTTTAAAGTAGTTTATACCCCCTCTTTGAAAAATGTTCTAACCGTAGTAAGAAAAATATCTCAAATTCAGAGAGCTTTCTGAGATTTGAGAGACAGAAAATGTCTGTGGAGGCAATTTGTGGAAAATCATGATCAAGTGTGTTTACAATTATTTGAATTCTTATTTAGATTACTTCATATTCAGCAGAAGGCACGCCTTTGCTTTAAGTGCTGCTATGTACATCTTAAAGCTAATACAAGTAGAATTAAGTAGATTATTCCAAGAGCCCAGTGGTTTATGTGGATAGTGATTTGGCAAGGCCCTTAAGTACACGTTTGATCCCAATGGCAGCATCTAGTTTTTAGATGTCCTATCATCTAGTGGAATTATTTGCTCCAAGCAGAATATCTGGGTTCATCTGCTTGTACAGTGGCTGGGGAAAAATGAAAAAAGTTAAATATATCATTCTTGGATAAAAGAGCTAGATACTTACCCAGACAGTGGCCTAAGTAATGTATTAGATAAAATATGAAAGAAGAATTTGGCCTGAATCATGCTCACAAAGCTAGCTACAAAGTGATGCAAGGCTCCTAATATGGTTTCTGGTTTTTAACTTGGAAAGAATTTCTAGTGACAGACGTAAAAGGACCCAAGCAACTTGGATTCAGATTAGCTCAAAAAGGATTTGAATCTGCATCTATGTGTCCCCTACAACCTGTAGTTAATTAGCAAGTTGAGGGTGGCTTTGTTTTCATTTATCCTTTCTGTGTCGCATGGAATAATTAAGTATTTGTTGGACTGAAGATGGCAACAGTGTATAAACCCATGGCAAAATGGGAATATAGGGGAAAATTTTGAGTATAGAGCCCCATCTCCTGTCACAAGCTGGCTAAGCTGTCTCTCGAGGCTTGACAGGTGTTTCTGCTATTCCTATTTCAAATATGTTCCAAAACCTGTTTGTCTCTCCCTTTTTTGTTTGTTTAGTTGGGTTTTTTTGTTGTTTTGGTTTTGTTCTTTGTTTTGGTTTTAAATAAATTTCTGATCCTCATCCCTCTGATATGAACAAGCCAAAATCTTTTAGTGTCTTCTCAGAAGGCAGGATCTGGTTCTTCCGTTTTGGGCATCTGTTTCAGTTTAAATATATATTCCTTAAACATGAGTATTCTATAAGCAAGGACAGATATAGTCCCATTGTGATTTGTATAGTAGCTTTTTACATCTATATATCTAGTGGAGTACTTTGGCTGATAACTTATAAAATTATGTAAAGATCATGTGAATTTTAATGGCTTTATCACATTGGTCTTATATGGAAGTATTTATTAGTCTCTATCAATGTATCATCCCACACTTTGCTCTGATTATTAGTCCAGGTTTTGAAGTCATTTAATTTTCCCTGGCTGAGTTTCTGATTTACTTTGGTGTTATATAGAATCATAGAATCATAGAATAACCAGGTTGGAAGAGACCCACCAGATCATTGAGTCCAACCATTCCTATCAAACACTAAACCATGCCCCTTAGCACCTCGTCCACCCGTGCCTTAAACACCTCCAGGGAAGGGGACCCAACCACCTCCCTGAGTAGCCTGTTCCAGTGCCCAATGACCCTTTCTGTGAAGAACTTTTTCCTAATGTCCAGCCTAAACCTCCCCCGGTGGAGCTTGAGGCCATTCCCTCTTGTCCTGTCCCCTGCCACTTGGGAGAAGAGGCCAGCACCCTCCTCTCCACAACCTCCTTTCAGGTAGTTGTAGAGAGCAATGAGGTCTCCCCTCAGCCTCCTCTTCTCCAGGCTAAACAACCCCAGCTCTCTCAGCCGTTCCTCATGAGGCCTGTTCTCCAGCCCTTTCACCAGCTTTGTTGCTCTTCTCTGGACTCGCTCCAGAGCCTCAACATCCTTCTTGTGGTGAGGGGCCCAGAACTGAACACAGTATTCGAGGAGCAGTCTCATCAGAGCCGAGTACAGAAGGAGAATAACCTCCCTGGACCTGCTGGTCACGCCGTTTCTGATAAAAGCCAAGATGCCATTGGCCTTCTTGGCCACCTGGGCAAGATTTCTCATCTTTGTATCTTCAGCACATTTTAGTCCACATCTGCATTTATGCTGTATTGTTGACCAGAACTAATGTTTTTGTTTTCATAATCTGCATAAATGCTATACCTCAGTTCTCAATGGAAACCTCAGTAGGTGGATTAGGACTACCAGGCCATCGTTAGTACTGCAGCCATGGTGCTGTGGGCAGCGATAAAGAAATGTTCCCATTCAGTAGTAATAGCTCAATAATAATAATAGTGCAGTGCCTGAACATGAGGTGCAGGTGAGGGAAGTACTAGAAAACAAGTAAAGATTATATTCCTCCAGGGTAGTACTTTGGCACATTGCTGAGAACGTATGAAGGAATAAGATTGCACATGTTAGGAGAAAGTATTGGCTGTGATTAAAGCTTAGCTAGAGGTTTTTGCATACCAAAACTGGAGGGCTTTGTTATCATAAAGGGTCAAATAAGTATAATCATGCTGATAACACATAGGAAGGCGGAACATAGCAGTGTGTGTTGGACTCTTGAGACTCTGAAGGTAGCCCCTAGTGAATTTGCCATCCTGTTCCAGAGCCCATGAAGAAAGGAAAAACATTGCGACACCAAAAAAGGTAAATAGGAGTAGGTCTCAGTGGACTGGGAGAGCTGTGTCAAAGAGCCATACGCTCTTGGACACTTCTTAAAGAAGTACCATCAGGTGCAGTCCTCTCACAGCACAAATATGTAAATATACTAGGGCAAATTTCTGGAAATGGTCAGGCATTGTTTCTTTACACGTGTAAAACTAAGAACATGTAGGTGATGATTGTTACTCAGAAAAGTTACTGCAGCCACTTGTAAGAAATATGTGGAAGACAAGCTTTCAATGCAGGGATAAAGGAATAACAGATGGAGGTGCTACCATCCTTGGCCTCATGAGGGCCTATGACGCCACTTTATTTTGCTTTGGTAACCAGACGTGCTCCTGCCTGATAAAACTTTTGACAGTGGTGATACCAGCAATGTCCTATGTGGACAGCTGAACTCCGTGGCAGAAATCAAACTGATGCAGATTAAGGACTTGCAGACTCTGCTGTCAGCTAGTGAACTGTAATTACTTTCTTGTTATCATGTTTTTTGCCTCAAGAACCGTTCTTCAAGAACTCCATGAATAACTTTCTTCTGGCTTAGTGGTTTCCTGTTCATGAACCTACCCCCGCACTTCACATGCATGGAAGTGCTTTAATGAAATCTCAGCATGCAGCTCTACTGTATCCTTACAATAACCAAGAGTCCTTCCAGTCCTTCTTAGATAGGGAAAGCAAATTTTCTTTGCAGCATATCAGGAATCACGACAGGACTGTGCAGATCTGCTGGACACAGCTGGAGTGGTGTTTACATGCACACAAAAATTGTCTTGCGGGTAAGTAATACCAAGAAGATCACCTAGGACATTATACACCAGAACATTTAAATTTTATTCTACAGGTAATGAGGGAAAAGTCACGAGTATGATCATGACAACGAAATGGAACTTGTAATTTTTTGTTCTTGGTTTTCATAGGTCTGGGGGAGCATTGTCAGCCAAGCACTGCAGATGCATAGGGTGTGGCACATTTGATGGTTCACCTGCTGCAAACACAGTTCTGGATCCAGATTTCTTTATCTGGATGATTTATCAAGAGATTTCAGGGACAATCTGCCACCTCTGGCAGGTCCGCACCATTATCATGGCCATTAATGTTGAAAAAGACCTCTAAGATCAATCAGTCCAACTCTCAGCCCAACTCCACTGTGTCTACTAAACCATGTCCCAAAGTGCTACATCTACACCCTTTTTGAACACCTCCAGGGAAGGAGGCTCCACCACTTCCTTGGGCAAACTCTTTCAATGCTTCAGGGGTCTCTCGGTACAGACGATTTTTCTAATATCCAATCTAAACTTCCCTTGGTGCAACTTGAGTCTAGTGTTACAGGTCGAAGCCTTGGGCACTCAAGGTCAAAGAAGTAAAGAATCCTGCAGTTTGACCCCTTACTGCCTTCTGGCGTTGGGCCATTTGAAAAGGCAGAGGAATACCCCAAAAGAGCAGGGGACGGCAGAGGCTGAGACCTGTCCCTTCTAACCCCGGTCATTGATTCTGAGAGAGTTGGGGTTGTTCAGCTTGGAGAAGAGAAAGATCTGAGGAGACCTTCTAGTCATCTTCCAGTGCCTGAAGGGGGCTACAAGAAAGCTGAGGAGGGACTGTTCACGAAGGCTTGTAGCGACAGGATGAGGGGCAATGGGTATAAACTGGTGAGGGGCAGATTTAGACTAGACATAAGGAGAGATTAAGGACTAGACATAAGGAGACTGCACTTCGAATACTGTGTTCAGTTCTGGGCCCCCCACCACAAGAAGGATGTTGAGGCTCTGGAGTGTGTCCAGAGAAGAGCAACGAAGCTGGTGAAGGGGCTGGAGAACAAGTCTTAGAATCATAGAATCATAGAATCACTAGGTTGGAAAAGACCCACTGGATCACCGAGTCCAACCATTCCCATTAAATGGATAGGAGGAGCGGGTAATGTCTTACGAGGAGCGGCTGAGGAACTGGGGTTGTTTAGCCTTGAGAAAAGAAGGGTGAGGGGAGACCTTATTGCTCCCTACAAGTACCTGAAAGGAGGTTTTACAGAGGAGGGAGCTGAGCTCTTCTCCAAAATGTCAGGGGACAGGACAAGGGGGAATGGCCTCAAGCTCCGCCAGGGGAGGTTCAGGCTGGACATCAGAAAACAATTTTTCACAGAAAGGGTCATTGGGCACTGGCAGAGGCTGCCCAGGGAGGTGGTTGAGTCGCCATCCCTGGAGCTGTTTAAAAGGCGGGTGGATGAGGTGCTGAGGGGCATGGTTTAGTGGCTGATAGGAATGGTTGGAATCGATGATCCTGGAGGTCTTTTCCAACCTAGTGATTCCGTGAATTCCTTCACTCTGAGAGTGCACTGGCGCAGGTTGCCCAGGGAAGCCGCGGCTGCCCCATCCCTGGAGGCGCTCCCGGCCAGGCTGGACGGGGCTGGCCCTGGCCGCGCTCCCAGCTCCCTCCCCGCCCGGCTCCCTGCGCTTAGCCCGCCCGCCGGCAGGGGGCGCGGCGGCGCTGCCGGAAGCGGGCGGGGCGGGGCGGAGCGCGGGAGCCGCCCGGGCGGGCGCGGGGCGGCCGGGCCCCGCCGCGGGGCGATGCTGCTCAAGCTGCTGCAGCGCCAGACCTACACCTGCCTCTCGCACCGCTACGGGCCCTGCCTCTGCCTCGGCGGGCTCGTCCTCGTGGTCGTCTCCGCGCTGCAGTTCGGGGAGGTCAGTACGGCGCCGGCCCCTTCCCGTGTGGCGCTCGGTGCCTCCCAGGGGGTTGCTCCAGCACCTTGGTGACCCCCCGGGCTGAGGAGGAGGAGGAGCTGAGGGAAAACCTGCACGCTCCACCAGAGCTGGTCTTTCCCTTGTCTCGTGCAGTTTGTAATTTTATTTTTTTTCTGGAGTTTAAGGAGTTAAGCGTAGCCTCTCCACGCTGCCAGCCCCTCAGCCCAGGCTGTGTGGCACCGCTCCCTCCTGGGACTCCGCTGGCCTGGGATTTTGCAGGGGATGCGCCCTGACTTCTGCTTCTTGAAGAAACGGCTTTAGACAGATGTATGTTTTAAACCTTCGTTTCTGATCGGTTTGTTTGGAAGTCACCAGTGAAAGAATCTGGAGGGGCAAAAACCAATCCTGCTTCAGTGTGGTGTTTGAGAACATAGGAAGTGTTCAAGGAATTAAAGTATTTATGGAAGCGTTAAACGCAAACAGACTGGAATTTCCTCATTCCTAAAATGTTATATTTTTTCCTTTCCTTTTTCTGGTTCTTTTTTTTTTTTTCTTCCCTGTTTTATTCTGATAGCCCCTGACACATAGAAAGAATAATGTAGAGCCATAAAGATTAATATCTGAAACTCTGGAGCACAGTGCAATCAGAACTTCTTTTTTCTGTATCTGGCCATGTTTGCATAAAGTATTTCAATCCTGCTGTCTTACAGAGTTTTCAAGTTCCTGAAACACTTGAAAGCCATCAGTGAACTAATTTTTTAGTACTCTGAGGTGTCTGTTTTTATGTGGTTATCAATTTGGATAGGAGTGTATGTCTTAGTGCTGTGAAACTTGTATATTTTTTGCCCTTCTTCAAAATGGGGATGTAAACCCAGCGCTAGGATTCCCTTGAACTTTGAAGGTTTTTTTAAAACACTTAAATAGTTGTCCAGGTTATGGCTGATTTCACTGAGAGTCATCCAGAATTGCTGCTTGGAATTATTTTTCTACCATATCTTAGTTTGCCACTTCCATCCCTTTTAGAGCTATTTGGAAAACTTAGATCCTGTTCATACAGTGAGCAAAGAACTGATAGATTCATGTGGGACTGAACTTTAAAACTTTAAGAAAAAAGGAGAGTTATGAGAAATGTTTAAAGAACCCAAACAAGACAAAACACCATCAACCCCCCAATCGTTTGTGGAGTGACCTTACTGAAATACAGGAAAAGCTTTATTTTTTTTTTCCCAATGGTGGTAAATGAGCATGGTAAGAGAAGTTTGCATGCGTTTTGCTCTTTTATGATTTAAGGTGGCATGGTTTTGGTAGCTTAAGAATTCACAAGTGAGTAGGCTTGTGAGCAGTAGTAGACATCTTCTGACACCTTTAGTGGGAATGGAACATACGTCTTTAATGCAGAGTCTGCAAGGCAGAAATTAATAAAAATATATTAGACTGTTATAAAAATGAAACCAGGAATCTTTCTAGTAATTATCAGGTCAACCAGTTTTAAGTCTGTGGGCAACTGTCAAGCAATAAAAAGCAATGCTTATCAGAGTTTAGTGTCTGAGTGGCATTTGCAGTTCTGCTTTTCCTCCACCCTTGGAGCCAGCTTTTATGTCCTAGTAAGCAAAATTAGATCTGCTTCTGTAGATTCATGCTAATATCAGTATTATTGCTGGCATAAAAGTGAATGGCTGGGACAAATAATTTGAGGTTGGTAATGATGTCCTCACAGCCTCAAGGTGAAAATTAGCTTGATTTCAAGAAAAAAACTTGAGCTCAATGAAATAACAGTGCATTAAATGTGTGTCAGGTGCTTTTCTGCACAAATGTACAGAGTAGCCAGGTCTAAGTCAAGGCTGTAACCTAATCATAAGATGAACCATCAGTTTTAGGATGGTTTAATTCTGAACCCTTCTTGGCTGCTTTTCCATACATCACTTGGCTTTGTGAAATGTTTTATCGCTGGAACATGCCAGAGCCACTGCTATTACCTGTCTGATACAGTATCTCTTAACAGAGGGTACATCTCCCATTTTTTAATTTGTTATCTCAGTGGTTTTATAATATCAGTATGTGAAGTTGAAACAAAGCACCCTGCAGGCATTACAGCAATGTAAATAATGCGTCAGGAGGAAACAGTTGCAGGAAAAAAAAAAAGTATAAGGTGGGAAGAACTTAACTTCTTTCCTAAATGTGTTTTTGAAGAGAACTATTCTGAGTCTTTTTTGTTATAGCTGCACCAAGACAAAAAGCAAATGCTTGAATCGTTAACGTTTTTTTCTGGAGGGCCATATTATTCATATAATAAATTCCATTCTTACTCATATACATATATGTTTCTTCTAGAAGCAGATCAGTGTGTGTCGATTAGTCATTATTCATAGCAAACGTTTCTGTGTCGATATCTTTCAGTGTGTGCTGTATTAAACGATGTGTATTTGGCAGAAGATTGTAATGACTTACTTATGAAAAAATGTAATTGTGTCTTTTGAAGACACTTCCTGACTTTGGTGTTTAAGGGAGGAGACTTTATGCTTACCTGGGAAATCATATGTCCTTTGTATAAGGGGAATGAACTTGTGGGTGTGTGATCTTGATTACAATGAGACTGTTTACAGCTTTGCAGGAATATTGTGTGTGCTTGTCATCCAGCCACATGGTGGGGGTTCCCTCTAGAAGGCTTTGTTTTGCTTTAGTGTTATTTGCTTTGTAGAGATGTGTATCTTCTTAAAAGGGAGAGAGATAGTCTCTACGTTTTGGTTTCGAATGCTGTCTTAGAGAAATGGTATGTTTCATAGTTTCCCTAACACAAGGAATAAGAAATAGTAGAATTTAAATCTAGAAAGAATGGTGTAAACTAAGTATTATCCTTACCTGGTATTTTTTTTTCCTCTCCAGTGCATACAAATATGTACTTATCGAGGTAAAATAAGCCACTAGGCCTTCATCTGTAAAGCAGCACAAGATACCAATGTAGTTTATAAGGTTGGACTTTAACTGTAAGATATATCATAGCAAGTTTATTTTGGAGTAAAACCTTAATGTTTTTTATTACTTTTATCTCGTTACTTAGTTGGTTTTGTGGGATTTCTTTTGGGTCTTTTTGCTATATCAAAGCATATTAAGCTTTTTTAGTGTTGAAAAGTCTGATTTTTTTTTTTTTCTGGTTAGAACCATCACATCAGCTGCTTTGTTAGTAATGGAAGCATGACTAAGTGCCTTTGTTTTGTGTGTATGTATGTACATCTAAGAATGGAAACATAATGTTAAGTTGTAGCTTTCCAAAAGTAAAAACCAGTCTGTGACTGGTTTCCCATCTAGCTAATTTATGAAAATGCCAAGGAATGGAGACAACTGGTAGAGGACATTTAATTAGGGCACAGTTTGATGTTTTAGCTAAGTAACTTTGATGGCTGGATGAAAGTAAGGAAGACAACTCTGCCTTCAGTTGCGTATTCCCAGAGTTTCTCATTTGCTCCAACATCCAAGTTAGAGTATGATCAAATGCTCTGGTTTTTGAAGGTTCATATTTCTGTTGTTTTAGCTCTGTGATGTGGCTCACTACAGGGTTGAACTTGTGTCAAGCTAAAGGAGGATGGTAGAAATGCAGGGAGATGGAAGAGGGGCCACAGCCTGAGGAAATACTTTGCTATTGGGTTAGTCTGGCTGCACTGTAAGACATCACCTGTATTGGGAAAGATTATTATTGTGTTTTGAGTTTGTGTCCAGGTCAGTTTGCAGAGCCTGTATTTTGGAGGTGTGTGTACTTATATATGTCCTGTATGAGAACAAAAAGGAAAATGAGCAAAATTATCTAGAGGGGTAGGAGTTTCCTGCTTCTATTGAAATAGATTTGGTTTATGTCTCAGTTTTGGGGAAATATTCCTGAATTTTTAAAGGCTAAGAGACGGGGGGAGAGGTAGCTGAAATGAATAGTAGCTTAAAAAGTGTGTCCATAAAACATGAAATCATTTCTTGCAGAGGAAAACCAAAGTTAATTTAAATCAAATGTGCTCTTAAGATGTGCATCTGATTGCTCATTCTGTGTAATAACTTAGTTTGGATTAAGGTCTGGTCAGTTGTGCCTTATTGCATAGATCAGTTTGAATATAATTGAATTGTCATTAAACATTTCAAAAGGAGAAATTTTAAGTGTCTAACTTTAGAAAGTGTTGACATTTCGTGTTTTTTGTTTTTTTTATTCCTTTGCAGGTTGTCTTGGAGTGGAGTAGAGACCAGTATCATGTTATGTTTGATTCATACAGAGACAATGTTGCTGGCAAATCATTTCAGAATCGGTGAGCTTTACTTGCAGTTGACAATATTGCACATTTTACTGCTTCAATGAATTTGCAAATATTTAAATCAAATATTCTAGATGAAGTAACATACTGTTGAGTAGGACAATATTGTATGGGCTCTAAATCTGCAGCAAATTTTTAACTTAGTGGGTTTAAAATTGTGAGTTAGTGCTTAATATCCCAGCTTGGAAGATATTTGGAAGCTCTGGTCATACAGCGATTTACATTTTAAATGCATTTAATTCATCCAGTCTCTAATGAAAAATCAAAATAGTAGCAATATTAATAATAAAGGGAGGACAAGACATGTATTTTTCCTATCTTAATACGGAAAATAAGTACTGTTCCTGTATGCTTAGAATTCCAACTTTCAGTGTTTTGAAAAGTTATTTTTCATTTACTTACGTTTTCTGTCACATTTCATGAGAGACATTATTTAGCAGAGAAGTCACAAAGCTAGTAAGAAGCCTTTTAAACTTGAGTGCTTGGGAAAAGTCACTCACAACAAGTTGGAAACCAAGTCATATGGGTCATTTGCTTCAGTTGTATTAACTGCTGCATGACTTCTTGTGGTTTCATCATTTATGTGTGAATAGTCATGGGGTCTGTTGCTCAGGAAGTCAGTGGACTGTGAATTAGTAGGTGGAAGCAGCTACTAAGGCGATACCATCTGACTCTAAGTGTTGATACACTCAACTGGAAAGAAAAAAAAAAAAAAGCCCTGAAAACAGATGCTTAATCTGCCTTGAGGTTTGTTGAATCATGGGACAGTAGATATCACAGGATGGTTTGTGTTGGAAGGGACCTTAAAGATCATCCAGATCCAACCCCCCATGCCGTGGGCAGGGACACCTTTCACTAGATCAGGTTCCTCAAAGCCCCATCTAACCTGGCCTTGTACACCTGCAGCAGTGGGGCATCTGTGACTTCTCTGGACAACCTGTTCCAGTGCCTCACCACCCTCGCAATAAAAAGTTTCTTCCTAATATCTAATCTAAATTTCTCCTCTTTCATCTTAAAATCGTTACTGTTTGTCCTGTCACTGCACTCCCCAGCTTTCCTGTAGGCCTCCTTTAATCATCAGGTCGGTTTGTCACATTTTAGCTGGTGTGAGCTAACTCTGCAAAAGAATGCTGCATGGTGTCAGTAAATCCTACACACTTTTATAGTCTTTCTTAGTGTAAAAAGTATACAAATTTGTGTAGGTGGTCAAGCTCCTTATGATTATGAACTCAAAAAGCTCTTCTTTCCGAGTGACACAAAACCAGTGAGGTTGCTGGCATAATTAATTGTACTTATTGAATGCTCTTCTCTGCTAGACCAAGGAAGACTTTTTATTTTGTCCTGAAGTTTAGCAATTGCTTCAGTTTCCTTTTTCCTCCTGTTGCATGTCCTTTGGTATCCCAGCTGTGCCACATGCCAAGCAGTCGCACCAGGTGCTGAACTTCGTACTTATATTACCCTGGCTCTGATGGAGCTTGAGAGCTGGAGTAGAAATGCCAGGGCTTTTTCCCAAGCCACCTCATCCAAACTTGTTTTTTGAAGACTTAGTTTTGGTAGGAAAATAAAAGGAGGAGAAGGAAACAAACTAATGGAGTTGCACGCGTGAGAGTCTTGAACAAGAGCTCTGTTTTAATAGTCTCCACCAGCAAATTCTGCATTGTGGCAAATGCTGAAGTATAGTTTTGCTGTTCCAGGACATGGCCAAATCATACTTAAAACTCAAAAATATTTATGGAAACAGAATGTGAGGGAGCAATCCTTAGTTTTTAAAATGTACGGACTGTATATACATCAGTATGGTACAGCAAGTGAGAACCATCGGTGGTTGTGCCGAGTGAGGCTGAGTAGAGGAAAATACGCACAAATTAGGCAGCCAAGAGGTGCTGGAGTGTGAACAGCAATGGAACAGCTCAGTTGCCATTGGTGGGTAATTACAGTAATGTAACAGGCAGGAGTGCTGCAAGGTTTACACTGGGGAGCTTAAGGGTGTAATAGACTTACGCTTATCTAGAAAGAGGCTCAGCAAGGCTGAAGATCACCATATGGTAGCTTGGGAGAGATCCAGAGGCTGCTGAGGCTTTGTCTTCCAGCTGCAATCTCTGGTATAAGCATGGCTCTCATATGTAAACAAATGTTACCAGTATGGAAAATGCTTCCTGGCAGGTATGTAGAAGAGGCAGTATGTCTCATCTCCTATCTGGGAGAGCTGGTGGCTCTGGCTTTGTCTTCAAGCAGGATTCTATTCATGTTATTAGGTTTGCAAGTAAAAAATGGGTATATTTTTTAAACAGGAAAATGTAAAGGGGTATCCAAAACAAGCCTCAACTTACTGATTATCTGCAAGTCTCCAAGGAGGTTTCCAAAGTCCATGTTTGCTGTAGCATGTGGGAAAATGGATTCTTTTACGTAGAAAGGTGTTACATAATTCCCATTTAGGCAGATTGTCTTGGCTTGGTAATGAAGAATAAGCTTACCATGCCAGGGTAAGTTCAGAGCTGACATATCTGCATCTGACCAAAAATGCCTTTCTTCTGTGTAGTTTATTAGTGTTTGGCTGTATGTGACATCATTTTAATGTTAAAAATTAAGTGCAGCAAATTGTATAGTTAGATGTGCTGTTGCATAGAAACACAGTTCTAGCAAACAATAAATTGGGGAGAGGCTTCACAGGAATCAAAATTGCCTCATACCTTAGAAAGAGTTGCAGTTGAGACATTTTTGACATTTTATGTTCTTCTATGAAGCCTGGGTAAATAAACTCTGCACTTTGCTCAGAAGGCTGACGGTTGGGCATGTTTTTAAGTCAGCTGGGTTGAGTCAGGTGCTTCCACCTATAATGCTCTGACCTTGCTGTAGCAATCAAGAGATTGTCAGTCCAGTAATTTAACTGCCCACAACAGCAAATGTAGAAGAGCCAGAAGACCTTTCCATTGGAGGAAATGGTACTTATGTAGAGGGATGTTTTAGTTCAAAACGTGCCTTGAGTCCCACCTGTTAATGATCCAGAATCATCTCCTGAGAAAGTAGTGAAATAACTGATCAGGACAGTAGTTGTATTCGGTAATCTGACTTATTTTGCCAGTTGAGAGAGTAGCCTCCTGCAGTGTTGCATGCCAGAGGTGAGAGAGACTTTCTGGGTGGTGCTACTGGGGAAGGCTGTGCTGCTGCTTAGATATTCAGACTGTCTCAGAATGCCCCACTGTTATCCTAAGTGTCCTAGCTCAGTTAGGAACACTGATGGATTGTGTACAAAATGTTTGTGTATTGTGCTGTGAACAGCTACTGGCTGCCCTTTTACTAAATTTTGTACTTCAGTTATTGAATTGCAGCCAGTAGAAATTGAAGCTGAGTGGAGGTTGCCTGCATGTCAAAGGGAAGTGGAGGAGATGCCTGTAATCTCTGTCTCTAATTGAATTTGTTTTGAAGGAGGCAGTGGATGAAGAGGGAAAACCTTCCTATGGAAACTTCATTGCGTGACTCCATGAATCTTGGCATTAGAGAAATGCTCAGTGTTTGCTTAACCACCTACAGTTTAGGAAGGTATCAAATAGCTTGACTCTGGAACTTTTGAAGATAATTGTTAGGGCATTCCAACTGGGCTGAAAGGTTCACCTGTGGCAGCAGCCTAGAGTACTTGCTGAAACAAAGCTGTGGGCCTTTTAGGGGAGATTGTCATAAACAAATAGAAAAAAGATGCCAACGCCCTTTCTTCTCTTTTGCCTTAGTTGTGCCTTGAAATCTATAACTGTTCAGAAACAGCTCCAGGATATTAAATTGTGTCAGTAAAGAATTTGAGTGCTTTCTTCAGAGTCTTGATTCATGTACTTAAGTTCTTGCTTTATGACATGCCCTGTTATGAATATTTAAGTGTCATTCCTATGATAGAGACCTGGTCCTTCTGAGACTTTATTGGCTCTGTACAATTAAATAATAGCAAGTATGGTTTAATTCTTTATACTTTGTGCTATCCTTTCTCATGTAGTTTGTGAAGGGGGTGTGCCTGGATGCTCGTACTGATTTATATGGGTTTAAAGGGTTATAGGCTAATGTCGGTGAAATGTAGAGCATAAAGTTCAGATTTCATTTACTTACTGAACTGGTACAGCCACTTTATGTCCTTTTTGGTTTTATGTCTGTGCTGTTTTGTTGAACGCTTGTGTACAATTAAGAGTGTATGTATATAGCTAAAGAGAAGCTTTTGCTGTCGTGTTTGTAGTCCTGACACCAAGTATTTCTGTTTGGACAGAAACTGCTATTGTAGGATGCCACAAACTCTTGTAATGTAATATTAAACAGCTTATGTAGCTTTCATTTGAATTATGTAGGCTTTGTTTACCCATGCCGATTGATGTGGTGTACACCTGGGTGAACGGCACAGATGTTGAACTGATCAAAGAACTGCAACAGGTCAGAGAACAGATGGAGGAGGAACAGAAAATAATGAGGTAATCTGTATTTTTCCCCTTTAGCCAACAGCAGCAATCTAATGTAGTACTAGCTGTCTTTGTTTTTCTCCCCTGTTACTCAACATGAAAATTCAAAGCACATTTTTCCCCTTTTCATCCGATTATTCTCAAAACCTTGTTTTGGTTCTACATTGAGCTGTGAAGTACTGTCAAATCAGAATACTGTTTAAGATACAAAGCATAGTAATTTAAGGTAACTAAGGCTGTTCTGTCTTGATTTTGTAAAATGCTATGCAGAAAACTGTGCTTTTTGTCTGTAATTTTGTATCGATTTCTGTACTTAGTTTGTAAATAATAATAATAATAATTAAAAACTGTATCTCAAATGTATAACTGCTCTTCATCTCATTCTTCCTCCTCACTCCCTCCAGTTTTTCTTTTTATAGGGGGCTTAATAAAATCTTAAGCGTATGCTTCTTTAAGAACTTTCATTTCTTAAAATTAATTTCTTTAAGAAACATATGTTTATATTATTTTTAGATTTGTAGTCTCCCAAACACCGAAACTGAGAAAGAGGAAAATAATTTATTCATGTTTTGCTACCTAAACAATGAAAGCGTTAGTATTACTTTAAATGTATTAAGTTTAAACATCTTAAACATACACATGGTCTCTGTTCTGAAAAGCTTTCAAATATATATTAATTTTTTCCTAGTAGTTCATCTAGCTAATATTAGTGGGTTTAGCTTTGTCATCACTCATGCTGCGATTCCCATTCTTCAAAGGGAAAAAAACATGTAGGTTTTTTCCATGATGCTGATTTGGAAAGTTGGTGTCAAGCTTATGATTAAGACCCATGTCCATGCCGTATTCATTATCTACAGGGGCACCTAATTCTCTCGCTTGTACGTAACTTTTTCCACAAACTTTGAAGTCAGTTAACACTGTTACAAAAAGTGCTGTTTCATGGCATCAAGGTAACTGCAGAAGACAAAGGCAGGGATACTATAAATCTTTGCTAATAAGTGTATATTTTGTATCGTATAGCAAAACTTGATAAGCTGCAACTTACATGTTGATACTCCTGAATTGAGCTAGTCATGGTACTTCTGCTTTATTCTTCAGTGGGAGAGAGTAGCTTCATGGATGGTGGTTCTCTTTCTGTTGGTGTGCATTGAAGGGTACCCTCTGATATTAATATGATTATTAATTAGTATCAGCCCTGCACTAACTTACATTAATTTTCATTAGCTTCTGTGAGCACATGGCAAATGCATAATATGTATGTTAGGCAAAACAATCAAGTCAGCTTGGTTTTAGGTCACTCCATCCTGGTTTCTTCATAGTGTTCTTCATATCAACATCAGTTTTGTGAAGTAATCTAATACTAAAGCCTGAAAATCCTATTAGCAAAAACAATTCCACAGCTGTCAGCACAACCAAGAATTTTTCACCTACACTGCATGAGGGTAAAGAGTGGGGGGCATGTGTGTGAGCCTGTGTTTGTCTTGGCAATGCCAATGTTGAGGCCTTGGCAGTTTTATAACTGGGTTATCACTGCTTTCACAATGTGTTCCTGACTCAATTAACAATCTGAAATTACATTGAAGTCCTTGCTGTCAACTCAGTGTTATTTAATGTAGTTATTTTAATTTTGTAATAGGGAAATCCTTGGAAAGAATACAACAGAACCAACAAAGAAGAGGTGAGTTTTTGTGGTTTGGGGCATAAATTGGAATAAATGATATCCTACTCATTGTTAACTGAAATCAGATTCTGGTTAGGGAGATTGTTTGGTTTTTCTATAGCCTATGCATGCTTCCCTTCTATGTCACTTAGGAAAAGTTGATAGCATGGTAATATACATATATATATGTTGAATAAAAGTAATGTTATTGTGACATGTATGAACAAGCTTCTTATAGCGTGATGGTTTCAGAAAGCATATCCTTGTCACTAGTTCAGCATAGTTCCTGTTCTGAGTGGATTTTCAGTACCTGTATACCTGGAGTTTTATAATTCAAAAGCATAAGATTTTTTCAGCGTTGCTTTCACCTGCCATTTGTGTACATGACACTGCAAATAGTTGTCTGTGGAGGGTCCAAACCTCTTGTGCCTCTGCTGCCAGGAAGTTGCAGGGCTGGCTCTGTCCCATTCTTCATTTAGCGCGGTTGTGCTGCTACTTGGAGATCTTTGTAAGAGTTCCTGTGTGGGCAGACTTTGAAATCTTGGAAACTTTTGAAAAAGACAGTTATGGGAATGAACTGAACTGTAACAGTCAGATAATCACCTTGGGCAGCAAATAAGTATGCTCTTAGTAATTTCTCCCAGTCCCAGCAGATGTTAGAAGTAATTGATCAGATTTTACAAAAACACGTCTTGTTGCATTTAATGTTGATATTTTTTGCCTTAAACATTCTACTATTGTTAAATATACTTTTGGTATTTTGCTGTAGTGAGAAGCAACTGGAGTGTTTGCTGACACACTGCATCAAAGTGCCAATGCTTGTTCTGGATCCTGCGCTGCCTTCCAACGTCACACTGAAAGACTTGCTCTCCATTCATCCTGCTTTACAAGCTGCTAACAATATGTTCTTTGTAGCAAAACCAAAAAATCCTTCTACCAACGTGACAGTAATTGTTTTTGATAGTCCTAAGGATGGTAAGAAACTATTTATCAAATTCCAGCCAGTTTTCTAGAGGAAGCTTTTTAGAAAGCTGCTGTGAATTAATTTTTTTCCTCTCCAATATTGACTGCTACTAATTTTCTGTTTGACTTCAGCAAGTCATTCAGCTTCTCTTGCCCTCCGTCTCTTTCTCTAAATGATGACATTAATTATACTGTTTGCTTACCTCCCAGACAACTGATTACAGATGATTAGATCTCCATGCTTTAAAAGACTGTTGCAAAACAGGCTTGATATCTGAATATCTATGTTGCACTGATAATCTCAGAACACTGAGGTTCAGGCAGAGGAAGATTAGTTTTAGAAATCCTCTTCTAATTGCTGTGAGTTCTAGTTTGAGTGTTGTGCAATAAGTTCTGCCTTTGCTCAAAGGATTGTGTACCTTGAAACAAAATTTCCATGTGCTCAGCATGCATAAGTAGGATCTTAGAGCAGGTGTGGCCTTCTTTTTTTGTTTAATATGCAATGCCTGACCTCTGCCACCCATGAACCCAACCTCTGGTCTTTATTTTACTACTATGAATTATTTACCAGTTATAAAGACAACTCTTCACACCATTAAATATCCATATATTTTAAATTTGCAGAAGTATTTGTTAGCTACTACAAAATACAGAAGAAGTGACTTTCAGTTTTTGATTTGCAATGCATTTTATGTATTCTAGTTGAAGCTGCCCATTCTGGAATGTTAAGAGACAACAGCAAACAGATAGTATGGAGGGGTTATTTGGTATGTATTTTTAATTAGCTTTTGTATATGTTAAACCTCTTGTACGTTTTGAGAAAATGTTTCTGTACTATTGTTTTTCCATAACTCACATGCAGTAAGACATGAAAGCTTTCAAAATAATGCTTTTTTCAATTTTTAAGTTTGGGTTAAGTGACAAAACAAACACTAATAGATCTGTCGCCTGATGAAGGATTTACAGCTAAATGTGAATTACTGTAAGTTTCAAAAAGTCTTTATACCCCCTTTCTTGTATTTTAGACTACAGACAAAGAAGTTCCAGGTCTAGTATTAATGCAAGACTTGGCCTTCCTTAGTGGATTTCCAGCTACTTTCAAGGAAACAAATCAGCTACGAGCAAAACTACCAGAGAGCCTGGCTTCTAAAGTAAAACTGGTAAGGGTCTCAAGAAAAGAGTAACTTAGTTGTATTGGGTTTTTGGAATGGTTCACGTATGGAGCCCTCCCCACCTAAGAGACTTAAAAGATATTTCTGATTGTAGTCTGTTTTTCTGCATGACTCTTTTCTTGAGTTGCAAAGAGTAGTAGATAACGACTCAAACAGTTGCCTTCAAAAGACCGATTGTCCATTTTTGACTGCAAGTTATTAGGCATCATATTTGCTAGCCTGCAACCCCTTTCATAGGCTGGTCACACTCAATTTCTTCTTTCTGGTCTTACCTTGTGTTAACAGCCTGTCTTAGAATCTCAGTAATGGCAGAAACCTCTCAAGTAAACACTTTTGTACCTCTTTTCCTTTAAACGGCTTAACAGAGAGAGCTCTTAAACAGTTACTTAAGGTACTACTAATGGCTTTCTTATGTTTGTTTACATATGCCATGTATTCATAGAGAATGGCTATGGCTTTTCCTAGCCTTAGTAAAACAAAGTTAGGGAGTGCTCTCTCACGGCATTGGCTCTTCATTCCTCTGATCCTTCTGACAGCCCTTTCCTGCCACTCTCAGTGTGGATTTCTCTGCCTTCAACACAATTGACTTTTGTACTTTTTAAAACTGTGCGTCACCAGGACTTTTTACACAGTGGAAAAAAGTAGTATGTAGCTAACCCTAGGCCAGCAGACCATCAGAGACTTGCTGTATGCTAGAATATGCTCATTGCAAACAGTGCTGCCAGTGTTTCTGTATAACCTCCCTTGCATCCTTCCACTGCTGTGTATTGGAGCTGTTCATAAAAATTATCTTGCTATCATCCATCTGTCGCATCTTCTCTGAGTGATGGCAGATACGCTTTGACGTGGCCAAGGTATTCTTCCTTCTCTTTCTTAGTGGCACATTGATTAAACAGTAGTGGATATTTATATGGTCAAACTACCAGTCTATGCTTGTTTTATGTGCTATGGGTGTTTCTTTAAATCACTTTAAAGAAGTTGTGTTTTCTGTAGAGAAATGGGATTGTTAACCAATTGCAGTAGGTACTTCCGTTTTGCTGTCTGAGTTGTTGTGTTCTTCGTTTCAAGTTTGCATGAGGAACGTTGTTGGTTAAGTGCCTCCTGACTTTGAGCCATGTGAAGAATCTTCTTTGAGTGCACATTCATCCGTATGGGTTTGGAGCCTTTTCTAGTTTCTTACTGCAGGTTACATTACAGGTTCCTGGTTGTTTTAACACATTTGACTTAGTGGAGCTGAAGAGCTCATAATACCTTTGACTTCAATTACTAGCTCTTTGCATTTGTTAAACTTGCCCTTTAGCGTTCAAGAAATTTAGTAGCAGGATATTTCTTAGTTATATTTTTCTGTTTTAATTTAAAATCAATTACCTTATGTTTTCTTGACTGAGGATTCTTTGCCAGGAGCAACTCTTCTGTAATGGTCTCACTAATTACTAAGTTAGTATCTGAAATAATACTGCCTGTATCAGTTTAGAGATTATTTGGTGGAAAATAAATCTATGCTTCCACATTTGGGAATATATTGGAGCACCATCCTAGCCAATGCTCTCAGGTGTATACATATATATACTAGAATAGAATAAGATTTCTGCTGTCAATGTGTCAAGCCACAGACCTTATTGTTGGACTAGCCTCTGTCTTTTGTGCTTGTAATAGAGGCCTTCCAATTTCATGGACACCTTGGAAGAATATACTAGCCAGGTTTCTCCTAATTACTTTTGAGACATCTGTGGGCTTTTTATTATCTGTGGTTTTAAGTCTTATGGAGTGATTCTGCATGGACCTTAAGTTTTTGATTGCAGTTGTCTTTTTTCTTCTTCCTTGGATGATCCTTTTGATCGTCTCTTTTTCCATTCCAGTAGCATCTCCTAGTCGTATTAGTCCAGCAAGAAACAAGATGAATGAATTTGTTTTGGGTTTCAGTTCTGCTACTCATATCTAAGCAGATGGCTATTCTGTCTGTATCCATGCTGATCACCTGTTTAGCTCTTTAGCACATCTTAAAAATGCTGTTGTTTCTCTGGTTTTGCCTTGCTGCCCAGATGCACATAAAGGCTGCGTGTTTGGGGTGTTTAAGATATACTGCTTTTGGGGAAGCAACATCCCATGCCTATTATCTTTCTGCATTATTTTTTCATTTCTCAGTCTTGGTTGTGTTTTTCTCTTTGTCATCAGTCATTTATCATCCAGTTGATCACAAATCTTTGTCCTGGTTCTCTTTTACTTGATGTGTTCTTATCTTTTTGTAAACATTAGCACTGTGGTCAGTTCATTATCTGTTCCCGACAGCTCGTCTTCAATTTGCTTAGACACATCTCTGTATAAAAACAATTTTTGTCAGGTTTCCACAGCATTCTGCATTTTCTCCATCCAGTCATCATGGCTGGCTGTGTTTCTTTTCCTAGTGGATTATTTTACCCTTTGTGGTCACAGCAGTGCATTCTTCCCCAACTGGTTCTCTGCTCTTGATAGTAGCAATTTATCCATTTTGTACCTATAATGGAAGATATGTATATAAGAAATGTTTTATTTGTAAGGATAAAAATCATTAACTATGAAGTGTGGATGAGGTTGTTTCTATAGAAGCATTTACTAAGATTTTAGCTCTGAATTGTTTTTTTGTTCAGTGGAAGTTGTAGGTAGGCAGTTATGGTAAACATAACCAAGTATGGTTTTCTTCTTACCAAGGAGAGAGTTGCTAGGTTAATGCTACAGTTAAGTAGCAAAAAATTTGGTTTTTTACAATCTCCACTGAAATTTGCAGCATTTCGTCTGCTTTTATCACTTCTAGAATCCGAAGTCTTTAGTATAAGATGCCTGATGGAGAGGAAGAAAGTTGCACTTGAGTTTAGGTTAGACCTGGGTCTCACAGCCGACTCTTGACACTTAATGTGTTTCTGCCTGCCCTAAGTGGCTGTTTCCTAGTGCAATGCTGGAAATAAAAATAAATAAAAAAATAAAATAAAAAGTTTCAACAGTGTTGCTATTAGAAGGGAAGAAATGTGGGAAAGGGAGAAATGTAGTTGTTGGTGTGTTTGTGTTGCCTGCTGGTAATGCTGATTTAATTAGACTGATTGAAATCACTTCTGAATCCAAACGGGACCAAAAATTCTGGGGACATTTTAGTCAGGTGTTTCTTGTTCAAAAAATCTTTGAGAAAAAGCAGCTGAGCTCAACTTGAGGGTTAAATTTTAAAGATTTAATATATAATTAATCGATTTCCAAGGTGAATTATATATTTTATGGTCTACAGTAATTTTGTACTTACGGCCTGCAGTGTAATGTAGTGGTATGGAAGTTTATTTCCATCTGAAAGGTAAGCGGCAGTGTGTTTGCTGATCACATTTGCTGTTCCAAGGTGTATGTGTTAGGGCAGGTATGGTTGAAAATGGTATTTGGCTGCTTTTTGTTTTTCATGCTTTAACACTGCATTAGTGAGCCACTAGATGGAGGTGTTACTCTGATTGTGTGACTGTCTGCTGCTGAACCGTATGCCTCTAAGGGGTGTAAAGATGTTACATTGTACCTGCACCTGAAGAACAAGAACTGAAAATAAATTTTCAGTTTTCCTTTCGCTGGTTACTTATATTTCTAAGGAAAACTATCATTGTTCAGCCTAAAAGGGACACTTGTGACTTAACAACTAGGTAGTGATGTAAAGATTGTCAAGGGAAGGATTGAAAGGGCAAGGAGATTTGATTTGTTTGAGATGTTTGGGGTTTTTGGGGGCCTATCATGCTATAACAGTGTGGTATACAGCAGTGAAAATTTTTGGAGGAAGGTGACTTTGCTTCAAGATTTAACATCCTGATTGCTCCAGGGAAAAATGATATCTTGCAGATCTCCTTCCTTGGGTTGTTTCCTCTTTAATCTGCATGTGCACACATAGAAACATATATGGGGAAGTTATGTTGGAAACGAAGGGTTGTAATGAGTTTTAATGACCTTGTCTTTCTAGCAGAAGAAAATCAACATAGGAGCCTGCTGGCACAGAGATGCTTGGTGTTTGCTGTCCTCACTGCCTTGAGGGTGGGGGGGGGGGCGGGTTTTACTACTGCTCTTGTCAGTGTTGATGGAGCAGACAGGTGGCTTCAGGAGTTGGTGTTGTGTGTTCACACGGATGTAATAAGTAAGCTTTGTAGGGGAAAAAACCCATACCCTAGGGCATTGCATTAGTTTTGGCTCTGAGATGACCCTCCCTACCTCAAAAAAGGAACTTGATAAGTATATAAAGACAGCGGTGTTTCATATTTATAAAAGTGGTCTTTTAGCTCTTTAACACAACATGTACTGTACGCCCTTCATTGTTATATGGACATTTTTTTTTTTTTCAATATCTATACTAGAGTGTGAAAAAAGGGGCGTCTTAATTTCCTTAACAATCAGCTTTGGTCATTAAGAAGATAAGTGTAATAATTTAAGGACTGCTTAAGAGTCCAAGTCCCCTCAGAAAAAAATCTGCCCTTGAGTCTCTTACCTTGAGAACACGGAAGTGAAAGTGTTTACTTCTGGGCAGAGTGGTGTGGCCCATCCAGCCTGCCTCCTAGTCTGTCAAGTCCAAGCATTACCAAACATGCTGGCTGCAACAGAGAACCTGCATTTAAAGTTACTTGGTGGAGAGAATGCAGTTTTCCTGTCCCATATTCAAGTATGTGATATAAACACGTAGGGGTATTGGTCTAGGCGTGTGTCTGCGTGGTGTCTTTTCCACCTGCATGTGTTGGAAGCAGAAGCTTGCCTGATCGTGCTGACTCTGTGCATCAGCCTGCTTGTTTTTCTGTTCTATTTTCACAATATCTTTTGATCTGCTGACCTGTTTTGTCAGGATGAAAATATTCTCCAGTAGATACTGTTTCAAGGGAACGGGCAATCACATGAATCCCCACTGAGAGGACGTTAATACCTGTGAGACTAGAAAATCTGCCTGGGGAGAATTCTATTTTGGATACATCAGCAACAAAATGCCTAGAGCAGAGCTTGCAATTTATTAGACTCTAGTTAGTTATGTCACCAGATAACTTAATTGAAATCTAATGTTATTGATAGCTCTGCTTATGAAAAGACTTTCCCTGAAAGAAGTGTCAGTGGAAAAAAAACATCGACATAATAAAAATAATCTATTCAATGTAGGGGTTATCTTAACTCCAACGGTGAGTAGTGCAGTGCTTGTTTGTGCCAGGGCTGTTACATATTTAAAATCATAGAACTGAACGCTGTGTTAGTGGGGGGAAAGCGGAAGTGTTTGTAATATATCTAGTTAGGAATCTGTAGTTCAGGTACCTATTTTGTTGAGTTTGGTGGAAACAAAGAGAAACTAAATGTTTTTAAATGCTTTCAAAGCTCTAGAATGGTAATATTTTTGGTTTGTTATATGCATGTTTTAAATGACAGATTCTAAGTGACTGTGTGACACTGTTGTATTCCTAAATAAAGCGCATACCCACTGATGGCAGCCTTGCAATCTGTAGCATTTCACTATTGGTATTTTTGGAGGCTGCTAGATGCAGTCCGTAACTATACCTCAGCCATTTAGCTACTGAAGCCATCCTTTCCACCCGTAGGCTCAGATGATTCCCTGGAAGGTCTGAGATTTATCAGATTTTTCTAATGTCAGGCCTCATAAGTCAGACCGAAAGATCTCAAATAGCATATGAGTCAAAGCATCAACAGCTTTAAAATGTCACAAGTGGGACAGCTGGTCTTGCTAAGGGAAAGGGTGCTAACTCTGGGACAAGTGTTGTTTTAAAATGAGCAGAAAGGGTCAGATTTAGTAAATATAAAGAAAAAATCATTTAAGGGTATTATGAAATAAACTGTGGTCTTATTGATTTAGGACAGGACAGTGTTAAAGTTTTTAATTGCTTTTACAGGTCTTATGCAACTGAAAATCTGGTAGATGTGCTTTATTTGTCTTCTGTTGCGTGAAAGAACAAAAATTAAGCCTAGCATCTAATAAACATTGTTAATGATTAACTGCATTTATTCTCAATCTGACTGTTGAATGCATGAGTATTAAGAATCAAAGTGCAATTCTGCCCTTAGCTCATTTGTCTCTCTCATGCTACTTTGTATGGTAAACATACAGCATAACCCAATAAAATGCTATTTCTGATGAAATGTTCTGGTGCCCTGCAGTTCGTAAGCTGTACTGGCTGTAAGAGAGGGCATGTAGTGCAAACCCCTTCTTATCTTTTGCATTATGAAATCTGATATACAGACTTAATAGTGGCAAGAGATAAAAACAGCAAACAGATCAAACAGTCCCCAACTAAGAAATGACCTTAGCTGCATATTGGCAACCGTCATTAAGGACTTGGAGACCCACATGGATTAGGTTTGGAACCCTTTGTATCTCAGATTTCTGAGCTGTAGATTGATCTATAAACCATTCTGAAAATTTCACGCTTCTGACAGCAAGTGAATTGATGACCTTAATTTTCTGAGAAAAGCGTTGCTTGATTAAGATGGAAAAATGTATCATTCAGGCTTATAATTTATTAACAAAATATGAATGTTGTTACTGGGAGTGAGAGTGTATCGAGGGGGGCTTAGAATGTGGACAACTTTGCAGGTATGGTGTCATTCTGTAAAGAGAAATTTTCTTTGCAAAATGAAAATTAAGCATCTAGAAATGTTCTGGGTCTTTAGATGTTTTTCATTTCCCGTTTTACTACTAAATTTTGTGTTATTACAAAATTATAATTCTATAAATACAGCATTCATCAGTCATTCTTATTAGAAACTCTAGTAAGAGAAATTCAACAAAAAGATGGAATTGGCAAAGGAAGAGTGTGGCTGTGAGTTATGGACGCGTGCCAGAAATTATTTTCTATGCTTGTATAGTTGCAGCTCTATTCAGAGGCCAGCGTGGCTCTCTTGCAACTGAATAACCCTAAGGGTTTCCAAGAACTGAGCAAGCAAGCAAAGAAGAACATGACTATAGATGGAAAAGAACTGACACTTAATCCTGCTTATTTACTATGGGACCTCAGCTCTGTCACTCAGGTATGTAAATTCTGTTAAAGCATGTAAAGGTTGTAGTATTTTAAAACTGCAAGTAGAGGCTGACTGGTCAATGGCAAGGAATGTGGGACTTCTTCCAGAAGTTTTGAAGTGTTAAGAAGCCATATTTATTTTGTTGTAAGAAAATATCACAAGAACAAGAATTCTGAAATCAAGGAGGAAAAAGGGTCAGAGTGACATTTAATTGAAACTTTTGTGTTCTCCATTAAGTGCAAAATCTAGCCCTTATGCACATGTTCTGATAAAGCTGCGTGCAGTCAAGTCCTGAAAGCCTTAACTGGGAGATAAGCAGACTTCTTGTGTGCGGGAGACAGAGGGCTTTATTAGCAAACATTATTATCTCCTTTCTGGTATATTTCTTGGACAGTTTTTGCTTTGCAGCATCAAAAATGCTGAGCAAATGCTAATTACTTTGCTTTCCAAAATTTTGAAGACCTGAAATACAGGTGCCTGTGAGGAAAGGTGGTTTACTTTGAGTACTTTTCATACAAGGAAGGATTTTTGGTTTAGCAAAAGGAAATAAAAGAACAAGATGTCTATTTCAAGATAAGAGCCTCTAAAATCTTGGTGCTTTGTCCTGCTAGAATTTAATTTTATACTAAATGTCAAGTGGCATGGGTGAAATAAACGTACCCCATCTACTAAAGCTTTCAGTCTGTCTTTGTATCCTGTGAACCTGGCTTTTGGAGTGCTTTTCCTTGTCAATACAAACCTTAAACTCAAATTTCATACTTCTCCATACTGAAATTATGCATTATTTGGTAAATGGGTACCTAGCCAATGGATGCATGTGCTGCTGAAATGTTTTCGTGGTTTATGTTTTTAAAAATGTATAAGCTGTGCTAATGTACATATTAGAAAAGAAGGAGACTTATTTACAGTGTGTAGAATCTGTGATGAAAATGTTAATTGTTAATCTTTCAAATTTTTCTTGAGTTTCCTGTTTCAGTTGGGCATGTTTCTTTTAGAAATGTTCCTTTTAGACAGTTTTAATTGTTCTGTTGAGATAAGATCGTTAAGTTTGAATAAATGGGAAAAGAAACAGGTTACTGTGTCACGTGACCTAACTTAACCTGAAGAGCTTCTAATTAAAATGCTGTCTTTTTAACAACATGTGGAAACATTTAGCTATTTGATATTGAATATTAGCCTCAATTTTGTTTATTTTCTCCTGCTTAAGTTCTTTAAAATAAAAGAGCAGGGGATAACTGAAGAACTGCTATATTACTTCTGGTGTGTCCATATTAGGTGACATTTATATATGGCTTATGATACAATGAACTTGGAAGGCTTCAGCCTCTTCTGAAAGGTGATGTTATGAATTGGAAATGCAACTTAGCTTTTGATCAAGATTGGGAAAGAATTGAGACTAATAATTCAGGAAAACAGAAGGATGTGTGTTTTCTGGGGCTCTTTCTTCAAGAGCTGGGATCGCACAAGGAATTGTTATCTTGCAGCGTGGTCTGCAGACCATCCTAATGATACCAGGCAGTCAGCCATTGATGTCAGAAGACTGTATTGTTCACTTTGATAATTCTGAAGAGTATGATAAGTATAACAGTGCTTGATCAACATGGGGTTTTTTTTAATGTCTTGAGTCCTCAAAAGCATATGCATCCATGTGCTAAAGCACATTTGCTACCTACCTGGATCAGAACTTGAATGTTCTATTTAAAATCTAAGAAATTATTTTTTCTTTTTATAGTCTAAACAGGATGAAGATATTTCTGCCAGCCGTTTTGAAGATAATGAGGAGCTGAGATACTCATTAAGATCAATAGAGAGGCATGCCCCTTGGGTACGGCATATTTTCATTGTCACTAATGGGCAGATTCCTTCCTGGCTTAACCTGGATAATCCTCGGATAACCATAGTGACACATCAGGTAAAAGCCAAAGAACAAACCCCACCAAAACCCAAACCAAAAATACCAGCATGGAAGTGCCACTAGTAAAGGTTCTGTGTTTGTTTTGAAATGTAGTTGTTATGTTTCAGCTAAAGGCTGCATTTATGTGGAAGGTAGAAGTGACTGACTCTTCCCCACCTCTTCATGGTTTTATTAAACCCCAATATGTCTTTGTATGTTGATTAAGCTGATAGTATTTGGAAAGGTGGACTAAATGAAGATTTCCTATATGTTCAGTTAATGTATACCTGTGTCTAATATCCATATAAAGACTACTTATGAAAAAACCTAGGGAGAAGAAAATGTAACCTGAATCCATCAGCAGTCTTTCAGGACCAGTAATAACTCATAAGCTTGTGTTGAGATAGGATGGACAGCAATTATTGGAACTAAGAAGATGGCATCAAAAAAAGTAGCTACACTTTCTAAAAACCTTAAATAAAAAGAGAAGGTGAATCCTTTAAGCTTCCTGAATATCTGAAACAAGAACACTCTAGTGGCTTCTGATTACGAAGAGTGCTTTTGGTATCTGAACATGCCATAGGAGACCTGAGCATCATAAGTGGTAGCAAGGTACTAATTCAACTTTCATTGCTGTCTGCTTCTGAAATTACTTGAAGGAGATGGAAGAATCCTGACTTTTTGAATGCTGAACATGTTCAACTTGCCTGAAGGTTTGGTTTAGCCTGTACTGCATGAGAAATATAAATGTGTACATAAATTTCACACCCAGTAAAAGAGAGGTTTCTGTCTTTGTATTGAACCAGGTGCAGTTTCTTAGTTAAGCAGCTAACTCAAAGATGATTTTTTTTGTGGGAAAAATGAGACAGCAATTTCTTTTCCCCCCTAAAATATTTTAACCTTTTTTGTCTTACAAGTCTCTTGTTCTCAGCATAACTTTTTTTAGTAGCTAAGTATGAAATATATATGACGTACCTGACCTTTTATGGCTGGGTAGGGGAAGGTGTTAATAATTCTTGCCTTCTGAAACTGTTTTGGGTTGTTGGGGTTTTTTGTTTTAGGAAATATTTCAGAATTTGAGTCACTTACCTACCTTCAGTTCACCAGCTATTGAAAGTCACATTCATCGTATCAGTGGCCTCTCTCAGAAGTTTATCTATCTCAATGATGATGTTATGTTTGGGAAGGATGTTTGGCCTGATGATTTTTACAGTCACTCTAAAGGTCAAAAGGTAAGACGTGATGAAAGGATTTTCTTACCAGAAGTAGATATAAAACTTTTCTATGCCAATATAATGAAAGTAAAAGAAATACTGCTTTGAAAGGGAGAGCAAATATAAGGCAATTTGCCTTTGTTCCCTGCTCCTCCTTTCACCCCTAAAGGTTCATTATTCTTAACTATTCTTAACAATTGTTAGCAAAGGTGCAGGGTGGGAAGGGCTCTGCCTTTTTTTTTAATGTCTGTGCTGTGTTTGGGTTGTTTGGGTTGCAGAAATACTTTTATTTGTATTCATTCACAGGTTTCTGGTGGTGTAATGGTTCTTCTGTAAGGATTCATGCTTTAGTTTATCAGTGTTGTTCTCTTAATTCCTTCACTTTCTGTTGGAGCACTGGTAAGACTGATGTGATGTTTGGCAGCTGTCAGTCTTCCTGCCCATATAAATTCTTTTTGTTTTGTGAGAAATGTTCAGAACAAAACAGAATCAATTTTTCTGTGGAAATATTGAGGTCAGATGACACTCCGACTGTTCTGATATTTAAATTTACCATTAAGATGCCCATAATATCTTTGCCCAATCTATATGTAATCATATCTATTTTTTAGTAAGCAATTATATATATAATATTGTTGCATGTTCATGAAAATTAAGTAATTTAGTCTTTCAGCAGATCTCATATCAGCAACTGGGCTTAAGCGAGGAAAGCAGGCTGAGGATACGTTAGCAATAGTCATGCATAAAGATTGCCGGCAGACTTTTCATCCATAGGATTGATCTACAACAGTGGCAAAGAGGAAAAAATTAAGATTTATACTTACTATCTTTATTAAAGCAGTAAGTACACAAGACCACTGTGTGCAGGCAGATGTGCATACTTGAGTACACATACAGAGGGGATGTACAAAATTAGTTTAAGCTACCTTAAAATTACTGTTTCAGTATTTGAGGACATTAGGAGGCATTTAGTTGGTTTAGATCTTTAAGGATGTAGGCATATAATTGCAAAATTGTATTGTTAGTGCTTTTATATTGTTCTTCAGTTATTCTGTTATGATGATAAAGTCAGGTGCAATCTTGTTTATGATAACATGATCAGCGTTTTCATCAGGAGATGTGCTGCTAAAATCTTGAAACAGTAAGGCATAAAGATTTAATGTGTGTGGGTTTTAGTGCCTCCCTAGCTGAAAATACATACATCCCCACACTTTTTTTTTTTTTTTGTTCTTGGCAATTCTTAGCACTATTTTAAGCATAGAAGACCAGATACCTTGGGAATTATGTTCAACTTGTGCGGCTAATCTCATGACTGGTTAGTAATGAAACATTTTGAGTCAGGAGAACAAGTGAACTGCAGAGCTATTTCAGAGTTTAAGTTCTTTTTTCTTATCTGATAAAATAGTAATTTTCATTGGAATGTGGTTTGTGGAAGTAGACTTGGGAAGTCCTGCTTTCTATTTCTGACCATTGCTGCCTTGCTATACAGCCTTGGGAATTCTTTAGTTCTTACTTCTGTTTGAAAGGGATAACATTTACTTCACAAGTGATAGAGTTTAAATACTGTTTGTAAAGCTTTATGAATACTTAAGGCACTATGTGCAGGGAGGCATTATTTTAAGTCTCTGTACTTCAAGAAAGAAGCTCAGTTTGCCTGTCCTTGTCTCAAGACTGTAACATTGTTCCAGGTTTACCTGACTTGGCCTGTGCCAAACTGTGCTGAGGGATGCCCTGGTTCATGGATTAAAGATGGTTACTGTGATAAAGCCTGTAATAACTCAGCATGTGATTGGGATGGAGGTGATTGCATTGGTAAGACAGCAATGTAAAATTTAGAAAAATAAATTGTTTGCTTTTTCTTATAAGAATAATTTTGTAATTTGTCATTCTTCTATAACTACAAAATTTGCCTCTTTTAATAATAAAGAAGTTAGCTTACAGATGAAAAGCTCATTTCCTGCAAACTACACATTGCTATGGAAAATGACAGCAAATAGTAGGGCATAGGATAATCTACCTTTGGGTACTAAATTGACTAGCTGAAAGGAAGGGGTTTTGGAATTCAAATTATTACATATAATTGTATGATATAGATATTACGTAGTATTTGGACTTGGAATCCAAGTAACAGGACTGGGAAGCTGCACCATTTGTTACTAGATTGAATTTTTCAGGATTGCAGGGTAAGAAAATGAATTTGTACATCTGGATTGAGGAAGTGGGGTCTGTAAAAGGTTGCAAGCATGAGAAATAATAAGTCTGTTTTCTGCCTGTCTTTTTTGAAGTTAAGACAAAATATGTTGGAATTTTTGTTGCAATTTTAAGTTGGTTCCTAAACTTGTGCAGTGAGATAGTGCAGGCTCTCAGTCTTTACACTAACTCACGGAGGTCTAGTTAACATTTGCCCCATTTTAATTTAGCTGGTGATAAATAAGGTTATTGACTCTTCCGTCTAGCTTTAATGCTGGCTTAAAATGTACCTTTCCCTAGAAATAAGAATTTCAAATGACTGGGTTTTTTTGTTTTCTCTCCTTGTAGGTAACAGTGGGGGTAGTCGCTATGTGGCTGGTGGAGGTGCCGTTGGAGGTATTGGGAATGGACCACCGTGGCAGTTTGGTGCAGGAATAAGTGGAGTTTCATACTGTAACCAAGGCTGTGCTAATTCCTGGCTAGCAGACAAATTCTGTGATCAGGCCTGCAATGTCCTGTCTTGCGGATTTGATGCTGGTGATTGTGGCCAGGGTATGTAAAATACATCGCAGGTAAACTTTCTGTAGGGATTCTCTTGAATTACCTGATTGAGTTAAGATGCCATGTACAGTTGTGGAAGAGAGTTGCTAGCAGCTGCAGAAAAAAGTTAGATGCTGCTTCTATTCACTAATCCAAACCTGAATCAATATTATATACTCTTTTATGTGATAAAACCATTATTGACCAAGCATGCGTGTGGTGCTTGATAGTGTACAGAGCAGCAAGCATCACACTCCTTGCATCAAGGCTTACATTTTAAGTAGAGAAATTACATTTAAGCTATGCAAACAGTCTTTCTCCAAATAAAAACAGCTGACTTGATGTCTGTACGGGTTAAGAAATTTAAAGAACCCCTTTGATGTTGGCAGCCAAGTTCAAGCCTGGCTCTGGGCTTCTTGCTAAGGCTATTTTGTCACCTCTGAAGTTGTTTGGCATTTATTTTGATGTGAAAGGAGTGAATGAAGTGATCGAGAGTGCTGTCTGGTATAGGCAGTGGTCAGACAAATGCATTACTGGCAGTTACTGGTAGGTTTTGTTCATGTGAGAGTTGACAGACTGTCTGTCTTCTGCTGTGGGAGGGAGAAGCTCCATTCAGCCTACCTGATTTTGGAAGTCTCATACCAAGATGCAATGTAGTAGCGAAATACAACCATTGTAACATTAATCTGCTGAAACGGGGCAAAAATGTAGTATGGATGTATTATTTATGACAGATGCATAATTTTAAGTGATGTGTGATAATAAGCCACTTAAACTCTTCAGGTAGAGACTGAAAGAATGGTAAAGTATACTAGCTTTTAGAATTACCACTGGAATGTTTGGCAGCTTTATATATCTGACTATGTTAAGCAAGAAAGTGGAAGCTACAGTAAGTGTTCTGGCACAAAACTGTCTCCCTGCTAATATACTGAATCTAGCTGGGCTTTTTACAATTAAAAAAGGCTGAAAGACACGTCACACTTCAAATTAGCAGAAATTTGTTAGATTTTTTTTTTTTCCAGATCACTTTGAAGAGATGTACAAGGTGACGCTTCAGCTCAATCAGACCTACTATGTTGTTCCCAAAGGTGAATGTCTGCCCTACTTCAGCTTCAGTGAAATAGCCAAGAAAGGAATTGAGGGTTCATATAGTGATAATCCAATTATCCGACATGCTTCAGTTGCTAACAAATGGAAGACTATCCACCTCATAATGCATAGTGGCATGAATGCAACTGTGATCTATTTTAACCTTACATTTCTAAATAAAAATGATGAAGAGTTTAAAATGCAGGTAGCTGTTGAAGTTGATACTAGAGAGGAACCAAAACTGAACACAACTTCCGTGCAAAAATCCAACTCTGATTTTATAGCTATAACTTCCATACCAGAGGCTGAAATGATATTTGAGGATATTCCTGAAGAAAAACGTTTCCCAAGAGTCAGGAGACATCGAAATGGCACAAAAGAGAGCCTACATGAAGAGGTGATTATACCATCGATAAATGTGTCTCTCCTTCCTGAAGATGTTCAGCGAGCATTACAGAACCTGGACTTAAAATTACTAAATGGTGATATCACTCAGAAAGGATTTAACCTATCCAAGGCTGCCCTCCTGAGACCTTTCCAGTTCTTAACTACAGTGAGGAGTTTTATAGGCCTGGAAAAGAAGGGTGTGCATAATCATTCAGAAGAACAGAAGAACCATACCAACTGGCAGAAGCCTTATAAAGATGTAAATGATGGCAAAATAACAAAAAAAGCAAATGAAGAAGTTCCTTCAAGGCTTACAGGAACAAAGGAGACTATTATGACCACAAACACAAGTAAACCTATTTATAAAGTAAAGCCTAAATCCACACTTCCCTCCCAGAGCATGGGAAATAAAAATGAAACTCGAGAAAAAGTACTGAATGCACTCATATTAAGGGAAACGCAGAAATCAAAACGTACTGGGAATTTAGATACTGGAGAAGACACACAGAGAATGGAAGGAGGAAAAGGGCATGTGCAGGTTGATGCAAATGTAAGGGAGGGGCTAGTGGGAAGAAAATTACAGTCTTATTTTGGAAGTTACCAAGGCTTTTTGCCATGGGAGAAAAAGAAGTATTTCCAGGACCTTCTTGATGTGAGTATTTTAATACTGGAGTACTTGCATCTTTCTGCATTTAGTGGAATACTGTTAATGTAATCAGTAACTTGAAATGAGTCTTGCCTTTGAGGCAAACACTGAGATTGTCTTAAAGCTCCTTTTGCCTTTTCATGTAAAATGTAATTTGTTTATGGTCTGGGCCTCTCTTAGCTAGGTGGTAAAAGCCGAACAGCAGTTTCTGTTCTCTTTCTACTGCTTCTGTTTTTTTTTCCCAGTCAGATTCACTTTGTATTTATTGCATTTTGGTAGAGTCCTATAGAAAGCATAAATTTTGTTTTGATTGCTTTTATGCAAATACTGATCCAGTCGGTTAAAAAATGTAAAAAATACATGTAATCATATGGGCTTGGGCTTCAAAAGTTAAATTGAAAGTCTACCAACAAAATTGAATGTCCAGACTGTGTCAAGAAAACCTGTAGGATGCTTCCTCTGCTTCCAGCCATAGCATTTTGGCAGAGTTTTGAAAACCTCTATTAGAGAAAGATAGACTGTGCTTCAGTTGGTAGCTACTGCTTTGCTTTACTGAAAATGGCAAAGGGGCTTTGTTTTTTAAAAGGCTACCTCTTTCTGTTCATCTGAGATTGGATTTTGCAAGAGGAATCTTTCTCTTCATAGCATTTCAGTTTATCAAATGTTGATGAATAATCAGCAAAAAGGAGGCAATATTACGAATCTAATAGCATACAGAGACTTTAGTGTGTGTGTGGGAGGTGTCAGAGCACAGATATTAAGGAATTTTTTACAGACTACTTTTCTTTAAAGCATGAAATTTTTAAGGTGAAGGTTACCTTTTTTCTTTTTAAAGAGATGAGGAAGGAATAAGACGAAAAATTATTCAAGACTTCCCATTTTCAAATATTGGAAAGAGTTGGCACCTGGCTGAAATGTCATTTTTCCTGTGTGTTTAATGTTTTCAGTCTTTTTTGGTAATGTAACCTTGATTTATGCTTGTCCTGCTGTTTAGGAAGAGGAATCATTACTCAAACAAATGTCATACTTTACTGATGGTAAACATTTTGGAAGGCAGCTGAAAGATACATTTGCTGATTCCCTTCGATATGTAAATAAGCTTTTAAACAGCAAATTCGGATTTACATCTCGGAAAGTCCCTGCTCATATGCCTCACATGATTGACCGCAATGTTATGCAAGAGCTACAGGATATGTGAGTAAATCTTTGCTTGGAGTAATGTAAAACTGTAGTTAATACTGCCTTTCTGTTGATGCTTTCCTGTATCTGTTTCCAGTGTGTTGATGGCTACTAATTAAAATTATATTTTGAAATAGGACACAGGGAATTTATTACAACATGACAGTTGTGCTAAAATAAAAAGGCTTTTGATGACCTTTTAAAAATTCTAAATGAGATTTTGTTTTTAGGTAAGGAATGTTTTTCCTTTAAGAAATATGAGTACTAAATTTGTTTACATTCTTATACAGGTTTCCTGAGGAGTTTGACAAGACATCATTTCACAAAGTACGACACTCAGAAGATATGCAGTTTGCTTTTTCATATTTCTACTATCTTATGAGTGCAGTCCAGCCCCTGAACATTTCTCAGATCTTCGATGAGGTTGATACAGACCAGTCAGGCATTTTGTCTGACCGAGAGATTCGTACATTGGCCACGAGAATCCATGACCTACCACTAAGTTTACAGGTGCTCTTTTCTTACCAATAACTTTTAGAGTAAATTCAGTTTTAAAGTGCAAAGCTGGTAAAGTGTGTCAAATTTTTAATTTATCCATGCTTATGGCATCTGTAACATTTGTCAATTCTTAAATTTTACCTGGAGAATATATAACATTGTGTTACACTGTATTGTTATACGGAGTCAACAGCTAAATTGAGTTCCAGCAGCATAAGAAAAAATTGATCACTGGTGTCCAAATTCAAGAAAGCTAGTGTGAGTTTGTCAGAAAAGATGTTCACTGTTAAAAGCTACTGTGAAGAGTGGGATCCTGCTGTGCTTACTCTTGTTGTTGCACGTAGTGAAATTCAGTTCCTTCAGAAATTTGTGGCCTGAAGAAAGAAGTGAGAAAAAGGATAGTGGAGAATTCATACTAGTAAATACTATGACCATGTACAAAGATTCGCGTTTCTGTGTTTCTGAGAACTGGTAAAAAAAAGAGACATGGTCTTTGTGGGCCTTGAGCTCTTAGAGACAATAGAGAACAAAGTGCACAATTCCTGCTTTACAGAGAGGAATCTGCACAAACCAGTAAAATAAATTTGTTCTAGAAATGGCGCATAACATAACTTGCATAGCTGGAACACAGCCCTGCCTTAATGTGTTCCTGACCTCTACCTTAGTCCAAAAAGCTTCTTCCTTTCCTTTCAGGTAATTTTTCTGTTTGTTTACTTGATTTGGTGTTTAATACACCACTGCTGGTTTGGGAATTTTGTACTCTTCCAGCATCATTGGTAAAAGTGTGTTTTCCATTTTTTAATGAAAATAAATGTCATGCTTTATTTGGTCTCAGTTCAACTATGCACCGTGTGTTTGTTTTACTTTGGGCATACAGGGAGTCCCACTGACTTCAGCAGTTACTTAATAGCATCTGCTGAGTATTAAGTCATGTTTCTCCAACAGCAGCACAGAAATTTATGTAGATAAATATGTCTGTGCACCCTGGATTTTTAGAACTCTGGCAGTGAGAAAATGGAATTATATATTTTTTCTTTTTCTCTTCCTGTTAGGATTTGACGGGTCTAGAACAAATGCTAATAAATTGTTCTAGATCTCTTCCTGCAAACATCACTCAGATCCATGTTATTCCACCAACTCAGGAAGCATATTATGATCCCAACCTGGTAAGAAGCTTTGGTCTTAAAAGATACTTGGTTTCTCTCCCGAATGTGTATTTACTATGCTTCAAAAGCTGGTGTGATTTCTATAAGGAAAATATTTACAAAAATTTTTACTTGTGTGTTCTTTAAGCCTTAAAATTAATAGTTTACAAGCCACTTCCTAACTTATAAAGCTATTAATTTCCTTAAAAAATAGAGAAAAGCTGAGCTTTAGAGTATTATTATATATGAGAATTAAAAAGTCATTCTTGTTAAGAAAATTCACTGTTGTGAACCAGGAAGAGGGTAAACTGCAAGTGCAAGTTATAATATACCCCTCTGACATGAACTTTCTAATAAGTCTTTATCTGAATTATAACTGATGTATTTAAAAATAAAAAAAGTCAAAATAAAATCCAAAACCCCACCAAATCATCAGATGGACATTTTTAGAATAATTCGTCCTAATTTGAAGGCTTCAGACTAGCTCCTTAACTTCCAAAGATAGGCTGACAGGAACCTCATGAATTTCAGCAAGCAGAAGTGCAAAATCCTGCACCTAGGGTGGCACAGCGCTGTATGCCAGTATTATACTGGTGGCTACCCAGCTGGAAAGCAGCTTGGCAGAAAAGGACGTGGGGGTTTTGGCAGACACCAAGTTGAACATGAGCTGACAGTGTGCTCTTGAGACAAAGAGAGCTAATTTATCCTAGGTTGCATTAGACAAAGTGTTGCCAGCAGGTAGAGGGAGGTGACTCTTCCCTTCTGCTCAGCACTGGTGAGGCCACACATGGAGTGCCATGTCCAGTTCCAGGCTCCTTGGTACAGGGGACACATGGATATACTGGAAGGAGTCCAGTGAAGGGCCATGAAGGTGATTAGGGGCTGGAGCATTTCTGTTATGAGGAAAGGCTGGGAGAGCTGGGACTGCTTAGCCTAAAGAAGGAGTAGCTTCAAGGGAGGATCTCATCAATGAATATAGATATCTAAAGGGAGGTGGAACTAGATATCACAAAGGAGGTGGAACTAGACTCTTGTCAGTGGTGCCCAGTGACAGGACAAGAGATAATGGGTACAAACTGAAAACATGAGGTTGCCTCTAAACATCTGGAGATAATTTTTTTACTATGAAGGTGACCAAGCATGGGTGCAGTTGCCCATTTGTGGGCAGTCTCCATCCTTGGAGATACTTAAAAGCCATCTGGACATAGTCCTGGGCAATTGGCAGTAGGTGGCCCTGCAGGAGCAGAGGTGTTGGACCAGATAAGCTCCTGAGGTCTCTTCCAACCTTAAACTATTCTGTAATTCTGTGAAAACTGAGATCTTAGGACTAGGTGTTCCTAAAGGATTTAAGTCCTTAATTTTTATTTCAGTGGCTAAATTCTCACTAAAATCTGTTAGAACTTAGGAAATGGAGGGACTTGGACAGGCTGGAGAAGTGGGCCTATGCAAACCTCATGAGGGTCAACAAGGCCAAGTGCAAGGTCCATCATCTGGGTTGGGGCAATCCCTGATTGCAGTACAGGATGGGGGATGATGTGATTGAGAGCTGCCCTGCGGAGAAGGACTTGGGGGTGCTGGTTGATGAAAAACTCTGTGTGAGCCAGTGCTGTGCACTCGCAGCCCAGAAGGCCAACTGTATCCTGGGCTGCATCAAAAGCAGCGTGGCCAGCAGGGTGAGGGAGGTGATTCTGCCCCTCTATTCCTCTCTTGTGAGACCTCATCTGGAGTACTGTGTCCAGTTCTGGAATCCGCAGCATAAGACGGAGATGGAGCTGTTGGAACGGGTCCAGAGGAGGGCTACAAGGATGATAGGAGAACTGAACCTCCTCCCATACAACAGGCTGAGAGAGTTGGGCTTGTTCAGCCTGGAGAAGAGAAGGCTCCAAGGAGGTCTTATATCGCGACCTTCCAGTACCTGAAAGGGGCTACAGGAAAGTTGGGGAGGGACTGTTTACAAAGGCTTGTAGTGATAGAGCTAGGGGCAATGTGTATAAACTAGAGAGGGGCAGATTTAGGCTTGACATAAGGAAGAATTTCTTTACTATGAGGGTGGTGAGGCGCTGGCACAGGTTGCCCAGGGAAGCTGTGGCTGCCCCATCCTTGGAAGTGTTGAAGGCCAGATTGGATGGGGCCTTGGGCAGCCTAAACTAGTGGGATGTGTCCCTGCTCATGTCAGGGAGGTTGTAACTGGATGATCTTTAAGGTCCCTTCCAGCCCAAACTGTTCTATGAATTTAGAATCTTTGTAGCTGATATTAATACTTAGATTTCTTTTACAATGAGAATTTAATTCCTGCATTAACACAGAATCACAAAATCATTTAGGTTGGAAGAGACCTTTAAGATCAAGTCCAGTGACCTATGTGTTTGGAAAAAAAGTATGTGCATGTACTTTGCTAAGTTGATGACCTAGAGTTTTGTAGTTTCAAACCAATATAATATCAAAGCAAAAATAATTTTAAGGAGTACAGATCACAAACTGTTGAGTGGTAGAAAAGCAACATTGATCCCAAACACATGTAAATTATAGTATAGAGGATGACCTACAGTGCATGGGTAGATACATATATATAGACATTGACTATTTCCTCCGCCCTTGGACACCTGTCTGCCTTGTATTCTGAGCAGATTTAAGACATATTTTCCTCTAAGTCTGAATTCCATCCAAGTTACATATATCAAATAAAACCATGTTAGCCTCATTTGAGGAAATTGAAATGAGAATTGGAGAGTCTACATTGGTCTGAGGACATCAGTTCCAGTGCAGCCTTACTCCATTTTGCCTCTTTATGACTTGCAATTCAGTTTGTAAAATTCTGTGGAGTAAAAACTTTGAGGGATAGTAGTAAAGGATGGCTGCCATGAATACATTTTAAAATGGGTTTTAAAATAAGTCTCAGTGGTTGGGAATAATATCAAATCAATGTTTTTGGAGAGTTATTAGTAAAATATTAATAATCTAAGCAGTATTGCTGAATGTACTAATGTTATTAGTCAATTCAAATAGTGACAAAATTGTGTTAGTGTTTAGCACAGAGGCCTAATTTATTTTTACTTCTGTTGTCTGCAACAGCTAAATTTCTTGGAATGAGTATACTATCATAGAAATATCCCTTGAGAGTAGGGATGTTATTTCCCAGAATTGTTTCAAAATAGCTTGTGATAGAAATAAGGCCTAATATGTATCAGCTGCTCTGCAGAGTTTTCCTGGCCAGTGTTACTGGCAGCCTCTACCATAGGAATGTCAGAGACAGCTGTCAAATGAGCTAAAATTTCTGTATATTTTAGTAAGGATGAAATATAGAAGTCACAATGTTTTTGCCAAAAATAATCTGTATTTTTCATATAATATTTGTATGCATAGAAAATTGTGATGTTACATACCAGTATCTTGCATTGGTTTTCCCCCTCAACAGTTGATCAAGAAACTGTTTTTTAGTATTCCAGGAAAGTAAAGCATACACGGGCATTTCTAGCTGTAATATAAGTCTTTATAACAGCTCTGTAGGTTGCAGTAATGTGTGATCTAAACAATGTTTTCTTCCAGCCTCCAGTAACAAAAAACCTAGTGACTAATTGCAAACCTGTGACTGACAGAATTCGTAAGGCCTACAAGGACAAAAACAAATACAGGTATATTGTTACATGAGTATGTTAACAAATTTTAGCTCAATTTATTTTAACAGTGGAATTGAAGGAACATGCTGGTATCTACTTATGTATGCTTCATTGTGCAGAAAGTTGTCGGGTTTTTTCATAGTTTCTTATTTAGGAGACTGAATAGGTCTGTGTCACTTGTGTCATCTTGGGCCAGATCCTAATTTGTGTTGTACGAGAATAAGCCAGAATATCATTAGATGGCTGTATAAACTGACTCTGTCTAGTAAATTAGCATCAAAAGGAGGAAAGAGCCTGTCCTGTGCCTAGAAATTGTAAATCTGCTTCATGCTTTCTTCTACTCAAGTGTAAAGAAAGAAAAAGCATTTTAGCCCTAACTCACTTATAGTTTTCATGCAAGAAGGAAGAGTGACAGGGAGGGAGGGGGACAAGAAAAGGTTTCCATCCCATTTTGGAATGGATGGGATAAACCATGATTGTAAATGCAGGTTTGTTTGAATAACTGTACTTGCTGAGATCTGCCTGAGATCCAGTTCGCTCAGATCTTTCTTCTCCAAGACCTGCAAACCAATGACCTGCCAACAAGGCTGTTTCCTGGCATGGAGCTCATAGCCTTGGCTCCTATCTGGTGCCTCACCAGCAGTGTTGGGCAGTGGAGGATGGCAGAGAGTCTCTGAAGCATGCAGTTGCCCCAAGTGGTTACAAGTCAAATAGAAGGTTACCGATGCTGTTTGGGGCAGCTTTAGGACATTATTATTCATTAATTGTTAGTACCTCAAGTTGTGCTGTAAGCTTTATAAATAACTCTCCTTCCAGGAGAGTTTATACGCTTACACTGTAAGTTAGTTTAAGATACAAGTCGCTGTTTCTTTTCTGTTGAACTTCAGGATTGAATAACTGTATTATTCATTTTGTGATCTTAATAGACAAAGTATGTTCTCAGGCAAGACTTCAAGGAGCAGGCAGAGTCTTTATTTATATCAAGATATGAAAGTTGAAAAATGTTAAGGGTAGTGTCTCTAGTAAGACTGTTGAAAAAGTGTTTAACTCCCTTTTAAACTCAAGATACCTTTCAGAAAAAATATACTTCTGCATTTCTTATACTTGTTTTGTCTGCGAGTTATTGATCAGGTGCGTGAAGAAGGTTTTATTTGTACTTAAGGCTGTAGTTTTATGTACTTTTCTGTAATTTTGTTTTAAGATTTTTCTGGGATTGGTGATTGAATAAGGACGTGTTTTCTCATGTGTGAGATCTAATCAAGAATTACAATTGTAAATTTTGTGTGTTTACTAAACAGAAAGTATAGTAAGCATTATGTTTACGTACAGGTGAGGTGTTACTCTTATGCCAAAACGTGTAGTTTACATAATTTGTATTAGTATTCAGTTCTTTGGTTTATGGGTGGCTACTTACAAACCTACAGGAGAGTGGTTCTGTACAAGAACATTAGCTGAAAAATGTAAATACACTAATAGAAATCAAATTATAAATTCTAATGAAGGTTGGACAGTCAGAACAAAGTTATTAAATATGAAATTAATATTTATTGTATGTGACTGTAGGTTCTATTAATGTATAAATATTTTTTAACAATAAGGTTTGAAATCATGGGAGAAGAGGAAATTGCCTTCAAAATGATTCGTACTAATGTTTCTCACGTAGTTGGTCAGCTGGATGACATACGAAGAAATCCCAGGTATCCTGTTTCTTCATTTGTATCAATTTTTGAGGTAGTTTTTATTTTCTGCTTCAGCTGTTCAAACTGTTAGTGCGTTGAAAAAAAAAAACTTATTGCAATGTATTTCTACATCATGTGTTACAAGGCAAAACAATTTTTAACCAAAAGTACTTCTCATTTTTTCTATGTAACTGAAGCTAAGTGACTATTCTCTCTGTTATGCTAGGGATTATTTCATTAATTTCTGTTACACTTTTATTTCTGTAAAACATTTGAAATCTTATAGATAATTTCAGATATTTTTGATGCTTTCATTTTTGCCATTCTAGAGGGCAAACATTTATATTGCTGTTTTATTTTAAAGGAAAAGCATTTTATCTGCTTTACGTGGCAATTTTGAAATAAAACTTAGGTGTGGATTATTCTGTTACAAAATCAGTTTGGCGTGTATATTAAGATCTTGTGCTCTGTTACAACATGGCAAGAGGTATAATTTTTTTTTTCTTAAATGTTTGGGAACCATTCCCATTAATGGGAAACCATTCAAAGCCAGAAGGTAGTCCTCTGTTTCTCCACTCTGCAGTGGTCAAATGTTTAGATACCCTAATCTGAGAGTAGGCTCTGTAGTGTTGAATTTGGCTCCTGGAAGACTTGCAAAGCTAAGGATGCTGTATTTGAGACTTGAGTCTGAATCTGCTTCACAGAAGCATTTAACTGTAGTCCTGAGGCCACAGCGTAAGACTGGAGGTCAACAAGACATGTGGAGATAATTTAATAGTCTTAAAAATGAGATACTGCCTCCACCTCCCTCCCTCCCCTCCCTGTTGCACACTCTTGTCTTGCTTCTTGCTTCTGTCTTCAGAAAATTAGAGAGGAAAGTAGGACCAGGTACCTTGTGCCAAGGAAAATGAAAATTCTTCTTGCAGGTCACAGCGAGCTACTGGGTAATCTACACTGCCTGTAAAGCTACACCACTTGCATAAGAGGAGGTTGTCATGTGCCTCTTGCACTGTACTGCTTACTAGGTCATTCATTCAGAAAAGGGGATGCTACTCTTCAGATATTTTGCAGCTGACAGGGGTTTATATCTATTGCTCAGCCTTACAGGAGTGCCCTTTGGCCACACAACTCCTGCATTCCAGTCCCCACAATGACCTGGTTCAGAAGAAAAGTGGGCAGTTCCCTAATCCATCCCACCACTTCCCTTTCCTTCTCCATTTCTTTGTATCTGTTGGCTAGAACTTTTTCTTGAAATGTAGGTATGATTTTTAAGCCTTCTGTTAGGCCAGTAACATGAGTTTCTCACCTTTAGTGTTCAAGTTCATGCTTGCAATCACTGGCTTCTTATTTTGAAGGGTGGTTGCTGATGTCAGACTTGATCCTGACGCTGTGTCGGTTGTGGTATCAGTATGCCTAATGGACTGAGAACTTCTAGCAACTTAAAATGGAACTGCCTGTTCTGTGGAGTGATTGCATCCTTAGATGAGGATGCTTTTGAGTAAGGGTGTCTAGTCTGTTGTCTCAGGAACCTCAGCAGGCAAGATGAGGCAGGTGAGCTGATCTGTCTTGAATCTTCCCTAATTTTTATATGATGCACTGGCATGATATCGTGGACTCAGCCTGAGACTCCATATATACATACCGTTTTGGATTTTTCTCTCTAATGGAACAATAAAGTATTGTATTGTAGTCCCAGATTGTTGGCTGGCTCGTGAAGTGAGGTTGAGTCAAATGCTTGGGCTGTATTTCTGTGAAGTATAGTGTGGTACTATAGTCATATCTTGTTAACAAAGGAGAGCTACATAGTCATGCCTTTTCCTTCTCTTTGCTGTGCCTTCCCTGCATATAAAACGTAATAATTATGGTCAGTCTCTAAAAATAGGTATTCGGTGCCTCTCTTGGGACTAATTAAATGTATTGTTCACTCACTGATCTGGCTAAAATGTTTGGTTTACATCCTTAAGGAAGATTGAAGCTTAATTGTCTAGGCAATAATTCTGGAATATCTAAAGGAAAGTCAGATTTGGTTTCTTCTGGATGGATTACAACAGTCTTCCCATTGGAAACATGTTAATATCCTCATCATTCCCACTTGCAGTGCTTTGGTTTGCTCTGTGTAGCGGCCTCTGTCTGTAAATTTGCATCTCTTTCAGATGAAGCTAAACAGGGACACACAATCCAGGAGCGCAGCTACTGCATTCCCAGGGCTAATGAACTGCCAGTCCAAGGGACAAGGTCAGGGATAGTCCAGAGCAAGCTCCCAAAATGCTGATAGGGTAGACAGACACATGATTGCCATAACCAGCTGCTTTGCATAGTATTACTTGATAGTGTAGGCATAGTCTGCTTATCTTCGAAGAGGTGTATTTTGTTCTTTTCAGAGATAGCAATTGAAATAACTGTCCCCTGCACGTAATTGTCTAAAGCAAGGTTACCAACTGTGCCAGATTCAGTACATACTGCAGAAAAGTGGTAATGTCCTCTGTAGGCTGATTCACGAGCTCTAGAGTTCTGCTTATTTCCAGCTTCATGTAGGAAGTCTGAACTTTGCTCTTTGAAAGATCACGCCATACTATAGAGAATACAGCTGACGGAACTACTTACTTACAAAGGTTAGCAATTACAAGACATATGTCACCAGATATAATTTCTCCCTCTGAGGAAAATGTAAGGGTGTTGTATCTCACAATATAAATAAAGCACATAGCCATGCCCGTATGTGGGAAAGGGAATTTTTGTTGTCAAGCTCTAGGTCATAAAGGCCAAGGGTACATAGTGGTGAAGTACACAAGCTGCTGCTTGAGTTTCAGTAATTTGCAGTAAATAGTTGTGTGTTTCTTATATGAGAAATAACTCTCTGCAAGAGGCATTATTGGGAGCATGCTAATTTGGTCACAGTGTTTTCCATATAAATTCTGTCCAGATGGTGGTTGTTTGTATTTTGGTTGATTATATGACTTCAGCTTTGGGTCTCTGATTCAAGTCATGTTCTACAGAGTTTATATTACATAGTGTTCTCAGTAACTCAATGCTTGGGATCAAACTTGGCCTTCTCATATACAATCTTCTATAGTTTTTATGTTGAGTTTCCTTGAAGAGTGTAGCATGCACAGTAAAATATTAATAATTATGTTTACCTCCTATGGTGGAGGTCATTGTTATTTAAGATAGTTTGCTCATGGTAATGTATTTAAAACTATGAAAGCCCTTAGCCAAATCATAACGCTGGCCGCCTAACCTGCTGTCCATATCCAGTGGTGGCCTCTAGGATAATGCTCACTAATGCCCATTAGATGGCAGCATTATATGAATAGAAGAGAGAGAAATGTGGCTTGTCCTTGGATTCTTCAGTGGTTTTGGCTCACTGTCAGCCTTGCTGCTCTTAGAAGTGAAGCAAAATCAATTAAAAATAATGCAACAATAAGGAAACAGATTGCAGTTATCAAATATATCGTTTTGATTTTAAAAAGATACTATATCCATTTTGTTCAAAAGGATTCCATTTGTGTTCTTTGTTTGCCAATACCTTTGCTGTATTATTCACGAATAACGGTGACTTCTTGTTTTCTAGGAAATTTGTTTGTCTAAATGACAATATTGATCACAATCATAAGGATGCTCAGACAGTGAAAGCAGTGCTTAGGGATTTTTATGAATCAATGTTTCCAATACCTTCCCAATTTGAACTTCCGAGAGAATATCGGAATCGTTTTCTTCATATGCATGAACTTCAAGAATGGTATGTTACACAATTTCTCTTTGAGTTATTATAGTGTGATAGCATAAAATTATAGAACATTTTGGTACAAACCATTTTTTCCCCCAGCACTGTCATGAAGGAGTTAACAGTGAAAATAATGTGAAAATATTTGAATGGACTAAAATTTGAGGTTTCCAGGATTTAGGTTTTTCCAGTGCTCAAAGCCATTAAAATTTCATTGATTGGCTCTAACGTACTTCAGAGAAAAAGTTCTTTTATGTTTTGGGGTTTTTTTGTTTTGTTTTTTTTTTTTTTTTTTTTAAAGTAATTAATGAGTTATGGATTTCTTTAAATGTAAAAAAACCTACCCCATTGTTTGGAATGCCTGTTATATAGGGGCAGTATAAACAGTTAGATTTCTCACTTAATTATTTTTTTAATCTGTCAGACAGCAATAGTCAGCTGGATAATCACCAGAAAAGATTAAGTGTGCCTCATTTTTACGTAATGTGTGAAATTTTTGTGCATTTACCTCTTGCTATTTTATCAATAATACCTTCAGAAACTGGGGTAGCTGATTTAAGAATAAAAGCAAAAGGTTGGCAGGCACAGTGATAACAATGAGTCAAGAAGACTAGTATAGAAATTTTGTTGCTAATCAGCAGATTATGAGAAGTAGCTGTTAGTAACAAAAGAGAATATAAGAGGAACTGTTGAAGGAACCAGAAGGGGATTGTAGGTGACAAGAATAGGTGTGGACTGTAGTGCTACACTGCTGTACCAGTGGCAGGGAGAGTAGGGGGCAAACCCATTTCAGTGGTTAGCTGTAGAAATTTGGTCTGGAGGAGCAGATGTATTGTTGGCTCCCTTTTTTAGGACATCCATCAAGATTTTGTTAGCTTCAAGAGGATACTTTTTTGACTTGTTTATACCCAAAGCAGATTTCTACCACAGTGGGTTATAGCATGCTGAAGTGCTGGTGGAAATCCATGCTTATCAAAATTTTCGACTGAATCATAGGATAACCTGGGTTGAAAGGGGCCTCGAAAGACCATCTGGTCCAACGTATTGTATGAAAGGGAGCCTTAAATGAGATGACCTAGCACCCTGCCCAGTCATGTCTTTTAAAACTCCAGCGGTGGGAATTCTGCTATGTCCCTGGGGTGGTTGTTCCAGTGAGAGATAGTTCTCACTGAAAAAAATTTCTGATATCAAGATAAAACCTCTCCCAGTCCAACTTGTACCTGTTGCCTCATGTCTTCGCCATGTGATTCTTTGTGAAGAGAGAGCCTCTGTCCACATTCTAGCCACACTTTTAAGTACTGGAAAAAACTTTCTTTGCTTGTTTATGGAAACTCTTTCTATGTTTGTGTTTATAATATATGAAGCTGGTTTTCTATTTCCTTCTTTCTTTGTAGGAGGGCATATAGAGACAAGCTCAAATTCTGGACCCACTGTGTTCTAGTAACACTTATTGTATTTACAGTCATCTCATTTTTTGCTGAACAGGTAAAATTAATATCTTCTTGTCAAATCTCAACACCTAATAGATTGTTGTATCTTCAAGGTAACATAAAATTGGTTTTAATAAATAGGTTTCAAAGAGTAGCTAGGATTTTTCCTTCATAAAGGAAGTAAAAATATTACATGACTGATGATTAGGTTGGCTCAATTTTTAAGTCATCTTGTTGAGTTTCCTTGAAAAGAGTCATATGGGGAAGGAGAATGCTATTCCTTTTTCAGGTGCCTTGTGACCTTTAAGTCCATCATCAGTGTGATGAATTTGGTTGCTCAAAATCAGTAATTGTTTTTGAGATTTTTTGTCTTTTAACATAAAAAGCATAATATTAACAGGAAGGAAATTAAAGTATTAATAATATTAATACTCTAATTCTGAAGAGGATCTTAAGGTATTTAGAGGTCTTATATAAATGGTGTCCCTAAGTAATTGCAAAGATGTCTATTGAATGCAATAGGTTTTGAATCTAACTTGAAGGAAAAAAAACCTCCACTTCTGCAAGCATAAAATGGCTTTCTTGAACATGATTAATCCTGCTAAATTTAGAGGGAGTCAATGGAACAAATCATCTGGGTAATTCTTTGCAGGTTGGGGCCTTAAGTAACCCTTTCCGTGGTCTGATGAAGAGTGTATAATTCTTGAAAGGTTGGCTTTTGATTATTATTTTCTTCCCATCTATAACTTTTGCATGAATCTTTCCCTTGTTTTTCAGCCTTTTGTATATATTAGAAAACTCGCCCTCCATAAGTAACTTGGTTTTGGAAGGGGTTACTTAACTCACTAGTACAGCTAGGGCATATAAATACCATTTTAAGATGCCAGCTTTCTGTTGATCTTCATAGAATCTTTTAGAAACTGAATGTAGCTTGGTGTTATATTAATTTAAATACATAAATTAACTTTTAAGTAATCAGATTATAGGCATTCTGCACTTTTGACTTTGTGCTTGTATTCTGGTTATTGAGAAGTCAAGTGGAAATGTGCACGCCTTATAGGTAAATTTGGGTAAATAACTTTCTTCCAATGCGGTGGGGAAAAAAAAAAGGACCGTATTGACTTAATTACCATGGATGGTACAGATGTTATAGTTTCTTGGATGAAAGCCTGACCAGCTATACCCCTCTAGCCCAGAAGATAACTAAATATTGATTTTTTTTTTTCTCTCCTCAGCTAATTGCACTTAAACGAAAGATTTTGCCAAGGAGAAGGATCCAAAAGGAAGTTGGTCATGAACAAATCAAAGTGTAGAAGAGCTTTACTTTGGAGATCAGTCTACCTCAAGATGTGATAAGCGTTTAAAGTCTTAAGTGTCTTTTATGGTTTGACATTTAACTACATTGATATGAAGAAAAAAATCATGCATCTGCAGTTGGAATCTCCACAGTACTAGTCATGATATACAAGCTGCTGGAGCTGTGACAGTGCAAAACAACAAGAAACATACTGATGGGAAACGTCTACATAGGCAATTTTCAACAGGTCTTACTTTACAACTGTTAGTTCAAGGCCATGCTATCCTTTTTTATAAAAAGGGTTACTTAAAGAAATGTAGCTGCATTTATTGCAGTGGATGTTGCCAACTAGATAAAATGTTGGAAAGCAAAGTTGTTTGGGATCAGCTTAACAGGTCCTTATCTTGTATTCCAAAGCATTTTGCAAATTTCTGTCATTGCTGCATTTTTTTAGCCCTGCGGGGAGAATTGCAGATTGTGTAACTTGTCGTTTAGATTTAGTATACATTTATTGATGTTAACATTCTCGAAAGCACAGTGACAATTCACTCCCCATATGTAATATTTAATTGGGATTTGGAAGAAATTTATGCTAATAAGAAAATATACAGTAAAAGAACAACTAATGCTTATTTGAAAGATACTTTATATCTTTGAAAGATACTTTATATCTGGTGTACTATATTCCAAAGAATACAATGGTTTTATTTCTTGAATTGATTACAAAGAGAGGGCTGTATGTAATCAAATGAAAATGATTGAAGGTATAGTATTTTACAAGCATTGTAAATATAAAAGCAAAAGTGCCTCTCTATATGAATGGACAACAAACTGTTGTAATGTAACAGTGTATGGGAACAGTGTTTCACTTCAGACAACAATATTTGTACTGACATGAAGCTTTGGTGTTTTAAAATTCAGCAGGGTTTGGCCCTGTATTTTGCTGAGACATCTGAATATTATGTGGGAAAGGATACTGAGTTTTTCAAGCAGAATTTTTTGGTGGTGTATCTGCAGCTAATTGTATTAGCAGTATTCAAAAAAAGCATTAATTTTTGTAATCACATGATGTACAAAATGTACGTGCATATGTATGGTGAGATACTTGGTTTGCTTTGAAACTGATGAATAAAGGTTTTGTCTGTTGTTCTGTTTTAAAGAAAACCACAACTCGCCCATTTTGATAAATTAGTGAATGGTGCTTATAAATTCTTATGTTCAAAGTCCGTATTTTCTCCTTAAACTTCCACCAGTAGTGATATTAATTTGAAGAATGAGTTCTCAAAGTAGAATCAAACTTTTAAATAAGGCTATATTTCATGCTAGCAATAATATGCTGAAACATAGAAGATAAATAGTTTACATCTACAGTACTTCAGGCTAGCAGACAATTTGACAATTCAAGAAAAAGAAGAAAGATTTCATAGCTTCTTACGCTTCAAACTATTATTAGGTAGATTCAAAGTTATATTCAATTTATATTTGGTGTTCTGTTCAAAATAGTTTTGGTTCAGCATAAGCTTCTAGAAGAATCCACTGAAAATCAGCATTTAATTTTGTTAGCATGGTACCTGGGGGAAAGAAGCAAGAGAATATATGAACAGTAGTGTGGTGGCAACTTGCAGCCAGTCACTCACTCCTGCCCTGTGGATGAAGGAGTAGGAAAACTAAAAGCAAGAAATGCGTGGGTTGAGAAAGACAGTTTAATCGAGTGAAGTGGGAGGAAGAAACACAACCAAGTGACTCCAAGGGAAATACTGAGATGCTCTACCTGCCAAAAGCACACCCTTCCCTGGCAACAGCCACCTCTGAAGGACCAACCCTCCAGGTTTTATGGCAGAGCCTGATGCTGTATGCTATGAATTATCTAGGTCCAGGTTAGTGATCCTGGTTGTTTGTCCCCCTGCCCCACTCCTGGCTGGTGGGGGAGGCAGAGCAAGGCTTGGATGCTCTGCAGACCCTGCTGAACAGCAGCAGGACCCTGCGCTCCCGCTCCACTGCTGGTTTCATTGCCAATGTCAAACCGCTCCGGGGGCTGCTGGGTTAGAAGCTGATTGTCACCCCCACCAGAGCCAGGGCAGGTGTGAACCTGACAAAAACCTGAACTTGGTTAAGGAAATAGCACCAGATAACACTTACAAAATATTTGAAGTTAATGAGAAGACTGAAAAGTGATATAACTATGGGGGTTTTTAATTTATTTTTATTTTGGCTGTTGTAAGGAGTAAAATACCACAGAAAACCCCGAGGGAACAGTAGAAAAAGTAGAAAAAATTGAAACATGAAGTATGCCGTTTGCACCAGGTAGCAGTTATACTTGAAGTTTATGAGAAGACTGATATAATGATAAGGGGTTTTAATTTATTTATATTTCTATTTGGCCATTTTTAGTAAAAATACCTCAGAATATCCTGTAAGAACAGTAGAAAAAGCAGAAAAAACTGAAACATAAAGCATGCAGTTTGCACCAGGTAAGACTTATGAAATATTTAAAGTTAATAAGACTGACGATTGATACAATGATGGAGGGTTTTTTTATGTATTTATAGTTTTGTTTGGTTGTTGTAAATAAAGGACAAAATACCTCAGGAAATCCAATAAGAGCAGTAGAAAAAGTAGAAAAGAACTGAAGCATATAGTATGCAGTTTGTAGAATTATTTTGACTGGAGAAATAGTCCCTGTTTCCATCGATTTAAAGGCGATTCCACACCCCACCCCACCCCCATCCCCACCCCCCACCCGGCGTTGTCCCACACGCGCCCCGCCCGGTTTCCCGCCTTTTCCGCGGGGGCGGGAATCGCTGAGGCGAGGGGGCAGCGTGTGCTCCGGGGAGCCGGGGGCGTCCTGAGGGATCCGGTGCTGGCGAGGCGAGAAGGGAGTGTCCAGCGAAGCTTGGTGGGACCCGAGGGGACGGCAGGAAGGTGTGCCAGGGGAGGGTTGGGTTGGACATGAGGAAAAGGTTCTTCAGTCGGAGGGTGGTGGAGCACTGGAGCAGCTCCCTGGGGAAGCGGTCACGGTGCCAAGCCTGACAGTGTTCCAGAAGTGTTGGGACAATGCCCTCAGATACATGGTGTGAGTGTTGGGGTTGTCCTGTCCAGGGATAGGAGCTGGATCCGATGGTCCTTGTGGGTCCCTTCCAGCTCAGGTCATTCACAGAATCATAGAATAGTTTGGGTTTGAAGGGACCTTAAAGACCATCTAGTTCTGACCCCATTCATTCTGTGACGCTGTGAAGTGGTGTTTGCCTCCTGTGTGAGGCGCCCTCTTCCCCGTGGGGTCCCCTCCGTGTGAGCAGGTGATGCCTGTGGCATTCGCTTTGTGGGGTAAAGAGGGGAAAGTTGCTGGAGGGCGAGAAGCTCGACATGAGCAGGCAGTGTGCGCTCACAGCCCTGACTGTCCTGGGCTCCCATCAAAAGAAGGTGGCCAGCAGGGTGAGGCAGGTGATTCTGACCCTCTGTTCCTCTTTTGTGAAACCCCATCTGGAGTATTGTGTCCAGTTCTGGAATCCTCAGCATAAGAAGGATATGGAGCTGTTGGAATGGGTCCAGAGGAGGGCTACAGGGATGATCAGAGGGCTGGAGCAACTCCCATAGAAGGACAGGCTGAGAGAGTTGGGCTTGTTCAGCCTGGAGAAGAGAAGGCTCTGAGGAGATCTTCCTGTACCTGAAGGGGCTACAAGAAAGCTGGGGAGGGACTGTTTGCAAAGGCTTCTAGTGATAGGACTAGGGGCAGTGGGTGTAAACTGGAGAGGGGCAGATTTAGACTAGACGTAAGGAAGAATTTCTTTACTATGAGAGTGGTGAGGCACTGGACTAGGCTGCCCAGGGAAGCTGTGGGTGCCCCATCCCTGGAGGTGTTGAAGGCCAGGTTGGATGGGACCTTGGGCAGCCTCATCTGGTGGGAGGTGTCCCTGGCTGTGTCAGGGGGATTGGAACTAGATGATCTTTAAGGTCCCTTCCAAGCCAAACTATTCTATGATTCTGACAGGGGCCCTGTAGCAGGGCAGAGGGATGAGAGGTTTTTGGTTGGAGAGTAAAGAACAGCCTTAGGATGCAGGGGTGCTGCTTCAGCCTCTGGCACCTTGTTAGCTTCCCACTCAGAAACCTGTTGAGGTGGTGGTTTAGTGTGGCCCTATGTCTCCCTTGCTGCTCTGAGGTAGAAATGGGTGGGTCCTTGTGGTGAAAAGCCCCACATAGGAGATTGACAGCTGTTGGTTTATTTCATATGTTTTTAGGCAGGGTGACAAAACAAGGGAGGTTAATTTCTCTGAAAAATTGTGAAAAACAGAACTGGGGATCGAAGATTCCTGAATTGGCTAAAGCAGGTAAGCTACACAGGGTCGGTGAAGGCTATGTGAGGTTGTCAGGTGGCAAGATTGCTTTGCAGTGTCTGGAGGAGCTAAGGAGTTACGCTTTGTGTGCTGATGTTCAGTACAAAGGAAGGTCCCCATGTGTGAGATAAAATACATGTAAGTAAATAACCTGTTCGTATCTGCAGTTTAGTTTTGTTTGGCTGCACATAGACTTGCACAACCGGGTGCCGTACCAGTGCTTTCCTCCTTAAATCATACTTTTAACAGCCGCAGCAGCTGAAAAGCAGAATGAGTCTTGAAAATTTTCTCTCATTTCAGGATAATTTTAATGCAAGACTTCTTGATTTTCCAGTTAATAATTTAAATAAGTTTTGTTTGTTTTTTTTTAAAGACACTTGTAAGGTCTTAAAAATCTTTACTTCACACTCTATAAAGGAGCATCAATCACAGAAAAAGCTGGGTATTAAAAAGCAGAATTCCTCGTTAGTAGCTTAGTGTGATCACATTGTATTTGTTTTTTAAAAACATATTTTCTTAGCTATGGACAAGTAATTAAAAAAAAACCAAAAAACAAATGGGAAACTCAGGTGTGCAAGGCAGCTGTTAATGTTGGGGAGACTTCACAGTCCAGGAAACTCAAAAGGTCTTTACTGGAGTTCTGAATTTCAATGTGTGAAGTTAATTTTCAAATCTGTCTTTGCCTTGGCTTGTAGAAAACTTATTGACCTTTGTAGGTGAGTTGAATTGCACCTGGAATGAGAAATTTATCCACTGCTGAGTCAAATGTTGCTCAGTTTGGGAAACTGGGTACTACTGCTGATGTTTTTTTTCCCTGTATTGTTTCCATGTTAATTTTGGAAGGACTTTTAACAGTATATGTCATATGACCCTTCTAATGCTTCACACCTCTTGCTATCAGTTTCAGCAAGGACTCAGGAACTTGCTACATCCTATTGGCTTTTAGTAGTATTTCTATTGTTGATGAAGTGATAAGGATTTTATTTTGTCAGTCATGCATTTAATGATTACAACTATGCTCTTTTCCTTTTAAAGAGATATCATGCTTCTTGACTATTTATAAAAATACATAGACTATACAAAAATTAGAATTGCTACTTATTTTTTTTAACAGGGCAGCCTATTTGTAAAACATTTACAGAGAAACTGCATTAGTTTCATTATAGAAAGCAGAGGCATAATAGCTAAAAATAAAGCTAATTCAGAAAGTGAAAGCTGCCCATTTTTTTTTAAAATGATCCATGTGTGTGTGTAATTGTCTGTCTAGTGTGGTATGGTTTGTAGAACCAGTTTGTTCTTTATGATGTATTGTTTCTGTGTTTTGTAAAATAGAATTTTGGCATAGCTGTTGGGCAGTGCAGTGTGGGATATGACAAACTCCATAATAATCATTATGGAAGCCGAGCAGGCAGGCTCCTTAAGGAAGCATATAATTTACTTCCATAGTATTCAGCAGAATCAAGTATGTTCCTACTACCCCAGTATCTTTTTTATCCTGTTCTTAAAAGCAGCACTGATGAGTAATCCTGTGGATTACCACAAAACTAAAACCGTTTGACTGCTTGAACATCCTTACCTGCGGAGACTGTTACAGGGGTGTCCATAACAGGTGAATGTAAGCATGAAAACATACTTATCTTCAAAGTATGGTGGGAAAAGTTACATAACAACTGAAACGTACCATTTCAGTAGGAAGAAAATCTCATTATGGCACCATCAGGAAGAAAGCACGGAGGAAAGGCTGCTAAGCCAGCACAGGAATATCAAGCCATACCTGCTTATGACTTTCAGGAGGAAAGAAAAGAGCTGAGTGGATCAGAGGAAGATATTAAAGAAGGTGCTAATATGTTTTTTTAATTGAAGTTGATAATATTTATGACTGTAAGTGGAAATGAAGACACTTTATGTGTTAGCGAGTGTCTGACAAAGCATGGTGCGTCATGTTTCTGATAGCCAGACTTCTATTGTGTAATTTTGGTTGGTTCAGAGTAGCAGCCTTACAGAAAAGTAATTACATGTTTGATAGTTCATATGATCCCCCTAAAATAGAAGATATTTTTGTAAATATTTTTGAAATTTGTATTAAGGTGAAACACCAATAATGGACAAGCATGGAAAGAAAAGACCTTTGGTAACTACTCACGTGGTTTCGGATGATGTGGGGTAAGGCTAGGATTTATTTTCTTTCCCCAAATAAGCAAGTCTGAAACAGAAATCGATTTCAGTTATTCATTATGCTTGGTTTGCTTGGTTTGTTTTTTGTTTATTATTATTTGATTAAATAAATAAGGTCACAGGCAATACAGTAGTTGTAGGTAAAAAGAGAAAATGTAACATTTAAAAATAAATAATTCTGCGGTTTATTTTTAGATGCTTTTGAGCATCCATAAAAAATGGATATATTTATGTGAGTTGTTAAAACTCTTGTTTCTTTCTAAACATGATTTAAGTTTTGTCATAAATTGCTTATGATTTCCTTTTTTTCCCTCAGATTTTAGTTGAAGATATTAGTGATACTTTAAATGATATAACTATTGCATGAGTAATAAATTCTTTTTACAAATTTTATGAAATATATATTTATGGGCAGTTCAAATGTAATAGAAGGTGTAAAAAAGTGTATGTTGACATAATTTTTAGCAAGATTATAGCTGTAGATTTGAAGATAATTTTTTTACCATTTTTGTTTTTACTCTTGTGGGAATTAGTTGATAAGTTTTGCTGCAGCTGGTGTCCATGTTTAATTATCTTGCCATATAAATCTGTCACGTATCAAGAAATAATATGTAGATGATATCCAGACAGGATGCTTAACTATCTAACAAGATATAGTTGGCAACGATAACCTGACAGGAGTCTCCGGACATGGTTGAATATGTCAAAAAATACATAATGAGCAGCCTTGACGAGATTTATATTCTTTGTTTAAAACTAGTATATATACTCGCTGTTTTTGTAGGACTTTATGCCTTTTTTAGAAGGGCATCCAATTCAGCGCTGAATTGTATAATAAAAATATTATCTTTGCTTTGAAGACTTTGTCCTTTTTAATATTTTACCAGTGAAGGAGTATTTCTCACACTCTTCAGAAAAGAAAGTAATATCCTGTGGAGAGGATGATAAAAAAAGAAGAGAAACATTTTTTTAATTCCCTTTCTGGACTTGTTAGCTATTGTACCACTGCCTTATAAACTGGTGTCATCTTAAAAGTGGTGTAAAAACAACCCTGATATTATTTGTCTTGGATTTTTCTTAGTGTGCCAGTCATCCTAACCATGTTGGACCTTATTTCATTCAATGTTCCAAATACTTTTTGTGTTTTATTTTTGTACAGGGAATGATCAATTTTATTTATCATCCTTTCTCACTCGGGACCCCATAAATGCCTAATACTGCTTTTCACTGGGGAGGAAGTTAATAGGTTCTAGTAAATTTAAAAACATCCCAGCAAATTAGTCTAAAAAAAGAGAGCTTTTGAAGGAGGAGGAAAAGAGTGTCATTTATTATCTTGTAGAACACTAGCAGTTCTGCCACTGCTTACAAGCAATAGGCACGTGAATAAAATTAGTTTTAAGCATATACAAACAGCCTTGGTCCAAAGTCATGAAATGGTCAAATAAAAATTCTTAAATACTGTTTTGCAGGGGTGAAGTACAGAATATGCTGGAAAGATTTGGAGGTAAGTTTACGTTCTAATAATTAAAAAGCAATTTCATGTTTACATTGGAGAATTGGTGTAAAATAACTTCCAAGATCTTCATAAAATGACCAGTCTTTGTAGCATTTTTCAACATTTCTAAAAAAAGATGGTTTTCAGAAAAAAAAAACATTTGTAATACCTTTAAGCAGAGCAAAGATAAAGAAGACAGGGGAATAACTGTGTTTAAAGTGAGATGTGTTCTTGTAGGTAATTACAAAGGAAAAAGAGAAAAAGGCATGAGTGCTTTTGATTATCAATTCCAATTTTAAGATGAAGTGTAATCAGTAGTCATTCCGTTGTAGAGAAAAGGGATAATGTGAGTTAGCTTTTGTTCTTTTTTTTGTTGCATTGACCTAGAAGAGACTGGGGATTGCATGACTTGAGTGATAAATTAGGGGCATGTGAATGTTAATATGAGAAGCTAAATAGAACAAATCGTTCTAATTCTAGACAGGGAATTTGGGAAGTAGATTGTAGCCGTGATTCAGAATGAGCTATAAAGTAGTATGTATTCCACACCCCAGAAATCTAGAGAACAGTAACTCGGTATAAAAAGAATTTCAGCAGTCAGGAAGACAGTACAAGTTTCTAGAAGGGCTAAAGAATTAAGGTGAGTAATGCCAGCCGCCTAGTCAGGACAGATTTATGCATGTCACCCAGGGGGACTTAGTTTTAGTCACAATCAGATTCTCAGGTGGCTTTACTGACACTTAAATTTCCAGCTGAATTCTAGATAGCTGACGGCTTAGAGAAAAAACACATTTTACATGTAGAGAATTTATGAAACACATCACAGTGTAACAAAGCATCAAAAAGCCATGAGAGGAAGGGACACCATCTTAATGCCAGTATTACATACTCAATAGGTGGTTAATACTTTTCCTTTATGGATAAGAAAAGTTATTACTTGCATGTAAATCTCAAGTTGGAAGAGGAGCTCAAGAAATTCCTTAATCTGTGAATTAAGACTTTTTGCTGTTCAGGTACATTTGAGACTGCTATTGTAGATCTGTCGATCTAGATAGGAGGAGGATTTCAGTGTTACAAAGCCAAGGTTGCTTGTTATTGAATACTCAAGAATAGGATAGAGGGAAGGAAAATGAATGGATCAGAGAGAGGATGCTGTCTACTAAAAAATATTAGGTTTGGCATTAGAAGGAGCAGCTGCCTCTGCAAATTAGAGAGGTTTGACAGATGTTTCTTGAAATCTGCAGTGAGAAGGAAAAGAAATTGCTGTGTTAACCTTATGGTGTGACTTGTTTGTTAAATCTCCTAATGTAAATTAAACTAATGTACTAACTTATATTGAGTATTTTTCAAAAAGCATGCAGTTTCTCTTCAGTAGGAAGAACACTTAGTCATTCCTTCCTTCCATATGTTCACAGTGTTAGTAATCACATACTACGTTTAATTCTAAAATCTAAAAGTAATTTGAATGTTACTCTGAAACGTGTGATTTTCTAGGAAATTAAAAAGTGTCTGAACTAAATTCCTTGAAGGTCTGGAAACTGAGCTGGCACTGCAGTCATGCAGCTAAAGTAATGAGGATTTTGATGGTGTGACTAATACACCGTTATATATTAAAGAGGAAGATGTCTGTACTGAGTTAGGTTTGTGCAAGGTATCTATAGCTTTGAATGGAGGATTTGCAGACTGTGGGATGTTCAAATGGAATGAAGAGACACAGTGAGAACCGACTGGCTGGTGCTTCCAGTGTTTCAAGCATACATGTTGTGCTTATTGTATTAATTGTATGTTAGAAGTGCATGTTGGACCATAATAATCACTAGGGGAACACATCATGATTGTGCATAAGGAAGAGATTTAAATGTACATAATAGAAGCACTGCAGCTACCCTGAGTTCAAACTGCTGGATGGTTTCAGTTGACTCTGTGTCTTCTCAGAGGCGGTCTGACATGGTACCCAGTACCATCCTGCCCAGAATAAAAGAACCTAAAGCTGAGTCACATCACGGTAGGTCCTATTCGATGTGGCTCCTGGGAGAGGTGGCATTCAAAGCAGGTGCTGGGGTAGTTGGTGGGGCTTGGCAATGAGTAGTAGCGATTCCAGAGGCCGGGTGTCGGTTAGGATATATGGAGACTTTGGGGAAGCAGCACTCACACCAGTGCCAACAAACAGCCGGTTGAGGGACATTCTAAACACAGCAGCCAGGAGCCCAAATCACATTGGCTTCTTTCCACTTAGAACACACCTCATTCACTTCTCCAAAGTGTAACTCATCAGCATATTTAATGAAAGGCTCCATGTATCTCAGTATGCTAATTTCTAAATACTCTGATTTTCAGCTGACATTAACAAAGCTCTCTTAGCTAAGAGGAAAAGATTAGAAATGTATACAAAAGCCTCACTCAAAACCAGTAACCAGAAGATTGAACATGTTTGGAAAACACAGCAAGAACAAAGGTAATATTGACCCTTGCTTTTCAAATGTGTGAAATCAAGTTCTCTTTTGTGTCAAAGCATGGATAGTTGGTTCAATTCTTGCAGTTACATAGCAAGTAGCGTGTCCACTAGTTGAATACCCACTCAGGTGATTTGTTTCTGCTGCCTCCAGTTTTGTCTACTTGCTTAAACTGACAGTAGTGGTTTAGCGTAGTGCTTTCTCTTTTGAATGGAGAAACAAGATTTTGAAGAGCAAGGTGCTTAAAAAGAGATGGTTTTACTTTTGGTTTACCTCTGTTTTTGTCTTTGAAACCACTGTTTTTATTTTTTCTACTTCAGTTGGAATTTTCTGTTTCAACTTGAAAAATATTCAGTGAAATTTTTATACTATTCTGGTTAAGAAAGAAAATAATTTTCACCTTACATAAAGTTCCTCTCACCTCTTGATCGGTAGTTAATTGCTACATCTGATACTACAGGTAAAGCAAACCGAAAAATTAGAGCTAAGCCTTGAAAGTCAGCAATACTTATAACTGGTTTTATATATGTGTGTATATATATATCAATATTTGAAACTTGTATTCACAAAACTTAAGTTTACATGGGGAGACTACAGCATCATGAACTAGTGAATGAGATAGATCATAATCTTATGTTAAAACTAAGAACTGCAGTTGGGTTAGAAAAACATAGTAAATCTCAGAAAACCCGGCACTGTTAGGAAGAAAAGTTGTAAATTTTTTTTAGCCTGAGCTTTGTGTATGGGAGCTGTTCTGCTCATGTGAGGATAATCCATGTTCACTCAGAGGGGGTGTGTGTGTGTGTTTATGCATGTGTGTTCAGTTTTTCAAAACATACAGTATTTGAGCCAGATGTCAAAACAGCTTGTTTCTTAATCTATGACAGTTCCTTTTATTCTACTCCATATGTGTGCTGAACCTTAAGTTTGCTTGGTAGCATTTGTCATACTTACAGCTAGTGTCTGTTTATAGGCAGAAGCTCAATCATGAGTTCTCCCAGCAGTTCCTGACTTTATTTCAGCAATGGGATGTAGATGTGCAGAAAGCAGAAGAGCAGGAAGAAAAACTAGCGGTGGGTTTCCAGCATGGCATGTGTTTCTTGGTATTTTCACAAGGAGGGAATATTATTTAGACACTGAAGAAAATGTAAAACCACTTTTATGTTATTTAAACAAACGTACAATTTTTTGCCTTGATTAAAAAATTTCATTCAAGTTTGGTGGCTCTCAAACAGTAAATATTTAAGTTTTGGGATATATTTTAAAGTGAAGAGGGGTACAGTTATAAACTTATTCAAGTTTGTAAATGGCAAGAAGTGATGCCCTAGGCCAGCATATGGCTTGAGAAAAGCCAAGACTACGGAGAAGAAAGATGTGTGCTGTTTGTGTGCACCCACTGGGTTCAAGGAACAAAGGAGTAAGGTAGTTAGTTGTCTTCTAGCATGCATTGCTTAAATATATGTCTGTATATAAATAAATGTATGGGAATACTGATCACTGAAAGGCAATAAGAGCTGTACAATGGAATGTTAGCACATGACGTGGCTGTATTTCTACTCCCAACACACCGGCAAGTTTTGCTTTTCCCCAGGCAGCATGTTTTCCTGGAATACTTGTGAGAGCTGTGTTGGATTGCAGTCCTCGTAGGAATAATTCAGGTTGGAAGGACCTCAGGAGGTGACTCAGGGCTTAATCCAACCTTCATTCTTTCTTTTATTAAATAAGAACATGGATAAATCCCTAAGCAAAGGTCTGCATTGTGTGACCCACGTTTCCAGTGAAGACCGAATTTCTGATTGTAGTAAATGACATTAGCATTGCTATCCAAGCGCTTTTGCTTAACTAATGTGATTACTTTTACTTATGCTTCAGAATATGTTCCGTCAGCAACAAAAAGTTTTTCAACAGACAAGAATAGTTCAGAGTCAGAGACTGAAAACCATTAAGCAACTCTATGACCAATTCTTAAAGGTACAGTAATTTTTCTTCTTAGAAGGCACCTGATCCTTCTTATATCACTTAAGAAAGCTGTATTAATTCACCTTATATGCAATACAGAGATTTGAGGCTAATTTAAGGAAAGTAACAGCCTTGCATGAATATTCATGTTGGTATCTTTCCCTTATTTGTTAAGAACATGGCTTGTTCTCTCTGTACATGCACACACATTGCATCTGTTTAATAAATGATTTAATGAAATGCATTCTCACAGGGATCTTATTGGCCCACTTATTTCAAATATTTAACCATAACCCTCAGAGCAAACTTCTAAACAGAACAGAGTTTTGTACCAGTTTGGAGGTTATATAAGTCAGTTAAATCATCAGGATTTTGTCTTAATTATTTCCTTAATTTTTTCTGTATTTATTTAAAAAAGTGAACTTGATAAGCTATTAAAAATACACCTTAGGCTGCAATTTACTGCTTTTATTACTACTGGCAGGTGCATCCCCCACAGTGGGAATTAGATCCTAATTTTTTTCCATCATTAACCTTTCTAGCAATTGCTGCTTTGTGTAAGGAGAGTGACTCTTAAAGGAAATCAGTTTTAATTCCCTTAAAACTGCCCAGTTAGAACTCCCTTAATCTCTTCCTAAGTAACACTCATTAGAAAGGGTTTTCCTTTCTGTGACCTGTTATTCAAAGTAAGTGTTCCCTAAAATGTCAACAGGAAGAATCTTATGGAAATAATGATCTATGCTGTAAATAGGCCCAGCTGGATCATTATGTAATCAATCAGTCCTGATTAACTTTCCTGTTGCTTTACATACAATTTTTCTATTTGCTGGAAGTCCCTACAAGCATCATGTTTTGGGCAGTGCTTACAGAGAGAATTTATTTTACACATGTGGTTCATACTGATCAACTCCGGTGTGTTTTGATTTTTTTTAAACAGAGTAGCTAACACATAAGGCAGCAAACAAAAAATGATTATGGGTACAACTACTCAAAAGTTTGGGTTTTTTGGAAAACAAAAAGTTTTCTTCTGTCCTTTTACACTAAGAACAAAACACACTATTTCTAGAATTTCCTTCCCCCACTATTTTGATAAGTACAGTATTATAAACCCAAGCTGTGAGTAAAGTGGAAGTACCCTAACAACTGGTTTTGTAATGAATATAGCAGCACAGTACCACAGAATCACTGGAGGGCTGAGGTTGGAAGGGCCTCTGGACATTGCCTGCTCCAGGCAGCAGGTGGTAACTGCCCAGGACTTATGTCCAGATGGCTTTTGAGTATCTCAAAAGATGGAGACTCCACAGCCTCTCTGGGCAGCCTGTTCAGTGCTTGGTCACACTCACAGCGAAAAAGTGTTCCCTGCTATTCAGAGGGAACCTCCTGTATTTTCCCTTTGTGCCCACTGCCTCTGGTATGATTGATCTTTGCAGGCCTGCCTTCCTTCAGGTATTTATGTATATAGATAAGATCCCCACTGAGCCTTCTCTACTCCAGGGTGAAAAGTCCCAGCTCTCTCAGCCTTTTCTTACAAGAGAAACCCTCCCATCCCTTAATCATCTTCCTGGCCCTTTGTTGGGCTCTATCCAGTATGTCCATGTTTCTTGTACTGAGCAGTCTGCAACCTGGACCCAACACTCCAGGTGTGGTCTCACCAGTACAGAGCAGAGTAACAATCCTCAATTTCTGTTCAAGGAATTTCCTAACTGGTGTGGTTTTGCAATTTCAGTTAGTTATGATATGTTTGGTTTATTTATTTATTTTTTTAGTCTGGAAACTTTGAAAAATAAATCTGAAATACAGCATCTCTTAGTTTGAGATAGTCAAAATTTACAGAGGGTATTGCAGAAGCATTAATAAATAATAACTGTACCAAAATGTCAAAAATGTCTTCATCAAAGATGAAAGATCGAACAGAAGATTGAGCATTACTTTTCTTTTTTCCTCAAAGACGATGAAAAGGTAGAAATCAAACCTCAAATAAGCTTAACTAAATGTAAGTCAAGGAAAATGCAACTACACATGTATATATGGAGTTAGGCATAGTTGTATTTACAAAAGGGAAGATAACCAGCAAGTTTTACTTGGTGTATTTAGGGAGAAGTGTGCAAAGAGAAGGAAATTTAATGGGTTGTATAGTCCTTACTTCAAGTCTCTCAAGATTGTCACAGTGCTAAACCGCTGTAATTCCTGACAGATGTCTGGTTATTCTTATAGAACTCCTATCTTTACTAAAATGCAGGATTACTAGCTGAGACCTCACAGATGCTGACTGGAGAGAACGGTTTCCTTCACAGGGTCCACAGTGTTTAAACAGGAATGTGGACTGCAGTGCGAAGTCCTGTATGATTTATCTGTCAAGTTTGTGACAAAACTTGTCAATTATCAGTGACTGCTGCTGCTGCTATATAAATTAAATTGTAGTCTGCATAACGGTTTGTTTGTTTTAAATTAACCCATTGACATTGAACAGTTCTGAATTAAGATTATTGTTAACTTCAGAGTATGGAAGAGCTGGAGAAGAGCAATGAAAGTCTTCTAGCTGGTGCACAAAGTGAACTTCGCAAAGAAATGACCATGTTACAGAAGAAAATTATGATGGACACTGTAAGTTTCACATGTATGAAGAAGTTCATTAAATGCAAAAATAGAACATTCTATTAAAAAGTAGTTTGACATTCATTTAATGAATCAAAGGAATCCTGTTGATATGGCATTTGTTCAGTTTTATCTCCTTTTCTTGTGACAGCAACAGCAGGAGATGGCAAGCGTTCGGAAGTCTCTTCAATCCATGTTATTCTGATGGCTCCATGGAGAAACAATTTGTACCTAAGTAACATGATACAAGTATAGGCATTAGCCACAGAGAAGTATGTTAAGAGTTAAATGTTTTAAAGTTCCTATTCAGTGCTTTCTTGGATTGTTCTAATCTTGTGTCTGATAAATTCTGTAAGAATGTCTATTACCTTTTCCTGAGCTATACCTCCTCCATCTTACTAGAACAGAGATTAACGAGTAGTTTGACCTCACAGATGCCTCATTTGTCGAGTCAGCAGTACAGTCCTATACACAGTGACACCCCGGACTACCACTTCACAGTAGTTCCCACTTGGTCTAGGGAAAAGTGAAATTCCTCTACAAAGTCTGGCTGGTAGCACCTTGGTTTGCACTCTACGTAATCAACAAACCAGAAGTAGAGAATTAAGATTACCTAACAGGAAATGGCAAGTTTCAAATGTGCTACTCACAGTGTGAAGTAACAGCTGCAGTGTAGAACACAGAGGGAAATACATTCTGTGATCAAAAGTACTGATTACAATAGAATCTGCATGACTTTAGTAATTCTAACATCTGGTAACATCTGGGCTAGAGTAAGCTTTCTCATAAAATCTTTTCTTGAGAAGCTTAGTCTGTCTTCCCCGCAAAAGAGAGGCTGCTTCATTCAACATTCCCCTAACTGCTTCTCATCCTTGACCTATTTAATGAGTCATTATGGTTTTGAACCTGTTAAGGAGCTCGATGAAATTCTGAAGACATGTATATGAAGATGAGCAGCAATCTGCAGGCATACACCAGTGGCATATCTCAGCATATCAAACAAGGATATGAACTTAAAAAGAACAAAGCAGAACAGGTTAAAAGAACCCTTAACAGTCAAAAAACATTTTTAAACAATTCTCTACTATGAATTCATCTATGCGTTAAGCAACCTATCTAAGCGACAACTTTAACAAGCACTTGATCATATAGAGTGGTCTGTATAAGAAAATCCCCAAACCCAAACAGCATTAAACACTTGAGGTCTGATAAACAAAGGGTGTTAGTATGCAATTACCAAAATAAATTTAAACAAATCACCTGAACTAAAGCATGTTACAAGAGAGATCTGTAAATCTATTTTCACTTCTCTGTTCCAAGGAACGAAAACCAGTCAGCTGCCAAAATACACCTTTATATGGTATCCTGGCACTCCCTGCACAGTGACAGCTGAAATTTGAGCAAGGCAGAGCAGAATGACAGGGACAGTTCCTTTAAGTATGCTCCAAATGAAAACTATAAAACAAAATGCTTGCCAGTGCTATCCATAGAACAATGTATTCATCAACAAAGCTGTTGAAGTACTGGTCCAAAAACAGAAGTCCTGGCCCAATAAATGCAGTGTCCTGAAGAGAGATTTGACTTTTGGTCATGTGAGCCACCTATGTAAAAAAAAAAAAAAAGACACAAAATTGCCTCACTGCAAGATGAGTGTAATTACCAGAAAACTGGTGTGATGTTCTTGCCCAGGAACAGCCAGCTGTCCACAGTTCTTAGAAAGCAATTAGCAGGCAGGCCAAGGGCTTCACAAAACCTTCAAGGCCTGCTGCTCCCCGACAGTTTCTTCCCAAGGACCAAGTCACCTCATTCGTGGTTACTGAGTCGGTATAGCGCTTCCATCAGGTATAACAGCTATGTGAATTATCAGTTTGTATTTGTTGACTTCACAGTATAATAAACACATACATGTCCTTCAATGTTCTTGTGTAAGTTCCATCTATACCAGTGCATTTTAGCTATTTGCAGAGGTTCCACTCTCTGTTTTTAAAGTGCTGTGTTTGAAGGATCAGACTATGCAACTGTTATCATTGAAAATAAATACTATTCACTTGAAATGTTAATTTCACTTGAAATGTTAATTTCAAGTCTAACTTGAAAATTTTTTGCTTTATTTAGCCAAAAGCTAACTAGAAACTAGGCCTTTGCTTAAGTGACAAGACTTGTTTTCACTGTATCACTAGAGATAGTAACATAAATGTGGAGACACTTTACAGAATGACCAAGAGAAGAAGATTACTAAGAGTGGATGGGAGGATGCATCTTGCTCCTTCCATATTTCATAGAATTGTAGAATAGTTTGGTTGAGAAAGACCTTGGAGATCATTAAGTGCAACCAATTCACCATTCTTTGAGACAATTTAAGTTCACCTTTAATTGAGAGACAGAAGAAGAGCATTTTTGTAAGAAGTTGGAAATCTAATAAAGGACATGTCAAGAGTTCATCCTGGGAACATCAAAGATGGTAGAAGGAAAGTAGTCAAGGTGCCAAGTTTGCCCTAAGGAATCACCCTGTCACTTGGCAAGTATGATTAAGGTGCTGAGAGGTTCCTGTGAACAAAGTGGTCTCTTAGCATAATATAATTCATGTTCAACTCTGCTTAGCAGCAGAATTCACAGAATAGCCTGTGAGTGTCCCCGTCTAAAGACACGACAAACCACAAAGGCTCACATCCAGAGGAGAGCTGACAGAGCCTTCCACTCTAAGCTAGCAAAGGAGTCCACTGCAGGAAGCAATTCCTTGTTCACATCTAGCATGATGTGCAACAGCTATGCAGGGTTAGTGCCCATGCAGCAGCTCTGATACATCCACAGAAACTGCACAGACCTTGGCTCACATCTCCACTGGGCCTCCCACCTGGTCTAGCCTTAACTTTTTACTGCACTCTGGAGTGTCTGAAGTACAAGGACTCCCGAAATAGTATCAGAAAAACAGAAGAGAGCAAAACCCACGAAACCCATTCCCCACTCCTTTACAGATCTGCCTGTGGAGCAGACTGCCCTCAAAGCTACACAATAAAGTGTCCTCTGAATTGAGCAAGGAAGCCAAGGTGATTTAACAGAATAGATAAACTGCCTCAAGTTCAAGCTTAAGGCTCAGTCTTCCTATCAATGTTCTTGCTCTTAAACCACAAGTTAGCAGCTCACTATGTGAACTTCTGTTTAGCAATAAAGCCTGCAGAATATCTGTCTTCCAGTGTTTGAAAAATTTGGAAAAGAAGTGTGAAATCAGCTGGCTGGGTTACTGTTATTTGTTGTTAACAAATGTTGGACTCGATGATCTGGTGGGTCTCTTCCAACCTGGTTATTCTATGATTCTATGATTCTATGTTTCTATGATAAATGTGTAGTAAGGCAGATTGTATTTTTTGCTAGTACATTGATGAGGCTTTTAATTAGAGATAAAGACAAAAAAGTTTACCTCTTAATTTTCATGATTAAAGTAAATTCTTATTTCAGATAATTAAATTAGCAATGTTAGTAAGGCTTGAGGAACCACAGTTATGACATTCAAGACAGACGGGGTATTTCTAGCCAAAACAAAACTGAAAGTTATAGCCAATATATTCAACAATAAGTTTGCGTTTGCATCAGTGTCTCATATAATCTCTCTGTAGAAGCCTGAGTTCATTTTAGTGTCTCAGTTATAATCATATGGCAAAGCAGAACGGGAAAGCTTGCACAGCGCCCGCTGATCCAGCAAGTGTTAAGTCAAGAACCAGTTTATATTTAGGAGGTTTAGGACTGAAACAAGATTCCTTACCACCAACTTCTGTGAGATTTTAGCATTCACAAGTCCAAATGTCAGGACATACAGGCAAGAGTGTTTTTCAAACAGCTGAGTTGTAGACTTTTTATAGATCATAATGGCCAGCATGATAAGTAGTCCGATGTGCAGGCCTGGTGAAAGAACACTTGTTCCCTGAAATACGAACAGAGAGAAGATTTGTCTTAGGCTTCAGTCATGTGGTATAGTCCAGATTTTATGTTTTGCAAATCCCATTAAATAAAGCAAGAGTTGTTAAAACTGGGGAAGTCCATTAGCATTATGCCAATGTCACCAGTATCCTTTGCAGTGACCACTAATAAGTCAATTTTGTAAGAAAATTCACTGCTGATTCCTGTGGCAGAAGAGAGCCTATAACAAGTAGAGAGAAGATAGAAAATGAAGTCTTTGCTTTAGCCATCCAGCACTCATATGCTTGTCTCCTTAAATGGTTAAACTGATAAAATCCTTATGATCATCTGAAATGCAGTAAATTACGGGCATCAATTTTTCAAACCCCATTCAGGTTTTTAAAGCAACTTACTGCTATTGTAGATCCATTCTTTCCAATCCCTCCACCAAAGATAACACGGAAGTAATTGAAAAAAGAAAGCACTATTCCACACAGTATGCCAAAAACCACAAAGAACTTCAGTTCTAAGCCCACCAAAGGGACCTTAGCAGGAAAAACAAGAGAAAGATATTAAAAGTCAATGATAATACTTCTTTAAAAAAGTTATCTTAAAAAGCTACCAATACCTACTAAACAACTGTTTTATTTGAACTCCTGCTTTCCTGGGAACAAGTAGAGGAGAAGTCTGGGCTTTGTTTCCTTACTAAGGAGATGACAGATTTCTGTAGGAATGTTTAAACTCAACTTTTCAGTATTTTATTCCAGTCTTGAAATTCAACTAGGTCTTGCTCTGTTTGTCCTTACAATGTTACTTAAATATTTTTACTACATAAGCAAAGACTTGACGCAGACTACCACATCATCAAGGCGGGGGAAGGGGGAGAGGGGTAGTTCCTTCTGCTCACTGGGTAACACTAATAGTGAAACGCAGGAAACACAAACACCATCTGCCTGCTTTGTGTTTTGATACAGTTATTTGTATGCTGTATCTTTGCATTTAGATTAGTCTCCAGATACAAATTTTAATTAAATAGTTACCTTTCAGAATCAACTGCAATTTCAAGGAAACTTCCAGAGGCAGCAGAGGATTTAAAAAAACAGAAGCAGTAATAAATTGAAACCATTAACTACATTTTTGAATACAGATTGTTTTGAGATACAGCATAACTACCACAGATTTTAATACTGAAGAAAAATCAATCCTAATTAAAGTCTAATGCTCCTACTTTATTTTCCAACATGAAAATAAAATGTTTGAAAATAGAACAAAAGCATCTTGCAGGGTGGGAAAAGAAAACAAAGTTTAGCCAAACAAACTGCTGCGTGTACTCATTAATTATTTTTAATTACTTGGTGGTTTATATTTAGATTAATTTGCATTGGCTGTCTGCATGGAACAGTCTCAGCTCTTTACACACTAGAACCAAGCAGACCTATAATGCATTTCTAAGTGAAGACCCTAGAAAGTATGAACGTATTAATCTAATATAAATAAAGTGCATCTTTCAGATCAGAATAAAAATCAGAGACAGGAAAAAGCTTTTGGGCAGATAACAATTTTTTTAACCACAGATATTTACATTTCATCTTCAAATTTTAAAATAAAGCATTCTATAAACCATTTAAATGAGCAGAAATATGTCTTACGATAAAATATACAAAAGAAATAAAACTTGACTAGTCGTTTGTTAAAGCTTAAGTATCTGCAGTGTATTAGTTCCAGATCAGAAGTTTATATGTGGCAGATGGGGTCTTTTTTTCCTCTAGATAGCTCTAAATTTGTGCATAGGAAGTCACATGGTTATACCTAAGTTAACTACAACATAAAAATAACCTACATTTGTACATTAAGCTAAAACAGAACATGAGACAACTAGCAGGTGTTGATAGTTCTTGCACAGGATAGCTTCAAATACTGTAGGAACTGTGAAGACTTAACAGGAACCAAATATACAACAGGAACTCTGAATACTTCATACACCTACCTTATAGTCCCATATCGCTGTTCCACCATATGCAGATATCAAGAGCAGTATTGTTATGGCTATCTGAACCTCAGTTACATCAATTCTATGAAGGAAAAAAGGGAGATTTAGTTCAAAGTTTTTGCTCTAAGTGTAAGGCAGTGGGGAGTATCAGGGAATAAAAAAACAGTGACTTTATCTCCTTAGGAGTACTTCAAATTACATCAGTGTATATAGGATATGATTTTCCTTGACTGGGAATGGCAATGTCTATGGGCACACATCTTTGGTTCAGAGTTAAAAATAAACCTATGCTCCCTATGGAAGACACACTACATATAATTTTAATAGTGAGAAAATCTTTAATGAGTACACTGTTAACTATTTGAGAATTTTGTTAAATTTAGACTTGTTGCTGTCTAAAAATCAAATCAAACTTTAAGGCAAGCTCATAGTAAATACAAGTAAACATTTCCATTAAAAGCATACAGAATCATAGAATCATAGAATAACCAGGTTGGAAGAGACCCACTGGATCATTGAGTCCAACCATTCCTATCAAACACTAAACCATGCCCCTCAGCACCTCGTCCACCCGTGCCTTAAACACCTCCAGGGAAGGTGACTCAACCACCTCCCTGGGCAGCCTCTGCCAGTGCCCAATGACTCTTTCTGCGAAAATTTTTTTCCTAATGTCCAGCCTAAACCTCCCCTGGTGGAGCTTTAGGCCATTTCCTCTTGTCCTGTACCCTGTCACTTGGAAGAAGAGGCCAGCACCCTCCTCACTACAACCTCCTTTCAGGTAGTTGTAGACAGCAATGAGGTCTCCCCTCTAGTTGACTCTGTATGTCCCATCCTGTTTAAAGCAGTGGCTTAGAAGAGCTCTTTAGAATCATCAGCACAGCATCAGTTACACAAATCACCCGAACACTGGATACAAAACAATCAATGACCTGTATGCAACAAAGCACCAACAAGAAAACTGTAAAAGCCCCATGTTTCTGTGAACAATCCACAACTTTGCCTGCTACACTGCCTGCCCACTGCAGCTGCACTTACTACAAGGAAAGAGGAAAAGAGAATGGAGACAAGAGATAGCTGAAAAGAGATCAGAAATGAAACAGTCACCACCTTCCAGGTTCCATGAGTTGTGGCACATTTTTCTTTGTCCTCTGGATCTGAGAAGATGGTGTATAACCATGAGGTGACAGGTGAGCCCATGTTTTTTTACACCCTCTATCTCTGCTTCTCACCTGGTTCAGGTGGCAGATCAGGTCACAAGTCAAGACCTGTCCTTCCACGTGTCTGCTCCTGGAACACTGCCCACCCGGTGGTGGCACAGGGGCACATTTCAGAATCACCTGTTTCAAGAAGTTTCAACCCCCGCCATGCTCTGACCATACAGCATATTATATAAAAGTATGGACTGTGCAGGCTGGGACAGAAGGGATTTCTCTAAGCTATCATATAATGAAAACTTGGCAGATACAGCCTACAAAACAGAAGGATGGTATTTTGAGGGCTGAGCCAGTGGATAGCTAAGCACCTCTCCTGTTTCAGAGGACATATAATTGAAAACTTGCTTTTTTCCATAAAACCATTTTTAAAACAGGTGGGGTTGTATGCCCCCTAAATTCTAAAGTCTGTATTGCACCATTTTTTTTCCCAAGACAAGAAAGCCAACTCTTCATTAATGTATTTGACTGCTGAAATGTTGAGAATACCTGAATATACAAAAGAAGTTAAGCAGAGTCTTGTGAGAGAAACAAGTTGAATAGATAAACTGAGGCACGCATCTTGTGAAGTAGCGTTATTTATTTATTTATTCTGCAATCGTGGGAGCGACTCCTGGCAAGGAGGAAAGTGCTCAACCTTTGTCATAAAATAAAGAAGTTTCTATACTGTTTCTTTTTCAGGCAAGACCACCCTCTCCCCAGATTTACAACCTATCACAAAGCTATGACAAGGTGGTTACTAGGCTACTTCTTACATTATAGATTTCTTTACCCAATCTGTTGTTTTTAAGTTCTTACATTCCTAAGCATATCTTGTACTGTACCAGAAACGTACCAAGAGATAAAATTTCTCTTCTCCAAACTACTTGTTCAGCCATTTCTTAGTGAAAACCAGCTTATGCATTCACATTTTGCAAGACTGTTTTAAGTTCAGTTCAGCAAGACTCTCCATTCTAATGTTAAACTTCCATTCTGTAAAAACACAACTAGCCTAATTCTCACAATTTCCTCTTTTTACTTTTTGTGTTTTTACACAAGAACTAACATCACTATCTATTAGAACTAAGATGTTAATATTATTTCTTTTGCAATTTTCCAAACCCAAATATATAGGATTATTATCAAAAGCAGGCATATTATATTAAAAAACATGATAATTACAATAGGATGGAGCATCTTATTAGGGAGCCCTGTAGTAGTGGGTGACCATCCAAAAAGCATATCCCATCACCGGTGTTCCCCACCTTTTTTTACTCGCTCCAAAACATGATGTATTTATTCTGCATCATGATGTACTACAATCAGAGTTCTTTGTCCATTTTCTCTGGCCTTCCGCAGCCACTGCTCCAGATCCTCATGCCATAATAATTTCTTCACCAGTGTAAGATTCATTCCAACATGCAGAGGTAATAAATTTTGAATTAGTGTGTAGTGAGATTGTAGTAGCTGATATGATGTGACAGGAGCTGCAAAAGTAGCATCCTAATATGTTAGTGAAATTGCAAATGCAGAGATTAGCATGATTACTAGTATTCACAATGACATCATCTACAATAATGAAATCACAAAGTATTCTTTTACAAGCAAAATGGCTGTATAAGCCAGGACAGTTCCAGGATGTTTGTCGGGGTGTATTTCAAAGTGACACACCTTTGGACCACTGTTAAGACTGATGTCTTGCGCTCTGATGGTGTTACTTCAATAAATGAATCCTTGCTGTTCTCTTGCTGTGCATTTGCCAGCAACTGATGATCCTTTTCACAAAATTCCTCCTACTGAGGTAATGTATCTGATAATAGCCAATTGCCCAATGCTAAAAAAGAAAAGCATAAGGGATATTCTAACTTGTTCAAATCCGCAGTTTTTTGTGGACATCTTATTCGTCAGTAGTTCAGAGTCAATGCTGTTTAAGACACCCAGCCCTGTTCCTAAAATACCAGTAACATCTCTCTCTCTTTGACTCCTTGGGGAAAGAGTTCATTTGTGTAACCAGGCTATCCATCCTTCATAGGAAGTTTTCCAGAATGAGGTAAAAGCAGGCTGAATAGCAGAAATATTGCTCTTCATTAGTAATTCTATTCACTTAAGAGACCATACAGGGTTCAGCAACATGTGTTGTTGCCCTGTATTCTTGACTATGTGAAGACTTGTATTAGACACACAGGGAGTCAATTGAATCGGAGGTTAAGTTGGTTCAAATAGGTGCTCAACTTTGACTTCAATCTGGAACACCAGGCTGGAATGAATGTTAGAACTGGTCCAGGAACAAGTTATAAGCACTGGATGCAATAAAAGTACACCAACATTCAGGTTCAAGTGGACAAGCCCGTACTTGATCTTTTAACTCACCCCCAAGATACTTTATGGTAATTTGGGAGACTGCTGCACACTCACTGGTTTTTAATCTGGCATCCTATTGAAAAAAGTGTCCCTATTGTCCTCTGTTGAAGAGGGAATTGGCTGACCTTCATCCTCTGCTTCTACTTCCCATTCCTGTCTAGGGAAAGTGATGTTATTTTTCACTATAGATAGGCTTTCCCTATTATCATCAACAGAAATATTATCTCCTTCATTATAAATTTTGTTTATCCAATTAAAAAAAAATACCTCTTAGTACTGAATCCAAGCAGCACTTTGTCCTTCAATTTGGACAATAATAATATGGACTCATTTGCCAAACGCCTGATTCAGTCCATAAACAACAGACTGGTTTACAAATGTAGCTCATTTAAGAAAACAAAAGCCACAAACCAACAAAGGCTTTTAAACATTATTTCCTCACAAAAGCATTTGAATCCCTTTACTGGTCCCCTTGGCCAACTCCCAGTTTCCCCAGAATGAATATCCTGATTCACCCTTTCTCTTAAGGACGGGTGGATCCCATGGATATTCCAAATTTCCCTATGGTATCTTAATACTACCCCTAGGGGGCAGTATACTACCGGAGAAGCCTTTGAATTCCCCAGCTTCACCAGAAAGCAGGGAATTTAGGTTTGCAGATTATTATTCCGAGTACAACCAAACACACAATTAAGAACACAAATAATGGTCCTTGGGGACACTATCAGTGTATATACGCTAGTCCTTCTTTCCCATCAGAGGTTACATTCGTTCTCCCTGGTTCTCCAGGGTGAAGATTATCAATCTCTACCTCTGTGAACCCTCTGCTCCCCAAGCATTGGGATTTGTCAAGGCTTCTACTCGTGTGTAGTGAGTCCACCCCTTTTTGCAGTTTTCATGGCTGTTTCAGTGGATAGCAGTACCCAAAATGGTCCTTTCCACTCAGGCTGAAGCTGTGACTCCTTCCAGGTGTGTATCAGGACCCACTCTCCTGTCTGGAATGAGTGTACTAGAAATTCCAAAGGTGGGGTTTGGGTTAACAGTCTGTGAACCTTAACAGGTGATAAGGAAGAAGATAATCAGAGTAAATAGTTCTTAAGAAACTTATCTTTGGTTTCAAGAGTAGGCACCTCACCACTTCCCCCTAGGCATGGTAATCCAAACAACATTTCATATGGTGACATGATATGATATATGATATGATCTGATCCTTTCCAGGAGCAGTCTCAATCCTGACAGCTAAAGGCAAACATTTTGTCCACGGTAATTTTGTTTCTAAAGCCAGTTTTGACAGATGTTTCTTTAATGTTTGATTCATCCGCTCTACTTTTCCAGAAGAGGGAGGGTGCCATGGAGTATGAAACTTCTATTTTGTCCCTAAAATTCTCATTAATTCCTGCAGAATATGTGAAAAAGCATGACTTCCCCTGTATGAATTTATATTTCCACAATCCCCTACCTACAAATTATTTGTTCTAGAATTGTTTTTGTCACTACACTGGCTGTTGCTGATACTGAAGGAAAAGCTTCCACCCATCCTGACGCATGATCTACTAATACAATCAGATATTTAAATCTTGCTACTTTAGGCAATTCAGTAAAATCTACTTAGATGCCCTGAAAAGGTCTCAGTCCTGGTCCTCATCTACCTGGAGGATGTTTTCTCATAGCTTTCTTAGTTACTCATTGAGATGTTACACAACTGTTACATGTTTGTTTAGCTATTGTATACAATCCTATACAGGCGTATTTTCTCAATACAGCATTGCACATTGCCCAAACTCCCTAATGACTTCCTTAACGCAGAATAGTTAAAATTTTTGTCATCACTGGTCTGTTTACCAGTTTTCTTCCATCAGGAAGAATCCACTGTCCTTCTGACTCCTCTGCCCCTAACTCCTTGAAAGCTGTTATCTCCTTTTTGCTGAGCATTTGCTTTTCAGGCAGGGACTCTTTTCTCCAGCACTAGGGACAACTTCATTATAATTTCAGAGTATAAAGCAGCCTCCTTTGCTTTCTCATTGGCAATTCTACTTCCTTGTTATACTAGAGAGTTTCCTCTTTGATATACCCTTATATGTGCCATTTCTTCAGGTAGTAATAAGTTTTCTAAAACCTGTCTGATTAATTCCTCATGAGCCAATCCCTTTCCTCTGCTATTTATTAAACACCTTATCTTCTTAAATTTTTCCAGATGTGCGTACCACACCATACACGTCACAAATCTGTATACACAATCCCCTGTTCTCCTTGTAATAACTTCAATACTTGATTCAAGGCATATAGTTCACAAGTTTGAGCTGGGTTTACTGGGTAAACTTCCCATTTCTTCTGCTTCCCTGTCCGTCCCATAGATAACTGCATAACCATTACATCTGCACCCTTAGCAAGTTTGCGGATGACACTAAGCTGGGTGGAAGTGTTGATCTGCTGGAGCGTAGGGAGGCTCTGCAAAGGGATCTGAACAGGCTGGACTGCTGAGCAGAGTCAAATGGGATGAGCTTTAACAAGGCCAAATGCCGGGTCCTGCACTTGGGGCACAACAACCCTGTGCAGTGCTACAGACTAGGAGAAGTCTGGGTAGAAAGCTGCCTGGAGGAGAGAGACCTGGGGGTGTTGGTTGACAACCGACTGAAGATGAGCCAGCAGTGTGCCCAGGTGGCCAAGAAGGCCAATGGCATCTTGGCTTGTATCAGAAACGGCGTGACCAGCAGGTCCAGGGAGGTTATCCTCCCTCTGTACTCAGCACTGGTGAGAACGCTCCTCGAATCCTGTGTTCAGTTCTGGGCCTCTCACCACAAGAAGGATGTTGAGGCTCTGGAGCGAGTCCAGAGAAGAGCAACAAAGCTGGTGAGGGGGCTGGAGAACAGGCCTTATGAGGAACAGCTGAGAGAGCTGGGGTTGTTCTGCCTGGAGAAGAGGAGGCTGAGGGGAGACCTCATTGCTCTCTATAACTACCTGAAAGGAGGTTGTAGAGAGGAGGGTGCTGGTCTCTTCTTCCAAGTGACAGGGGACAGGACAAGAGGGAATGGCCTCAAGCTCCGCCAGGGGAGACTTAGGCTGGACATTAGGAAAAAATTCTTCACAGAAAGGGTCATTGGGCACTGGCAGAGGCTGCCCAGGGAGGTGGTTGAGTCACCTTCCCTGGAGGTGTGGCACGGGTGGACGAGGTGCTAAGGGCCATGGTTTAGTGTTTGATAGGAATGGTTGGACTCGATGATCTAGTGGGTCTCTTCCAACCTGGTTATTCTATGATTCTATGATCTTTTTCCACTTATGACTCTGGATGACCCATCTACAAACAGTACTTCCCCTTCATCTAAAGCTATGTCTTGCAGGTCTAACCTTATTTGTGTTTGGTAATGTACTAGATCTAAACAGTTATGTTCCACTTCACCTGCATTTCAGCCCCCCTTGTTAAAAAGGAACTGGGATTCAAGATCAAGTCAGTGATTATAGTTAAAACATCTTTTTCAATCAATATTGCCTCATATTTAAGTATTCTAGAATCTGTTAGCCACCTTCCGGTTTTCTGAGTGAAGATTGTTTTTACTCGGGGAGGAGTAACAACAATTAATTTTCACCAAAAAGTTTATTTCCTGCTTTCTCCTACTAATAAAGTTGTTGCTGCCACAGGTCATCCCAGAGATACAGGATCTGACAACTTAGGTAAGTATGCTACGGGTTTTCTTTTGTCCCCCTATTCTTGGGTTAAAACTCCTATGGCAACACCCTCACTAACAGTGATAAAAAGATACAACAGTTTTTCCAAAGCAGGCAGAGCCAAAACTGGTGGGGTAGTCAGATCTTGCTTCAGTTTTTCTATCATTTATTTTTTTTCTTCTTTCCAATTCAATATATTAGGTTCTTCCTCTGATATTTTGATATATCATTTCTTTGCTTTCTGTGCACATACTTCTATCCATAATGTATGGTATCCAATCAAACCTAAAATTTTCCTAACTCCTTCTTTGTTCTGGGAAGAGGGAGTTGCACAATTCTCTGAATTCTTTCAGGGTGCTGCTTGTGAAGCAGCATTATTTATTTATTTATTCCTGATTGAAATCACAGGAGCGGCTCCTGGCAAGAAAGAAAGTGCTCAACCTTTGTTGCAAAACAAAGTAGTTTATATACTTTTTCTTTCAGGTCAAGACCACCCTCTCCCCAAATTTACAACCTATCTCAAAGCTCCTACCAGGTGTTTACCAGGCTACCTTATACATACTGGATTTCTTTACCCAACCTGTTGTCTGTAAGTTCTTACATTCCTAAGCATACCTTGTACCGTATCAGAAATGTATCAGGAGATAACATTTCTCCAAACTACTTGTTCAGCCATTTCTTAGTGAAAAAACAGCTTATGCAATCATATTTTGCAAGAATGTTCTAAGTTCAGTTCAGCAAGACTCTCCATTCTAATGCTAAACTTCCATTTCATAAAAACACAAGTAGCCTAATTCTCACAGGCTGAAGAGAAAGAAACTACACTTTCAATAAAGCTTTATAATAAATGTGCACATTGAAGGTACCTTTTATGCCACCAATGGTTTTGAGACAGGTACCTGATCTTTGTTGTGAAGTTACCAGCAGTGACAACGGATGCTTAAATTACAACATTGCTTTAAGCAGCGAGAATAAATTTGCTGGTTTAAGGTATTATGACCACATGAACTGTTTGTGGAGGAAACAGTGTTTTTAAAGGGAGATAGGAATCAACTCTTGACTAATGAGAAACATTTATCTGATTTTGATAATCGAAGTAACATTAAACACTCTTCTTTCATCAGAAAGATAGTGATAAAATATGATACGTTTCATCACAAGCTTCAGACACTCAGTCTTAGAAATGCCAAAATGTAAGCTGCAATTAGACGATATGCTGAGGTGCTCATCACTGTTCAAAGCCATTGGAATGGGGAGCCCCCATTCTGTTGTGCTCTCTCACTTGTACTAGCTGCAGTGCTCATCAGACTGTAAGGTGAATCAGTTCAGCTTGCTAGCCTAGTGCAGGTTTTTAATCTTCTGCCCATTTCATGAATTGGCTTGAAGTTAGGTGACAGAACCCTGTGCAGGGGGAAAATGGGACAGCGCTGCTGGGAGGAGGTTTTTCCGTCTACCAGGGATGAAGTGTTACATCTGCCCAGTCATTGCTGAAGCTGCACACTGAGCTTGTTGATTACATCATGCAAAAACATCCCTATGCAAGTCCAAGTGCTCAGGGGTCACACTCTGTACTATTAAAACCTACATTTCTAAGCTCAGGGGAGGAGGGTCACACTTGAAGTTGAGTCATAACATGTGCCAAAGTTCAGTACTTAATTTCACAGAGGCTCAGGCTGTTGGCTGCAACACAGCCCAAAGATTTTAATCAGATACTGTGCGGTATTCTACATAACCTGACAGTGGCACAGTACCCAGCTCCTTTGATCTTTCCTGGCCATCAGCACCAGAGCACTCTAGACTTCTAAAATCAAGTGCCACTAACTCAGGAACAGCATCAGTGAATGCTTGTTATTATGTATTATCATATTTAGAGAAATATACTATTACCTTCACTTAAACTTTCACCTCTATACTTAAGAGAAATAAAATTGCAAGCCTTCAAAAAAAATCTATGACCCGTTTTCACTGAACAGAAATAAGTTTTCTTGGAGAAAAGTTGGGTCTATTTAACTTCAAACAGTAATCATGGAGCACCAGGCCATTGTGAACTCCCTGTACTATGCACTATATTGACGTAGAAGCCATTAAGTTTTTAATGAAGAAATTTTTATGTGGTATAGGACTCTCAGTGTCTTCCTGATGTACGGAAATCATTCTCTCATTTCATGCAAGAATGAAAGGCACAGAAAAGCAATTATGTATGCAAAACCCCAGAGCTCACGGCATAGGCCATCTTCCTTCAGTGTAGTCCACTGTCATGTATGGAAATCATCCAATTTCAGCCATCACTTTGAAGCACCTATTTTTGTTTACAGCGGCAGATGTCCTTTAAAAAACTAGGATGGGTAGGCAGGTAGAGGATTTAGAGTTTGTGAGGGAAAAGGCATAACTGGCAAATAAAAAAAGAGCTCTTAGCATTACCACAGAGACAGCTGTCTTTTGATACAGACATTGAACAGTATGCAGGGATAGCTGATCACTACCCTGCATGCCCAGTGAAGCTCAAATTTGCTAAGGTACTTCCTGCAGATTAGAGCTAAGTAGGACTGTAAACAGGTGACTTAGCAAGTGACCAGAATTATGAGAAGCATAGCCTTCCCATCTATCACATATTTCCAGTTTTGCTACTAGGAAGTCTCCAATCTTTTCCTCTTTTCAGAAATCATTACCAAAGTGCAGCTTATTGTTCAAAAAGAGCAAAAGGCCACAGGCAGGCACAACCAGAGCTGCAGGAGGATGCAGCAATCCCTACAATATTAGGAATTAAACTGAAATTGTCGTCTTCTACGTGAAGGTGTCATGACTCCTCCTCCTCCACCGCAGTGAGAACAGGTGAAATATCTACTAAGACATGAGCAGCATCACAGCAACTCTCTAGAACTGTGACCTAACACAAAACCTAAGGAACATCAAAACCACTATCAGCGAGATGAAAAGCCAAGCCTCCACGTAAACCTGGGGTAATTCTTCAAGCAGTGACATAGCTCTGTGAAACTCCTTGCCAAAGGAGTAAATGGATGCAGAGAGTTTGTTCGAAGGAACACTGAGGATGTCTATGGTATGGAAACCTATTAGGAGGAGAATTTCTCTAAAAATGCATGTGGTTCAGAGTCCCCAGGGCTGAAACTGTTCTGCATCTAGAAGACTATGAAAAGAGGTAGGGTAGATGCTTACTCTGTCCCTACTTCTACACAGAACACTTGTTTACACCACAGGCAAGACCCCTCTGGCCTAAGCCTGCATGGAGCTTGTATGGGTTTTGAGAACAAATCTGCAGACCAAAGAGCCAAACACAAGCAAACAAAGCATATGTAGCTAAAACCAGCTGCTAAAACAATAAGTTCTCTGCTCAGTATTATGCAGAGTTTTAAAGCTCTTTCCAGGTAAAACACAAGTCTATTAGGATAGAAGAGATGTGAGGAAAAAGATTAGAGAAAGAGAGAGCAGCGAAAAAACAAAGAAGAAATGGAAATCAAGTAGTAGCAGTCTCAGATGTTAAGCCACAGGTACTTCTAAAGATACCTACTTACTTTCCAAACCTTAGGGTGCCTGATACATATGTTTGCCAGTGAGCAGAATAGAACATGAACAGTCCCACAAAACAACAGAAAAACAACCAGTCGGGATTTGTTCCTAGGCGGATTGCTATGCAGGATACCAGGACAACAAAAACTGAAAAGCAGAAACAAACATGTTAGTCATATACCCTCTTCCTGTGCAGTTAAGAGGAATAAAAATAAATAAAAATCACAAGGCATTTTACATCGCTATAACAAAGTAATGATATGACTGATATTTTACTGAGTAGCTAACCGTCCGGGCAGGAGAGACCAAAACACAAGATTCCCTTTCTTCCAAGCTGCACTTCTCTGGTAAGTGAGGCTTAAACAGTGTCTGAACTGCCAGGGCAAACGTTTCAACTGCTAAGCCTTTTTAGAACTACAGGCATTCCCACCAAGAGCAGCTACGTTATGGAAAGTAAAATGGAGCAAGGCTTACTTTTTAAGGGCTCCAAATCAATGTTTTTTAAAACTCATTCGTATAAGGAATATAAATTATCCTTCTAAGGGCCTGGCTGGATGTCATATTACCAAACTGATGTTTTGGCATCTAACTCCTAAAGCAGAATCCTTAGTTTCACAAGCCATAGTTTCACAAGCGTCAGTCTTTTGGATCCTTAAAATCCTTTATTAGGCATCATCTGTATCCTACTGGAAAACACAGCCTATGTATAGTAAAAAATCTCTAAGCTTTGTTCACTATCCAGTTCATTCAAAGAACACTATGTGTGAAGATGCACAGAAGAGCAAGCAGAACGCACAGTACCCAACATCTGTCAAAGGTAATTCTGAAATATCCTCCTTGATACTGGTCAGGGATGCAAAGGTGAGGGGCAGCCTTGGCTGTAGTGACTAGGAGGTGGTGAAATTATCCTAGAAAAAGGGAACGTGCTGACCCTGCTCTGAGCAGGGTGGGCTAGACTACATGATATCTAGAGGTCTTTTCCAACTTCATCAAATCTGTGATTAATCAGGTCCCCTTGAAAACAGGTAACTTTTTTAAAACTAGGATGGGTAACAGTAGATTAAGGCTACCTGTGGAAATAGAGTCGCAACCGTGATCGAAGAGTTCTCCTAGAGGAGAAGTACTGTTTGTTCTTCTGGCTTGCTTCCCATCAATGGCATCCAGAGACTGGTAGACAAAAAGTCCTAATGCACCCAGGATGCATGCCCAAGAAGGTGCCTGAAAGAGAGTCACAGGAAAGGTCACTAGGCAGTTCTTGATTTCTTAGCCGATAATCTATTTTGTTGAAGGTAAAATACTGTTCAGTACAAAACTACACTACATTGTGCTATTTGTTACTCTGTTAAAGGACAAATCAAATTCTGTGCACTAGCCTGTACATGAACTGTAGTAGCTATAATAAGAACTACGCCAGATACACTAGTGAAACACAGGTCCTATGTATTCCAAATAAACAAAAAAACTTTAACCTCTCTTCTGCATCAATTGACATATTTTTCCACCTTAAAACCACAGTATTTCTGCAATGATTTGCATTCTTTGCGATGAAAAATGTTATGACAATAAAATCACTCTTCAAAAAAGAAAACAGTAGTATGGCACTTACCAAAGTTCTCAAGAGTTTACGTGATAGATGCTTAGATTATTTGCTGAGATTTACAACATATAGACATAAAAACCTTCTACATTTTACTACATAAAGACTTCAGCTTTTAGGGCAAGTGATTTTTCCAAAATACAAAAATTGATTACATAGGCATTTTGATCAAGGGTTTGAAGAATTAAGTCATTCAGTAAACACGAAGGAGCAACTACCTTCTCTAAACAAAGACTATCAGAATTTCAAAACAAGCTGTGAGTCATTAACAGCAGTCTCAGAGCCAAAGGAGCTGTCCTACAGTAGTACCTTTCAAAAACATTGTTTTCATATGCACAGTCAGTATATGCTTGTCTAGGAATCAGGTTTCAGTAAAAAATTACTTATAACACCTTTTGAAAAAGTACAGGTAACATTTTTGCCTCAAGTAGTTTCCAGGGGTATTTTTAACACTTAGGAGCATGGTTCATGAAGAGAATCAAAGTTCAGTATTAATGCTGGAAATGCAACTTGTAAGTTAAACAACTGAACAGCCACAGGCAGTCATGGAGATAAATCCTTTCCCACTCCCAGGTAAGGGACAGCTGCTGTGGCTCTACAGGTCTGTAATTCCTCCCCTGCAGCACAAATAGACCAACATCATGACATGTATTTCCTAAATCCAGTAAAGGCTATTAAGTAGATTTAGACGATAACTCAGATCTCTGAGCTGAGATTTGTCCGCCCTCACATAGCGTCACGGCTGAGGAAAAAGGAAACATGACAGTGGCCGATCAGTTCATAGGCAGGGGCAGGAAAAGGCAGCAATAAGAATGAAGATGACGCGAGCTGCTCCTCTGGACGTTGTTTTCTCATCATCATTATACTCACTCAGATCTCAGGTAGGAAATAAATTAATGCCTCCAGTTAGATTGATCACAAAACACATCCTTCCCAAGAACCAGCATGCCTAAATGAAGTGCAGTTCTGAACAGCGTTTTTGTTGTTTGAGACTCTCTCATGTATTCAAGGCTGGCTGATGCACTATGCTATCACTTAGTTTTATGCTTTTAATATGAAAACAATGTTGTCAGCAAATGTATTATTTTCCTGCTATCCAGTATTTTTATAATTTAATTAATAAAACATTCCACCACTTAAAGTCAAACGATTGGCTGCTTCGCCCAGCTTTGAAGCAAAAGACAGTCAAAGAAGTAGGGACTCCAGTCTGGAGTCAGGATTTGTGCATATATAGAAACCTTAACATCTCACAATACTTCAAAACTAGCAAGGCTGTCTTTCCCCTTAATCCAAGGAAAGAAAGAAAAACTGTAATCACAGTTGATGTTGGAAATCTTGAGCAGGTGAAAGAGGATGAGTACATATTCTTATTCCAAAGGATGTTTAACAAACTGGTGTCTGGTAGCTCCCCACTTCCCCCCAAGACCACACTACAGAAATGCAGGTGAAGTGATGACAGTACTACTTGTTTGATGTTTACCAGTGGACTTAATTGACTTATTCAGGTCCATTCTCTCTTGTTAGTCCAGTTCATCACAGGAATTTTGTGCTGGAAGATGGGTTTAAACCAGGCACTGAGTTCTTAGCCATCTTTGGAAAAAGTGTTTCTTCTCTGAGAAAGAGGGAAGGGCAGAGCTTGTGGACAACAGGAGAAGCCTACTGTGGTCCTGGGTTCACAGATCATTAAGAGCCACGTGAAGGAACAGAGCACTCCAGGGCCTCTCCTAGCGCAAGCTCACATGGTCAGATGTTCTGCAGGGAGGCAGCAATTATCTGTCAGCCCCCATTATCGCTCTCCACCTTTCCAAAACAGAGGGCTACCAGCCATTTCTCAGGTATTTCAGAACATAAAAGCACAGATAGGACCCTGTTGAATGTAAGAACACTTCACTTGTGATATAATCCACATCCTAATGCTACCGCAGTAGCTATCTTGTCTTTTTCAGAGTAACTGTTGTATTGATAATAACAGATATTCCTGAACAAGACAGCTCCTGACACAGACCTGCGTGATGCTTTACAAACAAAAATGTTAGGAGAAACTACTGCTTTCGCTGTAGTCCTTCAAAACAGTATTTTAAAGGTATTTCCAATTTTATCACCAATATTACTATGAAAAGCCACAGAGGTAACTCGCAGTGTTTCAGGAGGTATCCTCACTGCAATATACTTCTACTTAGAAAAAGATACCTTCAGAATCTACTGACACCTGTCATGTTAGTCCTTGGATTTTGGCAAGTAAACCAGACCACAACTGGCAATTCTGTCCAAGACACCACTAGCTGCATTAGGCTCCCCTCCTTTCCAGCCATCTACCTACAACTGAAATAGATTTTAGTTTGCTTTAAAGACGCCAAGTTCTCTGTATCATGGACAAAAGTAGCCTGTATCCAGTGCTAAATATGCTAGGCAAATTCCCTACCCATTCATCCTCCTCAGTGTAGGGCACATCACCAATTCAGTCAAATGCCAGAGTGGGTAGTTTCTTACTTAACTGGATCATTTCCATAACTGAAACATCATTCAGGAACAAAAATTTGCTGTGGTGCATTTTTTTATCATTAGCCTTTGTGCTCTATGCTGTATGCTTGGTATTATCACAGTCTTTTGAAATGCAAGCTCCATGAAATATAGCCTCAATCCTAACCAAAACAGAAGGCTTGCATGCTGGTCACTCCGGTCAGCTTACGGAAGCTTCCATGACCCACAGAACATAAGGCAACAATTTTTGTTCAAGGTAAAATCTTCTATTTTTACTTCACCTCAAAACAACTGTAACACATTAAATGTAAAAATAAACAAACAAGCAACAACTCAAACCTCTTTTATTTGGTCCTTTTGACAAAGCAAGCGCTTTTGCCTAATTACAAGTGATTGTACAGGTATAATCATTAAGACTGCTGATCCAAGTCTGTTTGCATTAACTCCTACTGGGACAAATCAAAGCAACAATCCCCTCAATCTCCAAAACTAGCATGCTCTGCTTATTAACAATCTGCAAAGAGAGGGGGAAGTTTTCATCCTCTTCCCAATAAAGATATTTGTACCCATTAACACCTGTACCAGATGCATCTGTGTCCTCACAGCTGCAGGGAAGGGAAGAAGATTCTAGTCAGAACAGGGGAACAGGTGTCTGAGAGGGCTTAGAACACAATCTGGAGCATTTCATCCCTAAACTGTCAGTTCAAATCAAACCCAAAGTGGTAACAACCAATGATCATTCATCAACAATTATGCATTTAGCAGATTAAATTAATGCTCTAATGTTTTAATTGGTAAAATGCAGTTTTCTAAATCACCAAAGGTGCACAAAAGTTTCTGATAACCATAGATTGTTTCTGCTATCCACCCTCTCAATACAGTTACAGCTGCCATCTCCTCCGCCGTTTTACATGCCTGGCTCTCCACCCAGGGATGTCCCCTGCCAGCTTCCCACAGTAGACCCAAGTAGTTTGCAAATTAGAGAAGTGGGAGCATTTGAGAATGACGATATGGCTGACAGACTCAGCAGAAAGGTCAGGAGGCTCCCAATAATCATCAGCTTTTCACTGATGAGGTGTTTATTATCTCTGCCCAAAGATATATCCTGTCCAAGCAAATGTATTACTTGGCCAGAGCTAATGCTATTCTCATGGAACCAGAAGAGAACACAAAGCTGGGGGTGGGAAGAAAGTTTCTCTGCTTCAATTAGAAGGGATGCCTGAAAGATGATACAGGCCCAGAATCTTGTCAAACAGATTTGGTACAGCAGGTTTGGTCATCTACTGAACCAGACGGCATCAAAACAAAACAATGTGCATGTAGTGTTTGACAGGTATGCGCGGCATGCCTCTCCTTCAGTAAAAAGTGTAGGTTGAACAGCAGTCCTCATTCTGCTCCTGTGATTCTGCACAATGGAAGAGCATGGACAGCTGCAATGATGATGTGCCTAGAAGATCCCTTACCATTTACTGTAAGCAAAGCTCTCAAGATCAGAGAGTTCAACAGTGCAAGCTTACGCAACATCTAAAGACTGATCCTCCGTTAATTACTCAGCACATATCGTCATAATCTCACTTCCTCAGTCCAACAACACAGCAACTAATTTCACTCTAGTTTACGCAGCCCCTCTCTGGAAGAGATCCAGAAGAGAGACGTTTTTACTGGACTTCCTCCCTTGCCTCCCCAAACGTGGACCACTTCCCTCACTTTGGTTTTGCACAAAGCACTATGTATAATTGTACTAACAGGAGAAGAAGGGAAGGGGCTGTTTATACCTACATTACAGCAGAGGGAGAAGGCAAGGACTAAAGAAAAATAAAATAACGATCACACTACAGCCCAAGTGCATTTCATACACCATCAGTGATTCCGTCCATTCCTTTAGCATCCTCCCCTCCCCAACAAGTTCCCACTGAAAGAGCTCCTGTCCTTCTGTGTTGGGGTTCCTGAACCTTTCCTGTCTTCCTTTATGACAAATAACTCCTTTTTCCATTCACTACTGAGTGCTCTGTTCTATACTTGAGGGTATTGCCTGGATTCCTCATCCCACTGGGTGCCTCACACCTCCCCTCTACCAGGTCAGGGACTCAATGCTTCCTCCTTTACACCCCACAGGAGCTGCTCCAGTCCACTCTCTTTTCTACTTCATTATTGCCTCTCCCACAAAGCTCAGTTGTGCCTTTGCTATTTACATGCCATGCCTGTCAGTACCTTCCCCTCATTTCTCCCTCTGACAGGAAAAAAACCCAAAGAAATCAATCCCTCTTTCAGCTTAAAAGGTTAAAGAGACAGCTCCCCGCAGGTGTTCCTCTCCTTTTGAGCAGCTAAAAGTAGAGCTAGATGGAGCCACCTAGACCCTCCCTTGCTTTCTGGTCTCTCTGTATGCATGGCTTTCTAAACAGCATGTTTCAGCAAGGTACAGAACTCTTTTACAAATGCACTACACCGCTTTCCATGCAATTCTACAGAGCTAGCCATCCAAAGCCCCCATTCCCTCCCCCAGCTCTGCTCTCTGCACCAGAACTTTTGAACCTCTGTCCTTTCAACATAACTTCCCAAACTGCAAATCCATAGTCCATGCTTTTCTCCTATCTTCCTCTGTTCTGAGTGATCTCCATGAAATTACAGACAGCATAAACAAGCGCCTCAAAACAAACAAACAAACAACACCTCAAATAAATTAGATGTGATGGAATGTAAGTTGAGAGCAAGCAAGATAAGCCTTTATTACTGGATGAAAATACTCCGATCAGTTTGACAGGCTCTTTGCTTAGATCCTCTTATAACTGCTGTGAGGTTTTTCTTTTTTGTATTGAGTTTATATCTATGAAAAAGTAACAATTACTGCTAGCATGAACTTCTGCCCTAAAATTCTGGCCTCCCGTGGTGTTTTAGAGAGACCTGTGGCTGAGCTTGAAGGATTACAGAAGCTAGCCCTCTCCATGAGCAACCATTCAAGCAGCAAGATCAGTTTTCTTTCTCCTTTTTAATAAGACAGAGAATTATGTTTAGCCAGTTTTCTCCCTAGTGTTGATACAAGGAAAAAATTAACGTGTTTTTTTTCCCTGTAATGGGAATGGATATTAAGAAATCCATGTGCAAAACCTAATGAAGAAACTGTACCTACTTCAGATCAGTTAGCATGCAGTAGAGCCAGAGTTCACTGCTGAACAATGGGGATAAAATGGAAATCCTCACACAAAAAGTGCTCCTCTTACACTCCAATGCAGCAAATACACACTGTTCATACTTAAAGTCAACAAACCTTTTAATTCCTTTTATAATTAGTGCCAAAAAAAAAAAAAAAGCCAAGTCTGTAGTCACAATTAAGAAGATACTTCAAGACACACAACGTGGAACGTGCAGGCAGTGTCCTCCCCACCACCAATCCTGGTGCAGCAGACCTGTGCATTATTTCTATAGATTACTGTTCTAACTTATACTGAGTAGGAAATCGGCCAAACAGTCTATAAAAATCTACACACATGGATTTTGGTTACAACACTGCTTGAAGGGTGCAGTCTGCTAATGACTTAGCTACAAATAATACAGCTTACCTCAAAATGTGCATTTATAGGATACAGTGTTATAACCCATGTTTCTACTAGACATGAAAACATTACTGAAGCAGACAGTATTTTATAAAGCAAAAATATACGGTGCTAGTCAGTAACAAAACTGGCTTCTAGTGACTACTGAGGCCGATGAAAATAAAAAGAGCAGTGTACAAGGAAATAATGGCTACACAATAAGAGAACAAAGGAGTATTGTCTGGTTTTAGGCATTAATTGTATTCTGAGGGGGGAAGGGAAGTATTATTAAGTTGTGGAATTCACTATGGTAGGACATAATGGAAATTAAAAGTACAAACAGGTTCAAAACAAATAACTCAAAAGGCAAAATTGTCAGGTGGAAGGCATCAGTAAGGAAAAAGACCCATCAGTTGCTGTTCTAGCCAGGAAACCCCTAAACGACATTCTTTTGGCAGCTGGAAGGGTATATAGGGGAAAGGTCTCTTTTTCTAAGCATTTGCTAGCAGCTGCTCTACGAGGCATTTCAGCTACCAGTCTTACTTGTTTTGGACAATTTGTACAAACATTAAGACTTCAGTGTGTTCAATAAAGGACTAATAGAAATGGCCTACTCAAGACTGACAGGGGGAAAAAAAGCCCAAGTACACAAACCAACTCATAAAGAAACCCAACCTAGAACCAAAACGTGCTTGTTATTTTACCTGAGTCTTCTATCCAGTGCTCCTACACTTCCACTAAGAGAACATAAGTAGTTCTTTTTAGTCCATCAGGTAATCAAGGCTTGTTTATGAAGGGAAGAGGTGGCTCAGCAGTATGGAGAGGTGACGTTGAAGTGCACTATGCTAGTAGTTAGTCTGTGATTCAACCATCTTTAACATAATTTTCAGTTCTGCCTTCCCTCTATGGCCCTTCCAGCCTACACATCCACGTCAAAACTACAAAATAAATTATTACAACAGTACATATATCACTATTCTTGTTTTAGCTTTTTTTTTATTTAAGAAAGCCACCCAGGCATGTGACATCTTAGGTAGATGACAAGCTGAGTTATTAAACAAGCCAAAGTGAGAAACGATGCCCTAAGTGATACAGCAGAAGAAAGCAAGGACTATTCGCATGGCACAGAGGCAACAAAAAAACCCTGATAGGACAAGGAGTCTGGCTTTACATTATGAATTTATAAAGGATATTCTCTTAACCGAACAAGGAAGTTTAGTTCAAGCTGTACTTTCTCATGAAATTCAGCTTCCCCAATCAAAAAAACCTGTAAAGTTCCTAACACTACACCTAGGCTTTCCTAGAAAGAGTAGTTTCCTGAATGTCTGCAACACAACCTCTTTCCTTTTGTACAAGGGTCCTCATGACTGAAATCCATCGCAAAACTAAGCTAACAGTAGCAGCAGTTCCACAAGCATTTTGATTCTGAAAGGACCCCTAAAGACAATCTGTGGTTTCCTGCCATTCACTCTCTTCTCTACTCCCCGTTTTACTGAATGAAACACGACGACAAAACACCTTTACCTGGTGATGCAAATCAGGGAATTGATTTGGATTAGACCAAGCAATTTTTATCTGGATCACCTTCCTGATACGTTTGTCACAAACACCTCAGACAACACAAAGGGTGAAGTTACTACAGAAAAAGAAGTGTGCTTCCACCAACATGAACACTCACTAAAGTATATCTAAGTTATTAAAAAAACCTGATCAACTGCCACCTCTGCCATTAGGATTTAAGCCCATCAGAAGAAAAACAGCAGCAAGCCTCCAAGATACTTTACCTACACGAAGCAATCTTCCCCTATTTCCCATTTTTAACTACCATGAAGATTCTGTACAGGGAAATGTAACAGGCTAGGAAGCTCTGACAGAGCTCCTTAAACTGTCAGTGAAAACATACTCAACCTGATTTAAGCAACAGTAGCATCAGCCCTGTTTTCCCTCCAGAAGCTAAAGCACTTAGAATTTTTCCCATACAAGGACTGGAAGCATTTCAGCTACTGCCACCTAACACACCTGTGACACCTGGCTTCTGAACTAAGCGATGCTGAAGTAGTGTCAGCCATGCCTCATGGCCAGTGCTGCCCTGCTGCTGTGCTCATCCCACACCATCTCTCCTGGCTGGCAGCTGTTCCTACCTCCACAGCCCCTCCATTACAGCCTTCCTCTTGAGAAAGGAGTTGGTACAGCTTCATCTCCTTCCTAGAAAGCTGCTCGAGGAGAGACACACACGGCAACCAAGATGGTCCCTGAAGGAGACTGGGGTCTTGCCTGGGCCAAGCACCAGGTCAGAGCCCCATCCCCATAGGGACCTGTGCTCAGGGTGAGAGGGAACAGCCTCAAGTGGCTCCAGAGGAAGTTCATATGGGACATTAGGGAAAATTTCTTCAGCTAAAGGGTTATTGGGCACTGGAACAGGCTGCCCAGGGAGGTGATTGAGTCACTGTCACTAGAGATCTTTAAAAGATGGGTACATGAAGTGCTTAGGGATATGATTTAGTAGTGGACAATTATGATGGCTCGATGATGATAGAACCAGAATAGTTTGGGTTGGAAGGGACCTTAAAGATCACCCAGTTCCAATCCCTCTGACACAGGCAGGGACACCTCCCACTAGTCCAGGCTGCCCAGGGCCCCATCCAACCTGGCCTTGAACACCTCCAGGGATGGGGCAGCCACAGCTTCCCTGGGCAACCTGTGCCAGCGCCTCACCGCCCTCATGGTGAAGAAATCCCTCCTTACATCTAGTCTAAACCTGCCCCTCTCCAGTTTATACCCATTGCCCCTTGTCCCATCACTACAAGTCTTTATGAACAGCCCCTCCCCAGCTTTTCCGTAGCCCCTCCAGGTGCTGGAAGGTCGCTATAAAGTCTCCCCGGAGCCTTCTCTTCTCCAAGGGTCTTTCCCCACCTACTGGTTCTACGATTCAGCCGGGCGCCAGCGAGGAGACCCCCAACACCCACCCCGACCCCGGGCCGTCCCCGCGGCTTTCGGAGGGCGCGGAGCGGCGGTACCTGCTCGGCGGCGCTGGGGCAGGCGGCGATGAGGGGCAGCGCCGCCAGGCAGTTGAGGAGGAGCCCGGCCAGGGTGATGGCGTTGGGCGCCAGCCGCGGCGGCACCCGCCCCACCAGCCAGCGCCAGTAGGGCTGCAGGCAGGGCTCGAGCAGCGAGCGCCCGGCCGCGCGGTAGCGGTGCCGCTCCAGCCGCCTCAGCTGCGCGGGGCTCAGCGGCGCGGGCGCGGCCCAAGGAGCCGCCATGCCGGGCCGGGAGGAGCCGCGCGCAGCCCCCGCCCCCACGGAGCCCCCGCCCGGGCGGCAGCGGCGGGGAGAGGGGGCTGGTCTCGCTTCTTGAGGTTCAGCGGGGACAGGTGCAAGGTCCTACGCGGGCTCGGGGCAATCTCCAGCTTCGGTACGCGCTGGGGGACGATGTGATGCTGCCCCGCGGAGAAGGGCTCGGGGGGGGCTGGTCGAGGAGAAGCTCGACATGAGCCGGCAGTGTGCGCTCACAGCCCAGAGGGCCAAACGTGCCCTGGGCTGCATCAAAAGCAGAGTGGCCAGCAGGGCGAGGGAGGGGATTCTGCCCCTCTGTTCCCCTCTTGTGAGACCTCGTTTGGAGTACTGTGTCCAGTTCTGGAATCCTCAACATAAGAAGGACATAGAACTGTTTGAACAGGTCCAGAGGAGGGCTGAAAGGATGATCAGAGGGCTGGAGCACCTCCCATACGAGGAGAGGCTGAGAGAGTTGGGGTTGTTCAGCCTGGAGAAGAGAAGGCTCCGAGGAGACCTTATAGCAACCTTCCTGAACCTGAAAGGGCTACAAGAAAACTGGGGAGGGGCTGTTTACAAAGGCTTGTGGTGACAGGACAAGGGGCAGATTTAGGCTTGATGTAAGGAAGAATTTCTTCACCATGAGAGTGGTGAGGCACTGGCACAGGTTGCCCAGGGAAGCTGTGGCTGCTCCATCCTGGAGATGTTCAAGACCAGGTTGGATGAGTCCTTAGGCAGCCAGAACTAGTGGAAGATGTCCCTGCCCATGGCAGGGGGTTGGAACTGGATGAACTTTAAGGTCCTTTCCATCCCAGGCCATTCTATGATTCTCCCAAGTGACAGGTGATAGGATGAGTGGGAATGGCCTCAAGCTGCACCAGGGGAGGTTCAGGTTGGACATTAGGATAAACTTCATCAAAAGGGTTCTCAAGCAGAAGCAGAGGCTGCCCATGGAGGTGTTTAAAAGACTGGTAGATGAAGTGCTTAGGGATATGACTGAGTAGTGGACAGGGACAGTTGGACTTGATGATCTCAAAGGTCTTTTCTAACCTAGGGATTCTATGATTCTATGATTCTATGATTCCTTCCTGGCTGCTGCATCCCAGGCTGCATCCAGAGGAGTGTTGCCAGCAGGGCGAGGGAGGAGATTCTCCTCTGCTCCGCTTTCTTGAGACCCCACCTGGAGTACTGTGTCCAGTTCTGGAATCCCCAATGTAAGGATATGGAACTGTTGGAATGGGGCCAGAGGAGGGATGCAAAGATGATCCAAGGGCTGGAGCACCTCTGCTATGAGGACAGACTGGGAAAGTTGGGGTTTTTCAGCCTGGAGAAGACAAAGCTCCAAGGAGACCTTGGAAAAGCTGGGGAGGGACTTGTTACAGGGCATGGAGTGATAGGATGAGGGGGAATGGCTTTAACTGGAAGGAGGAAGATTGAGGATGGACATTAGGAAAAATTTCTTCACTCTGAGGGTGGTGAAGCACTGGAACAGGCTGCCCAGGGAAGCTGTGGATGCCGCCTCCCTGGAAGTGTTCAGGGTCAGGTTGGATGAGGCCTTGAGCAGCTTAATCTAGTGGGAGGTGTCCCTCCCCATGGCAGGGGCGTTGAAACTGGATGGTCTTCAAGGTCCCCTCCAAGTCAAGCCACTGTGGTTTGCCCAGGCCCGTGGGCAGCCGTGGCTGGTGTCTGTGGCTGGTGTGGTGGGCTTGAGCGCCCACATCTCATCCTTGGATACTGAGGAAGCACTGGAAGTCTAAATGCACAGGACTCCGAGCAGCCTCTCCTCTGGGTGTGGACAGGTTGGGTTGAATACCCGTAACACCCATGATTTTTCTGCATAATTCCTCATTCATCTTATTTTTGTTTCACACATTGTGTAATGCGCTTGGTGGCCAGCCAGGCTTTTTGCCAGAGCGAAGCATTAAAGGCAGGGCTTGGGTAGCAGGCAACCTCCTTGCAGTCAGCAGGACACCACAGCCATGTCTGCAGGGAGGAGATCTCTGAGTGTTATCAGCCAAGGAATCATCCACTGCTGGGAGGGGATCCGCTACCTGGAGTGTGGCAGTCTGACATGTTACTGGGCACCTGGACACTGTGTTACCGGAGACTGACTTTACCTGGATTTAGCCTGGATATTCTGTTATTCAAAGTGAGCCAATTCACTTTGTCTGACAATATGTTTTCTGATAGGTTTCTTTACTACAAAGGTTAGGAATGCCTCACATACACAAGTGCTATGTTATGCATCAGCTGATTTCTTTTACACATCACTAAATATGGTATGATACGGCAGTTGGGATTGGGGACCAAAACACAGAAGAGAAAAACTGCCAGCAAAGAAGAGGGTAATACATAATATAGTAAAGATTCAATGACAGACAACTAGAAAGGCCAAAAGGGAAATGCGACTATTAGTCCACAACCAGCAAGATCCCCAATCCATTGGAATCACTGACTTTGGAAGAGATAAAACACCATTTCTTTTGATACCTTGAATGTTGCTGTAGTTGAAGAATATAATGGTACTGGTATTTATGGAGAGATTTCTTAAGGTCTTTGTGATACCAAGAAGAAGAGAAGAGAAAACAAACTAGGAAAAGAAGAGGAGGGGAAAGGTAAGTGGTGTAAAAAGTGAGGGCCACATGAGTAAAGGGAAGAAATGGATTCCCTACTGAATTTATCACTGAGTTTGAGGAAGGGTTTGTTTTAATTTAAAAAATATTTGGCAATGAAGCATAGAACAAGAGAACATAGAATTTAAAGTCCAGTGCATTTAGACTTCCACTGCTTCCTCAGTTTTCAGGATAAACATTTGCTTCCAAATGCTCTCCGCTTCTGCAAAGCTGCAGCTTTACTTGTCAGTCAGGAAAGCAGGCCATGAAAATCAAGTGGCAGTAAGTACACGGTGCTTAAAATAGAACGCCTTTTGCCCCAGAATCTCAAAATGCAACAAAAGACATTCATAAAGTAAATCCCCTCTCACGGTGCTCCCTAAAAGGTAGCAACATTTTATTTTGCCCCTCCTTCCCCCCCAAAGGAAGTACAGGAAGCTTGAAACACTTTTTTTATAAAAAGTATTTTTTTAAATGTATGACTCCCAGTGAAGACCTCTTAATAAACAGTATATCCCAATTTAAGCATTCTTTAGAAGATTTGCACAGGCTTTTCTCTTTCTGTTTCTATATTTGTGGGATTGTTTTCAGTGAGGGAAAAATGGGCTGACATCGGCCATAGTCTTTCAATGAGAATGGTTAACTACAGTGCCTGTATCAAGGTTCACATACAGCAATTTGAGAGTGGATTTATAGAACAGTAACATTTATATGCCAAATGCCCTTATATAGACAAGGAGGACAAATAAAGAGACAACAAAATGTTTTCCTCTCTTCTTTAAATTATAATGCTTTTTAAAATTAATTTTGATTCTTCTTTCGCTGTGTGTGTAAGCAAATCATCATAAAGAAAACCTTTAATTTTTTGTTGTTCTCTATTTAACATTCTGCTGATCAGCAGAGTTAATGAGAGTATTAATTTTTAGCATAATAATGCCTCATGTCAATTCAATTCCATCTGTGGCTCCATACCCAGGTATTTCCTATTGGTGTGGTGCGTCCCAAGCCTGAGGGACAGCTAATCTCAAATGCTGGGCAACGCAACTAGGGAGGAATTAAGGGCATCCAAATACAATGCTTATGTATCCCACAGCTTAAAAGTAGCTTAGGTCAGCTTGTCTTTTAACACTTCTGGCATCTGTTAGAAATTAGAGTAGCTAATTCCCTCAGCAGAGAGCCTGCAAAAGTTGAGATTTATGCTGCCTTCCAGGTTACCGTGTATGGTGTATTAAGATTGAGGAGACAGAAGTTTGAAGCTGTAAATGTCATTACATACAAAGTGCAGATGGCTATGTCCATCCCTGTTGGCTTACTGAAAAGCACAAACCATAAGTTTTGGTGCTGACTATAATATATCTCAACAGACCGCTTATTTTAAGTGATGTGCATGTGCTTAAATGCTTAAACCTGCATGGTATGTATTCAAACAGCCTCTATCACAGCCTTCTGTGCTTCAAAACAGGTGAAAGGAGTTCTGATTTACTGGTGACATGCAGAAAAAGGAGGAATCATTAATTCTTTATGAAATTTTCTTCTTAGTAAATGTCTATGCCTTCTTCCATGTGTAGGTGTGAATGAATGTGTAGGAGAGAATTGTGGCAGGAGCAGGATGAAATGCCAGGGGGGTGGGGTGTCCAGGATCACTGGGAATGAACAATCACTTCTTCGCTTAGATGGCAGCACAGGGAAAATCATAAAGGTAGGAGGGAGAGAAGGAAAAGAGTGAGACAGAACACAGAACAAAGTGAGAAAATGCAGTCAGATCACCAAGATGAAAGAAGTGGTAATCCAAGTGGGAAAACACCAGCAGTGGCAGTTCATAGTAATGCATTATTTTATTATTGCATAATTACTGACTACGGGATGTTTGAAAATGCACTGACATCTTGTAATGTACCTTTTAAGTAGACCTTTATCTTTATAAACTGTAACTGAAGATCAATCATTAGTCAGTAAGCACATAACCTACCCTGTCTATACAGCCGGAGTGAGAACAGGTAAATAAATTACAGGGCAACAGAGAATTGACAGCCTGGCTAGAACATGTGTGAACTTTTATCTCACATGCTTCTGAGTTTGCTGGAGACTTACAATCACGCCCACTCCTGAAATATTTGGAATTTAACGATGCTAGAGTAGGAAAAGCAATGTAGTCATTTTACCTTTCCTAAGGTATTTTTGCCTTGTGTTGTAAACTCAGTAGCAATGTGGTCAGAGTCCCTTTTCTGCTGTGATATCTAGAGGAGTTTCATGAATTTCTGAGGAAGGGGGCAGATCCAGAATGATGAAAGCTGTCATGCTTGGCATTTGTAATATTTAAAATATTGAAAACATAGAGGTACAAAATTGCATGCATCCATAGCATTTATCTTCACTCATATTCTGTGCCATGTATCTTAAAGTGTAAGCCCATTGGGTCTGGTGGCTCCTGATACTGTTTTCCATTCATTGTGGTGGGCTCAAGAACCTGCTTTACAGTATGTGGAAATTAGATAAGAAATGTGGTAAGACGAGACAGAAAAACAAACAACAAAATAGTCAACAAGGACTTGACAGGTCTTAAACACTTCATCTTTATTGTACATTAAATTAAACAATTTCAGTTCAGTTGAGAGTCTGATGGGTTGGATTTAGGAAAGCAAAACTTCTAAAGGAAGGTATGTTCTGCTTAAATGATCATTAAGTACATATGTATTAATTACGTTATAGTAAAACCATATTCTGTTAAACAACTCTCAGGTCAATAAGATACATTATCAAAGAGGTATGTATTCCAAGGGCCTTATTGCACAGCTACTGGCTAATCCATGTACTTTCAGTCTGAGAAAGAGATGCTTTGTACCATGGAGTACAAACTCTTGACTGCCTCGTCATGTTTATTACACAGCTTCTCCTCTTTCCTCATTAAAACACAGAACACAATATCAAACAGAAAATAAAGCTGAACATTACAAAATGTGTGTTGTCTTCATTTCATTTCATTTCAACCCCAAAGCAATCCATGCGTATTCTTTCTTTTCAGTAAGAGCAGGTAGGGAAAACAAAAGAACAAATAAGAAAAAGAAGAAGAGAAAAGAAAAGAGAACCCCCAACCACACATTTGTTCTGTCATTGCAAGAACTAAAATGCTGTAATTCTGCTACCAGTTTCCAGTGCAGTGGGAGGAAACACTGTGGACGGACTCTCACTTCCCCTCAGTTTTGTCTGCCTGTACTTCACGCATATATGAATCAATGATATGGGGAGGCACTCCATCCATCAATAGTCTGAAGAACGAAAGCCCACCTACAAACAAGGAATAAAACAATCTTCAGGCTGATGGTTGGAGCAAGAGCTTTATACCTTTATTTTCTGGCATAAGTGACAAAGATTTAATCAGTCCCTATTGCATACTTCATTTTGAGATGGGATAAAATTCATCCCTGTTCAAAAGAACAGCACAAGAATTAACCATTATTTAATCTCTGTACTATACAAAACATTCCTGTCCTCTTGTGCAGGGTGAATTTCATTTCTAGAATATCATATATTCAGTCATTTATCTCACCCCATGCAATAGTCTGTGATAAGCTTCACCTTAAATAACCCTCCTGGATTTCCATCAGGTTGGATCGAGTATTGGCAGAGATGGAAGTCAGCCCGGAGGGAACAACGTAAAAAACAGCTGACAACAATGCGTTGTAGAAAACATGCAGGGGCATTCAAATGATTCTAGTACTGGATCTTATAATGGTTTATGAGTATTTAGCAAAATATTTACCATGTTGCTTGAACCACGCTTGTGGTCAGGATCTTCCTTAGCTGCAGTGGCGCATGTCCACGCTCACAAGCCCACTGATAAACAGGGACCTTTTGTATTTAGTGTTTCCTCTAGCCCTGCCCAGCCTTTTAGGTATATGTGCTTTATGATTGTGGCTTTGCCACCGTAAGTGAAAAACTGAACCAAACCAATTTTGAATCACTGATACAGTAGAAACCTGGGCTTATAAGGAAGCCGTTGGAAGTACTCAATGTTTTCTTTGGTGTTCTGGGAAAAGGGATAGGGCAGAAGATTTTTGAAGAGCATTTAACAATTTCAGCAATCCAAACCAAAATATTTCTTTCAGTGCCCAGAAAAGCAGGTATGTAGTGTCTAATTCACCAGCCAGGGCACTCCAGATCCCTCTGATGCAGAAGTAGTAATTTAATAGAAATAATCCAAATTAGGAGTGGAATTTCATGCCATTGAAAAAAATGTAATGGAAACTAAATGCATAGGTATTTACATTAATTTTAATGAAATAAGATGACATTTGGAAGGAACAGTGGAAAAAAGGTAAATATTTTGCTAAAGCATTAGTCTGCCCTTTCTCAAGGCGAAGGGTGGCATTTCTTCTAAGAAAGCTATGTACCATTACTATTCCTTTTGGAAACCTGCATGAGTATTCTGTTTAGCAAGTTGCAAAATCACCTGCTAATAACTGCACTTACCTTTGGAGCCTTTTCTGGAACACAATAAAAGCTTTAAAGCAAAAGCGCATTGCCAGGACAAAGAAATCACAGTGTCTGAATGCTTCAACTAAATGCAGCTGAGCTGCTACTTAGATATAGCATTTATCTTGAGTGCAGATTTTAGGGGTTTATGACCTTTATTAACAGAAGAATTATCCAATTCAAGTGCTATTCGTTACTAGTGATTATGAGGCTGCACTGTCTCATTTAACACTATCATTGTTTCAGAACTGTCTGCTCCTGACCTTAGGTAGATGCACAATACAGACAACAAAAAAAAAAAGCATGCTTTTTAGCATTCTTTTCAACTCATGTAGCGCAAGTTGTGAATGAATCATTCATTTTTAAATGAAATGAACTGTGGAATAAATGTTTCATTTATGAAGAGGTATATTCCTATATGAAAATAACTGACTGCAAATGCAAAATGCTCTTTTATTGCTTGCATTTTATTCATGCTATTTAGTCATGGTAACTCATGCACTGTTAAATTCCATTGCAATATGCACTATTAGAAGGTATTGGGATGTACTACTAAGAGGAATTACCATAACAAGGAATTATAATAAAATCTGCTTTTATGCATTAAGTCTATCATGCTACTCATTAAAATTTTTTTTTAAGTGAATCATGTCATACTAAGCAAACATTGTATGACGTGTAAACAGACATAAGCTTCATATGCAAGAACCATATGAAAGCTTACCTTAGATGACAATATACATTCAAAAATCCTTACTGTGTAACTAAGGGAGAGAGAGAAAGAGAAGTAACAATAGAATCGCAAACACAAAAGTAGAGAGCATATGTTGAGTAAAATTATGCTTACAATTATGTAAAGATGTTGTTTTAATCCTTAGTCATGTAAAATATGAAGGAATAGAAGCACATGAAGAGTGAAAGGTAGGGAACCAGTTCCACTTCAAAATTATCATTAATGTGTAAAAGTTATATTAATAGGTACAAGTAACTATAATTCCTGTAATTAGTCTAAAGTATAGATTGGGACCAAATTACACAACTGACATTTATGATAAAAGTTTCCAAATGTAGCTTCAAAGAAGCTAACACACATATATATATAGTATTTTCCACTAGGGGAAAAAAAGCACACACATAACACTGAAGCATATATATACACATATATATATGTGTTGAAACTCTATAAGGCAAAATAATCAAGTACAGACTAATTACATACCTGTGCACTAAAGTATGTTTACCTTGACACATATCCACATTTACATTACTTAAAGCATGCTACTTACTCCATAGGAACCTGTTCATTTAATTAAACATTTTGACTCTTTAAAACATATATGTATATATCTATATATAAAAGCACTCAACTTTGTACCTGTTGTAGCCATTTAAGATAAATACCTTATTGCTTGAAATGCTACAGAAACATTATCTAGCCTGATTTCTCAACATGCTTTAGGTTTGATATAGTACATTTAGATGCATAATATACTGGAGAGTAGTTTCTGGGCATCTCTGTCATTTTAAACTATGCTGGCAAGATTACAAGCAAACACATTTCTATAGAAAGAGCCCCATTCTCTTAATCCCACCAAACCTGAATTTAAAATAAGTTCTGGAGAAAATGAAGTAAAATTATATGCTTCTAAGTAAAAAATATTCACCGATTTCAACTGGATCAAGATTTCACCCTTAGATTTTCTAGTGTAAGCTCAGGCATAGATTAGTGTTCTGAGCACTAATTTGTAACCAAAGACTGTAGTTCTGCAATAAAAAATGACTCTTAAGTAGTGCAAGTGGCTTTATGATACTTCTGTTCTTTCAATAGTTCTACAAACTAACTGAGAGCTCTTTTTTTTAGGTGCAAATTTCTGTCTCCTGGAAAGGTTAAGTTTTTTGGTCAAAGATAGTTACAGTCATTGAATAAATTCTTTATAGATACAGGAAGTTCTATGCGCATTGGCATAGCAGAAATATGTCTGAAACCTTTGTAACTCTGATATTAAATACCCATATTCTTGATTAATTTGGCCTTCTTTGCTCATATGACATAGACGTTGTATGCCATGAGCCACTAGCTAGTTTAATCTAAAAAGCAAAGGAATACACACTTTGCATGCAGAAAATCCGTTTGCATGTGGAAAGAAAGGAAGGGAATGAAATGGAATGTCCAGAGGGATATGCTGATTATAAACCTGGTTATTCCCCGCCAAGAAGAATGGTTCTCCTGGGTTAATTACTCCATGATATATCACTGCAGAATTAGAATATTCATAGTGGTATTTATTCGCATTTGCAATACTTCCCAGTTGATCTTAACACCTTATTTATTAATATTTCTAACACAGCATCTTTGCTATTGTCAACCTATTAGAGTCATCATCAACCTTGATTTAGCTCTTAAGTTAAACATTCTCAAAAAATATTTGTTTCATTATTAAAGGAGCACAGTGGTTTGTCTGAATTTTTTCATTGACTTCAGTGAAATTGATAAGGAATCTGTTCCTTACTGCTTGTATGAGAGATTTACAGCTGTAGTTACGGATGTACCTCAAAAGATATATATTTCTTAGTTTTCCTTATATAATATATACAATTAGATTCTGCATATGCATCATCTTTCAAGATACGTGAGGTAGAGTTATTCTTTCATCTAAGATCTATTACTTGACTTTTCAGCACACTTATATATATGAAAAAAAGCCATTGTACACCCAGTTGTTCTGAGCAGTTCATGTAACTGGTTTGTTTTAAGTTCAATTGGCAAAACTGAAGACAGATGAATGATGTACTGTCCATCTGAAATAACAGCAGTAAATGCATCCTCACCTTTTTTTTCAAGGATAGAATAAGATTTTTTTTTTCCTATGGTTATTATTGTGCTCATAATTATCATTAATTATTTTTCAAGAAATAAGTGTGAAACTAAGTGACAGCTAGTGGTTTTAATTTGACGCTAAAAGTGAGTGGCTAAAAAGCTGAACCAGTTTAAAGCTATACAAATGAAAACACACACACACATACACACACACTGCACTCTGTTTCCAGTGAGTCAGAAATCTGTAACTCTTTGCTGTGCGTCAGCGTGCTGAGCAGTCATCCGAAGAGCCCTCCTAAATGAACAAACAGGCCTGGGAAACTTAAGATAATGATAATTCAACACATAAGTCAATAGGAGAGTGAAATAAGATTTGATTATGTTTTTATGCTCCAGCTCTTTAATACTCTTTTGTGTTTGTCCGTATCATATAGCAAACCCCGAGCCTACCCTGCTTTGCCAAGCTACAGCTGCTTTATTCACTTAATCCTATTCCCTTTGAATTCATCAGCTGAACTGCCAGTCATATTAAGTATCGGCACTGAACCCTTGCAACAGCTGTCCTGCATCTAAGCCCTACAAATTGCTGGTCTAAGCAGTCTTCAAAAAGGAGTCTAAAGTAATGGCTAAACCCGCCAGGATGGAAAGAGGAATCTCAGCAAAGGTGACCACAATACCAGGCTCGGTGGGAGTGGGATTGCACCAGGTGATGGTTGAGATAAGATTGAGTTCAGGAGCCAACCATTAACTAGGGGAGGTGGTATATAGGTTAATGAAGCAGCCCATCACATACCTAAGAGGAGAGAAAAAATACGTAGCCCAGGTAGGATCCCAGCAGCCTGCATTTTTTAGGACTTCTTCCAGGTGTCAAGCAGAGCTAAAGTACTGCTCTGAGTAAGGTGGCTATGACATAGTATTAATTCTTTTTCAGTTGATCTTTCAAAGTACGTATTACTTTCTTTATGAAGGAAGAAGGCTTTTTGAGTCTACTAAATGTCTGTGCTACAAGCCTTTTGCAATCTGTGAGAGGGTTTTTTTAAAAGTGGGGATGGGTGAACTAAATTTTGTCTGAAGGGAATGACGCTTACATTGTCATTCTTACTGTAGCAAAAGTATGTTCAACTGCAACCCCAAGATAAGGTATCAGATGAACTGAGACCATAGGACATGCTGCAACCTGCTCATAGGATGATTAATACAGCCCTCAGGATCCAATGCGAAGCTCACACATCCATCTAGGGTTTCCTGTGGATTGAATGGCCGGGGGGATACTTGAATATGCCTGAGGTGCTAGGGTATGTCTTTCACTCTCAAGAACTGATTAAAAAATCTCAGACTCACAGTGTTGGAAGCAATCTTGAGATGTCATTTAATGCATATCATAATCCTAAAAAATTGGTCTGCAGTCATTCTCCTAAGCTGCTCTTAAAGGTTCTTGGTACCAAAGACTCTACAGCCTTTGCAGGAAATCTGCTCTACTGCTCTGACTGTTGGCTGCCCTAAATGTTTGCTGCCATGTTGTCAGATATAGTTTTTTGTTTTAATCTTTAATGCAGCTGTTATGGAAAGAATTAGGTGTGAATGAGAGAGGCCTGGCAGCCTGTCAACATACTATGTTATGTGCTCTCTATTTCAGAACACTATTCAGAAAACTGGACCTATAAAAGTTAAATAAACATTTGTCAGCAAAAATCATCAGGGATATATCTCAGCTGTACCTAGTAATAACCTTAATAAACAGAACTGTAGCTTTTTTTTCCTAGTTACATTACTTGTAATTGACTGGAGAAGGATCTAAGCATTCTCAGCTTATTTCAGATACATTGATATCAAAGGCAAAAATCTCTCCACACTTCTCTTAAACTTGGGCATATAGCAGCTTCTGCTGCTGGTGAAAGATTTCTTGGAAACTCTTAAAAGAGAGCCTGAATGAAGACGTGGTGTTTTGTATTACCCTCCAAAACCAGCAAGCTAACTCATCCTGATTTCAGTGAATAAAATTTCTAAGATCTACAGAAGCACCTACGTTTTACAACAGCTGGAAAGGAAATTACTGAAGCATAACACATAATCGATGGTAACATTCAGACTTTGAACTTCCTAAAATGGAGAGATGTTGGTTAAATTATTTCTTATCTTAAAAATGTTTCACAGTATTCTGCACATTATATGTAAAAAATGCTATGTAAAACAAAGGACAGAAATAAACATCTTCTTGTATTTGAAATATAGGATCTGATTGTACCACCAGCAAACTGCTGAGTGTGAATGTGCGTAACAATTTTAGGACTTCAAGAACTTAGGAAGTTTAATGAAAAAACAAACTAACTTGGCTTTTTGGTATAAAAACGTAGGTGAAGCAGCCTTCTCAGCTGATGAGGTCTTCTGTTACACTGTGAAATAGAGTATGCTGGTGATTAAGGAAAACAATCATACTTCCAGGATGAGGACATCACCTTTTAAACACAATGTCTCAGAAATAAATAATAAAAATTCAGAAACATAGTATGCATATTTTTATTACATTAGTTAAATGTTCAGCTTCAAAGACTACGTGTTGCATTGGCTTCTTGCTAGCAGATTTGAGCTGTGGGATGAAATACATCAGAAAATACAGAAAGTGGAAATTGAAATAAAAAAGAAACACAATACAATCCATAAGGTTATTAAATAGTATGGTTTTCAGTATAGACTGGAATGATTCAAGTAATATAATTAGGGTCATATTCAGCTAGCCTAAATTTCCTGTAAATTCCTGAGGTAGGTACTTCCTGTCAGCTGACATTAGGCATTAGTTATAACCTCAAATTAATTATTTTCAGAAATACTTAGCCTGTTACACAGTTGAAGCAAAAGCTTTTGGTGGGAGTTAGTCCAGCTAAATATGACCCCATCTTTTCCTAGGAAGTAATTTTCTGAAAAAACAGTATTTATTAGTAGTCCAATCCAAATCCTATTGCCAGTCATGATACCCAAATCAATGCTAAACTACCTGAAATTAATAAAGTTATGTCTTCAGTTGCAGAAGGCTAACCCACTTGTTTCTCTTTCCCTGTTTTTAAAAAAAAGTAAAAATCCATGGGTTTGATTACTTTGTTCTTAAAGCAAATACAGCAAATATATCGACTAGATTGTGTCCTTAGGAACAATACTGCCTTTTATTACATGATTTTGCTAACAAACTATGTTAAGAAGTTTTCCTTGAAAGGAGATGTTTGTTTAATACAGAATTTTAAGGCAGAAAAAGCCTGCCTGGAACTAATCATTCTCCCTTCACTCCTTCTCCCATTCAGAGACCTGTCTGTTATGCAAGCTGTTTTTTTTAATGTTTGCTCTGACTAGAGTTCTTCAGGTAAATGCCATAGCTCCATGAGGTATAGTGTACTGTTCTGTCACTTGTGGAAAAAGTCCTCACCATCACTGCATACGTGAATTGGAGTGAGGAGAAAAAGGACATTATAGCATAAGCACAGAACATTGGTCCTCAAAAAGAAAATAAGACAACCAGTATAGTTTATTTTGTCCTAACTATGCTATTATTTTAGTCTGGGAAAGGTATTTGAACTCCCTTTAGCATTTGCCTTGCATGCTTTTGCCTCCCGTATAGATGGTGTTCAGACAAACTGGACATTTACAATGATTTAAAACCATTACCTTTTACTTCCAGTTTGCAATCGACTTCTGCCTCTCCAAGTTCATTGACTGCTCGGCAGGTGTAAGTGCCTCCATCATAGGGACTAGGTTTGCGGATCTCCAAGGTGCAGACACCTTGGTTGCTGAACATTCGGTACTTAGGGTCATTCATTATAACAACTTTGTTTTTCAGCCAGGTTATTTTGGGCTGTGGTAGAAACAGAAGAAAATACACATGCAGAAACCTGTGACTTTAAATATTTTATCACTTCTTATGATATTCTGTTGAAGTTGAGTAATCCAGGAATCATACAAAATAGATAAAATAAAGGAAACTAATTCTTAACTAAAACATAAATACAGGCTATATCATGCATCTGTTTTTAAGCATGATTTATTTTAGTGTAACTTCTATCATGTAATTAAAGTCATAAGTATAACCCTATTATCAATGTGAAAGGTGCTGTGTAATAGTTCCTTTTGACATCCAATTATGCTAAGTCAATAAGAAAAGCATGTTTTGTCACACCATTGCACACAGAACAGTCAGAAACTGTGAAGGTGAAGAGTGAGCAGCAACCATGTTCTTAAACACTTCTGAGTTCTCATTTTACTAGGTCAGTTTGCTTTTTCACAACAGAAAACAGACCGAAAAAAGACACAACTCAAGAGAAACTAGAAGATGAATTACACAGTGGAGTGAAAACCAGCATGGTCCCCAGGATATTCCTGCAATGTGCTTTCTTAAAGCATAATTAGCTTTTTTTTTGGAATCATTATGGTTTTATTTTAGTAAAACCCCATCCTGATATATTACCTTCACAGTTGTCAATGCTGGTCCCAGTATAGCACAGCCTTTTCCTGAGGTTCTACACTTTCACTGAGTTGTTGTGGGGTTAGTAACTATTATAATACCTATAACACAGGCACATAGGTCCTTTTTTGTATTCTTTAGAACCCACACTACTCTTTTTGCCTTCAGACTGGCATGTAAGTGAGACAAATTGTAAAAATGGTAGCACAGTTTTTATTGTCAAGTTAAACTCTTTTGTGTTTGAACTGTTTTGAGTAATGCTCTACCTTGGGGTTGCCCCGAACGCTGCAGTTCAAAGTAGCATTGTAACCAGCTACAGCAAACGTGTTGACTAGAGGCTGAGTAAACAGTGGCCGTTCAGTGAAGTCAAAATCATCATAAACTGGGTATTTGTAGACTTTACCTATAAAATGAAAATAAAACATTTGTAAAAAGAGTGTTGTCGTGTAGTTACGTACCCAGGAATCTTAAAGAGGTTCTAAGAGTCTGCTCTGATCTGCACCGCTTTAGCTACCAACTTGACTCTAGTAATTTCACTTGTAGAAGAGTCTGGAAGTGAGCCTCCAAAGTGACTATAGCCCCTGGACATGCTATAGAGTAAATGTCTGAGAGATCCTCTTTGTTTCCTGAGTAGGTGGTATACAAAATAGTACATTTTTATTCTGTGTCTTTGCCTGGGTGCCCTGTGTATTACAGAACAGGATGGATCCTGATTGATGTATTGTGGGATGCCTGCCTTGACAAGCCATGTTCCCGCTATTGCCAATTACTTTTCACAGTTTGTTCTGATTGCAAACTGGCTGTATATCTTAAAATCCATTTTTGTTTCTATTTCCTATGGTGCACTAACAATAGAGCTACCTGCATAGATGTAGTTTCTGTATAAGGAAAATGTGGTAGGAAAATCTAATTTCTCACTGCCACTTTATCCCTGCTCTGCAACAGAGATTACCATCAATAAATCATCGTCACCCACAAACTAAGCTGTCATTTAAAACAGCTGGATAGACTAACATCTATTATTTTTCACAGGTATTATTAGACATCTTTGCTTCACTGAAACCTGATCCAAGCTCTTGTACTGACTTCATGACAGTGCAAGTAAGCAGTAATGAAAAGCAATTCCTATAGTCATTCGTTGGGTCATAATCCCATTTTAAAAAGCGAGGTAGTTTTCTTCTTACTAATGGAAGTGGGACCCAGTACCCTGGACCTTCATTCCTTCAGCCTGTCACTGTGACTTGTACAAGTTGTCTGTACTTTGCATCTTGACAGTCGTATATTCCTTTCTTTTAGAGAAATTCAGGCGATCTGGTTTAATTTTCTTCCTTTAAACCACCTATTAGTAGAATTTCCCTTTCATAAAGGGCCAGGTAATTTTTTATTTTTTTGTTAAGTTTAAAGTGCCGCTTGAAACAGACAGTTTCTGAAATGTCAGGTTTTCAGACCACAGAGATTTGGAATTCGTCCACCTTCACCTGCAGGAGATGTGAAGCAGAGTTTATGCTTCACATGGGGCTTGCCTGAAAGGAACATGACCAATTGCACAGTTGATGCCAGATCTCCACTGGGAGGCAGTGACCCACCACTTCTAACAGGATGGCCGGTTTATTCCTCTCCCGGCTCTTCTCAACTTAGATCTGCCAGTTGTGATACGAGTATGAGATCCCAGATCATAGAACATGTCAAAACATGGGACAAATGTCCCATTCTTGATTGAAAAAAGCAACTATGAGCTATGTGGACAAACCAAGAAATCCTAATATTTCTTGGTTTAGAAATAGAAATTGGTTTAGAAATAGAAATCTTAATAAAACCCTAGCTGTTACCTGCACCTGATCTTGGGGCCACAAATGCATCTGAGTGCTTTAGAGATACAGCCTTACCCTCTGATCACCTTCCAGACCTGGAACACACCCCTTCCCTTTTGACAAGAAATTAATAATTAGCTAACCATCCTTTGCAATCAAAGCACTCTCTTTGGTCATTGTTGCGTCCTCACTGAGGCCACACATATTTTCAGCAAAGACTCGGAAATAGTACTCGTTCCCTATGACAAGCTCGTTAATAGTGGCACTGGTGCGGTGGTAGTGTTCCATCACAGTGAACCATTCCTGGAAGACACAAACACAGAGAGTAAGTAGTGACCCATTCCTCTCAGCCATTTACTGTTTGGAAAAATAGTCAAGACTGTAGAAATAAGAATTTTCTTTTAAGGGAGTGCTAATGAATACTAAAATAGTAGAAAATCCAAAGTTACAAAGGTTATATTGTGCAAGGCAAGGTAGGCTCCTTCATCTTGGTCTGTGCTGCTGACAGAGAAAGCACTGCTGCAGATAAGAAAACTGCAGGCTGCAGGGGTAAGAGCAGTAACATTTACTAGTCTGTGGTAACGTGTACTCTCAAAAGGCCAATGCACTAATCTACCCTCTGTTCCACACATGCATAATTTTATGCAAGTGATCCTCTGATACCTAAAGGCTCAGATAAGGAGGTGCCTAAATCATCCTTGGCACACTGGATCTTAGACACTGCTGTTTTTACTTTCTCCTTAACACAGTAATTTAGAGGCAGGGGACATCATTGTTCTGGTCACTGTATTTAGACTATCTCTTCTTACAATCTGAAGAGAAAGAAAAAATGAAGGATGGGAAGACAAATAATAGCACAGGAAGAATGAATTGATCAGACCATGAAGCAGATCAACATATTAAAGGGGGAGGTGTAAGATGGGGCAGCAAAAAGATTCCCTTAGGTAGGGCAGCTCTCAAAATATTGCCTATATTTCCAGTGTTTAAATTCGTAGTAACTGTTCAATGTAAGAATGAATTCAGCTACTGTCTTTCAAGGAAGTGTAAAATTCATGTTAGTCTAATGAAAATAACAAACATCCCTTTATTGCATTTTTCATCTGTAAATCTCAAAGCAGTTTATGCATTCATTACATATGTACCATTCTGTCATGGGTTCTAAGGAGTGGCAGTGACATGTACAGTGTGACATTCACTGCTTTGAAAACAGCAGTGCTGCGTTTTTATTCTAGTAGCAATCTAGTGACTTCAGAATTAATATATTTTGGGGTTTTTTTTTCTCTACTGAGACAAAGGCAAAAAAGCAGAATTTACTTCCCTCAAATGCACCTGTCCTTTCCTTCTAAGTCCTCCTCTTTGTCATAATATGAAAAAATTTCCATTTCTAGGCTTTAGATATGGTGAACAGGAGATTTTTAGAATTTTTAGAGGTGCTTTGCAGATTTTCTGAACACTGACTAATGAATACTTTGTCCGCCTTGATCAATTGAAGTATGTAAGCCTTTTTATTTTTAAAGGGAGAATTAATCATAGAATCATAGAATAACCAGGTTGGAAGAGACCCACTGGATCATCGAGTCCAACCGTTCCTATCAAACACTAAACCATGGCCCTTAGCACCTCCTCCACCCATAAACATCTCCTTATTACTTACCATACTCTTCTTATCTGCTTTTTGAATAGTGTATCCAGTAATGGCAGCATTGCCATCATCTTTTGGTGGCTTCCATGACAAATTTACATTCTCTCCCCAGACATCCTCAATAGTTACAATCTCGGGTGGGCCTGGGCGATCTGTAACAGGAAAATAGTTGTCATTTTCCACTGTTTGCTTTCTCTGTACATCTCTCTCCTCTACTCATCTACTTGGTTTCATTTCTCTCTCTCTTTCTTACAACACACGCATGCCAAAGCCAATGCCAAAAAAATCCCTGAGGTTACAAACTAAAACACTCTGAATTTAAGATGTCAGATTAATGAAAAATGTAGCTTGAGCACTTTGTGAGTATGATTTCTAATATGCACATGCTCTTTAATTGCATAAGGACATGATATTTTGGAAAAGATAAATGCAGTTGAAGATGTGTTCCTAAAGGACAACATCAGACATTCATAATAGTGGCTGTGCTACTAAATTTGCCTGCTAGGTAGAGAAATAGACTGGTAAAGATGAAAAGGAGATGTGTTTTCTTGTCCATCTTTCCTACTTTCATGTACATTCAACATTTAGAATATCTCCTGTGTTACACTTCTGATAAAATTATTATGAACTTATGTCCATTTCTGGCTTTGAATACCACTAAACAGAGAAAAGCTTACATTCTGGATAGAAAAGAACATCAAAAGTTTAACAATGAAAGAAAGAGACTGACATGGCTCTTCCATTGTGTAGGTTTATTTAGAGACCACAGATCTATAGTCAAGAAATTGGATGTGGAGAATTATCAATGTCAGGAAAGATGCTCTTTGGGATTCCTCTATTTTCCTATAGCCTTGGAATGGCTGGAGTCTGCTTCTTTGGCATGCATTTATTTCTGTTTTTCAAAACATACCAACAATCTGGATATCTATTGTAGCTTTGTCAACCAAGTTCTCTACTTCCACTTTCATGTCATATTCTCCAGAGTGGCCTCTTTCTGCCTTTCGGATGAAGATGATAGTGTCATTTTCAGTGTTGCGGATGTTGATTTGGTTCTTGTCGATTGGAGAACCATTTTTCTGCCATGACACTTTTGCCCTTGGTCTTCCCTGTAAGAAGCCAGGAAACAATTTGTATATGATTTTGGGAGAGGAAAGACTGGGAGAGATAATGGGTTTATTTCCCATTTTTCCCAAACAAGAAATAAAAACCATCCTGAATGAAACTGAGAATTCTTTTTAAAATCATACAGCATTTGAGAGAGATGCAGTCATATTAACCTAAAATGCAGATTGGTTTATATTTATTTTTTTTCAAGGGACTGAATATATTTGCAAATTCTGGCTAAATTAGACAATTAACTTTCTGGCTCAATTTGACAACCTATTTCCAGTTTTCTAGAAGAAAAGGAGAAAAAAAACCTAGAAAATACAGAACAAAATATTTTACCCTCTGGAAGTGCTGATATTCTCTATGCTGCCCGTGAAAGAGGAAAGTAGTGGACTAAACCTCCAGGGATCCTAAATTGTCCTCTTTCATTGCAAAGGCAGTTGGAATAGTTGTTAGGTGGGCTGGATTGACATCATTTGTGTGCCATTTTTGTGGGCCTAGTAGAGCCACATTTAGGTACTTGGTTCAGAGTGAATTCCACCTGCTTTACCAAGGGATTTGTCTTCCAGGGTCAAACAATTTGCAGATGCTGTCTGAAAAGAGTGTTCGCACACCTTTTTGAATGCCTTGTCTTAAAGAATAACCATAGAATATTCCTTTAATTTCTCAAGACCAGTGTATCTGCAGTGTATTGCTGATCAAGCTTTAGTTAGGCTTTTAACAGCATTGTAGAAGCTGTATTATGCCCACCCAGTATCTTTAGGTGTGCAGACATGAAATTGAATGAATTCTGCCAAAATTCTTGTATTCAGAAGATTGAGGACCCTGCAGGAAGAGAGACAGTCACCGTTGTAAAAGGTATGGGAATGAAGGTTAACACAATGCTGAGGGAGAATGTGCTGTCTCCTTAGAAATATTCATATTATAGATGTGATCTCAAGGATTTAAAAGTTGCAGTTTCTATAGGAGACAAATTCTGCTCACTCTTCCCCTCCGTTCCCTCTACTGTGACAAGAAAATGATTAAATGCTATGGTCCCATCCTTGATACTGCATGTAACTACTGCCACTAGTATTGGATTTGCATTGTGCTAATGATTATCTTACATGTAATGTCTACTGTGAGGATTTATACATGATCTTTGGATGACAGATGACAAATCTATCTGTCACAGATAGTTACCCAATCCATTAATTGTCTTAACCTCATTTCTTTGAGACATTATAGCAAAAGATTTCAAGTGCCTATTTCAGTGTGCTTCCACATCTGCTTAAGTTAACTCATTGGCCTACCAAAGTTACATAGAAATATGTTAAAAAAGCAGCAGCATAAAAAAAAATGGGTATTTTCCTATCAGTGTTTTTAGTTCTTACCTGGAAAGGAATAACGAGATTTACAGTTTCTCCAACTCTTCGAGTATAGGTTTGTTTTAAGTGTCTTGGTAGACGAATCTTTGGAGGTTCTGTAAAAGGCCAAAAGCTACTGTTTGACTTTTATCTTCTTTTCTAATTGGAGACAGCACTGGTGGGCATCAGTATAAATAGGAGACTGTGGGGTCTGCAGTTCCCAGAAGGGACTAATCAGTGAGGTATCTTAAATTTCTTGGTCTTACAATGTTACACTGTTGCGTTTTGCAACACCAAATGCTGTGGTAGTAGGTGAGGAAATTCGTGCAACTTAAAAAAAGCAACATCAAATTCTGCAGAAAAAAAAAGCCTTGGAAATATGTATAATAAAGACTGAAACAAACTAAATATAAAGAACTATGCATTTTTAAAGGTGGTTTTGTAATTTCTAGCAACTGCACAATGGCTTTGTAAGGCTGTATCATCAGTTTCCGACAAGAAGTAAGTATGATCCTTAAAAAACAGAACTAAGTATAGAAATAGAGTGTATTTGTGGGCGAGTGTAGGTAGAAGGGTCTTACCTATCACTTCCTTGACTAAAATAGGCTGTGGGTGGTACCTAGGCTCACTTTCACCAGCAGCATTCACAGCTTTTACTCTCACAAGGATTTTTGAGCCAGTCGGCAGGCCGTTGATAGTAAACTTCAATTTGTCTGTCAGCTCCGGGTTAGCCACGATCCATTCGTCAGCTAGTTTTGGGAAAAGAGGAGGGGAGGACCAATTGAAAAAAGTGGGAATTATAAATATATCCACTGCATGGAAGAGGAATATTACATCACAGAAATAGATTCATTATATTCTGATGAATACTTCTAGTTTGTTTTTTCTAATTATGCTGTAATACAATATTGATTTATTTTAATATGTTGGAATAATGTTTCAAACCTTAAAGGGTATATTATATTTAGAGAAATAAAAGTTTTTAGAATATGTCTATCATTTAATTGTACCACAGAGAACTCTAATTAGTTTTTAAATTCAACTGACAGAAAACAAGGGGGCATGGAGTTTATCTCCAAGATCACTCATCATTGTTTTAACAGCTTCCTTGGAGAGAAACAGGTTTTACAATTAATTTCAACCAGTGCTGAGCATCCTTGAAAGTACCACTGAGAGCGCAGGGATTGAGAGAAACACATTATATTTACAAATTGCAATGAAATTCCATCTCTCCTTGTGCCTTTAAAAAAGGAAGACTGTGTCAGTATTATTCACGTTAAGTACAGCATTCTCAGATTTTTTTTATCCTACATCTAGACAGTCACATTATCCATACAGTGATCATAACAGTACAGTCTCTTAGAAAATCTTCATTTACAAATGATACTTTCTTATTCCACCCTGTCCTCCAAAACCAGATTATTTTAACACCTTGATATTTTGAGTCAGATATATGCAGTAGCAAGTCAGTATCAATACTTTGCACATCACATAAAGACAGCATTGTAAAGTTGGCACAGAAGACAAGAGAACTATTATGACCTAGAGAGCCCTACAGACTTAGAGTGCAATACTGTGGTAAATTTTCATAACTGTATGTCTCACTTGGGTGTTATGTTCTCCTCCAAGCTGCTTCTTTCGGTTTCGAGCAGAAGAGGATTGCAATCAATGACCATTTCCTGAGCACCTCCCCCTCCCTTTATACATGTGCCACAGCAAATTCTATAGGCTGTTACCCCTAATTCACTCTCAGGAGTTTACTTATATGAAAAGAGTTTTTCTTTCATTAAAGAAGATGTATATCCTTTGTTGAGTACTGTACCTTCCAGGTTAAAAGGTGGCTCCACCAATTCCTCAGCCAGATCTGTCGATATACCTTGTGAGAATCCATCTTTAAAATTAATCAGAGACACCCACTTTCACAAAGATGGAGCATTTTGTCAGTAGTTAGCAATTCCTGTTAGTAAGTATGCAAAGATAGATGCTGGGCTTTAAAGATTTAGGGGACCTGTATTTAGGGATACTGTAGGGAGGAAAGAGATGGGAAGAGGCAACGTAGGTCAAAGAGCAGTTATGCATGATGCTCACAGGAAAGCTGAAGAAGAAAGGCAGAAGAGGAGATAAGGTTGGTGTTGTTTCTTTGGGCCTGATCACAGGCCTGGAAAGATGGAATGAAAGAGGTTAAATGAACATTTGGAAGAGAGAGATGAAAGAAAGTGTTGACGGGAGAAAGTGTAGGATGAGAAGAAAACACGTCATGGAAGAGAGAAGAAATTCAGAGAAGAATCCTGACTAAGAGAGACAGAATAACAGAAGTCTGATAAAAACTTGGGAAACAGAAGAAGAGAATACATTTAGCTCAAGGCAACACAGAAGGAAAATCAAACAAGGTCAAAACCATGGGTGATGACAGGTATGATGTAATCACTCATGCATTTTTTCCTGGACAAAGCTATCACTGCCCTGGATTTTCTGGAATCCTGGACTTGGCTATTATGAGTATAGTAAAAATACTATTTTAGAATCTGTGCTTGGCCCTGGATGGGTACCCTGCAAAGATCTCAGCCAACAAAGACTCTCTGAAGTCTGTTTGCTAGCTATGGAAAACCAGATCATCTGCAGGTATGATGGCCCTTTAAAGGCAGATTAACATAGCATCTTAGGGAAAACTAGGGCCGAGCTCATTGGATTACTCTTGGAATGCCACACAGGAACCAGTTGGCAACATACATTACTAGGAACTGACTTCTCCAGTGTCAGCAAGATATAGTTTACTTCACATGACCACAGCAAGAAGTTCAGGTTGGATGTTTTAAACTAGCCGTGGGAGTTCCATGTTCACATTACTCACACCTATGCGCTGCTAGATCCAGATGTTCATGATGAGACTTCAGTTCAGTAATACACACAGAAAGCTATCAAAGGTGCTCGCATAGTTAAGGAATTCCAAGAGTCCACCATGTTGGTCGAGTTACAAGGTTTAAACCAAATGGAAATACCAATTTTTGTGAAGCCAAACCAATGCTCATGTTACCAATGCTCATTCTTCTAAATTACAATCATATATATATATATAGTCTTCTTATTTTCAGCTTGTGATTTCTCCTAATGATTGCTATGATAAGGAGGACTCAAAAAAAGCCTCCTTATAAGTACTTCACTGATAATGATGAAGGAATGGAGAAGGTAAAGACAAATGAGTTTACAAACAGAGAACTAGAAGAATAGAACAGCAAAATGGATATAAACAGTCATAAAAGGTACCTTGGAATTAAAAAGAGTTATTAAACATTATGGAAGAAATTAGTTTGAGACAGAACAGGCAGTGTAAGGACTGAGAAAAGAGATATTGCAAGAAAGGAAAATAAAGACTGAACACAGAGAAAAGGATGTATATTCCAATAACACATCTTGTTAACTTGGTATTTTCTCTTAAGCTTGCTTCTTCCTAACTATTTTCATAACATATATACATAAATAGTGTCAATATTGTATATATAAATGTATATGCATATATAGGAGGTATATATAGATATACATAAACACTCAGAAAGCTATGTAAAATACATTGTACCCATTGTATTTTAACTGAGGTGAGTAAGAATAAAATGACAGGCTTGACTGCCATTTTATTGTATCTTCGTATGCTTTAAACCTATCTGAAAAAAAAAGTAAAGAATTTGTTCCATTTAACAGTCCTTACAAGATAGATTTGAAATATTCCTCTGAAAACCATAGTTTGCATTAGGTTATCTATATACATGTATTTGTCATCCTCTCTTGTTGAATTTGGGTTCACATACTGTAATGTCAAATGCTTTATGACAGTAGTATATAACAAGCACTTTTAAAAGTGCTTTTTACTGCCCTTCCCCTTATGCTAAATGCCCTATGCTAAACAGAGCATAATACGCAGCATACACTAAATCCCTCACATTGACAGGCCCCTTTATGTTTCTATATATCTTGTCTGTGCAATGGAAATATTATAGGAATCCTGCTGCTTAATGTAAGGCTGCATGCTTACTTGTTCTGAGCTGTTCCCACAGCTCCCTCCCAAAAAGACAAGGAAAACCCTTCCTACCATTCCAGCTGTGTCTGCCTTCAGGTAATCTTCTCCAGACCTCTGAGGTTCTTGCAGTCTGTTCCTGCTCCTTACAGATATTCAACTCAATACTACAAGATGATGAGTGCTTCTGAGAAAAGCCAGTGGTTCTTCTTCACTCCCTCTCCCACTCTCCTGAGTGAGAGCTGAGGACACACTGCTCCTGTGGTATCTGACCATTTTTGTGAACTACTGTTTCCTTGAATTGTCTGAATCTGAAATGTGACAGTGTGAATGACGAGTTCTGTCCTCTACCACATTTTCTTCAGGCTGTGGACTGCATTCAGGAAAAGCTTTCATTGAAAGAAATGCCTTTATGAAAAACGGCGTCTGAGTCATCACTGGATTTACAGTGTAGTTAAAAGTAGGAGCTAGTGGAGTTGAAGATAACTGTGTCCTGTTCATCCAAATACACAACATTCCTGGAGTTCCATTGATTGACATTTGCCCAAGGACTCAGGTATTGCACATACCACTCCAGGCTACTTGATACTTACCCAAAGTGTCGGTGGACTTTTCTTTTTGAAAATAGACTTCATTGATGCCAGTTCAGAAGAAAATATGCTGGAAAATACTAAGTTTCTGCTGCCTAATCACCAGAAACTCTTAGTTGTAAAATATAAATTATATTTCCCTATTCCTTGTTATTTTACTTCCATATATGTATCCAATCTATTAGTTCTTTATATTTCTCCTTCATTTCTGTATAAATTTATGTCTTAGATGGAGATAGTTAAAGATCCTGTATCTAACTACACTGGAATGCTGGATAAATCGAATATCTAGACATTAACTTTGCATGCCAAGATAACTTCTACAGCCAGCTATTGGAGGGGCTGTCTGTCCTCAGTAGTGGGAATTAGCACTTGAGGTAACCAATTAGTAATGTGTCAAGGTAGGGATTACCACACTGAGGACCTCCTATTCCTAAAACCCAGCCAACCTGCACGTATTTTGGACAACACTTACAGCCATTCATTATTTCCTATTCATTCATCCATCCACTCTTTACTGCATTGACTCTTCACATAGCTCAAAAAAAGAGGATAAAGATTAACACGGCACTTGGTATGCTACAGTAGATTAGATGTTTGATTTGGATTTCAGATCAAATGTGAGATGGGTTGAACTACAGTCAGTGTGTGGGATCTGGAATACAAACCAAAGGAAGCCTGAACAGAACCCTGCTGCTTGAGGTCTTCTGACTGATTAGTCTCTGCCTGAAAGGGAGAGGACCTGATACCTGTAGAGAAAAAATGGAGAAAGTCTCAACTACTTTCCCTATGAGTAACAAACCACAGTTGTTGTCACTTACTTCCTTCAAAGCAGTACTCTATAACATAGCCGTCTAGTCCTGCTGCTCCGATGTGGTCTGGTGGCCTCCATTTCATTGTAACTGAGGTATCAGTCACTCCATCCACTGCCAGGAGAGTTGGTGGACTGGTAACAGCTGAAGAAAGCAGTCAGCAGAGAGAAGACAGAAAACTATATTGCAATTAAAAGTTTAAATTTATGGTGGATGTTCCTCTAATTTGGCAACATAGGTGACAGGCTAAATCCTGCCTACCAGGCGTTTCCAGTCATTCCTGGCACATCTCTTCCAATGAGGACCAAACTAGGAGAAGCAGGTATCTAGGAGAAGCAGGTATCTCATCTCATGACTGCTCACAGCCTAACCCAGAGTTAAGTTCTTGCTGAGGAGTGAGAAGGACAAAGCGCAGAGGAAGGTAGAGCAGAGAAGTTGTAAGTATTATATTCTACAACAGCAGGTATTTTCTGGCAAGAGAAGAACATGCTGTAGGAATAACAGCCGCCTTCCTCCTCCTCCTCTGCATTGTGAGGGTGCTACTGAGCAAGGTGGGAAATTTTGTTGATTTATAGAACAAGACACCTTTATTTTATGGGGACTTATGGTTGTCAGAATCATTTCAAAATCTGTTTCTTTATATATAAAGGCCATCAAATTAGTCTGTCACTAGGTGAATGACAAGGCCTTCTAGCTGTTTCATTAATATAAAGCAATAAGATGAAGTATAGAATAGTATAAAATACGACCTGGTCTAATCTGGATTGTCTGCAAAAGGATATTGAAAATGTGTGATTCAATATGTGAAGCCCCTGCTTCAGCGAATGGGGATTCATGAAGTATAGTGTGAAATTACGGTCTACTCGAATGTATCTTATCATAGGATTTATTGCAATATTGGGCAAAGTAATTTTTTTCCATATATTTCTACCTTTATGGTAGATTGTATACATGTGGGGTTTTTAAAATGGAAATACTTGGGTTATACGTGAATAATCTTTATTGATTCTTTAGATTGTCAGTTTGACTAGCAATATTTTGACTCGATTGACTCAGGAGGTACCTATGATACACAAATATGTGGAGCTATTAGTTCTGGTCCTTAAAATATATTGACTGTAGTATTGACATATCAGGCTCATCTATTTCACTGTTTTATTGTAGTGCGCAATTTTTCTACTAGACATCCTTGTTTATCATTTATAAAGGACTATAAATCCTCCAGGGATTGACATACAGTTTATGCAGCACCTAATAAAGACAAGTACTGAGCAATACAAGTGCAACAATCACTACAGTTACATAATTAGTTGACTGTAATAATGTATTACTGATAATTTTCTGAAAGCATATTTATTTCTCTGCTATTGATTACTTACCTAAAGGAACAAAGGACTTCGAAGGCATACTTGGTTTGGAAATGCCTATGGCATTAACAGCAAATACACGGACCTCATAAGCAACACCTTCAATCATCTTCTTTGGCTCAAAAGTTGTTTCTTTACACAGTTCAAAATTCAACCTCATCCACCTGGAGCTTTGCTTCTTTTTCCTTTCAATGAAGTATCCTATTGACCAAACAAAATTTTATTACAGCAAGTGGTGGCATGAAGTTTGCTAGTGACAAGTGTTTTTCTACTACCTAATGGCATTTTTCACGAATACGCCTAAATATCCCTTTCTAGCCTCAGAGTGGTTTAGGGGTTACTGTAAAATTTTTCTGATTGCAAGCTATCTGATAATCACCTGTCTGACTTTCATGGTCAAGTACAAGATTTTTTCAGACTTCACTTGCAACACAGCTGTATTTAGTTCAGAGTGAGAAGAGCTTGATTCTGCTGGTCTCTGGGCCCTTCTGACTTTTCTCTTGGTTCAATATATTAGAAGGTATTCTAATTTACTCAGTAAATTGTTCCGGAAATTCCTGCTAACATTCAAATAGGCTAACTGTTTGAAGTTTGTATTATGAGAGGTTGTCTTTCAAGTAAGGGGATTGGTTGCAACTGTCCAGGGCCTGAGCTAAACTCTGATCCTATGGCGTCCATAATTTGGGGGTTCTTTTTTCTGTATTAGAGCATCATCACAAAAAAAGTATGTACCTAAGATGGGTGATCCACCATCATTTGCTGGAGGTTCCCAGGTCATAACACACCAGTCTTCACCCACCTCAGTCACATTTGGTGCCTGAGGAGGATCAGGGACATCTGTTGTAAACAAAGTATATATTATTAAAAAAAACCACAAACAACAAACCAACCTTTTTCTTTCGGACTAGCTTGAAATAAAAAATGTCAAATAAGAAACAAATCTGAATAGTTTTTGAAGTCCAGCAGGAGTATGTAACAACTAGAGAGAGAGAAACAAATTCTTTGTGGATGCTGGCAGGTGGTTAGGAAAAGATAAATCTCAAGCTCTTCAGCACAGTCAAGACACTTAAGAGGCACTGAAGAGCATGTGGTGAGACACATGGACAATGAGAACAGAGAGTGTTAAGGGCAGTCTGAGGCAACTGCGCAAGTTTGGCCCCTGCAGTGTGAGGTAGCAGTACGGTGATAATTAACACTCAGCTCCTGTGTCATTCAGTAACAGTGGGACTTAGTGTCCTTGCACTTCAATTCCACATCTGAAAATGTAGGCAAATGGGAAAATGGAAGTTTTCTGAGAACAACAATTTGGTAGCTAGGCAGGATGGCGTCTACAGAAGAGACCCTTCAGGTAGAGGAATAAAAATTTGTCTCTTGTGGTGGTGCAGAAAAGTAGGGGCCCCTCAGGGAGCATTTATTGAAAGTAGCTGTGATAAAAGACACGGCTCATATGCACTGTTCTAAATGACTTACCAACCACTTTAATGTTGATTACAGCTGTGTCTTCTCCAGCCTCATTCTTTAATGATATTCTGAAAGGACCTGAATCTTCCCTCTCAGCTGCATCAATGACCAGACAGCTGCTGTCTGGGTATGTTTCTGCCCGTATCCTCCCACTGTCTGTGATCCACTAGGAATCAAAGTAAGTGAGGGAAAAGTCATATTTTCTGGATTTAAGAATCAAAAAAACACACTAAACCTCAGTATTTCAGTCACTTAATGATCACAAAAATGACAAAATAACTGAGGGGCAAATAAATAACTTTAAGATATAGTAACCATTTAGTACTCAGTTCTGCCATTGCATTGCAAAGTAAGAGGAAGTAGGCTCCCTTATCCCGTGAGAAAGAATATGCTTTTGTCAACAGCACCTGTCGTTAATTTGATGGAAAGACAGTAGCAGATTCTCACAAAAGTCAGATTGAGATGAAGTTTGTTCAGTTTAAATGTCAGAGAGATTGTAATGGTCTGTATTTTGTCCTCATGTTTTAAATGGTAGTATATATTTTATTGTAAGAGCTCTCCTAGAATAATTCCCCATTTGGACAAGTCCACAGTAGCGATACTACAATTAAGATTTTCAAAAGACTAGTCAGGGATTTGACCAGATGGGTCTGATAAGTCCAGTAATAATAACCTGTGCCAGCTTCCACACACCAGCATGAACATTTAAATGTGAACATTGGCTTTTCAGTATTACACAGCCAGGGATTGAACTTTGCAATGTTTCGCATTAGGACACCAGATGCAAGTCACCATTTGCCCAACTTATTGTTTCACTCAAGAGTTGACATTCCATCAGAATTCATCATTCATTTCTTAGATCTAGTCCATACCATGACTTCTTTGCAAAACCTGGCAGCCATTCTGGGCAGTATGTGCAGAAGAAGTAGCCATTTCGTAGATTTTTATTAATTTTCTTCAGCAGCTCATATGCCCATCTCCTTTACAGTTTATTTATAGCAAAACTATATTTTTTCCTTCATTAATTTCAGTCTTTCCTCAAAAAAGGTCCAAAAGATACTCATTAATATTTATCCATTTTACCTTTCATTTTTGAGCAAGGAGAGGTTTTCAGATAAAATGTATCCCCTCCTTATTTTCTACCACTAAAATCAATGTCTTCATAAGGCTTAAGGTTATTTTGAAGGAAAAGTCCCCTTATTAAGCTAAAAAAACATGTATAATGATGATGTACCTTGTCCCCTTTACTCCACATGACTTTTGGAGTTGGCTCACCAGTGATGGGTATCTCAAGCCGTAGTTTGCTTCCTGCCACTACTGTCACAGTGTTACCTTCCCCAAGACCATCTAGGTGGAGTTTTGGAGGATCTGAAAAAGGAGAGATTATTCAAATTTGCCATGTGACTTCCACTCTGAGAGATCAGTGACCTGGCACAGGTCTGCAACATGAATAAACATGCTTTATGTTTTATATTTTCCTGGTATTTTTAGTCAACTGATTTTTTGTTAGGAAGAAAGTTGTTGAAGGAAATGTCATTCTAAGAAAATAGTTGGCTGATGAAAAATATGATACCATGGAAATGTTAGAATAACACCATTAAAAAAATCTATCTTCCTGATGCATAATTATGTATATTTTTATATATACATATGTATATTTATATATAATATATATACTGTATATTCTGAGACAGATTTCCTCGAGGTGGCTCTTGAGAATTTCCATTGCAGGCTTTGTACAACATCTTTTACCATGCTTCAGACATCACTCTTCTTACAGTTTAAAAGTTTTCCTAACCCAAATCCTTTTCCTGAAAATGAAATTATCTATTTTGTTGTACCCTGTGTGTATGGAGGACAATTGATGAACATCCTTTTACAACACTTCTTAATGTATTGGAAGTTATATTGGTGGCCATACCCCTCTTGTACCCCTTCTCTCTTCATTCTCCTTAACCTTGACATATTTTTCTAATACTGATACCCCACTTCTTTCAGCTTCAATTGCAGAACATATTCACTAAAACTTGGTCATTTGTATTGCTCTCCTTTTGACTTCACAGTTGCTGGTTGCAGTTAAATGCCACTGAGGTACTGTTGTGGGAAAAGTCAATGCCTTGTTTTTTATTTTTATTTGTTTGAAAGACAAGGATCTTAAAAAGCTGCCTTTTTTCACTGAGTGAATAAAGGCTGGCAAGAAACATTTTGCTCTCTAGATATCATTTAACTTATTTAGGGACTAGGTAAATATGTGTCTAATCTTTTACCAAACTGAGTCACATTTTTCAATGTCAGCAGACTGATTCTTCAAAGATGACAACACTCTACATCTGAAAAGAGGATAGCAACAGGTGTTTTACACAAACTTTTAATAGTGATTTAGGTTTAGGAATTCAACATCAAGAAGTCTTCCCTGAGAGCTCCGCCAGGCTTGTAAACTATGAGCAGATCCTGAACACAGGCAAAGTGCTCTCTAACACATTTGCACTTCACCAAAGCAGCAGGTCTGTTTTCTCTGGTAAATGCCTTCTCCAAGGAAACAAACTGATTATAATCAAGGACATTTCACACTGCTTTTAATTTCCAAGGGTCAGAGAAAGAGATGTTATATATGAGTCATTGTGCCATATACTTACCCACAACATGTACTTTGCATGGAATATTAATATTGTAAGCATCTGGTACAAACATATATTCACCCTCATCATCAACAGCAGCGCTCGCTATAACAAATCTGTGGATTCTGTAGAAATATTGAAAAAGAAATCAATGTAAATTATTTTTGAGGACTGCTTGAGGCTATAAGAAAAAATCTGTGAAAAGTTAGGGAGATCTGTGCAAGTGTGTAAAATTACTGCCTAAAAATCCTTTGCTGGCTGCTTAGTGGTAATTTAGCTGATTAAATACTGTGTGATTTGTACAAAATATTATTGAGAGAATCATCAATTAATGTAACCAGTTGTAATATTTTTGTTTGAACACATAAGTAAAAAAATTAAGGAGTGTTATCTCTTTGATACAAGAATTCTATGCTGCTGCCATTAGGTTGTAATTTGGTTGCTCAAGAAGAAATCTTCAGGTAATTCCATTGTGGGAACACTCTGACTTCTGTTAGGCCATCTCTGTGACAGGATCCAACATGCTATTTGTTTCTTTCCAATAAAGAAATTGGAGAACAAAGCATATGCTACTCTTACTACCCAACTACATCTTCCAGCACTTTGTTCCAGGTAGGATTCACCTCTATGGCCTTCGTGCTTCTCTTTCCCTCACCTCACACTATGGGCTTTACATGGGTTGTGGGGACCTCATTCACCTTATGCCAGTCCAAGGGGTCATCGCACAGCTAGCACTTGTCCCTTACTGGGACTTAGCAAGCATTATGGAGTCAACACAAACATTTCACAACCCATTTAGGAACATCTTCACAACTGCAGTTCCCAGCTGTATGAATGGTCTGCTGAGCTGAAGTGAAGGGGGTGGTAGTTAAAGGTAGGACGGGGTTTTGTTTTTTTTTTTTAAATGACAATCTTTCCATGAAAAATGACAGATTATAAATTCAAAGGGTCTTGATATCTCCATATACTTTGCATCAGCAGAGTTACATGCTCTGAATTGACACAAACAGAAGCTATCAGAAAAACAGACATTTAAATGCTATATATTTGTAATAATACCTAACAATTATTTTACTTTACTACTTAGCATCCTGTACTAACAGCAACAATGTCAAGAAAAATTAATAGCTTGAACTTGGATGGATCAAGGGTTTGGTTGTTGTCCTCCGCAGCCAGAAGAAACAAGATGAAAGGGGACAAGGAGACATGGCTTTTATGATGATAAAAATAAACATGTTTGAAGGAGAGATGTTAGGCTTTATAACCAGATCATTTTTAGTGATGTAACCTACATATTGGTACATGTCTACACTGTTATTCCATCAAAAGTCAATTCAGTACAGAACAGGCTTACCTTCCTTTGTGATAAAGCTTTACACGGTCACTAGCTTCAATCAACTGCCCGTTTTTGTACCATTTCCCTTCCACATTTTCAGATATTTCACACTTGAGGTGAATTTCCTGTCCAAGCCTCACAGTCTGGTCTTCTAGTGCAAGTGATATCTTCAGTGGTCTCACTTAGGAAAACAGAAGCAGAGATATTAAGGCTAATATCAAACAATAGCTCTTGATTCTGTAATGGAGCTGCTGCTAGCAATCACAGTAGTCTTCAAATCATTAAAATGCCTCCAATAGTAATGTTCTTAAGTCAAAATACCAGTAACATATACATGTAAGCTGCATAAATTAACCTCTTCAAGTAGTCTAATGCCTTAGAAAGGGTCATCCAAAATCCCCATGCCCTGACTTAGGGAACTACATGTATATTTCCAATAGAAGAACTAAGCCCAGGAGCATAATTTGAATGCTGTCCCCTTTATGGTGTTTAGGTTCTAGAGGTAGGATGTTTCTATCCCCAAGAGTCCAGCAAGAAACTTTCAAGAAATGAAAGACCTGCGTCCCCAGATCTATGTGCTAGAAAGGATTACAACCCACCTTGCCTGTGATCTAACAGCGATTTAACTGCTTTCATAGCTCTCCCAGCTCATCCAAGATAAATTGGAGGCTTACAAAAGTATTTCCTCACAAGTGCAGACTATAGTTCTCAACCTGTTTTGGCAGGCAGGTGGCAAAATCTGACTGTCCAGGAAGCCCAATTTCATACACAGCGTGTTCTCTCGTTTGCTAAATTGCCCAAACTCACACTATGAATACCCACAGACATTACTAACTTGTAAAACTTGAGTCTGAGAACTGCTCCCTCAGTTCCACTATCTGGAAGATTAGATGCTGTAGACCAGAGTCCAGACTCAACATACAGTACCAACTGAATGCAGTAAATATCTATGACTGTAAACTGGCATAGGAAACAAAGAGTGTTTGGAAAGGCAGTGTTTTAAAGAAGACCAGTTGGAAAATCCTAACAAGTTGTTGCATGAAAAGAAAGATGTAAGAGCTCAATAGCCATGGAGGATAATTTCCAGCTTGATAATAGAACAGCATGAATTGATTGTTAAGACACAAATTTGTATGAAATAGTCAAAACCTGTGTAAATATTACAAAACAGTGTATGTTTGTGTGTAATGTATGATAACTTTAGAGCATGATGCATACATTTTGCTAAAACCCACAGATGTTTTAAAGAGACATTTCATAAACAATACTGAGGGAGCTACATAGTCATTTGTTTGTGCTATGAGTTCAGGTCCTGTGACCATGATGCCTGTTAACAGTATGCCTCATCACAGAACTACTTTTTTTTTTCCAACATATTTTTTTCTGATTTGGTTAAAAAGCCTTTGTTTACCTTTCCCGTGAAATCCTGAAAGGATAAAAGAGAAGCAGATTCTTCCCTTGAAAATTTTGCTTTGTTGAGCTATTATATCTTTGGGTGGAAAGCTTTGTTTTCCATCTTAACAGAGTAAGAGAAAGTTTTCAGGTGGGACTGTTTCATTGCCTGTTACTACAAACAGTGTCTAAAGGGAAGTCATTGTTCTGGAGATCTGCAGCAAAGAAATTGTTGTGGAAGATAAATCTTCCATTGAAGATCCAGGAAAAGGCAACCAAATTACTTACATCTGTAAACTAGTAAACTGTGACATACAAACTCAAGAGAAGATATATTATACTTACAATCAACTGAAAGTTTAGCTTCTGATTGGCCTCCAGTTGTCATTACTGAGTAAGTTGCATTGTCATTTTTTGCAGCTTCCTCTATGATCAAAGTGTGCTTTTTACCCTCAACCTTGATTCGATACCGAGATTTAGGTTCATTGGTAAGTTCTACACCATTCTTAAACCTAGCAGAAAACAAAGAATGATATTTTCCCAATAGAAGTCCTGTACAAATAAGACTTTCATAGATGGAAACATCCAGAGAAGACTTTATAAGGCTTACGGCCTAAGGAAAGGTTAAACAAACTCATCCATGAATGTGTAAGGATATTTTGGCTATTGCTATATTTTTGAATAATGTTTTCTTGGTATTTTTTTAACAATTTTTGGGTTTACTGGTATAGAAAGCTGTCTGCATTTTTTCCTACAATTTAAACATTCTTGGGTTTTTTTCTCAAGGAAAAAAGTATCTGTTCAAAATGTGGCTTACCATTTCACATTTGCATCATCCTCAGACACTTCACAGCTCAGTTCTACTCGTTCACCAACATAGGTACTAGTATCCTCCAGGCCTTTTGTCACCAAAATTGGAGGATCTTTGAAAAGAGCAAATAGCACATTTACAATCTGAGAGAGAAAGCTACGTGAAAGAAGTTTTCAAAATCATGTATAGAAGATGATACTACTTTAGAATTCTAATATCATAAAATCATAGAATCATTTAGGTTGGAAAAGACTTTTAAGATCATTGGGTCTAACCATAAATCTAACAATGCCAAGTCCATCACTAAACCATGTCCCTAAGTGCCACATCTACATGTCTCTTAAACATCAGTCTCAGTTCAGCTTTTTTCTGCCTTAAATCAGAAGAGCAATTGCTCATTAAGATGCTGGTAGGCAGTGTGATAAGTAAAATAATATAATTTATTCAGATTAATAACTGCCTTGCATCCCTTTTTATTTGCAGTTTGTCCAGGCAGGTTGACATGAGAAGCTGATATGCCCCTCTTGCCTCCCATAGGCCCCTCTCATAAAGCTGTGGTTTCACTAGGTCCTATAGCCCCTTATACACAATAAAATGACTTCATGACATAACACAGTGCCTTTATTGGTTTAACCCATTCCTGCTGTCAAAATTCAAGTTTATTTAATAGTAAGAGATTGTACAACAGTTATCCCATGATACTTGTAGGGGCAATGGTGTCCGTTATCTAAAATAGCTTTTTGAATTATTTGTCGATTTTTTTTTACCTCTGTAAGTTTTGTTTTCCTGTTCATTTTGTTGTACATATGTGGGTGATGCCATGAATGTTATTAGTAAGCCTATCTGTGGCAGCAAAGAGGGTGAAGAAATAGCTACCCATTCATAGCTTTTGATAGAATCTTCCCTTAGATCTGTGCAGATGGAATGAACACTAACTGCTAGAATGCCGGTACTCGAAACAAGTCCATTGGACCAAGATTATCAGAGTCATCAGGTACACGAGTGTAGTGTTAGAGAAAGCAAATGCTATGACAAATAAGCCTTCAAATGGCTTTAAAACTATGAAGGAGGCCACAGCCCTACTAGATAGAACAGGATGAAATCAACCATATCACTATTTCAGTGTTTTTGCTAAATTACTAAATATAGGATGAGGGAAAAAAAGATGGTCAGGGATCACAGCAATGCAAAGCGATCCTGAGGCCTGCTCAGGATCAAATATAAAAATGTGCTCAACAATATCCTCCCTGTTAGTTTCTGTTGTAGTCAAAAGATACATCAATTTAAAGCAGGTGAAACAGAAGCAAGCTGACAGAGTTACCTCTCACAAACAATTCTGTGGAGCATTTCTCATCACCAGCTGTTACGTAATAGCGAGCGTCATCTGCCATGTTGCAATTATTGATGAATAAAATTCGCTGGTTACCTTTGTGCTCAAAAATGTATCTGTTTGAACACAAATACAGCAAAGATACATTAGCAAAACGATTGGACCTCATTTGTTTTATGTAGAAGATTATTAGAGGTGAAAGTTTGGGTGTTTACTTAGAACTGGAAAAGTAGTCCTGGGAAGAAGTTTCTGAGATTCAACAGAACATTCATAGACTTTTAGCAAAAAGAGCTATTATTTACGGGGACAAGAAACATCATCTTCTGGCTTGTTCCAGAATCCTAGGCTTGAGTGATATGAAAAAAAAAACCCATAAAAAAAAGCAGTCCTTGAAGGATGGTAAATAAACTTGGGGTCTGAAACTCTAGAAGAGTAAAGATGAAAATAACCAGCAACAGGACACCATCCTCATTCCAACAGTCTTAACATTTTTGTGAAGTAAAATAATAGCCAAGGTTAAGAAGTTAACATTATTGGTAGGCCAGATGGCACAAGAGATCAGTAATGGGATATGGGGTTTTGGTAATGGGATATGGAACCTTTCCCCTTTACATCACCAGTTTAGATCTGCTCCAGGTTGGTAATAACCAAAGCTCATTAGCATTTGACAGCTGCCTCAGCAGCCTGGAAGAAATGCACTGGAACATTTAATCTGCGTCCTTCTACTGGAGAGGTATCCACTTAGATGCCTGCAAAACAGTTCTGAAATTCTCATGGCAGTTAAAAGGACTAAAGAAAAGGTACCCTCTTTTCTATTTTTTGCATTTTTTTGTCAACTAGGAATATTAATCAACATTTTTCATTGACCTTTGCAGCAACAGAACGAAGTCTCCTTCTCTGCAAGAGGGCTTTTGCCAATTATTGTTTTTTCACAGGGCTAAAGGAAAAAATTGCTAGGATTTTGTGCTTCTGAGAAACGTTTGAGGGACATTACATTGCTGTGAATTACTAGTTGCATTGCATTATTCCTAGCTGTGTCTGACTGTGGAATGGGATTTTCCACACCAGGCTGTAAGAGCTGGTTGTGCCCACACTAGGGACCGGGCTCCACTTCCAGCCATTGCTCTACCTGTACTCAAGTGTCTGCACCTGAAAAGCCACTGCGTCTAGATAAAGCCAGATAGTAAACCAATTTGCAGGTGATACTGATAACGAAGATGGTTGGATACACTAGATCGATTGCACACCACTGAAATCACTTTGAGCTGATTTCAGTGTAAGCATTAACTGTGTACTGGAAGGTGAGACGAACCTCACTCCCCTTTCCTCATGCGGTTTATGAGCTGGATGGGCAAGTGCATGATGTTGAACATCTCTCTTCTTATCACCCAACTACTGTAGAAAGATTCTGACCTCCTTCAGACATAGTACTGAGGACAACAAATTTATTTACTCACAGTGCTTCCTAATTTTTAAAAGCTACTGCATGAACAGTTAGCATACAGTGGACTTTTCTGGGTCATGAGCAATAAAGCATCGTTTGAATACTTTTCATGTATAATGAAATTCAGAAGTAAAATAGGTGTAACCTGAACAGAGATAGATCTACGCAACACACTTGTCAAGGAAGTACATGTGTACCCATTTTATTGCTTATATACAATAAAACCACTTACTTTGCACTTGGTCGTATTTCTTGGCCATTTTTATACCACTTGAGTTCCACTGTTGGATCTGCTAGCTCCACCATGAATCTTACTTTACCTCCTTTGTCCACCTGATATGCAGGATCAAGACCTTTGGCAAAAGCTGTTGTGGAAGCCAAGTGTAATTATAAAAGAAGATCAGAAAAAAAGTAGGAATATGAATCCTGAAATGACATTTCATAATCTCATCAAAGCTTTCAGAATGCATGCACACAATGCTGTGTATCCCTCTATACATTAGAATAATTGCAAAACTATGTGGATCTGATTTTTCTGACCAAATTTAAGCTAGTATGTCTTAATGACTTTGCAGTGTGACTATATTCTAAGTGGATTGGGTAGATGTAGATCTGACAGCTTGTTGAGAAGTGCCATCAGAATAAAATGGTATATAGCTAGTGCTTTGGAATCCTTTATAATGAATCAGTTACAAAGGGCTTCTCTATTAGTACTGCCACTCAAGCTAACAGGGAATTTTAAGCTAAATTTCTTACTGAGCTTTCCACTATCAGAATAAACACATTGGTTTGTCTAAAAGCCAAACTAGCTTTCCTAATTCCTTCTGTACGTTGCAAGGTGTACATTACAGTTCCACTTGTGATAAATATTACAGCTGCAAAACATTTGCAAAAAAAAACCCATTTGAAACCAGGCAAAAGTTGTCAGTCTGTGAATCCTAATGGGGCTTTCAAAAAGGTTCTTTGACATGTGCAAAAGTAGGCCAAGTTTTTCTGGGCAAAGTAAGGCCAGGTGAAACTCAGACGTTTCAAAATACTTCAACATAAACGTTTAGTTATTGCTGTCCACAAGAGCTAGACCAGGGGATTAGGTATGTGTAGCTCAAAAAATCAATAAAGAAATGGTGCCTCAAACAAATTGCCTACAGCTAAGTAATTAATTTCTGCTAGGTTTTATATCATGCATATGTCTGTTTGCAGGAGACTGAATATGTTGACACAGTAAAAGTAGAGTTATTAAATCTGAAAAAGACTTTTTGTGTGTTTTGTTGCAGTATAAAAGTTTCCAAATTATAATAAAGGTAATGTGAAAGAAAGAACACCCTACTCTCATCCTGTCACTACCATAGACATTTTTCCTAACATCTTGATCCCCTCCTATAAGGAAAACCCTGTCCACTGATAAATCCTGATATGACTGGCAGCTCCGTGCTACTCAAGAGAGAACTTGGGAGAGAGACCAGAAAAAACGGTCCCAGGTGCTGAGAGATGCCCCTTTCCCAGTAAAACATTCATGCCCTCCCATGTGATGCACCTGGGCAGGGATCAGCTCCTCCTGCCATTTATGCAATTCCTACCCCAGCTTCCGGACCTACACCAGACTCCTGGAAGAAGGTGGGGAGTTTCCTTGGGCTTAGAACCCTTAAAGTGCCCCACTGGATACAGAAATTGCCCCAGTGGCTTAGCCAAAGCCCATTGACTCCATTGTTTCCACCTTCAACTGTGGCCAGAATAAGATATACCAGCAAATGAAAATTAAACAAAAAAGTTAATGTGTAGCAACATAACACAAGTTATAATGTGAGGTAACGATGAGGCCAGAGGGTATATCAGGCAGCTGGATTACAGCTGGATTTGTGGAGGGTTTTACCTACACCAAGGGAACTCCTCCAGGAAACAAGTGGAACAGCAGATGTATATATTTCATCCAGTTATGAAGTGCTGTCCAGGAACAAACAAATGCCACAACAGTATAATGGATAGAGTGTTGTATTTAGGTGTGTGTCTGTATGAGTGAATATGTATTATGCAACATATACATATATTTTATATACACACATACTTATAAACATATCTACATTTATTTATGTATTACATCATTCATACTATTTAGTAGGATACGTGGGGAAAGACAGGACTGAATGTCTTCACCCAGCACAGGGTGGAGGGTTTCTTGTAAAGGTGGAATTTCAGAGGAATGTCAGATTAGGTGCAAAATGAAATTACAAAGAGTAAACAATGGATCTGGAGTGACTCTATTTTAGAGGAGAAAATATTAATGATAGCACAAGGTCTAATTTCATACTCTTTGGTTACGTAACACCTTTCCAAGGGACTTTGCTCCAGTTGTAACTACTGTTCCCAAGAGGGATGCTCTTGGTAAATGCTGAGTGGGGTAGGCTGCTAATCACAGTGGGCCAGAGCCGCCTTCTGATTAACTCCTTGTGGTAATAAGGCTTGAGTTGTAGTGTGCAAATCTCCTTACATGGAAAGGAAACAAGTTTGGGGTTTTGGGGTAGACGCTTATGTTTGACTGTCAAACATAAGAATATTCTGGCTTATCCATACCTGCGCTCTTCTTCACTTCCCTGCGCATGCGCTTCAGGCGCTTTAACATGCCTCTCAAGTCAGTGATACCATACTGAAAAGCAATCTTCTCATATTCACTGGGATTCGCGTTCTTCAGGAGCTCCCACACATCTACCTCAGGTTCTTCCTCTTGCTGTTTAACTTCCCTAACAGCAGCAAAATACAATTATGGGAGAAGAGTTAGTGAAGCTTTATCACATCATAAAAAAAGTATGAAGCTGAATCTGTGATGAGTTTAGAAATGTTTGGATAAAAATTTGAAGGCCCTTATAACTTATTTCACTCAATACAAGAGGAATACCTCAGAATGACATTCACACCTTATTTTACATTTCTTCAGGGTAGAATTTGCATATAAGTTTTAATTTGGCCTTTTCTGATGTAATCAGTTACGGCAGCTTTTATATTGCCTCATTATTTTTTAAAAAAAATACAATTTGTAAGTGTAGTACTTCAATGACACATGGGCTAATCCCACTTAAATCAGTTTTATCTGTTGGAGTCTGAGTGGAATCAGTTACTATTTATGATGGCACCACTGAGATCTAGATCTAATCCATACATTTCATAACTATGTAAAAATGCTTTCAAATCCTGAGTCCCTGTAACTGCTACTAGGGGTGACCAATAAAAGAACACTGAAAACTAAGGACATTTGGATCTGTTTATAGTTACACTAGTGCTTCTCAGAGATACTTAAAGTTGCATAGGAACTGAAGATTTCCACACCAGCTTGGACTTGCAAGATGTATCTGTTGGCTTCCATGTTTATTTCAGTCTTAAGAGCAAGAAGTGTTTTCAGAGGCCTGCGTGACTAGCATCACCTTTGAACGGAAGTTTCAAGACTGTATTTGTTATCTGCAACTCCAAGCTAAGACAACCAATAAAGAGAACTATAATTATTTTCACAATGGAAGCCATTAAAGGAGAGAGCAATGGAAACATCATAAGCAAAATTATAATTTTTGAGATTGAAAGCTTAGCTCAAAAAAGTGAACTGCTAGAACAATCCAGGAATTGGAATCAGAAATCTAAACACTTTTTTTTCCAGTAAATTCATTAAGATTAGCCCAGGATAATTCTCATTTTATCTTGATGGCCTAATAAAATCAGTATTTTTGAGAACAGAGTGAGAAAACAAACATTTGTGAAGTAAAAAAGACTGAGCTTTGGAGTGAGACACTGTTAGAGCTGAGCTCTATCAAGTCTGATAGAGAATTTTATTTAATATATACAGAAATGGCACTGAGGGTCCCTGAGAATCTCTGCATGGTTTGATGAGAAATTATGGAAAAGCACTTTGCTATTTAATGCATGAGATTTATTTATTTTCACAAATAGCCAGTCTTATTTTAAAAAAGGAAGAAATCTTCTTACTGAGCAGTCTTTGAAATACTTATATTGTTATCTTGGAATTATCGTTAGATAATCTCAGGTATGTACTTTTACGTTTAATTCCTTTTGCTTTTATCTGTGCTCATGTTTTGTGGAGGATGAGTATGTACAGTGAACACTGGCATTTCAGTGACATCCCTTCTGCATGGTGGCAAGTTGAAATCAGCTTGCAAACATACCCCATGGGGTGGCATTTCCCTCTCTCAGGGCTGACCTCTGGCTATGCAATGCCTGTTTGTGCTAAGGAGAGTAAACCTCGTAGGAATTGAAATAATATACCCCTTTATCAGGTGGTAGTTGAGAATGAGGATAGTTAGAGTATCCTGATTTTCAACCAGCTTGAAGTAATTAATTGCAGATTTTATTTTCCTTTTTGAGTAACTGGAGAATAAACACTTGGAGCAAACCAACTTTGTTTTGAGACCACAACTGTAGGTAGTGGGCAAACAATGCTTGGTATTGCCTAAGCAGAGTGACATCTCCACAAAATCACTTCCAGATCTTTTCCCCAAAAATGTGCATTTCATTGAAAGATGTATTTTTTAAAAAAAAGACCTAAATGTTTGAGTGGTTTTGAGTTCTTGTGCCTTTTAGAATTTCGTGCCATTACTGATCATTGCATTGATGAAGCATAACCAGTCACAGAGTGACTTACTGAGATTAGAACTGGTCTGTCTTCCTGCAAGACCAGCACGAAATTAGAAAATAGGCAGTACATAGATTCTATGCATTTAGGTTTTTTTAAAAAACATATTTCAAGTATATGCACCACAGGTGAAAAGTTCCAGCTCATTCCTTGGTAATACAAAAAATAAGGAATGCACCTGCAATATTGCCTCTTGAAAAAAATTGAAAAGAAAACATGTATTTGTCATGATAAAAACAGAGATTAATATCCACGCTGGAGCTTAAGTAGCAATCTTACTCAATTAAGCTCAGAAGTATAAAGTTTCATTTCAGTGTCTGAAGAAAGGAGGTGATGAACTGATTTTACTAAAATCAAATAATGGTGTTTAAAAACTAAAAGTTTGCTTTGCCCATTAACCACACATATGGCTCTACAGCATTTATATTATAAAACAGGTGAGTTACTTGTTAATGAAGTGATAATGACTCTTAAATCACAATTCTCTTTCCACAAAAACACCAAGACCTCTTACATGCAACTGTCACACTGCTAATCAAACACCCCACAGGCAATCATGAGAACTGTCATGATAAGTTGTGTTAGTATGATAAAAAGCCACACTGAAGATCCTAATTAGGGATGAGAAGATTAAAAAACCAAAGACCTGGTGGGTTTGAATTTGTTTAAGTAATTCCTTTACTGCCTACTTTGGCCTCTAGCCTGGCCTGTTTGCTTTGGTTGCTTGTATTCTATCCTCACCCTGAACTCATTGTGATCTTTTTATGTAATTAATGCACATTTTGGATTTTCCTCTTTCAGAGTAAGTGATAGATGAGATAAAGGATCTATTTCCTTTTCCAGTTTTCTCTGGTTAGTTGCTATTGATCTCCATGGCATCTAGAATTTCTGTGATAAATGTAAGAAAAATTACTAACTATCTTGTCTTTGTGTGTTAAAAGACTAAGCTGGGTTTAAGATCAGAAATAGCTAGAGGCATATCTATCATAACCAAGATTTCCAAGGTAAACCAGAGAAACATGTGCCCAAGCTTTTCTCTGAATGTTTAAGTTGAATGAAACAGCATTTAATGTTTGTGTGAATATTTTGAAACAGAAAGTTACTGACAATGAATATGAATACCTATGATTTGAAAGCATGATATATAAGTTTTTATATCAGGATGCTTATAAAATCAAATTAAGATACATCCAAAGAGGTAAATTTAACCCTTTCTGGGTTTGCCTGTGGCACCAGACTCAATTTTCTGAACTGCTCATCCCTGTGTAGGAAGTTGTCCCCCTCTACCCTCCATGCAAACACAAAAGAAAAAGCAAATAAATTAAATGTTATTGGCCTCTTTAGGTTGTGGTTCACTTTTTTCCCAGCGTGCTCAGATCTGAGGTTTCTCTTCTGCACACTTAAATATACAATTAGCTGAACATTTGCCTATTATACTATGAGAATAATAGTTAGAAACAGTGAAAAAAAAAAAGAGAAATCAGAATATTCTTAAGATGTTATTAATGCTAGACCTGATTCTTTCTGTGTGCTAACCTAATGATTTGCAATCCACACCTGCTCACTGCATCACTTGGTTCTCACCTACGTTTCAGGAGACCACTAAAGTCAAGTTCTCCTGCATCGTCTTGTCCATCACCGCTGTTATTAATAGAAAAAGATCAAATCTTTGTTTAATACAGGAAGACTTAGACAACACACATTGCAAACGCTCTACATATCTCATACACTCAATACTGTGTGGACACACAAATAATGGTATAAAATCAACACAAACTTGTATTCTTTTTCACACAAATTAATGTTTCCTTAGGCACTTGTGAAAAATAACACAAAGGTTTGTATTGCTTGTTATAATACTTTGATGACAAATTTTTGTAACTGCATACATAAATTTGCCAAAATTTGTGTTAGATTTCAGTAACACAAATAAATGTAAACTAGTCAACACAAGCAGCTTTGTTTTTCATTTCCATAGTGTGTGTGTATAAAAACAAAGGGCTTGTGCTGATCTTTTGCTATGAATGTGGAACAAAGATTTGCGTTGCTGGGTGGTGCTTTTAACAATGCATAGCTGTGACAAATACTGATTGCAAAGAGTTACACTTAAGATTTAACCTCTCTTTAAACAAGGGGAGAAATCAGTTAAAAAAAGAAGAAACAGCACATTGTACATTTTACAGATAGAATCACAGACCTGCGATGGTGCAGTTCTTTCTATAACATGACCTTAAGGACTAATACGTTATTATAAAGCACAGATAGACAAAAGAAATGCCCTTAATATTAGTAAAAAGGGCAAATTCCTGCAAATGTTAAGTCAAATGATGCCAATATTTCATCCTAGACTTTGCATGTGAGATATTACTTTGAAAATCAGAACATATTCAGATCTTTATTTGCTTGGGCACAATAGATATTGCCATTTTAAAACATATGCCCAAGAAAGCAGTGCACCTTGAATGTCATTGTTTGCATTTACTCTTTAAATCAAATCTTTCTAAATAAAAACAAGTATTTCTAAGTTACAACTATTTTTTGTATGTCTAAATTAACAAACTGCATTAATTTTCTGTTTATAAAACATTTTCATTCTGAATTCTTGTCCTTCTACGACAATTTTATTGATGAACAGTAAAGATTACATTTATACCGGTTTAAATTACTGTTTTATCAAAATCTATACTAGATTGAATTGCTATTTTATTACCATGCTAACTGACAAAGGAAAAGTTTTCTGACACATCTTACTGCCTGTGCAATTTAATAGGTGCAGTCTTTTTGTAACAATGGCCTTAAGACACTTTTTTACTGTCAACTAACATAATGTAACTAATAATTTTCAGGAAACACATAGTACAATATCTTAGGGAATTAAAATATGATTTTAAAAACCTTTGAAGAAACAGATAGTTAATTTCCTTAAATATTCCATCTTCTCTTAAATCAATTAAACTAATTTCACAGTAGAGTATTTAATATAATATGTACTATGGCTGTGTTGTAACTATTTCGTCCTACCCACTACCAACTATCTCAAATCTCACTTCTTTAACCTGTATTTATAAAAACATTTTTATAAAATACTTGATACAATTGTCTGACAAGATTGATGCAGGTTCTGTACGTGCTACCAGCATCCTTTGCTGAGGAGCTTCATAGGATCACCGCTTGAAGTTACCTTCTTTTGAAAGCAGATCTGATGTCAATGGATGGAGCAGCTTGGGAAGATTCTATGAAATAACAGTGGTACAGGAATTAAACATGTAATTTGAAATTAATGTAATATATGTAATCAGTGTGTTTTGACATACAAAATCTGTTCAGTTTTCTGCTTAGTAACCATAGTTTGTGCTGTTCCTTTGGCACTGAATTCTGGCTGTTCAGTGCTAAGCTAAGTTTACTTAATGCATTTCTCTGAACTACTCTCTGCAGTCCTGCACAGGAGAACTGTCTCTGTGATGTTTTCTCTGATCTCCTTCCTGCCTATACTCAGGCCTCGGTCTTTTTGTCTTCCCATTCCCTATGCTTTCTCTCCTGCTTGCATCTTGCACTTTCTTGGTATGCTCAGCATCAGAGGAAAAAGTTATTCTTCTCTGCAGTGAAAGACTTAATGTTGATTCTTTGTGCAAGGATAAATCCTCCTTGTGTGAATCACCCAGTTGTGCCAGTCTGAATCAGATTGATTGGTTCTGATCCACAAATGGTGAATATATGCAGCCAGGCTGGCCCCTTGCTGACTTCCAAACACACATATCTACCTATGGCCCTCGGAGTGTCAGTCAGGTGTTAAATGTCCCCTTAACTGGGACTTGGCTACCCTGACTAGTGAATGAAGTCTGGTCTGGGCCGTTCAGTAGATGTGCTTTAATGAGGATGAAGAACTATTTTGTCCACAGTTTGCTGGCCCTGGCATTTCAGAAGACATTCGTCTTTCTCAGTCTGGTTGTGCAGGTATGTGTGTGCTGGTTTGCTGGCAGAACTGCTCCCAAAGGAAAAGATAAGCCTCTGGGTTAACATTTGCCAGAGTTAGGGCCTTTTATAACACAGAAATAGACAAAGGCATGATACTCCAGAGCTCTCCATATTGTGCTATTTTTTATTTTGATGAAGACTGCAAGAAATAGCTTTCTGGAGTATGATCAGACTATGCCTCATCAAGGTGCGAAGCACTGACAAGCCATGACCACTCCATGTCCCTCTGCTCAGAGGCTGCCAGATGAAGCCTGGCTCTCTGAGCAGCCCTAAGCCCAGCTCTCTCTCTTGTGTGCCAGAGCCTGATTTGAATTCAATATTAATTTCAGCTGCCAGGTTTTCTAATTTTTGTATAAATGTCTCAAATCCTATCTATACAGATGTTAATTTAAACAATAAATTACAGATACTTAAGCAAATTCTTTGAGCCCTGTGCTAGAAATATTCACTTCAAGCGTTACTTAATTTAAAGTTTCAGAAGAAATTAGGTGTCATTTAAGGTAAAAAAAAGAAAAATCTTTATAAAGCCTTACAGACACAAGTGGAATATTACCTGTGACTTCAAGGTCAAAAGAACAACTATCAAACTTGTCCTTATAAGATACTTCACAGCGATAGTTCCCTGCATAGTTTTCTTTAGCTTGAATGATATGCATCTCAAACGTGTGAATCTGAAAATCGAACAGAATTGTTCATTAATGTGGGGGATACCTTTGCATAAAGCTGAAGTTAAAAGATTAGTCTTTCAGACCTAAACCAGGAGCAAGGAATAACTCAAATAAAGGACTCTAGAAAGAGGTTGGAACACAGAAATCACAACGGAAATCTTTAATTTCCCCACCAGCACTTGTCCTCCTCTGGGAGAGCAGGAAACTCTACTTCTGTGCAGAGTCAGAGATAGTCATCGAAATATGTGTGGGGAAGCCAAGATTAGAATCTTCTGCTCTTGAATTTCTACCTGTTGTCTTAAACTGATTTTAAGATCTCTTTGGAGCTTTGCCCCTGTAATTAGGAAAAGCAAAGACACACCTTAGTGTGACGCTCAAAGGATTCTTTCAGCTGCAGGTGCTTCCCCGCTTTACTGGCCAGGTCCATCCATTTTCCTTTAAACCACTTAACATTTGGCTTTCGGAGAAGATCTTTGGCTTCTACTTTGGCTATGAATGTAATATTCCCACCTTTTAAAAAGAAACAAGAATGCAGTCATTGAGGAACGTGGCTGGTCAGTCACATCTGCACAAAGTTTCTTTTACTACTGCTCCTTCCAGCCGCCACATGATGGCTCTGCCATGACATTAAGAATCAGATGGAGTAACACAGGACATGAAAGTACTGCAGTGTTACAGAAGTTAATGAATTTGGGTCTGGAAGCCTTCTGCCAGTCTCAGTGTGGAGCTTGAGACACTGAGAAGCAGGATAAATTAGTTGAGGCAAAACTCTGTGTTGTCATGGGCAAATTGTTCCCAATACTTGAATTTTCTTGCTCACAACAAGCACAGGCTACCAGGAAAGTAGCCTGTAGTAGTCTGGGAAAGAAAGCCTGGAGCTCTACATGCATTTCTATTATCAATTCTTTCATCCAAGAAGCAAGGAAAAAGTCTTCTTTAAATAGTAATTTGAGAATAGTAAAGTTAGCTCAATTTTCAGAACACCCTGCAGAGTTTCCATCCTAACATTCATGGGCCCCAGAGGGGAATACATGTAACTCCTTATATTTATTTTCCAAACAAATCCCTGCAAAATGCTCTTTTCTACTCAGAAAATGAGAATAAGTGTGCATTAAAAAAAATAAAATCTGACCACATCTTAGCGTATCCAAGTGCACAACAGACACATTAAGTAGTTTGCACTGAACATCTCATCATTGCTGCTACCCTGCTTAAGGTACAAACTATCATGATAGTTTGGCTTAGCAGTGCAGTTTGGAAGTGAACCTCCTAATTGTTCACATACAAATAAACTCAGTTGAAGTACTTTCAGCTGAAGGCAGAAGCCAAGAGTCAAGGGGCTGCACGTACCTATCCTGGCTCTGCCTCAGTCTCTGTATCTCTGGGAGTGGCTTTTCTTTTTTTTTTCTAAGCACTTACCAACACTCACTGAACCACTCTGAGGTTTTTCGACGAATAAAGTAGATCTTTGGGAGTCATCACGTTTTTCGCCCTCTTCTGGAGCTCCTTCTCCAAGAGACCATACTGAGATGCAGAAAGATAGGGAGATGTCAATCATCCAAGTGTGTTTTACTCCCTCCAAAATACACTTACCTGAACTTACTAAACCCTCTAGCCCTATTACCTCTCTCTTCAGATGTCCTGAAAGAGTTGTACATTTTTATTCATGCTGACATCCATTGCTTGCCTGTCTCATTATTTTACAATTCCTGCAAGAACACTACTTCTGTGGTGACAGAAAATGAAACTATCAGGGAGAAAGAGTGGGGAACCTGATCAGCCAGGTCCAGGTTCTGAGCAACTTGAATGGCACCAGCATTCAACCATGAGTGCTTCACAGAGGCAATGCACAAAGGTCAGCTCTTTGTTTTTCAGAAGAGATAGATGTTCTGAAAACACAAACAGCTATGAGCACAAACGAAACACATGATGCATAATTTTCTTTCTCAAGCCAAACTCAGTCAATTGTACAAGCTAGTTTTACCTCTTTGACAAATACAGCAAGGATGAAGCTTACTTTTGAACTTTGTTCTCTTCTACTATGATAGAAGTAGAGAGTTTGGGGATCAGTCACTACCACGTCCTGCCATGTACATTGGCTGATATTTTACAGAAAATAGTGTGTCAGATGGAAATGATTGTGTCATATGCTCAGACACAGCACCTTCTCTTCTGGAAATTGGGGTTTCAGAACTGAAAAGGAACAACGGTACTGAGAGAAGCAGCAAGGGAGCAGTCTCCCCAGGGCAGAGAATTGTACCAGCACAGCTGTACATTTCTCACTTTTCTGCTCATCTCAACAGCCCTGGCTTTGTGCTGTACAGTCGCATCTTGGGTAAATACATGCAAAAGTACAGTCAAAGCTGACTCCCAATGGAAAAGACTAGGAGAGAAAGCCAGTAAGCATTTCTCTGTTGCCCACTCCCATTCTGCAGAGAGACAAAGCAGAATATGAGGCATATGGAATATAAGGCATATTCCAAGTGAGAGCTTGCAGAGTCCAACTGCCACATCTCCATTTTTGAGGCATTATCGCCAGTGCATAAAGGAAATTGAGTAACGCCAGTGCTTTACTGAATACTGAAGTGCAGTGCAAATGTGGAAGCGTAGAGCTATAATTAACAAAGCCATCTGTTGCTTTCAAATCAGAGCTGCACCTCCCTTGTTCAGAAGGGATGGTAGCTTTTTATAGTGTATCCAATGCTCTTTCAGTTTTGGTTTCATGACTAGCACAAATGAGGAACCAGTCACACAACAATTCTCACTTGGTCAAACCCTGGCCTTGAAATTAAAAGTTCCTTTCCCTGCTCAGTGTTTTCTGCATAAACTCATTTGCCAGACATCAGAAGATGTAGAGATGACTGCTATGGGAATCTTTTTAACTTATGAAAGTTTCTGTTGCTCACTAATGCAGCATAACTCATTGGGAAAATGCAACCAAACTGTTTTTACTGCCCTAAAGTCTGTTAGAAATTTTTAAATTGTGTAAAAATGCTAGATAGCTTTTCAATAAGATCTTTGCCTTTCGATCTTTCAGTGAATTATGGATGGTATGCCTGACACCTCTGTAAATGTCTGCTTGTACAATATTTCTTACAGGTAAAGACTTTCATGTATATACACACATGTATATACACATATATAAAAACATTTATACAGACACACATGAATACAAATATATATATATAGATACACATCTATATATACTCTCTGTATGTTCTAGGTGTTTAGATTATGCCAGTATAACACGCCAGTATATGGAAACCACGTAAGAACAAGTGACAGTTACTAGTGTGAACAGGATGATGTAACAATGCTTGGTACAGGACCTAGTCACATGTAGTAACAAACCCAACACACCACAGGATGAAATGGAAAAAGGATATTAATAAATGGAAGAAGCTTACATAGAGTCATTAATTCAGTATCACATAAACCAACACCTTAATATTATCATCACCTTTAGATATTAATATTTTCCTGTTTATTAAACAAACAGAACAAAATGTGGGTTTGATGTTGGCTCAGGGGCTGGCATAGACGGCTATGCCAGGTCAATAACCATGGTTGAAGTACTTGCTGCTCATTTTGTTCCAGAGGCTGCAAATCCTGAAACCACAAAAGTGGGTGTAGTATGCGTTACCTGCCAGGGTAGGAAGAAAGAGGTTATGACTTTGCTAAGTTTTCCCCACTGTCCTTTGAGCTGTGAGAAGAAGCCATTCTCCTACAGTTTCCTGGGGTCGGTGTGTGAGATTCAGGTAAGCCACTGTCACCCTGTAGACTGAGGAGGAAGGGAATAGCTGTGTATCTATCTATATAGAAATAGGTATAGATAGATAGGTATGTATGTATGTGTAAAATACTGATACACGCCTTGTCTTGTGCAGCAGAGCCTTCTCTTACTCCTGATTTAGCTGCTAGAAACCTATTTGCTCAGGTAATTAAAAGCATTTCAACAGTTACAATTTGATACTGTGTAAACCATGAAAATAAGGTCTAATATTATCTTTAAGAAATAAAGTATTAATGATAATATTATTATTTAAATTTTGGTGTGTTTCATCATGTTCTTCAGGGTGTCTCACCTGAATCTTTTCTTTCCGCTGGCTTAGACATCCCATCTGAAAGGGAAGAGCAATTTAGATGGCACCAGCTCAGAGATCACAGCTTAACTGACCTCATATATTTGGGACTTCAGGAACACTGATCCTTCATGCAAGAAGATTAGACTAGATAGTTGCGACTATATCTCATGATGAACTACTTGAATAGCAGAAAAAGGAAGGGACAGCTGAGAAAAAAAAATCAGAAACCTTACCTCCTTTCTCCTGAAAACTTAAATTAGTTTAGTTTGGTTCCCATTCAAGATTTTCTTTTTATAGTTCATATTTAGAAGGATTCTGTGAAATGGTTCTTTTCTTCATGATTTGTGCAGATAACAGATGAATTTGTGTTGTTTAATATTTACCTTAGGGGACAGTACTTGAAGTAATTAAATAGCCTATTTATTTATCTTGGTTGAGCAAAATAATGACAAATAGTTAAAATTAAATTTTAGGCTTTAATTTTTAGGCTATTTTATTTTTTAGGGAATTTTGTTTATACGTTGAACTTTTAACAATGTGTTCCTCTATTACTCTAAATCAATGTACTGCTACTGACTTTACAGATAGCATTCAGCCCAGAGTTAATAATACAAATTCTTTTGGGAGAAATTAAGAAAATACAATCATGTAGAGCAGTGAAGATAATTAAGAGCACAATTTTCATTTGGCACACAACAAAAAATTTTCTAGTGTTCAAAGCCTATTTCATTCACATTTTAAAAATACATATTAAGGAAGCAATGGAGAAATTTTGGCCATGTCACATCTGTCATGATGGACCCCTGTGCTGTTGCTTTTTTTACTGCCAGTAACAAAGGTGTTTTGTCTGCCAGCTTGGCAGCAATGGCTTGGAGTAGTATATTCAAACTACTTTGTAGGTCATATGGCCTAGGGTAAGGTGACAGAATTACGTAGATAAGCCTGTTTTGAACTAATAAAGCATCTGTTTTATTTGTAATTCTGGAATTTGCTCTCAAGACAACTAGTGAAAATGCATTCTGTGTTTATTGATAGGAAAAGATGTTGGGAGCTGCTGTCGGAGCTGCTAACCAATATTTTACCTTACAATCTTACATTTACAGCTCTACCAAAGACCAAAAGGCAGGACTGCAAAGGAACTTATCTGGTATTAAGGTCTTCTGAATAGAGATTTATTTAATGCAGGGCATTTAAAAAAACTTCATCTCTGATTAGTAAGCTTTGAGTTCAGTTCAATGGTTCGATTCTTTCTTCATTAATAGTCAAGAGAAAAATACATACATACATACACACACAAAGCACTATGACAGTCCTAACCTGCTGGTGGAGTACTAACTGAAGTGTCATCTTCATCTGCGGAAAGATATACAAATAAAAAAGCACATAAAGAAAATGAAACCAAAGACGATCATCTGCTTTAAAACAACTATGTGAAAATGTAAAACCTGCGAAAGAAAGGGAAAGAAATCATAATAGTCAGGAGCATTCACAATGGAAGCTTCAAACTGATGAAGAAAGCTTTGCATAATTCAGTAGCTGAAATGGTAAACCTTAATGTTTCAAGCAAGTAAAAGAAAAATGAGATGTGGACTGTGATCTATTATTAAATCATGAGTTTATATGAAAGCTGCTGAGTGGTTCTATTTGTTAGAGATGTAATCCACAATAAATACAAAAAGCCACAATGAAATCAAGGTCAATCACATATCTGACCTGAGGAAGATGCCATTTCTCTGATGTCCGTGCCTGCAATTAAAATGTGTACCATATATGCATTCAGCATCATTAAATCATGATAAGCAATAGTTAAAAATAGTCACCTGTATTTCTACTTTGTAATTTCTGTATTAGTATGACAATTTAAATAGCAAGGAATAAACAATTCATTTTTCCCATATTATAGAAGAATAATCTAAAATAAGGACAGAATCATTATAATCACACTGGATTTTCCATCTAATCACACTAAAAGTTGACAATCATCAGGTATTCAATCACTATGATCAGTTATTATCCAGGTACTTTAAAATGATTAATCTCATGATGTTTATTGAACTATGTATTCACACAAATCCAAAGCCTGAAAACACAGGAAACTGATGTTAAACCTGAAATACTGTAGTCATGATTATTAGAAAATCAGAGTAAGGCAAAGATCATCTTCACCAGTGTCTTCTACATCTATTTGAAGTTTAGGTGTTGACTAGAAACCTTAGAGATACCAGTTTCTTATAAAAATATGCAAAAAGCCTTAGTATCTTAAAAGGCTAAATGTAAAAAAAAAATAAATTACCAATTTTGCATTTGAAAGGATACATTAAACTGGATATAATTAGGATTTAATATGTATGTGATTTAAAGATAAAATGTTTTCTTTATACATCATCAGAAAATCATCTGGAGAACATTCCAAAGTGGAGGAAATAACAGTTGAAGAACAACAACTTTGGAAATATATTAACCCACATTTTTAAAGAGATTTTTTTCAGATTTTAAATTTGTACTTCTAGAATAAAATTTTAATTCTGAAGTTATCCTTTGATTTTGACCTTAAAGCTATAGTTTGTCTGCATTTTCTCAAGTATAAATGTAGTAACTATGACAAACCCACATACAAATACAGTTGCATTTTTTAAAATACTGGTCATATTAATTTTTTATGGTTGCTTAACCAATGGATTGTAAGTGAAAATCTGTTAGTAGAATTTAACTACTCAGCCACTGGATTTTATTCATTCCTTTTCAGTGATCCATCACATTTCTTTTTAACAATCCCTTTAGTAGAGGATGCCAGTTGTAAAGGGTAGGCATACACATGAAGGGTTTATGTGTTATAAAACTGATTTCTTACTCATAGCAAAAAATAATTTGTTTAGTGGAAGAGTTCTCACCAATTGCATCATCCAATGGCATAAGGAGATGTTGAAGATGTTGATTTTCAGTGAAAACAGAGTAATGATAAAGTCATGTCAGATGTTTTAAAATATTGTGCTAACAACTAAATGAATGCAAGACTATGTCATTTCACTGCAAATCTTTCTCCATATTTAATGGAAGTACGAAGTGTATTTTCATTTCTTTTTGTCCATATGTTCACTGTTGTGGTTGATGATGGCTTGAAGAGGTACAGAATATTCTCTCTGGCCAGAAAAAAATTATTAAGATCAATCAGTGTAAAACATTTGATGAGATGTGCCCTGTGTGATGATGTCTGATAAACACATTATTAAAGGATCATTCTACCTGACTTATATTCTCTTTAAACATTTGAAAAACTAAAACACAAAAAGATGTTATTAGTTTTGCAGAGGGATCACTGAGGTTTCTCCAGGGTAATCTATAATTTTTAAAACAAAATGTTAGCATCAAAACAAAAAAAAATCAAACCAAACATTTTAGAAGTTTCCGAACGAAAGCACAGTTGACTGTGCTGTAAATGTAAAGTGTATGAAATCAAAATATACAAGTAGTATTATTTTGACAAATGGGTAATTATGAATTAATCATTCCTTATATCTCAGGATTCCAGGATGAAATGAACTGATCATTGAACAAATATGAAAAATGATTCAACAGCAGTAACTGATTTGTTATTGTAATAATATGTTATTGTGATAAGTGATGAATGATTGTTTATGTTAGGAATAAATACTAAAGATAACAAAAATAAATAAAAAAATCAGACCTGGAAATAGAACTATGGTCATTAGTTCACTGTTCTTACCTTCTGCAACTAAACTTTTACTGGAGTAGCAATCTGTTGCATGGCAATATTTAGGTATGAAGAAATCAATTCATTCATTGACAGTAGATTGATAGGATGGATTACTCTATAGAGAATTTGATTCTTTGGCTTCTATTCATCTGCGGCACATTTTCATTAACAAATAGGATATTTATGCTTATTTTCTTATATCTAAATAATCACATCAAGTGAGGGTGAAGTTTCTTGGAACTCCATAAGGAGTAGAGTATTGTAGGAGGAAATAGCGCACCATATCTCAGAAATACCTAATGTAAAAATTCTTAAAGCTCAGTTAGTGTAACCTCAGCATTAAAATTTCTGAATGCTGATATAGCAAAAATGTAGAAAAATCAGTCAAAATACAAATAATACCTACTGATTATATGAATGTATATTTATTTATTATATGAATGTATATAATATGCACTTCTGAATATATATTATATGAACCGCTGTTATTTTCTACTTTCCCTTGATTTCTCTTTATTTTAAATCTACCACACAAAACCAGAAGCTGCTGTTTTGCCATCATTCACATTGCTGGTAAACTTAATGTTTTGCAGAAGTGCCAAATTGTATTAATTTATACTTTTACTTTTCTGGTTTTTACTGGTTTAAAAGAAAACTTGCAAGCCGTGTGTCAATGTCAAAAGCCTGGTGCTACACAACTGAATAGGGGAATTTTGGAATTGACTCCACTGGAGCAGCGTCTCAAACTTGATTTAATCAGCTAACAGAGCTGGTAAACTAATTAATCTTTCTTTGACTTTGTTGCTTGCTCTCACTTACTGAAGTCCATGGGAGCTGGCATGAGAGATAAAACAGACAGAATGGTGTGCAGAGGAAGGACACTGTTTTGCAGCTGCAGGTGACTTCAGAGTGTCTTAATATTTATCTGTGCTACCACACGCTGGAACACGTGGCCAGGACTAGGACAGGAGGCAGATAAACACCACAAAGAGTGAACTCTTGTCTTCATGGATCATGAATAAATACAGAGTAACTTAACCGACTGCCTGAATCATTTCGGATTATGCTGAAATTACTGAGCAGAGTTTAACCTGTCTGAGAATTTAACATTTAATTACCTTCAATTACCCATCTGATAAGTATCCAGCAACGGGACTTGACCCTTTGGAAATGGTAAATGAATTACATACATACAGCAGTGGAAGTTTTAGTAGAGAGATGAATGGATAAGTGAAACCTGGAAAAATACAGGCATGTAACTTGCAAACATTTTAGTAGATGGTTGGATGGAACCTAGAGAATAAAGTATCAGTAAAACATGCAGAAATTTTAATAGCTCTCTGAATGGCTGGATGTGACCTAGAGAAGGAATGAGCAAATTGGTATTAAACTTCAATCATTATTTCAGCAAGTTGGAACACATTTATCACAATATTAAATCTGTAAGATAATGCTAAAATTATGAACAAAAGCAGAAGAATTTAAATTGCATAAATAGAGGATAACATAATAAATTTGGTGGGATTTCTGCTGAGTCATTTTTTCCGCTGAAAATAAAACAGGTAATCTTTTTGCATAATTTAAGATATTTTTGAAGCTAGAAATGCTATTAAAGATTATTCTATGCAAGAAAATTTTATTTTTGCCGCTTTTAGCTACTAATTTACAGAAAATGATAGAAAAATAACAAAGAACATATCACATTGTCCATATTACTTAACTTTACAGTGAACATAAAGGAACACAAATGTAGAATTTCACACAGACAAATCACTACTAAAGAGAAATAGAACAGTAAAACAGACACACAGATAAGTATATGTTATCTTCCTAACTTCTGCTGTTAACTTTATCTTAGAAATTAGGTGAACGTTACAGACCACCTGTTCTGTAGTTATGGCCCCAGCTTTCTTTCCTGCGTGCTAGGTTCCAGTAGAGCCTGACTGTGCTGCAGAGAGATGTCCCAAATTCCTACAGTGTGCTCTTTCTTATAAATTATCAGTAAAGAGGTCACAAGTGCTAGCATATAGGTATTGATTGTAGAATTGCTATGGAATTCAGATATAAAATCTTTTACACCTCTTCCCCATCCAGGGAAGTACCCAAATCAGTTACTTTTAAAGCTACAGAAACAGTTTTATAAATAGTTTATACAAAACCTAACCACTTAAGGCTGTTTGTGTTCTTATTTTCTTGTTAAACTGCTCATTTTCTAGTGTAAATGATTTTGGACAAATTGGAAAAATGGAACCTTTTCCCATCTTGTGAATTATTCTCATGATTATAAACTCTTTCTTCTGGTAAACAAACATGAAGGAATCACTCTCAGAAAATATACTTTCCCTTACTTGGTGATATTCTGTAGCAAACCAGAACCCGATAGGAACAATTGCACTACACAAATAAAAAAAAAAAATTACTACTGAGTGTCTGGCAGTGACATCTTCATTGCTTTGCAGAAGAGACAGTTTCACTGGAACATGGCAGAAGGTCATTCTTTCTACATGCTGGTATCCAGACTTCCACTTGAATTGTTACTGACATAGCTGCTCCCATCATGAACTGAAACTGGAAACACTTTCCATGCTAGGATCTCAAACAATGTTTTTGGTAGCAAAACCCTCCTAGACAACATACGCACCAAAGCATTTTTCCCTTTAGGAAACACCTGTGCTCTTCACCAAATTCAAAATAGAAACGTAATATATACAAAGATAATAGAAGGATTTTATAAGATACCTACCACATTTTCTTTTTTTATTGAGTAAATTGTAGACTTGTAAGCAGTGGGGAAAACACCATTCATGTAGTTTGGGAACAAACAATTCTCTCTTATCAAGATTAAATCAAGCGGAACTACCTACTGGAATAGCTTCAGACAAGACCTGCGTATTTTTTGCTATCATTAGTCATGTAAATTATTCCTGAATTGTGTTTCCATTACCAAGATGACAGATTTGATTGCTCATATGAAATTTTGCGTGTCAAAATAATTGCTCAGTGCAAAATAAAGTGCACTGAATCCTGGTTCGGCATTTTTATTTTCAAAATACTACTTGAATTACACACTCTCAGTGTTTATATTTTGACTTTGCTGAGAAAAAGTCATGCACATCTTTGTCAAATAAATCTGTGAGTGTCAAATATGCATTCAGTCTGTCTAAAAGGCAAGAGTTTGTCTGTAAGAGGCTGAAAGACAGAATACATATTCCAGCAAGCCATTCTTGATTTGCCATGAAAAAGCGAAACCATGCTGAATGAAAAGCAAGCATTGCATCAGTTGTAAGTATATTTTGGTCTTTTTAAGCCTTTTATCAGACGGAGAAACAACAAAAAAAGATTATTAATTTCAAAATAAGTGATGAGCTCTTTGTATTCCACTTTGGCAGGGAGCAGAATGTGGCCCAGTTACTTCAAAACATATCTTAGTAACAGGAAGAATTACCAACAGAGCTGGACTCTAATATCAGCAGCTCAAAAATGTATATTAAAAATGGAGCTGAATTTTACATGCACTTCTAGTGGAACAGTTATGTGTTTGTTCACAGCATACTGTCCTTAAAGACATTTTTCAGAACTGATAATGAGCTCAGCTGCTGAACGCCCAATGAGGACAGAAAGATGAATACGTGATTTCTTTGTTCAGACAAAAAATCTATTGGACTTTGCTGAAAGGTAAAACATGCAACATCAAGTTTCAAGGGTAAAATGGAAACATATTAGAATGACAGGAGATTGTCTGCTTTATCTAAAAAATATCAATGTGCATAGTGTTTTAGCAAGCTTGATCATTGTCCACATCCAGGCTCTCTTAAACATGGCTTTCTGCTCATGCAAATCACTTGAAATTTGATCAATTAATTAAGCAGTCTGTATAAATACTGTTGCTCAAGTGTCAGTCTAGTTTGCAGAATTTTTGAAAATACTTGTATGTTATAATAATTTCCTTATGCTGGATAAGTCATGCATAAAAAGTATTCAGGAAGATTCACATCACACTTCAGATACTTGGCACGAAAATTCTGTGTTAAAGCTCAAGCAATCCAGCATCAGAACAGCATTTACAAATGTTCTTTTTAATGCCCATTTTAAAAATATGATTCCAGACTCACCTTTACCCTTCCCAGTTTCACCGTCCTGTGCTGGTTTTTGTTCTGTGTAGGAAGTACAAGTATAGTTTTGAGAGGATCTTAAAGTAAAAAGAAAAACTTACACAGAATTAAAAAATTAAGCAATATTATAGGTTCTGCTAGTAGTGAAAAACCAAAATCAAAGAATTATTGGCATACACGTATATATAATATACAGTTGTAACCCCACAAAACATTTTACAGCTCTTTGCATATCAATGCATTTTCTGTGTTTTGAAGGAGTCGTATAAGCTTGATGTTACTGTAATCAGTAGAAGAAAAATAACAGGGTTTTATAAGTAGGAATTGCTAGTCTTTTGTTCTTGTGTTTTCTTACAAAAGACTTTGAAATGGATTACATGGAACTGTAATTTGAATGAACTCAGATCAGCCATGAGAGACTGCCAAATATTGATGATGTCCAGAGCTCTGTCACTCTGATCAACTTATCCTTCAGAAGAGGTACAGCACGAAGACGGTGTATTGAGGGTGTTCTTAATTCTTTATCATCATCATCTTTTCTAGGCTATTTGGTTTTAGTTTTCTTCATCAGAAGATTTGCCAGCTTGTCCTCTACTCCAGGAAAAGTGAATGTGACTTATCTTTGACATCACATGTACAAAAATACTTGGACTGTATTTTCAACAAAATAAAAATTTATGTGCTTTCTCTGTTTCAGTATTTGATAGGATTCCTGTTCTCTTTGGTTTCGTATCTCATTCAGTTTGCACACAAGGCCAGTTAGAAACTTGTAAAATTATATGAATTGTCCTGTCTTAAAGGTGTAAACGCTCAATAGTCTATTGCCTGTGAAAAATTACTTTCAGTGGCAAACTTACCTGTCAACTACGACATAGAAGGTCAATGGATTAACTTTGTCAAGATGAAGCTAAGATAACTTTTGTACCATGGAGGAAATAGCTGCAGCAGCCAGTGGATATAATGATTATCCTGATTTCTTGTTCAGATGTGCATAGCCATGGTGACTATGAATAGAAAACTTGAAATTTGGAAGACAAGTCTATATTCTTGAAGCATGAGAGGCTCCCAGATGTCTTTGTCTGGATTCTTTAAATTTCAAGGCTCCAGTTGTTAGGTTGTCCATCTTGGCCAGATGGTCAAACCTGTTCCTTTTTAAAGCGAGTTTCACCACTGTAATTCTCCTTTCCTGCTAGGATCTAAGATTGGGAGAATTGACTGTTCTTGGCAGGTGGTAGGATGTCTAAATCCCATTTTGAAAACCTTATCATGTACCAACATGAGTGCTTGACGTTGAGATCTAGAAGAAGCTCTTACAATGGCTTCCCAAAAATTTAGTGGTATAGTTTAAGATGCTGATTACATCCAATAAACTATTTATATGTTGTAACATTTGAATTCTTGAACAAGCAAGTTCCCTCTTTGTGTGATAGCACTTGTTAATCCAAGATGACAGCATCTTGAGTCAGGCAGAGGGAAGTTAGGAGAAGTGACTGGCTGGAAGCTAAGAGAAGTAACTAGCTCTTCCAGCTGAAAAATATCCCAGTTTTGGCTGTGCCTAACCATAAAGGCCTACTGACACCTTACTTGTTTTACAGAAGTACTATACGTATGGGGAAAAAAGAGGAGCTTATAAGATTGATTTCATATTTAACCCTGCTTATTAAAATAGAAACAAAGAAGATGTCATATATTTGAAAATGTTAATAAATATTTTTAATATAATGCTTCAAAGATGCTATTCCTTCCTTTCTACAAAAAGCAGTTTCTTATTTCAGTTCTACTTAAAAGTTGAAATTTATGAAGAACATGAATTTAACTACGAGGTACATCAGATAAGAAACTCTACATGAGTATTTTGAAATAATTTACTTAATATCAACTGTACAAATTTTGCAGTTAAATAAAACACAACTGTTATGAACGAAATATAAATTAACTTCCCTTACAAATATATGCAATATGAGTTAATCTTTACATAAAAATAATATATTGTGACAAAGGATATTATTGTCTTCAGACTTTGACATTTTTTAATGAAAGTGTACATCATTCAAGCAAAAATTACTGAGCAGCCTTGTTAAATGTCAGTTTGCAAGACTGTAAGTAAATGAAGTTTTAATACTTGGAGAGTATTTATTCTATTTGGTATTGCTGATTAGGTGGCCACACAGAGAATAGAGCTCATCAAATGGTTAAATTAGACATGCATAATGAATAATTGTATTAACCATCATCTGAGACTGTAACTCAAGTTACTCAATGCAAATCAAAACCCGAAAGGCAAAGGCTTACCTGCCTTTCCAGCTTCCACTAAAAAAAAAAGGTAACCACTTTGCACAGAGCTTCAACTTTACCCAAAGGGATACTCCTTAATAAATTAATTTCACCCCACCTAACTTTGGCATCTTGAAAGTTATTTGCCCACTCCTATTCAGCCAAGCAGACCTCTCAGGGTAATTTCCTGTACATATACATTCAATGACATTTTAGATAGATTGCCCAGGAAATGCTCATCTGATCATGTATGACCCAAGATCTGCTCCACTGGTTATAGCTGGAGTCCTGTTGAACGACTTAGACAAGATACCTAGTTTTCAGATGGCTAAATTTAAGTGAAATGTATCCCATGTTGATTCTGTCAACTTTACTCGGGATGTGCCTTTAGGAAGAAATGAAAGGAACTATTTTGGTAATTAGATACTGCTCATTGAAGAATATAGAATAATTTAGCCACACAATTTAAGTGGCTGCCATTTTCCTGTGACCTGAAGGACATCTGCATCATTATGCAAACATCAAGCCTCTTACAACCAAAAACTGAGTCTGAAAAACCAGCATTCAGGCAAAGTGAAGTGAAAATAACTTATTTGGGCAGGCTTTCTTACATTTCTTACTTTCTCCTCACTTTCAAAAAGATAATGAGCACACACCGTGCTATGGCTATGCAGTATCTTAGTCTCATGCAGTTGTTGTTAGTGTTACAGCACAAATTAGCACTTTCCACTAACCTGGTGGTGGTGGTGGTGGTGCACTTTCAGTTTCAGTCTCTGAAAAATGAGGAAAACAGTTATTGACCTTCAAGAAAATAAAATATTTTTCACACATTTGGTATATATTTGTTGAATTTGAACACAGTTTGAGTTCATTTAATATTTTAATGCTGTTCTCAAATTATATTTGCTTTACAGATCCAACACATGGCATCTTCATGGTGGTGTGGTGAGAGTCACAAAGCTTATGCTTTATGAAGAGAGGGCACTGAACTTGCTCAGAAGGGAGAGCTATAATACTCATCTACCCACATGTATTTTCATTAATTTATACGGATGGGCCTTAGTACATTTCAGGACATTTTGGCAACACCAGTTTAGACAGTTCTTGAATATCAGGGAACCCAATCTGAATTTCAAGTTTGGGCTTGATTTAAGTCAGTTGGTCTTGAGTCAATGCTTAAGTGCAAAACTTAACAAATCAGCATCATGACAAATACACTTTTGTCAGGTATTTCATGTTTGAGCAAACTTTCTATTGACAGGAATAATATCTGCTGCATTTTTAATTGTGAAGTGTAATGGATACATTAACTGAGGAGGATCATGCATTCAGAATCCAGAGACCCTTGTCTCATTTTCACCACATCATTAGATCTAAAGTTCAGTGTTCAGTGCAAGCAGAAAATAAAAAAAAAAAATCCACCTGACTGCTCTGTGTAGAACCTACAGTATATTTGGGATTTTTTTTCTTTCAGTAGTGGTTTTGAATCTAAATTACTTCCTTTCAGATTTGTGATACAGAAACCAGGCTTTTTATCCTATTTAAATGTTATCATTTTGGAATGATACGTACACTGATCTGAAAACATAAGAAAAAATTAACTAAGTAAAGTTTATCTTCAAAATATTAAAGCAAACTTAATGACAACCTGTGAAATCCTTAGGACTCTACAGACTGTTTGGAAACAGCGATATTTATTAGAGATAGTGCATTGACTTACAACTCAACTACTTGCAACAAGCAAATATTGAAAAAGTTGAAATCCTTAACTGTAACAGCAGATGGCTCTTAATAACCTTTGTGATGTTATGGATATTAACATTTGGGACCCCATCTCAGGTCATATTCAGGAAATGAAGTTTAAATTTCTGTCACACAGAAAGGATGGTAAGGTTAATCCTTTGCATTCAAGTCTAAATACAACTAAAACATGTTTCCCATTCTTAACAAATCCACTGATTTTTTGAAAGGGAGGAATACTTTTAGTACAAATATCATTTGAAGCCAAGTGTGTGCATTTGATATGGTTTAGGAACTTTCAGCCACATACACGGATGCCATAGCACATACTTGTAGGACGTCCAAAGAGAATCCCTTGCTGTAGGGAAAAGAGTTCGGTGCTGTACGTTCCGGTCACAATACCCATCATGTGACATAAAAAGGAGAATGTGTTTGGAAGGCCAACTGACACAGAGACTGACTATAATAAACTAGCTTTACTTAGTTTCATAGCAATTTATTCCACCATGAAAAGGACATCTTGGAACATACCCCCTTCACTACCATGAAATTTTCACTGTTCCCACTGAGAATAAAATGACATTTCTGTGACATGAAAGTCTATTTCTTGCAAAGAAAAGTAGTGGCAGGAAATTATTGACTGTATATTTGTCTTTTTGAAATTTAATAGCTAGAAACAAGGAGTATTCTTGCCAACACTGAATTAGAAAATTGTCCCTGGCTCATCAGCAAAAGCCTCAAATTTATAAAAAAGCTTACCAAACTAAGGACTTTTCAGGCTCAGATAAAAGGGTTATCAGCCTTTTGATAGACTTGCCTTTAGTTTGGTTTTTTTTTTAGTGGTATTTCATGCTTTATCACACAGTAGTTTTGGTCAGAAATCACAGATCTTTCTAGTCTTGGCTTACATAACAATAGGCACAGATGTTAGCCAAAATCTACAGCAAAGACTAGACCTTTAGTATTTAAACTTCATCTCATACATGTAGACATGCAAGTAGTTATTCAAAACCTGAGCACTGTCATGGGCGACCTACTCTAGCTGACCCAATTCTGAGTAGCGAGGTTGGACTTGACAGTCTCCAGAAGTCCTTTCCAGACTCAACTATTTTGCAATTCTGTGATGGGATGATGACAAGCCAGACCAACAAGTCAGTAGTTTCTTTCCTAAGCCATGATTCAAGGCTATTTGGGCTATTGCTAGAAAAACTGAGGCAAGAACAGATCTCAAGGTAGAGATCTGAAGAGCAAAGTGGAAGGCAAAAAAGGAAGGGGGAGAGTTCCAGACACCGGAGGTGGCAGAGATGTGGGAGATACTTCAACGTAATCTTTCAGCCATGTGTAACCCCTTTCATGGTCATGCCTGGCTTACAGCTCCATTCCTGAGGACAGCCAGGAAAAAAACCCATTAATAGCACTGAGTAGTTTCCACCTCCCCAAAGAATGATAGCCCTCTCTGGCTGACCTCTGCAACAGGCTGGTCAGCCAGGGCAGGGCTCCGTGCACTCAACCAGTGTCTTACTGTTGTGCTTCTTCCCTAGGAGGCATGCTCATGGAGTCCCCAGATGCCATTCTCAACAGCCCCGTTGCCTAATATGGTGCTCTGTTGAGGCATTATCAGGGGTGCTGGTAGTGGAGAAAGTGGTGCCTCCAGCACTTGGGAAAGAGCTGTTCTTCAGTGTCTTGTAATATTGCCTCTTGAGCTACAGGGGAAAGAGGCTATTGAAGGTTCAGGTACCACTGGATTGATACCATAACGTCAACTGGACCTTCTACTAAGCAACTAAAGTTAATTTCTGTCTCAGTTTCTAAGACAAAGGGTAATGGTGTCTTCTTTGCAGTTCTTTGTTTAAGAAGCTAAGAGTGTTGCATTTCAGTAGGTTGTTCATTGGATGTGAAAATTGTAAAACAACTGGCTATATGTAATACTACAGCAGGAAAAGAAACCAACTTAGCAGTTCTTTCTACATGTCTGTTCAGAAAGGATAGTATATTAAGAAGTATAGTTAGCAAATAAAGTGAAAGCACAACTGTCACTTAGATAACATCTCCAGAAATGCTTTAATGCCTCAGCCATGTCATGAGATGCATCCAGGATCCAGTTTGACATAGGATATGACCACTTAGAGCCAAGACATTTTTATTTGTGATTTATAATTATACATGCACACATACACTCTTGAAAATCAGCAGGAGATGCAACTTGACCCATTACCAACAGTTTTCCATCGCTGTTCCAGATTTTTCAGATAAAATAAAACTTAAAATCTTTTGCTATGCATGTAGATAACTAAGCTTTAAAAAGTTCCTTGAGATTACCGATGTGCTAAAGTTATGGAAATCCTTAAGAACCATGTTAAAGTGGGGCTATCATCATTTAAAATTCGATTCCATTTTAGGTCTAGCTGCATTGACATCCAACTGGCAATAATTACAAGAAGCTTTGGCAGGGAACTGTCAGGGTGCTTACGGAGTTGCCAGTTTTCAAGGGCTCTGGTTTCCCACTTCACTGGCTCCTGTGACAGGAACAAGCATAGAAACTCCCTGACATCATATATATTGCTTTTCACATTGGAGCATAAACATGACAAGTCATGCTGACAGTTCTAAAACAGTCTCCAGGTCCTACTTTACTACTGTGCTGGGAGCAAAGTATTCTGATCACTATTAGAGAGCTGCAGGTTATCAGCAAGCATACTGGGAAAGAAATCTAGCTGGATAACACTTCTCATCTTGTATGACCAGGTTTGTTTTGGGTAGGCTTAGGAACTTTTAATGATATTGGACAATGAGGAGTGGTTTGTTGGTTTCCCCCCCGCCTTGGTGAAGGAAATGACCTCGAGCATTAAATCAGTGCTTGCACGAAGTCTAAAGATAGCATTTCACCATCACTGGGCTGGATCATTCACAAGAGGGAGGAGGAAAGTCTCCCGCACTAATTTCTCCCTGAAGTTAGATATAGATTGACTGCAATCCAGCAAAGACTCAGATCTGAACAGCCAAGTGATTCAGGATCTCACCCAGTCTGACTAGAGGTCTTACTCCTATTTACCTGAAAGGGAAACCGGGACTATAGCTGCATCATCATTGATAAAGGTATGATATCTGTCTCTTAACAGCAGCGGACTAAAGTGACTTTCATATGTCAAAGAGCACGAGGATGGTCACTTAATGCTTTTTGTCACAAAGATCTGTCAACTTGTGTCAAATTTAAGTAGGTGGATTAAGCTTGCGGACATAGCCTCAAGGGATCAGACAAATATAACTATTACGTAGACATTCCTGAAGTGCTGACTCTGCTAGTCAGACGAAAATAGACAAAATGCTAGTTTGGGGAGAGAACATGGCTCACCCTAGCCCTTGTGCAGTTGTCGTGTGTAAGGATTTTTCCCTGAGCTTGGCCCCTATAATACGTGAGAACTGCCGTTGTGGCACATGGTTTTCTCCTGGAGTAGATGTTCCACTGAAATAGGTAGGCAGGGAAGGACCAAGAGTGTGAGACTGTTGCTTGAGGGACTTCATGCCCAGATCATCAGCAGAGAAAAGCAGTAAAGCTTCTTCCTTTCAGTGTTACTTACATTCCCTGCAAAAAAAGTGCTCTGAAGAAGAGAAATGGCTCAAATTTTTCAACCATTTTTTATGGGTCACTTCATCCAGGCCCGTACAGAGTCGCAGAGACATCAGAGATGCAATTTAAGCTATAGCTTCATCTTTTGGAAGAAAAGAACTTGCTCAACAAACTATAGAGATTACCAGAGCACGATGAGCATTTTATTGGGAAACAATACTATTAGCAGACCCCAGATGGAATTAGCTGGGAAACAGAGGGCTTGATTCAAAGTAATTTGTAATTATAAAAGTGCTCTTAATGTGTTCAGCTGTGCTTAAATTGAAGTAATTACTATTCTTACCAATAAAGAGCAGAATATTCATCACTCTGCAAAACCTAAGCACAGTCTTGTAGACAGAGTCAGCCCTCTGCCTCGGGGAGTCTCAGTTCTCCACTGAGAAATAATGTGATTTGTGTGCAACTTCCATGGACATTTCCTAACCTGAGTGGAAGCGGGAAGCTATAATACCAGATGAAATTATTACCAGTTTTTAATGTCTATCCATGAACATTTCCTATGCTACACAAAGTGTTCTAAGACTAGAAGTCTTCCTGAGATCAAAAGTCATTCTAAAGGGCTGAAGTGAATAAGCAGTGGTGCTCTGGTGGCTGCCTAGCTGGTTATTATTGTGGACAGCAGTGTTGCGGATCCAGACTGATAAATTTACTAATGCATTTGTATTTTCTATTTTCACTTGTAATGTCGTTGGAAAGAGATGAGCCTGCCTGTTTTAGCTCACTGTGACTGTTTCTGCTTAGATGAAAATAGCAATCTTACGTTAAATACTGTCTCTTACTGTAACAAATGAACAGATCAGCATGATCACCGAAGCTGATATTATTTTTATATTCAATAATTAAAAGCATCATAATCCAGTGATGCATCTTCAGGTAGAGACTAGAGAAGAAATAAAGAATATGCTTAAAAATTTAGTTTTGTGCATGATTAAATTTCAAAAATATTCATAATTAATTTCTGCTTGTAGGAAAAAAAAAAACAAAAGCAAGGATAATATTTTTTCCTAGCATATAATCTCTCCTACAATACTCTTGTTTCTGGAATAATCTAAATACTTCAAATAACAGAGGATTTTAGGCATTACAGAATTTGATCAAACCATTGTATGATAAATGCAGAATCATAGAATCATAGAATCATAGAATAACCAGGTTGGAAGAGACCCACCAGATCATCGAGTCCAACCATTCCTATCAAACACTAAACCATGTCCCTCAGCACCTCGTCCACCCATGTCTTAAACACCTCCAGGGAAGGTGACTCAACCACCTCCCTGGGCAGCCTGTTCCAGTGCCCAATGACCCTTTCTGTGAAGAATTTTTTCCTAATGTCCATCCTAAGTCTCCCCTGGCGGAGCTTGAGGCCATTCCCTCTTGTCCTGTCCCCCGTCACTTGGGAGAAGAGGCCAGCACCCTCCTCTCTATAACCTCCTTTCAGGTAGTTATAGAGAGCAATGAGGTCTCCCCTCAGCCTCCTCTTCTTAAGGCTAAACAATCCCAGCTCTCTCAGCCGCTCCTCGTAAGACCTGTTCTCCAGCCCCTTCACCAGCTTTGTTGCTCTTCTCTGGACTCACTTACTTAAGGACGGAAAAACTGAACGAACAGTAGGAAAAAAAGACTTGTAATAGTGAACTCTGTGGGGCAGATTAGACATTAAAGAATTAATTTATGGATTCTCTTGAGGAGCTGCAGTGTAATTAGTGACTCCAAATTTTGCCTTCATTGCCATCCATAATTATAAAAGTCCATAAAACAACTATCGCTTGTTTAGTGTGCTTTCCTTGCAGTTCCCATTTTCCTGAAATAATACTATTAAAGCAAATCTGATCATATGTAATCTTCCACAACTTTCTCGTTTCCTTTGGGAACTTTACTTTCATGTAGGAATTAATCTCTAAAGAGAAATGTAATTATGACCTCTGTTAAAAGTAATTTCTTTAGTAAAATGTGTTGTTACATATCCATATTCTCTTAAATTTGTGCCAGTAGACTGCCCAGTAAAGAACTGTCGTCCATGCATTAAACCTCCCCATATTTAATTTCTGTTAGATAGGAGGCAGCCATCAGCAGTCAACACCCTCATCAGATGGTGCAAGACTTCCTTGGCAGTCTTGGAGTTGTATATATACTGTAACTGTAACTAGAAGGCTGCCAAGCGTTGACAGTATTTAAAAGAGATAAATAAAGCTAAAGTTGGTAGCTTTAGTCTAGTTATCAAGTTCCCATGCATTCTCAAACTCATTTTTAACCTATACAGACTACAAGGCACCAATGTGGAGTAAATAAGTTCCATTTCTAGTTCCAGTACATCTCTCTTATCTTGCTTTAAATCAAATAAATTAATAAAAATTCATTCCTGAGCACTTGTGCATCTGAGAGAAACAATATTATTCATGCTTGTGTCTTATAGATAACAGACAGTGACTGTAGCAGGAGGCTACTATTTGAGGACCACGCATAATTAGAATTTTCTTACTAAATTTTCTTTCACTGAGCATTTTGCAGCTGAAGTTTTCTAACTTAGTCCATAATTAAAAATAATAATTAACTTCCAGAAGTGAAATTTGGGATCTGATCTATCCTACAAAATCTTGTAGGCAAAGTTTTGCTGGTTAGACCATCTATATGGCAGAAGGATTTTGCTGAAATGTGTTTATTGTGTTTACCGAAGTGACTTCTGTTGATAAGGTAGTTCAATTTGCCACCATAACTGTACCTTTATTAGAAGAGGTTTTCAGCACAGCTATAGCTGCAAAGCTATCAAAAAATTCTCCAGGCCTGAAACTGTTTGTGGCTGTATTGATTTATCTTTTGTTTTGTTTATCTTGATGTGTTAGGTTTTAATTCCATGTCTGGAAACAACATTTTAATTTGTACTGTCATTGCAAAACTTATAATAAAATGTTACTGAAAAAATTCTTAGTAGATATTTTCCCCATAGTATTTGCATAGTGAAAACTACAGAAATTCCACCCTGAGTCAGCTTCTTCCTACAAATAGTAGCTCAATTATAGTCTTAAACTTTTCTGTATTATGTACAGTTTCATCTGGAAAGCCTTAGCTTTGCTTAGTCTTGGATGTTAGCACAGATTTCTGGTTTCTACTGTCTTAAAAAGGGCTGTAGGTGTGGTGGAAGCTCTGCAGAATCACTCCCGATATAGTATAGTTCAGCTGTGAGTATTCAATCTTCCTTTTTTAATAGTATATGTTTAATAGGTCCCTTTGAGGTCTGTGAACAAATTCATGCTTTCCAACTAAAACTACACTTGATAATGACCCACAAGGGGCGCTGCTGGCTAACAGTATTGTCCGGATTCCCCATTTGCTCTCTGGCTTCCCAGCCTCGGGTATAACAGATTTCCAGAGAGAGGGAAGGATCCAGAGCAGGTCTGATTCTTGTCTTCGTGTTAAAAATTAGTGATCTGGCTCACAAGTCAAAATTCAGTGATCTGTATTTTAGTATTTACAGGGACAAAAGACTCTACTGCAGTCGAGAGCCAGGTTTCGTTAATTCCAATGTTCAGGAGACTGTCTTTTCTGCATAAACACGAGATATATACACATAGCACAGTTCATACATTCTTAGGTTCATTAAATACTGCGACACATTTTAATGTGTGAAATTGCCTGTAAAATAATATGGGGTTTTGGCAGCAGGTGCTAATAAGAAATCAAACTTTCAAAATGCCTTAGCCCAGCCAAGTGAAATTCTTGTTTTAAAAAAAAAAAATGAATCTAATTAATCTTTTTAATGTATTTACTGAAATAAATCAATTCATTCATGAGAAAAGCATGACTCTCAAAAAAAAAATGACAGTAGACCTAATTCTCATTTTCCTGTCCTTCCTTGCAATAGTTTGTTAATAATTTTTCTCTGGAAGTAAATATTTTCATTTAGTTCAATATATTCCCCTTGGAAGAATGAAAGATAAAGACACCACAGCATGATACCAGAGACAGCAGTACACAGAGTAATGCTAACTTCCTTTCTGAAAGCTACAAACATAATGAAGTTGACCAGGTTATTGGGTTAAAAACTTCATCAAACAAAGAACTGCTACTCAGGAATGACAGTAGTTTATTCCTTAAATTTAGCAACATATTTTCAAAGACAGTTGAACTTCTAATTATAGAATAAAAGTCAACAATAAATTTGGAACGGCAGTTATTTCAAGAGATGAATGCTTAACAAGTGAAGAACTTCCTTTCAGGTTGTCCAGATAATTTCCAGAGCAGCTGAGGAAGCATTTTCTTAGTTTAGAAAAATGTCTTCACTATTGCTCAACCCACATCACAACACTATTTTGCTGAGATAGTCTTAAATATTTAACTCTGAATCAGGGAAATTAGTTGCAGTATTGTTTTATGGAAAATAGATTATAGACCATACTCTCTGCATAACTGGAGGGAGCTCCCACAAAAGACTACACCTTCTGCTGTTTAGTGCATTCAGATTAGTGCTGAGAGCCTTGTGAGTATGTGAGATAGCAGGAAATAATTCCATTTAGAGAGCTTGACTCTTAGGAGAAACTGAATGTGTTGGCATAAAGCTGCAGTGATGTGAATTTATGCAGTCTAACATATTCAAGGAAGGATTTGAGATGTACTAGTAGGTTTCATTTTAACTAAATTTTAGACTAAACTTTTGAACAATTTAAAACGAAAAAGGCACTTCCATTCCATAGTTTTTAAAACGTCAACTTTAATTTGAAGGTCAAGACAAAACGAAATGTGTACATGTTGGGATTTTCCAAGGTCTGAATTTATCGGCTTGTTATCATCTTTTTGTCAAAGTAAGATGTACTGCAACTGTGTCTAAACACTATCATGACTGTGTCCAAATGCCAAATAAGAAAAGCATTTGCTTCAAGTCTGCTTGACAGTGGGTGACAGATAATTTGATACTCTGTAATCTTTTGAAGAAGGAAGAGTCTTCTCAGGCTTCATTCAGTTAAAAGCACTCTCTTGTCACCTGTACTTCAGTATTCAGCCTCTTCTTGAGAGATAATTTCTTACAGAATGGGATTGCAATGACAAACCCTGATACAGGACTGTCAGGCGTGTAGGTGATTAGAGATCATTTGAAGTACGTAATTACTGATGATCCATTACTTATGTCAACCTGAATCTTTCACCCAATGCTAATTTTCAGTCATCAGGCTTGTGGAAAATAACCCACTCAAGATAAAAAAGAGGGTAGTAGCATCAACTTTCTTAGTTTGCTAAGGGTAACTCATACTTCTTAGCTACAAAATGCAGGGCTGCTACTTTTTGTGAGTGCTGATGTTCCACTACATGACAACCAAAGATGATTTGTAATTAAGTCTGTAGAAGAGTTAAGGAAACTGCAAACATAACTGGCAATGCAGGAAGGGTTTGTAACAGAGTTGCAGTATTGCTGATATGAAACACTGAAAGTATCAGAAGTTAACCTTAAAACTCACAAACTTGTTTAATGAGAATTCTGTCTACAGAATTTGGAATTTTATTTTTTTGTAAACTTGTTTGCATATAAATACTTACTATTGCTCGGATCTGAAATTCAACATTACATTGAAAAACATTTAGAAGTTTTTTGCACGTGTAGAGAGAGTGGTCTTTTTTGTTAGATAAAAATTTAGGATAGCTAAGGTCCCAGAAACCTAAGGCACTGGGCAAATCTTTGGTAGATCATGCAGGGGTATTTATGTACATGAAAGTCATATATGTCCCTTCGTGGCTTTTAGGCATACAAAATTACATGCAACCCTCTGTGTTAATAATACTGTTACATTTTATACCTCTCAATCTCATTCTGCAGCAGTGAAGATAATTGTGAGAGTTAAAAGCCTTCACTTAAAAAAAAAAATCACTTAACTTTGCCTTTAGGAAAAACACCACAGCAGGATGTTTGCAGGTAAGACACACTGTGAGGGTTTGTATCAGTAAATCAGTGAGCAATATGCATAACAGAAAGCTGTTATGAAGCATGATAGCAAAATATATTTGAGATGCTATTGTGAATAACAGTCACAGCTTACTGACTGTACTTTCTCTCTAGCTAAAAGAGCAGTTGGGTAAGAGACAAACCTTCATTGCAAAACAAGTAAATGCAAAACAAGGGCAAAGAAAAAGGGGCAGAGGACAGAGGTCAGATTTCCCCTTTAAAAATAGGGCTAAGGAAAGCTTAGATGAAAGATTAGTAAGGCTGGAGGGAATGCCATGGAAAAAATGTCATCAGGCATCTGACCCTCTGTGCCTTCACTCGAGTCTGCATCTGTGGAGGAGTGGCAGTCATAGTCTCCATTGGTATTACGCTCCTCTTTGGGTCTAAAATAAGGGGTTTGGCCTAGATACTATGTTCTTATAAAAACAGAAGATACCGAATGTTCTACAGTGTGTGTATGTATATCCCTGTCTACATGAATATCACAGCACGGGACCCAGAAGCTATTAGCCAGTGAATTACTCCATCTGCATGGCATGTCTTGTGTGACTGTTCCTAGATATCTCTAGCCACAGATATTCTCCACATCACCAAAGATGAGTGTTTTCTGTATTTTTTGCTAGGAACAATGCTTTCATGGTACTGGAAATTAATGAAACTCTTGGAAAAGGACAGAAATCTATTGCTCCCTACATTCAGGTGTGCAGATAGTTTGAAATGATTCATTTCAGGTGAGAAAACACTGTAAGGCCTGACCACACAAGTACAATCAGCTCAGAATGATGAAAGGAAGATTTTCTTCCTTCTGGATCAGTTGGAACTGGTGCTAGGGACAATAAATTGTACATTTCTCTTGCATAGAAAAGATCTTGTGGCTGAAAGTTATTAAAATGAACACGAAAATATCCAGAATTCAACAACTGTTCAACAACTGTGTCTTACCGGTCTTTCTAGTCCATTAGCACACTGGAGTTGGTGATTATCAAGGAGTAAGACCTATGCTACTGACTGAACCAGTACGCTTTTCATTTAGAATCTCTCAGTTACAGCTGCATCTGTATCCAGTTTGACTTCATCACATCAGGGCTGTGAGAGAAAGCAAAATCTGGACTAGGCTTTCAGACTGGGTTTGCATGCTAGCTGAGCAAAGCGTGTCTCCCATTGAAGAAAAAAAGTAACTGTTTTTGCTGGTTTGTGAGTTGCTTTTGCTCAACACCTACCTAATGTGTTCCATCCATTCAGTTCAACAACAAAAGGAGCAAATGCCTGCAATTTATTTCTATGCACAGAGAGCTAAGATTTATAAAGAGAAATCTGTATGAGAAGGGAATAATCATTTGTGTCTATGTATGACTGCAGCCTACTCTTGGCATTTATAACCAAAATTAGGAAGTTATTCTGAGCCTGCAAAGTGATGAGTGTGTATTTTAATATGAATCCTACTCAGGAAGCATCATGGCACTACTGAACAACACTTTCAGATGCTCACTAAAAACACCATTTGATCCTACGGAGAATTAAATTAGAACAGAGCTTTTTTGTAATAATCACCTGATCAAAATAACTTGCTGGAGCCATCACATATAAGGACAACTGTTCTAAGAGGTAGATCACATGTTATTTTCAATTAGTAGTACGGCCAGGGGATAGCAAGCTATGTAAGAAATATTTCCTAATCTCCAGGGAAGGGAGAGCAATAACTCTCTGAACTATGTTCCATCACTGCAAGATACAGTAGGACTCCCTTCTTGCTGCAGTGTCTGTACACTTTTGGGAACGTGGGGACATGGAGAGAGGTGGGATGGGTATAAACAGTGGAATGAATCATGCAGCCACGTCCCACATCCTGCAGCTCTGCCACTGCATGGGAGTCACAAGAAGTGACTGACCTATAAGTTGTCGTATTTGTGAGGGTCTTGCCTAAAGCAAGTTTTTTTAAATTTTGGAGCTTTTCCAAGACAGTGCCATATTTGACTTCCTGTTCAACAAACTTTCAACACTACTCCAGCAGGTCTGATGTCGTAAATTAACCCTCATCTAGCACTAACAGAGAGTAGGACATGCTGCATCTCAGTATTATGACACTTAATACTACGATGGTTAACTGCAGCAGAGGCCAGAGGTTATTTTGGCACTTTCAACTGAAAGTATATATAAAGATACTTGGTCAAGCACTACAGGATTGTGGGTGTGTTTGGTCTTCTTCAAAAGAGGCAGTTCTAAGCCGTGTGGATGTCAGACATCATGCATTGCTTAGCTAGGTCCCACTGACTGTTCTGTGGTGATACCATTAGCAATGCAGAAATAAGTAATGGAGGAATAGGAATCAAGCCAGAGAAAATTACTGCAATTCAAGGTTCTGAGAGGTCTCAGAGCAGAAATCTACCTTCATATGTATTGAATCCATAGTAAACTTCTTTCTGTCCCTAGAACAGCTCAGGAAGTTGTGAAGATTAACTGAAGGTTTTACCAAAACATGCTTTCTAGAAGGGCTCTCTAGGATATAAAATCTGGTTGACACAGAACTGGATTTTCATTGTAATTCCCTCTCTTCTGCAAGCATCTTCATCTAGGCTGAACCACCCACTAGTTCAGTGAGCTCTAGGAGATAAAACCACTCCTGACAAAGCAGAGAGAGTAAATTCCAGAAACAGGAATCCATGGAAATTCCTAAATCTGTATGCGCTTTGTTGAACACATTGTAGAATATTCAGAAATGCTACAAATATCCTTGATTTAACCAGTCATTCATCTAACAGCATAAAGCTGTTGGAGGAAGTGAGAGTAAGCTGGAGCAGAGAAGAAGGGGAATCAATATTGATTTGAACAGAAATTAAACTTTCTCTTTCTTCTCATTGATGCAAAAAAGAAGAAGTTTAATTTAGGGTTGATTTCAATGCTCAGCTTAGCCATGGAATAAAATATAATGACTCCTTCTTATAAAAAATAAAGTGTGTAAAACAATATGGATATCTCAATTAAAAAAACAAACAGGCAGTAGCACCTTTTTTTTTGCATTTTTTTTATTTTTATCAGTGCATCCAGCAGATTATAGAAGGGTGCACTCTCTTCCATTCAAGGGAATCTGGGACCCAAATAATCCCTCACTTATTGAGAGAGAGCACCTGAATATCACATGTAAATGGTGCAGGAGTGGCATGCTCTCCTTGTCTTCTTATAGAACTACTAATTGCGGAAAATTCTTAAACACTAACTGAACAAATTATGGAGAATGACTCTGTAGCCTTATTGTTAAGGTACTCAGAAAAAAGGCAGATACATGAATGTGTCTACGGTGTGAGCTGGGAGTCCGAGCTACCATTGTAATCAATGGGATTAGATTTTATTCACCATAGAATAACTGCTTATGTCTCAATTGATTTTCCTAAACAAAGGTTGTCAATGACTTTCAGATGCTGTTAGCACACCCTTCTGGTTTCTAGCTGCTACTCCACAGTGTTGCAGATCTCCCATATGTCCTGAGTCATATCTGCCAGCCCAAAAGGGGTATTCTGTGTAACCTACAGTGTCTCAAGTGGCAGTAGGCACCTATGTTTAGGTAACTGCTGGCTGGTCAGCTGAGCAGCAGTCTGGACTCCACTGACTGTCATGATCTGCTGTCCATGACTCCAGTGGGAGCAGGGAAACCTAGTTTGCTTGCGTACACCTCCATTTGGGTATCTGGTTCTTAACCCAGAGATCTTTTGTGGCAGCGTAAAGACCATCAGGATCTTTATATGGCTTTGAACATATCAAAATGAACATGTCAGATCAGTCCTCTCTTCTCTAACTCTTAAAACACCAACAACTCTTCAAAGCAAAAGAATAAAATCTCTCAGTGGTCATAAAGTGCATCGAAGTCCCCTGGTGAATGATAGAAAAATGACTTCAAATATTGGTTCTTTAACAGCAGTGGAAAAGATAAATGTTTTCTTTGAGTCCTCAGAAGAAGCATTTAATTTGTGACTGAGAGAAGACCTCAATGGGAAAAGAAGGGACTGTTTTCAGCCACACAGTCCCTCACACTCAAGAAACAAAGCTGCTTACCTTGGGACTGAGAAAACAGTAATCGACTGAAGTTATTGATTCTAATAATTTGCTTTTTCCTTTATTTTACAGAAGCCATATTAGTGTCTGGATGAGAACAACCATTTTCCCTCACTCTAGAGCAATTATTAAATTAAGACCATTAATACAGTGGCATCTCTGCATTTTTCCCAAATGAGAACTCTACTACTTAGCCTTATCCCAAGGGAAATATCCCCAGGTAATTTATTTTCAAACTTGTTTTGAAAGGAAACTTCTGAATGTCCCCTCACAAAACATGAAATATTTCATTCAATGTAGTTTTGAAGGACTGTTAATGTGTGTGGCAGCTACTAATGTTTTGATAACAGATCTCTTGGTAGAACCCTGAAATGAGTATGAAGAAACTCATCCAGTGTTTTGTGGAACAGAAGGGTACTGTAGCATTGCTATTTTTTAAAAAAGCTCTCTTAAAGTATATATTTAGGAGGTATGAGGGGAAAGAACTGGGCAGCCCTTTATTTATCTTCCCAACAGGTGCAGCATAGGGAGGCACAAAGGCAGCATTTGCTAATTTCAGTTTTGCCAAGTACAAAGCACTCTCTGGTCTTCTGATAGACCGTTCCCTGCTTTACTCCTAAACAAAATAAACATTTTATTTTAGTGTGACCATATTAAATACTTTTCCTGTGCATAGATGTGCTACTTTTTGGACAGAGAGGAGGAAATTTTCAGCTCAAGTAAGAATGAGGGTAAACCAGGTCAATCTTGCATTATGCATCTCCACTAGTGTTGAAATAAAATCAATGCATTGCATAAGACAAAAAATACCAATACAGTTTCTTCAGTTTACATCATACTAAAACAAAACAAAATATAAGAATACCAAAATAAATCATGTTTGGGAATTTCTTTTGGCCAATGTAGTATTTTTCCAATCAAATAAATCTCATTGGAAAAGTAGTCTTAAACTTAGGAGCAGTGGAGGTAGAAGATCAAAGAATAAATCTGAGATGCTCTGGTATCTCAGAAGGAAGTGTGGGAACAACACTTGGAAATCAGGTCTGGGAAGGCAGAGACAGTCTAAGAACAACTCAGTTCCCAGTGTGCAACAAGATCTCTGCAGGAGGATGCTCTGTAGGGCTAGGGACAGGAGCAGGGCCCACCCTAATGGATTTAATTGCAACAGTTTGGTGTAAGTTTCCTTTCTGTGTGTGAGGGCTTCAAATTTGTTAGCTAGAGGTGAGGAAGATACACTTTCTAAAGAATTGAAGGGGGAAAATAAGATAAAGGGTTAGGGTTTCCTCCTTCCCTCACCCATCAAAACTCATTCACCTGTGACTTGAATACAGTGCTTGTAAATGATACATATCATCCTGACTTTGAGTGCGATTCGGCTCCAAGACTGAAGGAAGTTAGAAATAATTGGAATGCATTTTACAGTCAGTCCTGCAGAGGGACAATGATGATGCCAGAAGACGGATGCCCATATGCTTCTCTTTTGCCTGTCTGAAGCATGTACCTATGCAGCAAGGACAGCACTACCCAGTTTGGTGCCATAACCAAATGATTGTATATGTCTAGTCTTCTGCGTGGGAAGTCCTATACAACGTTCCTGAATTTTCAGGAAAATTTTCTATCAGCACCATTAATTTTGACACAAGCCAAATTCAGATACCAAAGCAGAATTTCCATTTAGCATCTTTTTCACACCTGAAATTGTCTAGCCTTGAAAACATAATATGAAAAGAACTCTTACTTGAATTATCTTTTATCCAGCCTTGATAGATTTCCTACTGAAATGTTGCTCTACATGTCTGCTTATATCTTTTATATGAGTAGCTGTGATAAAACTTGTTTGACAACGCCTATTATCTTGATATACCAGACTGTGAAATAAATTTAAATATTACAAATATAATGCAAATATACTTCTAGAATAGTACAATGAAACAAAACCAGTCATGTTTAAAAGCTGACAAAAGTAATCGCTGTTTCTACTAGGCTTCTTTAGAGAAAAGTCTCATTGTATCTCTGAAGCAGCTTCTTCTCTGTTCACTTCCTTTTACAAATTTTTTCGTGTTTTAGAGATTGTCCTTCTAATAAAACAATATATGCACACAGTTTGCTTCACAACTTTTATATCTATGCTGTTTATAGATAAAAAAAAGTTTTACTGAAACACTGTCTATAGGAGACATATTGATTTTAAATTTTTATTCCTTGTCAGTATATGGGTGCTCCAGGCAGTATTCAGGCAGATCTTGCAAACCCTTAGAAAAATGGAGCTGGCAGACAGTTGATAAATGCTTTGGCTTAAAATATGGAATTGTCACTTAACTCATGGCCATGAGTTATTTCCTAGATTGGGGAGAATGAATAAGGCAAATTTACAGAGCTGCCTACTGGAGATTGACTTGCACCTGTCCTTGTGGGATGCTGCCCACAAATAGTTTGAAACTGTTGCTCTTGAGGGACTTGGCACTTATACAAAAACATGTCCAAATGCCATGGCCTGTGACAGTTTAAGAGGACACGTAATTAATGGGCAACTCTTATTATGATTATTGGTTAAAGGAAAGAGGGGAGAGGAATGAATAACTAAGTGATTACAGTAAATTAAAGGAAGTAATTATATGAGGGAGGATTATTTTTTTAGTCACCAGGAAAACTAAAGGCCGTTAACTTTCAATGCACTGGTAAAGGTCTCCAGCATCACAGTCCTTTCTTAGTCATCTGCTGGGATTGGTTAACCCCTGGATGTAGTGAAAATGAAATTTTAAAAACCTTGTGAAAATGAAATTTTAAACTGGCCAAGACAAACTGTCTTACAACGACATGAACATGCACTCCAAGGAAGACGCAGCCAGTGTAATATATAGGACTTCAACTTTTTAGGCATAAAATAAAAGCTTTAAATCAGTGGTTGCAGTAGTCTGTTTCCACAGTGACAAATTCCATTAGGCTGAAGTGCACCAGCAACTTTCTTTAAGATGAGTGCCTTTAATTTGGTGATCCTATTTGTTAAAAGCACATCGAGAGGCTGCGCTCTCACCAAGTCAGGAAAATTCTCACTTTGGTAATCTAATAATCTTAAAATAGCTCAAAGAACATTTGGCCTTAAAAAAAGCATGAGAGGTTCCTATAGCACTGCCTCTGAAAAGTCTAGCTATGTACTTCAGAGACTGCAGTCACAAAAATATGCAAAGCTGAGATTTTCTTAACATTCAAGTGTTAGCCAGTTTCTGATTTCTCAGCTGCTTGCTCTTGTGTTTTTTTTATTTGGCAGGACCAATGGGAATAAGGAGTATGGGATCATTCACATAGATTGCTTCTTTTGGAAATGCCAGAAAAATATTTCTTAGGTGCCCATGTGATGCAGAAGCCTTAAGCCATCTTTTTTTTTTTTCCTTTTGCTTTCTGTTGTAGTCAGACAACAAATTCTCCAAAGGTTTCTCAGAAAGTCCTTCCAGTGGTATTTTCCAGAACGCAGTCGGTCCAAGGTTCATCTTCACTAATTAATTACTCTCAATCCTTCACACCTTGAGATTACCTCAAGAGCAGGCATTTAATTTGCATATGAGGTTTTGAATTCTTAATGGTAGAGCTAGTACCAGTAGCAGCAGTGCTATTGCACTATTGTTGATACCAAATACTCCTGCCATTAATTTAGTAAGTACTTGAACCTACTATACAAGTACTGCACCAGGTCAGGTGTGTTCTTGATTAACAAAAAATCTTTAAGAAGCAGCTGATCTCTTAAGTACAATAAGATAAACCTGTTATCACCCTGATACTGACTGCAAATAAGGTGGGTGCAATAAGGAACAACCAGCTTACAACCTGTATGCATCACTTTTCCAGAGCTCAATACTTGTTGTGAACTCCAACTCTATCAGGACAGAAGACTCCAATATTTTTAATGTTTTTGAATATTGACTCATCAAAAACCAAATTTATTCTACTCTTAATATAATGTTGTTGAGGGTTGCTAAACTTATTTTGTAATACAACCACAGAACTGCATTTGTAATCAACTGCATTGTAAGAACACCTTTGAAACATCCTACTCTTTAACAGAATAATAACCTTTAGAAACATCAGCTTCCTAACAAATTTTCTCCAAAGCACATATCTTATGATATATTTTAGAAACATTTTAGGGGTATTTTTTTGGCAGTCACAGAATGCATTCTGATTAAACTGTGTAATATCCAGTCAAATAACAGATCAAATAAAAAGGACACTTAATACATGTGTAAATCATTTGAATTACAAATAAGACACTCTAGAAGAGGCTTGGCTCTAGGTTTGATAGAGAGGATTAGGCTCTTGTATTAATATGTGCACTTGGTGTAGCTATTTTCAGAAGGATACTTCATCCATCATTGTCCTCGAGCACTAAGGAGGGCCACTAAGTAAAATGATCACATCGGTCTGTCAACACTACTTGCTTAAGACTCAGTCGTGCAAAAAGTTTAGTTTTCATATCCCTCAACCCGACAAGGTGTTGAAACTGCCTAGTGCTCTGCTCGTCTTCCACAAAACCAGAAAATATTTCAAAGACTTTTAAAATAAAGCAAATACTATTCAAGGTCATTGTTAAATTAAATGTACTCATTCAAACAACACAAATGAGCCTATCAGATCTTCCACAGCTGGTGAGAAATAAATGCTATTTAATGACTTCTATATTTTCCGTAAGATTATCTTTAAGATTAAACTCAGGATTGCATTTGGGAATGCATTACGGAACCTGTCTGTATACTCCTTGTTTGCCAGTACTTGCAAAGCATATACAGTTTGCACACTTATGACTTTGAAGTAGATACGTGTATTGTCAGTGCAAAATAATAATTATCACAAATTGTTACTAAAATTTTTAAATTTGAAAGAAGAATAAAAGAAGGGCTATAGGAATACTGAAAATATAAAAAACTTGATTAGCTTAGATTTTCAAAATATAACAAGCAAATTCTAGCTTTTAAAAATTTATGAATTAATGGACCGTGAACATTTTAAGTCTTTTTGGGCAGCCTCCAGTGGACAATTCTGTATCTTGCTAGTAGACTATTACTCAGTTTCTTTGCTATGAACTTCAAAGTATCACAAAAGTGGCCAATACTATTGATTTTAACTATACTTCTGAAATATTTAATAATAATTTCTCTAGTGTGGCAAAATGTATCATTTCAATCTGACCTGGCCAGAAAAGCTTACTACGTTCTTCAATTAAGCATTAGATAAATAGAATATATTCTCATCAGTGCCTTAACACTGTTTCATGAACACACCATTTCTATTCAATAACTTATAAAACTTTCTGAATAACATATCAATATGCTGACTTTTTAAACCATAAGAAATGCTTATTGCCTGTTTTCCAGAGTCTAGGTATGTTACCTATAGAGAAATCACTAGTTGCCCTACAAAAATCCTGTAGGCTTTAAAAAGTGAATATGGCATTTGCTCAATCAAGTAGTTTCCCAATATCTCTGCAAAGCCATAGTTTATTGTCTAAAATAGCTGGAGGCCAAACAGTTTTGTACTATACCCCTACCTAAAAAGTAATTTCTTAGTTTAAAAGGACCGATGATCTGTAATGATATAATGGATATTGCAGAGCTATCACTCTTAGATATTTGCTGCTGAAATGTGCAAGATGGTCTAGTGGTTTTGTGTGTGTGCATACTCATAATCTTGTAATTAAGAAATGTCCCGGTAATATTTGTTATTCTTACCATCTTTCTTGGTGGGTTCCGGCATTGTTACAGGAATTCTTTATTCCCAGTGAGTTTCAGCCTTTCAGATGCAGTAGTAGCCCCAAGTCCAGCTGAGAGAGTGTGCAGATCGGTATGACAAGCAGAGGCTAAGATGAATTCCTCTGCTTTATATACTGCGACTGAAATATCAATCAAAATAGCACCTCCTCTCTTTTCAATGCACACACTTTGAAAATTGACAGTTATGGGAACCCCTCTCACATCTGTTGTCTGCAGTGTCTGCTCCCTTGGCTTTTGGAAGGAATCTCTGCTGCATTGCATGGGGCTGATGAGAACATCTATAACTTTCTAAATTGAGCTGCACTGCTTGCTCTCTGCAGCTCTCTCTGTAACATGCAGACACATGCTCACGCAGATAGAGAAAAAGTGACTGCCATGTTATTAAAGAACCCCTCCTGCCTGCAGAGCCTATAGGAACTACTTATATGCATTTACGCCTTTTTCCACAACATGAAAGAGACAAATAATTATAGTCAGAATGCCTGGAGTTAAACTTTATTTTCTTCCTTTAAAAGAAATTGTTATGCAAAGATGACGTGAGAAGTAATTTGCACCGTTAACGAAGAAAAAAAGGATTATTGTGTTCTTGCTTGGAGCAGTACAGACACTCCATATCTCTCTTCTCTTTATACATGCTATACCATATTAGGTTTCTTCTCTGTAACCATCCTAATTTTGCTTTGGTAGAGACTATGCAGTTCCTTTCAGCACTGCTACGTCATTAACTGGAGAGGTCACTGCTGAGAGATGAGATATTCTCTTTTCCACTCATCCAGAAGATGCAACACTCTGCCTTTGCCATACCAGGAAACCAGACTGGAAGTCTGTAGCACATGCACTGAGCCACTAAACTAAGCCACTGGGCTGCCCTCCTCTTAAACTCCTTCTTAAACTACAAATACATAGGTAATACAAATGCAGGCCGAGTTAATCAAGGGGTACTAGGATTTATTTTCTTATGTCCTTTTAGGATTTTGAGAGAAAACTGTAGTGATTAGTTCAATTGATGAAGGAGTCCTCAATGGTTTCATGCTATTAAAACACATGTTCATGCCCTTATCGTATATCAATAAGAACTAGCCTGCTAGACAGACTTCTCACTGTCTAAATACACCCAAATGTTATGGAAAACATATTTTACAATTCTGAATAAGAGTTTGAGATGGCATAGTGATTGTGTGCCTGTTTCTGTAGCTGATGCATAATTATTTCTTCTACAATCTGTCATTTTCTGGCGACTTAGCCATTTTATAAACGTCTTATAAGGGATGTTTAATTCTGTTTCTAAGAAAGCCAGATTATCATCTGGGTTTTTCTACATTACTCATTGTGATGCTTTATTATTTGACTAATTCAGAGAAAGGCAAGACCACTGCCTACAAGAACCTAAAGAAGGAATATTAAAGCTTTTTTCTCCTTTGTTTCATATAACTGTCTAGGTAAATCCCCTTATATCAGCAAAGTAATTCTCGTCCTTGGAAAGCAAACAGACCACTACCCTGAATAGGTAACAGGGGATTTTGTCCCTTTGTGTGCTGTGGTGGCAGTGGGGTATTGGTGCATGAACAGACCTAATAACATTGCAGAGATAAATTTTCTTGCTATCCTTTCTTCTGCTCATATCCAGACACTGAACACTGTGCTGGCTCGTACAAGAGCAGGATAAAGAGCAACTGCTGATTCTCTCCAGCATGATGTTTTCTTATTGGCCCCTTGTAAGATGTAAAGACTGTTTGATTTGTATTTCACCTGTCATGTGTCAAGAGATACTGAGAATTATGTGTCTGGAGAGTCCTATTAATACAAATAAGACTAAATATGTTTACAGTCTGGCACTAGGTGGGTTAGAGAGGACATTCATTGAAATCTCATGGTAAAAAATGATTGGATGCCAGTGCATAACTGTACATCCTTACAGGGTACTATTAAAGGAATAGGAAGAAAAATTTCAGGAAGACAAAAATCTGACTCATAGGCTGCCTTTATAGTACTGAATAAATCAGTATTTGAGACCACACACTGGCCTACAGGACAAGTGAAAGTCTACGGTTCTCATCTGCACAGAAAAACTCTTTCTCTACCCCAAAACCAGGAGACTGCAGTCAAAATGTCCACAGAGTATGGTTGCTAGCACGTGCCTGAACTATGCTTAGGCATAGGTGAGAGAGTGCTATGTGACCCAAGACAAAATGGTACTAGGGGTCATGCTCACTGTCCCCCAATGTGGATAATCATATAAACGCTTGAAATCATGCCCTAACCCTGCTTTATTTACTGGTGTAGCCATAGCTGGAAAAGCTAAATTGGTTCTATTACCTCTGCCAGGCTGCAATGCAAGAAGACAGGTTATGGGTAGAGAAGAATCTAAAATTCACTGTAATGGCCTTTGTAGCATGTAGAGAGATGTGTGTTTATTGAGGTCTCTGTTTTGTAAAGGCCAGCTGACAGTGCAAGCAAAAGCTTCTTCAGCTGCACAAAATAAACAGAAACTGTGATCTGAAAATTCGCTCATCCTTTCATAATTTTTTTACCCTTACATTATACTTATATAATTTATTGCATTTAATGTTACTTTCTCTTATACTCTGATAAAAAAATCCAGTGTTGCAACTTTCCTCTCATGTAATTTTTAGTGGTATTATAAAAGATGTCACTGAGGTAGATTTAGACTGTGATATGTCAGTGTACCTTAGCACTAGCAGTGACAGGGAAAGCAGTTTATTTCCTAAGGAAGTATGTCATATTTTATGTGTTTTAGTCCAATTCCCAGCTGACTCCACTCCTCAAGCACCTGGAGATACTTCACACTTCAATCTAAGACAACCCATGCATTTTAGTTTATTTTTCTCCTGGCACTAATGTTATCACAATACCAAACTCATCTTGCTTGTGCTGTAACTGTCACTACTACTTCAGTGCCATTGTATAGAGGTCATTCAGAAATTACCTTCTTATGCTTCCTTTCCACATTTGCAGAGTTCATGGCAGTCATCAAACTTGTCTTATCACTACATACAGGAGAGGTGTTGATTCTGGCTAACAATTGCCCAAATTGCTTCCAGACTGTTAAAAAGAAGAAAAAAACTGGAAAGAAGGAAACACTTGACTGTGTTTGTTTTATTTTTTTTTTGTTTTGGTTATTTCTAAGCTTATCCTTCTTGAATCACTGAGATGTCTAAATATACTTACAACTATCCATCCACCGAGCCTGTACACTCTCTATTAATAAGTGCATTTATCTATTCATTCTATGAAGCTCAGATTTTTAACCATTTTTTTTTTGTTGCAGTCCTTCTCTGCTGGCAATCACTCAGCTGACTTGATTTGAAGCAATCTTGTGAAGAAGCTGAGCCAGAAGAGCAAGCGTTTAGCTCGTCTGTGCTGAACACACAACTCATGAATAGGTGAAAGGGCCATGAACCATCTTCTGGCTCAGCCACCAGCCTACTTTCCAAATGACTGAGCCAGAAATCATAAGGTGGAAAGAGCCAAGTTCCACCTTGTTTCTAGCCTACCTCCTGTACCTCAATAGAGAGAAGTAGAGCCAGTATCCAGCCATTCTGTCATTAACTCACCCGATTGCTAAAAGCACCCCTGTTTGCACAGGCTGCCTTATGTCTTTGGATGGGAACTTCTCTTCTCATAACTCGATATCCTCCTTCCAGAAGTTGGTTTGTGACCTTAGGTTCTGTCCTTCCACATTCTGACCAAAATTTACCCTTATCTCAGTATGGCTTTTGTGTACCTCTTCTAAGCCACCCTAGGGGCCAAACATGCAAAGCTCCCTGAACATTTCCCTTCTGTGCCTGCCCCAATTAAACTTTTGTGGTCTCTCTCCAGAACTCGAGTATTCTATTTTAACTCTGTTCAGCTCCTTGAGCAGTTTCCAAGCAACAGCTAACCAAGGTGTCATATAATTAAATCATTCTCTCTCATCTGTTTTTAATAAATTCCCTTGGCCAAACATCCAAAGCCCTTATTTGCTCTGGCAGCTGCTAGATCTTGCATCCATAACTTCATATTTGCTGCTATTCCTAGGACTGAACTCTCTCACTTACTTCAGTCTCTATTCTAGTAAGTCACTGTCTGTTACCAGAGAAAAATCTTCATCATGTGACTAAGCCAAAGGACATTCCCAGAAGACCTCAGAGACAAATCCCTAACAAAACTGTTTAACCAAACAACTCTCTTAGTCATATGATTTAGTTTCAAGTACTCCTGTGAGGAGGAGGGAGTTTGAATTGATGACCCTTAGGGGTCCCTTCCAACTTGAGATACTCTAAGATTTTATGACCCTAAGATTCTATTTAAAAATTTTCCACCAAAAAAGTTTTATTGATATTGAGAAAAGCCAATGGATTGAAACATGAATGCTGGGCAGAAATGATCAGTTTAGGCTAGAATGGTAATTGGTTCTCATTTCACACAGGACAAAATTTGGAAATAACACCCAAAATACTGCCTCGTCTATGTGTTTTCATTTAAAAAATAAATAGCATCTTGGTCTTGTACTAATAAAGAATCCAAAGTTTTGAAATCTGACATAATAGAAAACCATTTTCACCAGTTTTAATATTTGAGCTTTGGAGCCCCTAGGAAACAGTTATTTACTGAGCCATAAATAACTGTAAAGGATGAAGGACAAGAAACAGTAGCAGACAGAGCCTTCCCTCTCATCAAGAGGAACCCATAAACACGTCTCTCCAGGAGGAAGCTGGAATGAGATTTGACTCTGCCCAGGTCCTACTCAAGTCTCATGTCCCCCCTCACCAGGAACAAGGGCTGAAAATCCTGTTTTCCATTTCTACAACAGAATTGCCTCACAGCGATGTAATTTTGTGCTCAGATTCTGCCTTTGCCATGAACTCTATTTAAAATGTGACATAGATTTTGGTGAATTTATTTCCTCTTATATCACTGATAATCTGCAGAGCATTTATCTTTTCTACCAGTAAAATCAACAAATCAATTATTTCAATTTCTAACTTGCTAGGAAGTGGAAGACTAAGTACTGTACAATCAAAAAGTGCACAACTTCATCTTTTGCAAGTGAAGGAAAGTTAAAAATGGTTCATCTCACGATATCTGTTACTTTTAAGTCCCCATCTAATATGTAAAAACAGTTATTTTTTTTTACTTCCTTGCTGAACTTCATGAAAGACACCTGGATTTACCTGGCCATCTCAGTTTAATCACAACAACCTTGCACTGTAGACCTGCCAGGAAAAAAGAATTTCCAACTCTCATACATTCTACATTTCTGCCATGTAAATGAGACATGACCTTGGTTGAGAAGTGATGAGATACTTTCTGTATAGATATAGCATCCACAAATGGGGTCTTACTCTATGCAGCAAGACAAGGAAAGATTAAACTTTAAAGCCTACATTGCATTTTTTTTTCCAAGACAGTCGGCTTGGAGACACTTCAAGGCATGTACAAGATGTCGTTGACAGATAAACACCACTTGTCAGCTTTACCTTCTGCCTTACAATGACCCAAAGGGTGACATTACTGTGTAAGCAACACATGCCCAGCGGTGTCCTATAGCACTCAGAGTGTTTCCTTTCTGACAGTAAATTCCAGCATACGGAGGCACTCAGAGGCACTCGGCACCAAAGTCAAAAGCTAGTCCCTAGGTCAGGGCGGCAGGCAAAACGGCAGGAGGAGGAAGGAGAGCAGCTTCTTTCTGCTTGTTGCTTGACTGGATTAGTCAAAAAAATAAGATGAGGGTTGCTAAGAAGGGGAAAGTGATGGGAATTCTGCCACTGACTTCGAGAGAACCAGAGCTTATTTTACTCTCTTTTTAAGAGGAAACTTGAAAGAGGACCCTGCAGCCAGGAGAGGAAAGATACATTGCAGCCCAGATTTTTGTTCTTACTTCCACAGGTGAAATTGGAAGTAGCTCCTCACCTGAGCTATGCCTAGGTAAGCAAGACCCATGCTGGTTTTACATGCTCCATGATATTGAAAACTGTCTAATTGTGAATGCCTGATGCAGTTTAACAAAAAGAAGTTTCTTTGGCCCTGATTTGATCTGTTCATTAAGCATGTGAAGTTTACCTCAACAGCTTACAAAGAGCACATGATTTGCCCAGCAGATTATGGTGTATCGTTTAGTATATTTTCTCCAGCAGTGGCCAATGAGGGAGGAGGAAAAGCCCCTTCATCATCATAAACCTAGGATTATAATCTCCGGTTCTCTCTCATAATTTCATTTTTGGTATTTTCTGACTTGAATATAGATTTCACCATTGAACTTGGTAAATTAATTTAAAATTATTTCCAATGCATTTTATCTATCTTATTAAAAGTCTGCAGAATTTCAAAAACATTCCTGTAGAAATTTTGCCCCAGAAATTCCAACAATGGCACATTTTTTCCCAAATTATTTTTTCCAAGTCTACGTCCCTAGTGGTTACAGTTAGCATGTTCGAGAGTCAAAATTCCACAGGTGCATCTTGTATCCAAAGATCATAGAATCACCAGGCTGGAAAAGACCCACAGGATCATCAAATGCTACCATTCCTATCAAGATGCCCACCCTATTTTACTGGAAATGCTAGCACAAGGTATTACAAGTATCCTTCATTAATATTTCTTAGACAGTTTTAGAATTATTGCAATGAAAGAGTCAGAATTTGTAATTAGTGCTTATGCAGTACCAGCCTCCTATGTTAAAATTGTCACAAGCCTGCCAACTAAAGTGTTAGGAGTGTATGGATATAAAAAAAACTACTTGACCTCCTTTAGAATTTTAAATATTGTAGTCTTGCAGACTTTAATACTTCATAGAAGTACATAAATATTTCAACAGTTCAGAATGAATGATGTAAACCCAAGTGTCATAGTTCATCAGCATTTTCGAAGAATCATTTTTCAAAGAATCCAAGTTCCAATCATGGAGGGGCTGAAAATAAAACTTTAAAATTCATTCAAACTATTTATTTGCCTTCTATTTATGCTGCCAAAGTGGCTGTTTGCATTCAGATTGCCACCATCTAAGGTCACCTGTGCTATATAATGATCACTCTATGAATATATTTAACAGAAATACATTTAATTCCCAGGTGTCCGAAGGAGTTCATACATATCATCAGAAGCAGTTTCCTTAACTGGGGCATACCTCAGTTCTCTCTTTTTAAAGTGGAGATGATAACTCATTCTTTTCCCTTGTTGCTACTATCCTACCTTCTTTGTTTCCTTAGAAGGCCTAGGGAGTGTGAATCTCTACCTGTTTACACAGTGGAACCTTAATCTCAGTTGCTACTATTCACAATGCCTAAAAACCACTGCTGAATATAAATAGATGGAATAAAAGGTATCAATTTCTGGGGCTGGTATTCTTTGTTACTTATTAAATCACTTGCTCGTAGCATAACTGCAGTATAATTATAGCAATATAATGCACTGGGCTAATTTTTCTGACATATTAATGATATAGTTTCCTGATCATGTAACCTAGAGCAGATGCAGAATGCTGCTAGCAGGACGGGCCCATTCTCCCCTCCTTTCTTTCTTCCTCCTTTCTCATCCAGAAGGTCTCATCCCCTTCCTTGCATTGGACCTAGCAACCATGCAGAAAGAGTCATTTCAGCTTACTGATTTGAGTGGATCCTTCTGATTTGGAGCAGGAGGTGCTTCATTTCTGCTGGCTTAGGTAACCGGAGCAATACTCTCTATCAGCTCTGTGATAGCCAGAGTGGGACTGTCCCTCTTAGCTGCAACCTACACATACATAGTGTTAGGTTTAATGGGAAATTATACCCTTGTTGTGTCAGAGGTCCACAGTTTGTAAACATCCGCTTCCTATTCTGGAAGGTAATTGAGATTCATGTGAAGTACTGCATAGCAATCTGTTAATTCCAGAAATATTTTCTGTGTGCAGATAGATTTTCTTTATCTAAATACTTTTTCCTTCCTATTGGATGAAAAAATTCCTTTCCATGTTCTGAGAACAATTGAGGGGAGGTCTCCCACTGATTCACTGGGGAGACTGAACATGTGCTGCAGGGGACTGAAATGGCAGCACCATCCCCTGGGAGCACAAAGCAAACCTACAATAATTAGCTGTGAATCTTTGTTTTGGTGGAGGCCTTCACCTTCTGACTAGGAAAGGAGGTTTATTCAGTTTTTGTCATTTGCTCTGTGATCCTGATTAGTCCTTATAATACCGTGGTTCCGCTTGAATCCAATGAGTGCTGATGATTTCCTTTCTTCCTATGTATATTATATAATGAAAGGAACAGCATATTCCCTTTGTCCACTAACAAACATCATCTGTTATGTGACATACTTAATGTGGTACCAACTGCATCTTCATTTATGAACATCTATTGGCTTTAACAGTAATAGAGTACCAGATTCTACCAGCATTTCCAAAGTTGTTATAACCACTAATTACTCCACTGGGCTGGAAATTAATGATGACTTTTAAATGAAAGATAATGAGAATTAAGTCTTAAGTAAAACCTAATATATGGAAGATTCTGACTTGAAGTTTTTGGAGAACACGTGGCATGAATTTCAAAGGTGGTCTGCAACTCAAGAAGTGGCAAGATTAAATACTACAAAAAAATCTTAGAATCAGTTAACAACACACTCCATTAATTAAGCTTCACAAACATACTGGTCAAAGTAGGCCAGAAAGAATATGTTATAAAGGAATAAATGGAGAAAAGTCATAGGATTTGAAAATCTATATAAGGTAGGTATTAGGTCAAAGGATAGGACCCCAGAGATATGGCTCTCAGCCTTGGTCCTTGGCTGCTAGGCTAATGTACACGCTGCTTTCTCAATATGTTAACCCTGAAAGAGAAATCCCAAGGGGATGTGTTTCTCTTTTGCCATAGAATGCACTTACGAAGTTCGGAACAGAAACTTGTTTTGACTTTTCTAGGGTGAGATCATTGTGCTTAAGTTTTGGTGAGTGCAATGCCAGATTCTGCATCTGAACTCATCTTCTTCATCCATACAGTCAGTGGAGGTCTAGTCATAACAGTCAACTCATAGAATCATAGAATCACAGAATAACCAGGTTGGGAGAGACTCACTGGATCATCGAATCCAACCATTCCTACCAAACACTAAACCATGCCCCTCAGCACCTCATCCACCCGTGCCTTAAACACCTCCAGGGAAGGTGACTTAACCAGCTCCCTGGGCAGCCTGTTCCAGTGCCTGATGACTAAACATGATTACATGTGCAGCCATGGTATCCCTCGTCCCTCCCATTGCCTTTGCAGAGCGTGTGGGTCATCAATAAGTCCAGTGTCAAATCTCTCCCTTCTATATAACTGTCTATGTAACTTCAGGCAACTCTGATGACACTAGCCATATGTTTACGGAGGTGAACTAAGCCCTTCTCAAATAGGCTTTAGATGCAGATGTGAATTTTAGGATGAGATGCCTCGTATCTTGGATTTCAACAGTGATACCCCTCACAATGATCAGCCCACACTACAGTGCTCTGATGTAGATCTACAGAGAGCCCTACCCAGTGCATCTTTTACAGAGATTAATAATTATGACAGTTTTTTAGGTTCCTAACTACAACAATGCATTGGATGCCCCAAAGTGAGCCCTCTCATATTCTCCTCCCCTTTTCCACAGGCTCCTCCCAGCTGCTGTCTCATGGCTACTAAACCCCAGGGCTTCAGTAGCTTCTCCCTGAGTGGCCACAGCAGAGCAGCCCAGTTTAACTTTTCACCCATCCCGTGTCTGTGCACCCACAGAACCACACATCTTCCAAAGTCTTTCTTCTGTGCATCCATTTGCCACCCAGTTCCATGCCTTCTCTACCACCACCTCCTAGACACACTGCTGGCAGTGCAAATATCTCAGTGCACAAACTTTACAGACTAGGTTCTGACTATTCCGTTTTCAGTGGTACAATGATGTTTTGGGCTAAATCTTTCCAGTTAAGTCCAGGTTTTACTGTATGGTTTACTGAAAGAAAAAAAGAAGAAGAAGAAAAAAAGTTGGTATTGCAGGCACTCCTCCATGGGAAAAATCCTTCTTCCAAAAATAAACCCTTCCTGCTCAAGTTAGAGCCTGAGGCTTAAGGTATTAGCAGTCTGGAACCATAACAATACAAACATATGAGAAGCCCAAATGAGGCTGAACAGCATTTGCGCACAATGCCATCACTGCTTTCTTATTACCAGTTCACTAATCCTCATGGAATTGCTTCAGCAGCAAAAAAGCATGACAAACAAGAACCACGACAAACTTCTTTCCTTCACTACAAGTGCAAAATTTAAAAAAGTTCTATGGCTTGAAATATTTCTGCAGTAAAACGAACACTTATGTGGTTGAAAACGCTTCTTTTGTGTCAACTTCTCAAGCAGGCAGCAGCAGCGCATCTCTTGCCCTCTGCAGCAGGAACCAGCCATGGTCTTAGACTGTCAGTTGCAAAGCTTCTTCGTTGTGAGTCACACAGAAAATCATTTTGATCAAGTCAGCTGCAGAGGACTCAACACTCCCTCTACTACTCCCTTCTGACAGGTACGGCATAGCAGTTTAAGCAATTACTCTCTCAGATAGTTTCTTCGCACCCTTTCTCGACAGTTACAAATAGCTTCAGAACTGATCTCGGCTAACAATGCTAACTGTGTACTGATGTGAACCAGCAGCACTTTCATGGTTCTGTTACATATTTTCAGCTTTGCAATGACAATTTATGGTAGTCTGGTATTAGTATTATCTGAAAATGGTCACTTCTTAAACCCTTCTGCTAATTTCACCAACAACAACCTGGCTAATGTGTCCAGGGATTTTCAGTATATTCCAGGAGAGACTATTAAGTCTCTCTATGTTCCTGCTCATTTCTATCTCCTGTCTCAAATCTTTTACCCTCTCTTGTTTCTTTTGTTATTGTTCTGCAATTATTGTCTGTCATGTGCTTTTGCCAAGGATCAAGCTGCAAAGAACTATAAACATAGAGAGAAAAAACTAAACTATCAGATTTCGGCAATGTCAAAAGGATCAGCTAGCGGGGCTGCATGTAGCACTATCGTTTTCCCTTGACATTAAACATTATGAATAGGCATAAATGTCACATTAGTGAATGTCGCAATTTCCTGCATGTGCTTGCACCTGGTTTAAGAGAATATGAAAAAGACAGAATTTAAAGGTGGTTACCAAACCCAATATTCAAATTTTAATCTAGTTTTCAGGAGCCCTAATTTGCCTTAGGGAGCTGCACTCTATGCAGTGCTGTCAAAGTTAGTCATGGTAATCTGAATATGGCTTAAGGACCCAAATTCCAGGTCTTATTTTACTAAAAATGAGCAGGTATGCTGATGGAGTTTATACTTCTTAAAAATGAAAATGCAGACCGTAATTTTTCATCCTCTGCCACTATCACCCTGAGCAAGCCAGTTTCTGCTATAGTTCTCATACCTGGAGAACTGAGGAGAATTGTTTAAAAGTCTCCATTTCCCTTTGCCCGTGATAATGAAAATTATTTAACTAGGAGAAGTCCAACTCTGTCTTCCTGGTCTCTTAAAGCTACTAAGTTCACCAACTGGAGGAGACGTGGAATTCTCAGGAACTGAGAAACTTACACAATGGATTAGAAAGTTAAAATCCTATGTATCTCCTCCCTGTTGCCGCACAGGTCTGTGGCACACCACACAAGTAAACTTCTATGCTGATTTGGGAGTTGCATAAATCTCGGGATAAGACAGTCTTTGTCCTGATAGTCAGATACCTGGAGGAAGGCCATTGACGCACACAGTCTTACTTCAGAGGGAATTATTGGTTTTGGAACAATAAGAACTTAAGGAAGAATTTAAACAAGAAAATTAAAGAAATAAACTAGAATTAAGAGGTAATTCCACTTCTACAAGAGACCTCAGATAAAGAGGGAGTTGTGAAAGAAAATATTTAAATGCTGTAATGGGTAGGATGAAAGAGATGCAAGCAAAGAAAGTTAGGGCTGGATTACATCACCTTCAGGGCTTAAGAGGGTGAGAACATGAAATGCACTTTGGCATGATGAAGAAGGAGGAAGTGATAAAGAGATTCAAAGCAATATAATGTACCAAATAGAAGAGTGTTTTTATTGATAACTTCAGCTTCTCTTGGGTTACAAAGAGAGGTTAAAGCACAAAGAGACGTTTAGTATGAAGATTATATGAGTAACAATAACTGAAATAATTGAAGTGCAATCCACAATGATGCCAACCAAAGTACTAGGTGAGACATAATCATTCATACAGTTTTGCTGTATGAACAAATGTACTTGCACACAGGTATCCTTCTCCCCAAATACTTATTCCACTAAACCTAGCAGTGTTCCTTGATGTATGAAGAATGTATGAAGAGGCCTCTGGGAACTCAAGGAAAATGCAAAAATCCATCATTCCCTGAAGAAACTCTGTTACCCTCCAGGTAAGGGTGTCATTTCCTACCTCTTGCAGAAGGAAGGGCAGAGGTGGCTAGCTTTTGGTTCTTGCACAGGAAGGAAAGCTTTTGTCAGAATAAATTCATCTGTTCCCAAAGACGCCCATTTCTTGGAAGCCTAAATAACTTCATCCAGTTACACAAGCTAAAAAAATAAAAAGTGTGTCAGCCACTCAATTTCCAGATGTAAAGGAACATTCAGCTGCCCACAGCAAGAAAGACATTGACTTGAACAAGATTTTAATGTATCTGTAGGATCTCGTGCTGCACACTAAATGGCCTCTGACACGGTGCAGAATGTTCTCGTACTCTTATAAAGCTGTTTTCTAATCCTGTTCTTGACACTGAAATGTCCTTCCTGTCCTTAGCTTTTTACATGGAAAAACTAACTTACTGAGGAAGTTTCACTGTAAACAATATCAGCTATTAGTTTTGTTGCTCTTTAGTAAATGATGGTACCAGGAGCCAGCAAACTCACAGCAAGCACTATTTTACTTACTCAGGAAGTGAGAGCACATTGAGACCTAAGTGCACTTGCTGGAGGTGACCAAACGATCAAAATGTTCCCTCTCTCCTCCTTAATATCAACTTAATATTTAAATTTATAGGAATCTCTACCTGGGATGCCCTTTGTACAGTTGCATCTATGTATCTTGGATTGTGCTTGTTGAGTTGCTTAGCAAGTAGCACATCTCATTTGATAAAAGCTTATAATGCTACTAACTAAGCAATGATTTTCCAAAACCTCATAGTTTTCTAACATTTTCTACATACCAAATACTATAGGGTTGTTGCTTTATATTTTCCTAGGTTTAATTCCTTATATGCTGTTTCGTTATTGATGGAATCTGTCACAGTTGCTTTTTACGCTTTCCCTCTTTTTCTGTAAAGTAAAAAAATCTCCATCTTGAAATCTGCTACCTTGTACGTGCAGCTCACAGCTTTAATGCTGTTCATTTGTCTTGTTTTACCAGCCTACTCACATTTCATTTTTACAACATTATGCACAGTGGATCTTCTGGAAGAAGGGTCTGGAGTACACATCCTTGAGTCAGGAGGGCTCTTCCAGTTCATTGATTCTGCTATCAGTGGACCCAGACATCTTCGAGTATATCCTCCAGTGGGCACTATGTAGCAGATGGTCTACCCATTCAGCTGAGGCTGGCAGTGTCAAACCCACATGGACAAGTCTAAATCTACTAACTTCCCTTCTAGGGGATGTAGCTCCTTTCTCGAGATCTGTCACAGAGGCATATCTTGGCTCAACCTTTCTAGACACCTCCTCTTCACTGACATTGCTTTCCTCACTGGAGGTATCACGGAGGTTGTATTGCACTGGCAGTATCCCTTGGCACAGTGTCAGTCTGACTCATCTTCCATTTCATTACACGGCCTGAAAACAGCTGCAGCTGTCAGAGGTTACTCGTTACTCTGAAGCATTATGATAAAACTATCGTTACAAAATTATTCTGATAAATACAGCCTCTGTGTTGTCAAAAGACAAGTATAAAGAACAAATTCTCTTGCAATGCATTACAGTCATGATTCCCCAGACTTGCTCGACTTTGAGCAATTGCACAGTAATGAGTAACTGCAAAACAAAAGCTAACACCCTGTTGTTGGGTGAAAAGAAAAACGACTAACAGAGAAAATGTAATAGTACAGCTGCAAAATATAATATAGCATAATATAACTTGTAATGTAATGTAGCCATTTTTACAACTTAATCATTTGCTATTACTTGAATTTATTTTTACTGTGCACTGGAAGCGGAGTGTTTCATGAATGTGGCATTTTTTCATTTAATTTATCATTTCTTCTTAAGGGAACAATAACAAGCAACACTTCCCACCTTGTGCATAATTCCTGGAGGCCTTAATAGCTTTCTTTAATGTATGGTGAGTACAATTTTTCATATGCAACTAATTTATGGATACATACATGCAAAGTGCACTCCAAGTGCTGAATCTCTTCTTTTGTTAAAAAGAGGCCTATGCATAATATCAGCACCCAGCAAACACACATGCATATGAATAACTTGGGTTGCAAGAGTAGGTCCACTAACTTAAATAGAAGAATTTGCACTACAATGATGAGTGCACTGCAGGTCCTGCCATGTGAGCATATGTGCTTAAAATATACTTATCCAGTATTTAAATTTAGTAGTCATAGCAGGTTTAGCTGCTGGGAATGTATCACAGGCTGCAAAAAACATGCAGGAGGTTGGATATGTATTTGAAGGGACATTGGAGGCTGCACAGAGCTCCATGATATTGTGACTATACTATGATCAGTCCCCAAAATAGTTTTCTCAAAACAACAGCCCCGACAGGACAGACTTAAACTCTGAATATCCAGTGGTTCAGCTCTAATCTACTGTTTCTGAGTTGTCCTGAGAACACTATTTCCTCCATCTCAGCCAGGTAGTGAAAAAAAAAGGATGAGTGTCCTATCAAAGCTTGAAGACAGGTTATGCCTATTTAAGAGATAATTTTTGAAGCTGGTGTTTTCCTAAGTACAGTCTTTAAAATTAACTGGATTTATCATGTACAATTACTTACGTGATTTCAAATGTAAATAATGATGCTGCATCTTCCTGCAAGAAGAACTCATCTTTTACGAAATTGTCAAAGGCATTACAGCAATGTAGCAAGTCTTTGCTGGAACCTACAAAGATTCCAATTTATTTTCAGGGATTTCATACATTTTCCTGCCAAGGAGAATCCCATCATTCAAGCCAAGCCCTAGTTTCCCTTTCTGATTTTTGGTGATAATAGAGAGATTGGCTTTCACATTTTTCATGAGCCATTTTCCTCAAAACCAAAGAGGGCATCAAGACATCTGTTGCACTGAAGTAGGTAACAACATGTTTAGGATCATTTTATCTCTAAACAGGAAGAGGTATGAGATAAATGAATACAGCTTTATGCTGATGTCCAGGGCCAGCACAAATGAGGTGAAACTGGCTGGGACCAAAAGGTAAGAATGTATGGAAAATTGTTCTAGCAGTGCAAATAAGGAGGTGGCACAAGAAAGAAGTAAATGTGATTTTAATGATTACTTGGGATGCTATATTCTACTGGAGTTTAACTTCTTAAAGAAACAAGCATTTCAGCTTGTCCACAAACTAAGTTAGAGATTCAAGGCAATGTTATTTTCTCCCAGTGTAATACGTGCAGGCAGCCAGTTGACATTTATGTTGTTTTGAAGTGATATATCACAAGGAAAACAAGCAGTTGCTGTTCCTGGTGATGTCAAGCGGATGGCACGATGGAAGTCTTCGTACTATCCCTGGAATTGCAAGACAGAAGACACTTGCTGTCTGCACAGACATATTCAAGGGCTACATTGTATTGTAGCCACTGTGCTCTTGGAAGTGAAAAAATTGGAGAGGATATTTATGAAGTCAGATAAAATAGGAATGGGTTCAAATTTTTACAACACCACTTGGTTTTCCTGCATTCTGTTTTAAAGGGTTTTTTTAGTTTTTATTTATCCCTGTATTCCCCACTGCTGGCTATGGCCAGAGCTCTGGAGGAAGTGCAGCAGTTTCTATCCTCCTTGCTAGAAACTATAAGCATATACCATGCCAAAATCACAAGATCAACTATTTCATGAGAGGTTTCATGGTAACTCCAGCCAAGAGGCTCTGACAAGATCTGAATAATCACTACAGCTTTGGCTCTTATCTAATGTAGACTCCTCTTTCACTCTCTAATTCAGATTAAATCTCTGCACAGAGAAATAAGAAACCTTTTTCACCCAGCAGGGGTGGTTGGGTCCGTGGATTCAGATAGTAGACTTCAACGGGGCCGGCTTGCAGCTGGTGAGTAAAAGACGGGCAATGGTTGGCTCTGTCCCCTCACCACTTTCTGCTATGCAGGGTGGCTAAGCTAGCATGAGAAAAAAAGGCTGGTAAGATATTTCTCCCCACTTCTCCATGACTCTTAGAAGCAAGGATGATTCAAGAAGGATCCTTGTGCTCAGAGTTTTCTTCCAGCTCAGACCGCCAGCTCACTGCTTTGGTAGGCTTGTTTATCCACTGCCTGTTCTTCAGAAGCTAGGGAAAAGGGAAAGATTTTTGCTGATCTGTAGAGGAGGACAGCACAGCACTGATGCAAGAGAAGAACAAAATCAATAAATTTAGAACTCATAAACTGTAATTCTTACAAGGGTACAATAATGAAAAAAAAGAAGACAAAGCTTTTGCTAAAGAGGTGGTAGCAAACAATTATTCTAGCAACTGTGACAATTCTACACATATTCAGAAGAATGCTTAAGTTTCTGTGAATGTTAGAAGTTGGAAAACAGACAAAGTGAAAGAACATAAATGTTATAGTCCTTAAAAAGACAAGAGAGACAACTGGGTAACTCTAGCCCTGGTAGCTTGACTTCAGTTCCAGGTAAAATATTAGCAAAACCTCAGAGGAGCATCTATTTTTAGATAGATAGAGCAGACAAACCTGTTGGTTTAAAGCCAGAAGGGATTTGTGGATCAGACAATGCCAAAGAAATCTGATAGCCTTTTTTATTATGGTATCTGAGTGGGTGGGTTTTTTATAAAAAAGACCCATGCTATATGGAAACAGTTTAAATAATGCATGGATAAGAATTCAATACAGAGCTGAGGAAGTACTTTACATGCATAAAATGTCCTTACAGAAAGTCCTTTTGCTTCTTTAGAGGGTATCCTTCTACCAAGGTGCGTCTTTGAAATATGGCAAAATAGGTTTTGCTTGATGTAATTCAGAACAAAAAGACGGAATAGACAGAGTGAAATACAGTAGACTCTCCTACCTGACGTTTCTATCTCTTTCGTTCTGTATTTCCCTCTCTCTCTCCCCCTCTCTTCCTTTCTTGCTCCCTGTTTTTCACACCTTCTCTCTCTCCTTTTGTCTTTCTCTTTCTCCCTTTCCTTCTCTGATCACTATTTTCTCTCTCTCACACATGCACTTGCATATAAACACACACCTTCATGCTTACTCGTTTGTTTGAGATGTTTACTGCAGGCTGTTCAGATGGGCAACACTGAAGGAACATACTTAGAAAAACTCAAACAAACAGAAAACTCAATATGCATTTTGTAATTTACTAATTAATTACATTCATGTGGAAAAATGTTCACATCAGGCTTTTTATTGCGCTAAGCCCATGGCATTGCTGAAGTGACTCAAAACTACATCAAAACAGGCCACCTCCATTCCACTCTGTATGAGATGGGCACAAAGGGGAGCATTTTTTGTTAAGATCAGGCACTAAGTACATACCCCTACTCGCACTTTGAGAGAGCTACTGCATGTCTAGTGTCCTTTTCCTCATGCATGCATTTTGAATTCAAAATGAGAAGCAGACATGGTTCTTCTTGTGTGGGATCAAAAGAAATTCTTCTTTCTTTCCATAAGCCAATAAAGCAATGGAATGGCATGGTAATGCCTCCTCTTTCTTCATGTTGGAAGATGTTAGAACCACTTTGATTTTTCTAGCTGTTCTAGGAGAGAACACATTAGAAACTGCATGCCAGGAAAATTAAATTGAAAAGGAATGTTCTGGCCTCAGCTGCCACCGCAGCTTACCCATGGGCTGGTTAATTCCCCCTCCCTGCTCAAACAAAGCTTTATCTGTTTGCTGTGGTGTAGCACATGCCTCACCCAAAGCAATGCAGACAGCAGCCCATCAGGAGTTAGCTATTCTCTCTCTAGTGCTCTGCTTTGCTCTCTCCCTTCTAGCAATGCAAGATAATTGCCTGTGTATGACGGAGATCCACTACATTTTAACGACTACCTCAATAACTGAGCTATTCACAAGTCTACAGTTTTTCTGACACATCCCATTTGCTCTAATAATTTTGCCCCAAGAGAGATTTTGAGAGCTTTATGTATTTCTCTAGGATTTCTGGATGCCTCCAATGACTAGACAGATGAGAACATGGGCAAAATTTCAGAACAGCCATGCTGGTGTTACAGTGCATGTACTCATATCTCCGTTAGCATACATAGCAGGTCTAGACAGAAAGGTTACGGAAATTCTAGAAAACCCCTTGAAATGTCATCATTGCTTATGAATTTGGTAACAGAAATCTAATACATAGAGACTGCTTGATTAGACATAGTTCTGTGCCTTACTACTGCCTATCAATTTCTTTGCCATTTATGATTAAAAAAAAAAGAAAGAAAAGAAATGGAAGGATAAGATTCTAAAATTGGCTGTGTCTGGCACAGAGAATTTAAGCCCTGCTAGTACTGCAAAATTTATGCAGTTACTTCCATGAGCATTGTGCAGAGCTGCAGAAAGTTCTGAGAATGAGCCTCCTTGGAAGCATTTCCCCCGAGTTGCTTCAAGCACCAGTTTTACTTCCTTGAGGACAATCCTGTGCAAAATGTGCTTTAATGACTCTCCATAGGGAATGAGTGTGTTGACTAAAGCAACTATTTGCATGATAGTGCCCTCTGTCTTATACTTAAGGCAGGACCCCAATGTGAGTAGCTGTCACAGCTGTAACATACGTAACGATACGTGACAGAACGTTCAGACTCTGTGCTCTGGTGTGAACATACAATTGCCTTATTTGCTTTATGGTTTTAGAGCAGAACTTGCAACTTAATAAAATTTCAGAGAGACAGTTCATGCTAGAGGCTGCAGTGAACACTAAATAATTCTCCCTGGATGAAGATTTTATTGCAGAATTTGAGAGTGAATCCAAAACAATAGTAAGTTGGCAAAAGACCACGTGGTTTTTCCCCTTCTAGGAAATCTTGGAAGCACTCAATAAAGAAAAATTGTAAGCCACACAGGTATATTGCATTTCCTTCCTCTACCAAGTCTGACAACAATTTCTGAGCAGCAGAGTCCTTTATTCTCAGTGCATTGTCACTTTCTACAATGAATGATGGAAATTAAATTGTCAAAATCAAGAAGGATCAGATTGCTTTCTTAGCTTCAATCAAGCAATGGCTTCCAAATGACTAAGTCTTCTTCCCCTGCTGATTCCCAGATTTGCTAAGAAGTCAGAGCCTTGTCAGACCTAACAACAGGGCCTTCATTACCGGTATCACAAGTAGAGCAGGCCTTTAGTGTATTTTGAGGTAAAAACCAGTATTACCCAAATATGCATTTCTCCAGCCTATGACCTGACAGTTAAATTAGTCTAAAAGATGACTCACAGGACCTACATTCATATAACTTTGCCCTTACATCCAGTCCCTCAAAAATCTCTCTCTATATGTACATATATTACATGTATATATATACACACACATACATGTATATATATGAATAAACGTGTGTTTAGATGTGATCAAAAGCACTGCTTATCTTCTAACAGTCTCCTCAGAATTTGATTTCAGCTTCATTTGGTTGGATTTAATTTAATTTAATTTAATTTAATTTAATTTAATTTCAATTTTTAGCTACACTAGTAATTTATTCCAGTCTTTTTGTATATTTTGACATTATTTTTCTTGTGCCTAGAGGTTTCAATAGTTATTGATAGCACCTATTCTCCAATTATTACTTATTATTACTTATTACTCCTATAAAATATTCACAAAGTAATGCTAAAAAATAGAGCTTTAAGAAAATGGATTGTTTCATGCATGCCCTGTGCTAAGGCAAGATTACCTATCCAACTATGATTCCTATTTTTTAGTAGCCTGACCATGAACTAGAACTGAAGAATGTGTACCCTCCCTAGAGATGTATTGCATTGTTTCATTGCCCTCACACTCCCCAATTTTTTTCTAACACCTAAATTGAATCATCCAGGCTAAATGCTGACTTTTAAATGGTAGATGTAATGGTTTCAGGGGAAAAATACAGAGGAAGATTGGAATAACGTAATGCAATTTTTACTTTATCTCACCACTTGTGAAATGACTTCTATATAAATTCTATAACAGGAGAAAAGACCTGAAATACTTCATGAAGATTAGTTTTTCTAAGTTTTATGTTATCACTGATGGCATTTAATGATGAGGTAGGAATAATCTCATTAAGTCATGTCACACAAGGAAATTAAAAAGAATCCCACAATTTTTTTAACAGAAGAACCATCACCTGTTTTATTCCTACAAGATTTTTGGTAGTTACTGTTATTATAGATGAGACCTTGATGCTCCTAATAACACCAAATGTTATTTTGGGCATTCATTCACATAATACTTTTGCAAGAAAGAGCTATGCCATATTACCAGTGGGATGTGATTTGATATGAGTAACTTATCAAGAACTGACATCAGTGTTTCTATTTTTATTGCTGAAAAATTTCTATACAAAGCTGTAAAACACTCATGTCTAGCAAGAGGAAGCAGTTGAGGTATACCTTGCCCACAGATATGTGATGCAATGAAAAGCTGATATGTTAGCATTGCTAGTATACTGAACGCTGAGTTTGCCTGGATAAAGAGCATGGTAAAACTTTGTCTAGGTCCATTCAATGTCAAACATGAACCGATACCATTGATGGCTGGTAGACAGTGCAACTAGGAGATTTTTGGAGAAATGCAGAGAGAACTATAGCAAGTGTTAGGGGATGGGGACATGTGACTGGAAAAAGTCAAAATATGGACCAGAAAGGAAGAAAAAGGATGGAGGGAAAGTTGCTAGGAACAGTACTAATGGTACAGTGTGCCGAGCACACATTATCCTGAGATTCCTTATAGAAGTGGCATAGGCATGAGCTCATGGACACGCCTATAACAGTGCAACAATTGCTTTGCAGTAAAAGGGGAATCTTTACCTCCCATAGATATTTGTGTCCACAAACCTCTGAAATAAAGCTTTAGCAAAATTAGGTAGCACAATTTGCATTTTGTCTATTCTACATACTAGGAATACATTAAAGCCAAGGTCACTGGACAGTAGCTTCCAGTGGAGCTCTCAACTCACTACAAGCAGGAGTTGTCAATTAGATGTATCTCGACTGTTTCTCCTAAAGAGAAAAGCAGAACAAGTCTTCTGTCCATCTGAGGAAAACAATTTTTTGAAGCTAAAGCTTAAATTACTTGCAAAGAACATGAAAGAAAAATTATTAGCCCTACTGTGATTTAATTTATGCTCCTTATTTCCAGCAGCAGCTCCTTCTGATGATCAAATGATTGTTAACCTTTAAAAATATAAAGCTTTGACTAAAAGGATTTAAAGGGATTTAGTGTTGAATTTTACAGACCTCGCCAAAGTGTAATTTGAAGTCTTATATTTTTGTTCTCCATCTTCAGCATGCCATAGCTTGAATCATAAAGCTAGCACTCAGCATCTTGGCTGTGGGTCAAGATCAACTAAAGTCACATGCAGGGTAAACTGGTGAAGGTGACATTGCTCCTCCTACCTGGCTTAGGAAAAAATTAGCAGTCTCTACAGTAACCTGTGAAGGACTTAAGCTCATAATTTTGTGGCATAGACTATCTGATTCCTGTTTTCCACATCTAAATACTCTATATAATATCCAGAGTAAGAAAATGCTAGACAGGACTGGATGTAAATTCATCACTGACCTGGGACATACAGTGCTGTGCTCTTAGATCATATGATTGACAACTGGCCAGAGCCTGCATTGTTTCTCTGTTACCTAGTGAGTATATTTTCAAGGTATTAGGAGCATGACAGATGTTGGTACAGGGCAAGAGCGAAAAAGGGTGAAAAACAAACAGCACTAAATACCCCATCCAAAAGAGTGCTTCATGGTGACATTAAGTTGAACAGAGGATAAAATGCAAACACCATTTTTTTAATACCTCACAGTCTCATGTGGTAGAAGGGCGGTGGGTCTGAATACAGACTTCACAGCATGCTCATCCCTAAATAGAGCAGACCAAGCAACAATGCCTTTTGGAATTTGAAATGCCAATTTTGTGATTCCTTAGCCAGACTAGTCATAACAGAAGAATTAATTAACTGGGAGTATTCAGATCATGATCAAAGCAGTATATGAAGCCTTTGCATACTTCTTTATGAAATACCCTGATGAAATACTTACAAGTCCTCCAGGGCTGGGAAAGAACTTCAACCTTGCTGCAATGTTGCAGCTGCCAAACAGCACCAAAAAGGTGCCCACAAGAGACAGACTATCCTCATCCACCACCGCCAGCCTGTCTTGCACCTTTCCACAAGCTCTTGGCACGTGTCATTATTAGAAACAAGAAACTGAAGCGACACAGCCTGGCATTTTCTGTGATACCCATCATGACAGGGAGTCACAGGGGCTGACACAGAAAAGAACAACTGGAAACTGCCTCTACCCATTCACCTATAAACTGCAGGGACTGATCCTGTCAGGGTACCCTGGGAGCCCTGATGGTGCTTCTAGGAACTCCAGCCTCCTTCCCTGCTCTCATTTCTGCAGCCACTACATGTTGACTTGGGTAGGGGGCTTTACCTTCATGGGTGGATACACAAAACACAACAGGATATTTACTACCCTGAGAATTTTTTCCCAAAAAATGCCCTGGACAAATATTTTGGTGTCTGTAAAACAATTAACTAGAGCAAACTCCCACTTCTGTTTTAAATTTTTGTTCCTGAATTGAAGTAATTAGGAGGCATTGTGGGGTTCAGCTCACCTTGTCCCAAGTACAGTGTCTCAGTATCACTCAGATCATTAAACAATCACTTGGGGACACTTGAGTGGACACTCAGGGTCTAGGGGAACAGGAATTGAACTGGATTTCCCAATGGGACACCAAGTCACTGCAAATAATTTAACTGTTTACCTATGCTGGAATCAGGAAATAAATATGAAAAAACATGGCTTTTGTTCAGACATTTTATCTACAAGATGATATGAGTTTGTACGTGAAGTTTATGTAAGTATGTGGTTCCTCTATATATATTCATGAAGAAGATGCCTTCTGTTCTGTACTTGAGTAAAATTATTTCCGAACAATACAAAGTAGCACTCTCTTCCACTGCTAGGCAAATATCTAATACTTATTTCTTCATTTCAAACTGCCTTACAAAGCATTTATTCATCAAGTATTATTATGTATTATCAAGTATTGCCAAGAGTACACTTGCAAAAACAAAGTTCAGTTGCTTAACTCTTTCTGTTTTATAATGCAAAGACCTCAAAACAAATGTCAATAATTGCTCAGTAATACTAGACATTGTAAGAAACAACTAAAGAAATTGTTGTTTCTTTACAGCCATTCACACTTCTCACTACCTTGAAATTAAAAATTGATCCTGTCACACAGGCATAAATGATACAAAAATTTAAAAATAGACTCATTTTCAAAAGACAACATGATATGGAAAGTATTTTAATGAGATACAGTTTACCTATCTGCTGAACCACTTACACCAACAATCAAGCAGCAACAATATATCATATCAGAGGGGTAGGTGGAGTTCAAACAAGCCATTGCCTTTGTCTCTCCCTGTTTCAATCTATACAGAGAATCTAAATAGTTATTATATTGGTACCCATTTGTACATATAAACTCTTATGTGCATGTGCATGTTTTGCATTATGCAAGATAAACTGTGCAAATATATAAATGCTAGACACTGAATGATTGAGTTATACAAAAATATATGTCCCTAACGGTCTGGAAATCCAAAGATATGCAATAAATGGCATGTTTCATTGTGTAATTGTCTAACTTGCATATTTTTGGAGCTCCTGACTAGCTGGACTGCACTTAGCACACTCCATCAATGTCCTCTGTACAAGCCTGTGCCAAGAAGGACTTACATGAGTCTCACACAATATAAAATTAAGACTTACAGACCAAAATCCCTGTATGACCAGAGCTTAATCTACCTTCTCAGGAAGTACTGCAGCATTCTAGGCCTCTGAATATCTTTGAACAGCTGTTGTTAAAAAGTGGCTATGACACAGTAGTACAAAGGTTTACGTTCACGTCCAGTCCCAATGCAGGTAGTCCAGAGTCTGGGCAGACTGAGACTCTGAAAGGAGGACTCCTTACAATGACTCTGACCCAAGTCTCAGGATGACAAAACAGTCACTTCTCTGTCACAAACTCCACATCTGCATCTATTTCCAGGCCTAAAAAGCATAAGAAAGGGAGATTTTTACCACTGGGAAGTAAGAAATTTCTCACAGTGCATAGTGCTTCTTCTTTCTGCTCTTAGAAGGTCATTAAACATAAGAACTTGTAGTAATTGTGAGCACTTTTAAAGGTGTTAATTTTTGAAGTGAGCTAGTTGTTAATTTTTCTTGCAATTAAAATAAGTGGAGAGTTTTGCGTAGCAACACCTTTCACACCTAATGCTGGAGGGTCAGGTTGCATGGGTATTTGACTTCCAGCCCAGTACAGGGTGGCAAAAGTCTTAATCTCAACAAAAGGGAAGATTGATGTGGGTTCGTTCGAACACCTGCTGCTGGAGCCATTCATGTTTGGGGCACTTTCCTGCCTGCACAGAAGTCAGTGTGGACTGTCCTCTTGCCCTGCACAGAAAGAGGATCAGACCCGTATTGAATAAGATTAATAGGAGCAAGCCTGCCATTGATTATGTGCTGCTGTCCTCACCATGTCAGAGGGCAAGCCAAGGGGTGAATTACAGCTACCCGGGGACACCAAAATGTGAGAAGAAATCAAACCAAAAGTCATACACTGGAAATTAATGCATAGAGTATCTGAGAGAAATCAATACAGAAAGCAGAAAGACTTATGTTTCCAGTTACTTGCAGACTGCAACAGTCCAAATCCTGCAGAACTGTTTCATTAAAACTTCTCTTTGCTTATCCGGATAAGGAAGTGTTACAGCTTCTACCGCTGACAACTATACTTGTGCAATGCTTGTTTCAGAGTAAGCATGGATTTGGCAGCGATCCACAAGGAATGAAAACTCACATGAGGAGGAAGGAATACTGATGCAACAACATTAGTTTAATTCACAGTTTAGTGCACAATAAGAGAACTTCCGTCTGTAGACAAGAGCTATGTAAGGGGTGGCTTTTTTGCTCAGTGGTCAGAAAGACCAAGCGCCAAGCAAGATGCTTAAATACAGATTAGATACTCTTTTCAAGTAATTCCATTTGACATTTTGTTCCATTATGCTTCCCAGGATGTGGTGGTGTCATTCATTCTTTAGGACTGAAGATTTTAACAGCTTGCACCTTGGCCATCTGTGAGTCCATGAGCAACAAGGGCAAGCTGCTTCACAAGTGAGAGGGAGCAGGGTGCTAACCATAAAAAGATGGACCAGGCAGAGGCCGTGCTGACAAGGCTGCAGTCCCACAGCACCCAACCAAGCTGGGCAGAACAGGCTTGGTGGCAGTAACAACATTAAACAGAATCCAGTGACTGCTAGAGAAGCCCATGGTGATGAGAAAGTCTGAGGTAACATCACAAAGCCAGTCCAAGGGTCAGGATGCTTGTCTGGATGAACAAGATACCCGACCAAGCAGGATATGGATGCAGCACAACTCAAGCAGGGTCCAAGCCAGCCTAAATGCAGCTGTCAAACAAAGAGGGAGAGCCCCTGCTGAGGCTTTTCTCAGCTTCTTTGCAAATAGTTCTTTCTTCACATTTTCAAGGCTAGACAGCTGTTTATCAAATCTGGCCCTGAGCCCAGGTAGCCAAATCTGTGGGAGAGAGGGATGTGCACTCAGCGCTCCGATGCTTTGCTGCCAACCCAGCACTTTCTATTTCTAGTGTGCTTTTCACAGGACACAGCAAAATCTTACAGTGACTCCAGGCAAAAACTGAAGTTTTCCAGCAGGACTGCTCTTAGTGAGATACACAGACTTCCAAGGCCTTTTGAGATGCTTAAATCTGAAGCTCATATGGTTTAAATACTGTTTAACCAGCAGAATGGACAATTGGACTATCTGGATTTTGTCCCAGCATGCCAAAAAGCCATCTAAATCCTTAGCCTTAGCCTATGAATTCTGAGGCACTTCGCAGACCTCAGAGGTCCAAAGTAATCTAGTTGCCTAAAACCAGACAAGAGGAAACAGGACAGCAGGAACTGGATGAAAACTTGGTTGCCCATGCAATTACATAGACTTCAGTGGCCAGGGACCATCTCAGCTGCATTTTTTTTCCTTCATCTGTCTGCCAGTTGCAAAACAGTTGCAGTTGTAGTGGGTTTGCCTCCATTACAAAGCATGTCGCTGTTTGTACAGAAGATGGAATTTTCTCACTGTTCTTCATCTCTCCAAATGTGCTGCTTTTCTAACAACCTCAGGTCTCCCAGTCTTTGGTTCTTTTGTTGAAAAGAGTGTTAGCCTCAACATTGCTGGGCACAGGTTGGAAATGCAGATTCAAGAAAGTTCAAAACTGGAAAGCAAATTATTCAATTATTATTATTTTTTAAGCCAGTCTCATGATTTTTAAGCCAACTCCTGTGCTTTCTGGATCTCAACAGGACTAATGGTCTTAGCCAAATTTCTAAGGAATTGTGTCGTATGTTTGTGATTGAATTCTGCTCTAGTGAGGCAGAAAAGTCAACCTAGACCCTCAGCCTACTACCTGCCACTAGTACATCGAATAGATTTACTGAGGTTTCATTTCCTCTGAAAGAAAATATTACATGCCTTCACCAGAAATCTTCTTGTAGATAGTACTGTAATGATTAGCTACATTCCACTTTAAACTGTCATTAATATTCCCTGTATGTAATTAATGCCTCGAATTCTATGCAGAGGTATCATGACAACCAACCAGCTGTCTTTTGTTTTGTTTCATTGTGGTTCTTGAACCCTTGGCTCAGGTTATGTGCTTCTGGAATGTCAAATAAGGAATTTACTTTTCCATCCACCAGTTTACACTTTGCATGCAGTTTGATGGCATCTTGCTAATACAGCCTGGTTGCACTGTAATTCACCTTATAATCCATTGTATCAACACTGACTGTTCAATGTGCAACTTCCTAACAAGGTGGCTGGTGCCTCTTAGGGAGAGTGATATTTTAAAATGTCTGACCAGCACGCAGTCTGTCTGGCTTGAAGCTCCCAGCTGCCATAATTAGATATATCTTCCTTAACTAAATAAAGACAAAAGAAATACTCCACCTGGGCAAAAAGCTGCCTATCTTCTTCAGGACTGCTCTTCCACACTAGTGCCTCCCATGTTTCAAATTTGAGGTGTGCTGTTGAGTAATATGAAAAGCTTGTGCTGCCTACAGGTGTGCCGTACATGTCAGTGGAGGAGTGCTTACTTCACTTTGGGGCACTTCCAGTGCATGGATTGGATTCTGCTAATTATTTTACTTATTTCTTTTGATGCCTTGGATACAGCAGGAAGCTGAGCTGGCAGAAAGTGGGTCTGGCTGTTGCCTACACGACAGGCTCAGGATGCCAGAGTCCTCCTCCCAGGCCTGCCACTCACCTGTCATGAGTCCATGGACGTATCTCATGAATACTCTGCTCTAACTGCAGATGCAATGGAGATAACGGTACTTTTACAGAACCCTTTGAAATCTCAAAGTGAAGGTGATATAATAAAAGACATGATAAGATGGTCATTGTGTTCCTGGTGATGCACTTTGCTCTGGTGTTAGAGGTATGAGCCTCTTTTGAATAGATCAATGGTGAGTTCATAGTTAAAGCTGCCAGATTTTGTTCCAAAATACACCACATGAAATTCACAGCATGTCAGCAGATAGGTTTGGGTGAAATAAGGCTCTAAAACAGTAACAGTTTTCATCGGAGGTCCTTACGTAGATATATAGTAAACCCCTGTGAAGTGCCACTTGCAGGAGACCAGTTGGTAACTCACAGCGAGCTCTGCTGGATCTAAAAACCCCAAGAGCAAACACCATCTGCTGTCACTGTCATCAAGGGATTTCTCTATATAGCGCACTGACTAGGCATTTTTTCAGGTCTTCTGTCATCCCTGTGAGGTCTTATTCACATTGCCTAATGGAATATGTTTCAGTCTGAAATTCAGGGTGTTTGTAAATGTGATTGAGAGAAGAACTGAAAACTATTGTCCAAACAAGATTGAAAGTGCAAAATTTGTTTTATGGTCTCAAACTCTCTCCAGTCCCTTGAATGAATCTGTTCATGCAGACAGCAGCAGGCACATGCAACTTCGTACACAGATGTAGGAATATGGTTCTGCTGTTTAGAGGGAGTCTGGGAGTTTGCATTGACCTTCTTTGTAAAAGAAAGTTTGAAAACTAGGAAACAAGGAAAAATTGCTAAGGTAAATAAAATCTGACTAGAAAATAGCCTGGACACTCAACTTGAGGTCTACTGTTATCTTGGTACACCAGTGAGTGTTCGCAGTCATTCATCTAATAGGTGATTAGCTATGGTTGCTAAGATGTTGCCAAGAATGCAGGGGAAGCTCTCATCAACCAAAGAAAGGAGATTATGCAATTTTGTTTACTTCTTGCATTCACGATACATTTTAGGAAACAATCCACCAGACAGTTTCTTGCAAAAAAGCCCACCACCCTTTTTAGTATTTCCCATCCTTATTATACTCACTAATCAATGTACTAATGGTAAACAAGCACATGCGGCTCTGTGATATCATAGGAGAAAATCTCAGCTTGTAAAATGTAGGAATTCATAACTCCAACGGTCTCCAACTACAATTGTGACAGTGGGGCAGTCTGACCCATCTGCTACCAGAATGCATGTAGATGCAGGTACTTGATGTGTGCTCAAAGTGCTACCCAAGGGAGAAGTTTCGCTGGAGTTAAATTCAAATAAAGTTAAATTCAAATAAAATGAAAAAAAAAATCAAATAATTTCTGAGCTAGAAGCTAAGAATATCTCTGCTTTCAGTGTGCTGAAAAGGATAGATATAAGTAATGGCCTCAAGCTCGACCAGGGGAGATTTAGGCTGGACATTAGGCTGGACATTAGGCTGGACATTTAGGCTGGACGGTGGGTCTTGAGCAACAAAGCTGGTGAAAGGGCTGGAGAACAGGCCTTATGAGGAGCGGCTGAGAGAGCTGGGGTTGTTTAGCCTGGAGAAGAGGAGGCTGAGGGGTGACCTCATTGCTCTCTACAACTACCTGAAAGGACGTTGTAGAGAGGAGGGTGCTGGCCTCTTCTCCCAAGTGACAGGGGACAGGACAAGAGGGAATGGCTTCAAGCTCCGCCAGGGGAGGTTTAGGCTAGACGTTAGGAAAAAATTCTTTACAGAAAGGGTCATTGGGCACTGGAACAGGCTGCCCAGGGAGGTGGTTGAGTCACCTTCCCTGGAGGCGTTTAAGGCACGGGTGGACGAGGTGCTGAGGGATATGGTTTAGTGTTTGGTAGGAACGGTTGGACTCGGTGATCCGGTGGGTCTCTTCCAACCTGGTTATTCTGTGATTCTGTGATTCTGTCTCTTCCAACCTGGTGATTCTATGATTCTATGATTCTAAGTGTGGCATAAACTGGGCAAAATGTGGTAGATAAAATATGTTACAAAGATGCTCTGGTTCTGTCTCCTTCACAGTCTGTAAGGCTGTCATTGTAATTCCTGTTTATAGGAATTAAAAAACCTAAACATGAAAGATGAGCTTTATTTCTTCTTCATGCACCACCTTCAGCAGTGTTGGAAGCCACTACAACCACACTTATTTTGGAGAAGACACAGAGCAACAGCTGTAAAACTCACTGTTGTCAGTGGCTGACACAGAGCTGTGGATCTGCTGATGTAAAGTATCTGTTTTAATTTGTGGATTTCATATCATCATCTTGGTCGTGACATTTTCAGTATCTGCCACAGCTGGAACTGAACTGGTAATAAGTTCAAAAAGAAAGTTGTTGCTTCTGCTGTATCCGTAGCAGTGCTAGGCACGAAGATGGAGAAAAAAAAAAATTAAACACGGGAGAAAAAAATAGAAGAAGCCAAAGGTACGTGCAGAGAACAACCGACCAGTAAACTTGGGAGCATCACAAATGCAGTGTGAAAAGCTGTCCGTTAGTGCCATCTTGTGGGCCCAGAGCCACCCCCTAAACCAAAGAGGCAAAGATCTTCCCACCAAGGTGCAATCTCACCTCCCCATCCTGGCTTATAGCACAGGGACCTTCCATTAGAGGACAACGCTGAAGGTACAGCAAATATACAAGGCATGATACTCTACCTGGGGCATCTTGAGCAAACAAGATCTGTGTGTTGGGAAGAGGCATAAGCCCAGCATTTGCCTGGGACCCTCTGATCTTGTCTGCCACATCTGTACAGAAACCAAGCAGCAAATTCATCACAAGGCATAAGCAGACTCTTCAAATGTCTAACTACAGTGCTCCTAAAGGCTCATCAGTTGCAGCAATGGTCCAGTTGTCAAGAATTGGTATAAATATATATATATATTGTGTCTGAACCTGTGTAGATGGGAAAGCAGAGATGAATTGCAGAGGCTGAGCGTGGGAGGACAGTAATGGAGGGTGAGTCCCACAAGGGATTGCACTGGGAGTCAAAATGCCTTCCAAGCATCCACTGCAGTTCCATTTAGATTTCCACATGTAGCCTTTACTTTCCCACAAGGAGTCACATGACAGGGTCCTGCAAACACCATGACTAGCAGGAGTCCAATTTCCTACAGTCAGTCTCGTGTCTTGTGGCATGGCTGTGATTTTACCGTGACTTTACTACAGTACTGTACATCTTAGAAATTTATATAGTATTCTGCTAAAGATTTTGAGAAACAATGAATCTGCCGTATCCCTTGGTGTGTTATTTCAGTGGTCAAGCACCTGCATGGTTAAAAAATGCTGTACATTATTTCAGACATCAGTAAGTGTAAGTCTGTACTTCAGATATTGGGTAATCTTGTGCTTTTCTCTATGATTTAAACTGCCTCTGCTAGGTTAAAGCATTGCTAACAGTTAAAAATCTTTTCTGTATGCAATCACAATATTGATGCATCACACTGTTAAATACCCTTTTGTGTAGCCCCAGTACTACAGTAGGAGGTTCTAAAATCTCTCCAGGTACATTTGACTGGAGTAGGGAAGGGAGGAGGCTACCTTTTTCGAAAGAAATCTCTTTCTAACACTGACAGTCCCCAAGGTTACTCTGGCTGAAATCTGTCTCTTCCTATCCACAGATACTACAATTCCCTCATTTATTCTCTACCTGAATTGCCTTCATTTTTTCTCACTTCCTATACTCTTCTCTTTCAGGTCTGTACTGTTCTGCCAGCTGTAGCTATAACAACTGACCTAGTTACCAGTTTTACAGGAATTAAATGCTAATGTTTATAACTAAGTTAAAAAGGTTACACAGAATTTTAAAAAAGTATTTATTTCCTTATCAGGTAGATGAGGCTGAGGAAACTGAATATAAACATAATGATAAAGTAAGCATTTTGCACAAAGCAGACTCTTAACCTGGTGTATGTTGCCAGCCTTGTAAATGAGAAAGTCAGATTGCAATGAGTGACAGATGTGGAGTAACTAAACCGTGCAGTTTCTTGGCAAATTTATATACAGTATGACATTTGAGATATATTCAAAAATGTGCTCACCTAGTGAAGGCATCCCAACTGAAAGATCTCAGGTCTTTGCAAGAGTTAAACTCTCACTGCTTTCAGTGCTACAACAGGATACAGTTCTATAAAACTAGAGGCATTCTTGTGTCTGTTTTGTAGTAATGTTTACATTTTACAGAACATGGCACTTGAAATATTAACAACATAGTTATGACCTTCTTATTTCAGCAGATGTCTGCTGACTTAAAATCTGGGTCTGTTTTTAGAGCTATTTAACATGTTTGAGATTTATAAGAGTATGCATCTTTCATCCTACCGAAGTGCTAACAACCTTGAACTTTGCTTAAGTGGAGTGTGTTGCATTGTCTATTGCATAAAATTATATCCCTCTACAAGTAAGCAGGAGTTAGAGCAAGGAGCATCTATCACAGCCAGTGAATTTCATCAAGCATATCAGGCCACTGTTTATACCTCTACACAGAAAGTAATTTTGCCTCTATTAATATCCAGGCCTGCATTCACTTGAAGCAAAATCTAGAACTTGGAATTGAATGCAGCTGAATGCAAGGATTTTGGCACAACTGTCAACTCATGTGATGATACAAGTTGATCAGGTGATAGATGTATGAGGAAAAGTAGATATATAGGTATCATCCTGCCATAAAGTGCTAGTACTCTCTTTTGGCCTAAATTTAGTCTTTCTTCCCTATGAAAAGAGTGAAAAATCACTCAGCCTTTCAGGTACCTTCCCACACAGGAAAAGAGCTGGAGAAGCGAAATTGTATTGATATGTATAAAGGTGTAACTCCAAAAGAAGTTAGTAAGAAAGCTGTGTTGGTTAGGTGAGTACAGAACTGCTGGATAAAAGTGCAGCTTCTCATATTAGTGGGGGAAGAACCCTAAATAGCTTCATGAAAAGCATAATCCTTTGCTAACCCCCTCACAGCACGGTCACTTTCCCAATGAATCCACTGCCAACAGTGAAATGTGCACCTGGCAATCCTAACACCATATGTCAGGATCTGTGCTAAGAGATGTTAATTTAAGTGATTAAGGATTAACAGCTTGGCCAACAGGTGCACCTTCATGTGGACTCTATCGTTAAGTCAAGCATTCACCTAGAAAATATCTCTTAACAAAGAACATTGATGAAGAAAGCAGACAGTAGCTTCATACAGTCAGCACATCTCTTTCCTTTCTAATTCAAGTGCACCCAACTGATAGGGAGTGCATACGCTATGGTATAACAGCATCTAAATTCTGACTGGAAGGGTTGGAATGTTGCATAAAACCTCCAAGGGGTGTTCACAGGATGGGGTCTTTGATGTCCACTAACAAGTAAAACCCTCAATCCTAATCTTGGATATACCAGCTTGAATCTGAAGTTATTCCTCTGATTAATGTCATGGAGAACAGAATGTGCCCTGCAGCTGCTGGTTTTCTTCAGTAGTCAATAACAATTTATCATGAACTTCAAAAGGAACAGAAACGAAGTCAACATAATTTTTAGAATGCACCTCTTCACATTTGTACAATATTTTAAACGAAAAGCTATGTACAGACTTCCTGGGCTGGAAGGTACTACTGGATAACAAAGACCTGTTTTTGTGAAAAATATGCCTAGCTGTTAGCATGCTGTAACGCATAACCGTTATTATACATGTAATTATTATAATTGATCCAGTCATCTGCACACTGATATTCTGGATTAGGCTGGGTGTATGGATGATGATAAACTGTTTCTTTTCCCAAGAAATAAGATGGAGCAAGTCTCTGCAGAACAACAGCACTGAACTGGTATGTCAGCTTCCTTCGAATTTTGATGATTTCACCCGTTCTTCCGTAATTCCTTAGTGCTCTGGCCATTTTCTGATACGTCATGATCTTGCGGTTTCCCTTTCTTTCTCCCCACAGCTCTGCAAGTTTCTCCTTGTTTTTGGAGACAAACTGGAAGACACCATTGGGCTTATCCACCCACTGGATACAGTTTGCCATAGCAGGATCATACAGAGACTCATGGAGGTACTCAAACAGTCGAAGTTTTTTTCTACCTATTGAGAAATAAAGTACAAAAGGTCAGAACAGAACTCATACTTACTTTGAAAGATGAGCACTTGTCATATTTCTGGAAAAGATCTTAGCGGTAATTCTAAAAACCCACTACAACTTAAAAGATCATTATAAACTATTCAATGGAAGACCCACAACACAAATGGGATGATAGTTCTGAAACAGAGAGATCTATGTTGACAGAAAGGGATTTGATCGTTAGCTTTTCAAGAGCAGGTTATCTGGGGATCATGACAAATGTTTGGTGACTTCATTGTGTGGTAGATCTCAGAAGCCACTTCCAGAAGTTTTCATACACATGCAGTGCAGATCAAGGAACCCTCTGCAGGAATTTACATCCTCAGACATTGCAGAAAAGAGATTTGTGAGAGCAAGTCTGAATGTTTTTTAATAAACGCTTTCCCTACTTAATCAAAAGAGAAAGATTTTGAGATGACTCAATTTTGTCAGGTTTGCTTCAGGAATGTTTTGGGGAAGCAAGATAATCTCTGATACAAGAAAAAGTGAGTGGATGAGCAGGAAGAACAAACTAGTTTTGAACTATAAATCTCATCTAGTCAATAAGGAGCTAGACCTTCTGGTGTGCTGTAGTGTTCTAAAAAGGTGCAGAAGTGTCAACTTGCATACCGATGCAGAATAAAGCAAGCTCAGTACTGCACTATTTATCAGCTAACTAAGTGCTTCTCCCTACAGGTTCAGCTTTCAAACTTAAGCTTACTCTTGAGGCTTATTTAATTTCACTTGGGTCTTGTATATCCCTCTCTCTGAAGTACTTCCAGTTCCCTTCACAAAGCCAAGGCTGACCAAGAAGCTGCTGTAAGGAGGAAGAATTTAAGATTATGAGACAAAGAGGAACATTTTGCAGAAAGGGGAGTCTATGCAGAAGAACAGCTTCCACTTTAACCAAAGTGGAAACAAGCAGCTGCACCTAAAGTTCATAATGTCTTGCCTTGCACTTCTATTTAAAACTAGGAACGGCGGAAAAGTGCCAGTTGCTAAGGAACACTGAGGTCAAGCCAAGACATCTGTTAGGGATGACAGTAATTCTGCATCTGGTGGTAAGGAAAGTGGAGAGAAGTGACAGACTAGGAAGGAGAAGGGCCTAAAATCAGAGGTACTTTCCAAAAATCAATAAAGTTTCATTATCTAAATAAAAATTGGCATCTGACTAGAGGTACATATTCTACTAGAAAAACAAATAGTATTACCAAGAAGCTTAAAAGCAAACTGGTGAAGGATACCACCTGGTCGCAGTAAACCTCCTTATGTCCCCTCCAACCCAAATTATCCTATAAACCTATGAACATAAGCTAGAACAAATAAGCTCAGAGGTAAATCTGCAAACAACTGTGGACTGAGTCTCCGCTGGAAAATGATAATGTAACCATGTGTGCAGCAGCATCTGATTTCATGCTCTCTGTCCTCTTAGTTCAGCTGTCATTTCTGCCCAATCTTTTATTTCTAGACACATCATCTCTGGCTGATCTCTTGGTCCAAGAGGACTTACTCACTCTTATGTGTTAGTGCAGCTGTGCTTCTAGAGCCCAGCTGTTATCTCCAAATGCTACACAATGTGGATGCACCAGTTAGTCCTGGAGCAGCCTAATTCTCTTAGAGTGTATTTCATTCAGATACATTTCTCAAGTACCTGTCTTTGTTGTCTCCACTCACCAAGCTTAGTGCAGATCATGGAATGGTCTTGATGTGCATGAGCTGGACTCCTTTCAGAAGAAATCTAACTCAAAGATGCTTTCCAGAAGAGTATCAAGTCACTGCAGCTTTCAGAACTTGCAGCCAGCTTAAAGATTGCCCTAAATAAAGCCTTCTGAAACACTTCAAGCACAGAGTTTGGATCCTCAATACTGATTATTTCACCTACAGATCTATTCCACAGTACTTGCTGGTATACCAGAAACCTCTCATGTGTCAATAAGAGGCCAAGAGGAATGAATTTATTTAGGTATAGTGGAAATAGTCCCCCAAATCACCGTTTCTGGCAGGAATATCACTATGGACACAAAGAAACCCATAAAAGGATAGAAAAAACTCCCATAAGAATAGTTAGTCATTCTGAAAATTTATGCATCATGGCCTTCTGGAAAGCAAATTAATCATAATATAAAAGAAATACGAAATGAAATTTAACAGAGCAGTAACAACTAAAGGTGAATTCAGATACTGACAGGTAAAACTCGCCAGTGCCGCACTGCATAAGACTGCATTTCTGGATTGAAAAGTTTTCATGTGCAATGGTGAATTTCATGTACTAGAAGTACAGAACTTAAAAGGAGAGGCTACTCTTCCCATCATCCCAAGGAATTTGTAGTAGTAGTAGTAGTAGTAGTAGCAGCTATTAAGCAACAGAAACCACAGTGTTCAGCATCAATGGGAAGGGATGATAACAAAAACTGACACCATGTGGTTGAAGTTGAGGGAAGGGGATTTCAAAGAGCAGCAAAACCAGGAAGCTACTCAAAAAGACCACATGGTCAGAAGTAAGTACAACAGTTCAGAGTGGAAGCTGTGTAAATCTCATCTAGCAGAGTCATAGAAAAGATGCCAAGTCCCAAATCAAAGACAAAGAACGAATACAATGAACGAATGAAGTACTGTAATGACCAATGTCACCCAATCTATTTTTACAAAATTGATAGCTACTCAAATAAAGCATAAAAAATAGCTATAAAAATGCATAATGGAAGTGTCAAAAGCTAAGAGGCAATTTGAAAATTAAACAAAGAAAGGCATAAAATCAGGTGCAAAAATATTCATGTATGTGAATGACCTTCAAGGAAATCTCTCATTGTTGGACTACATGAACTAAAATAAGTTATTAAAGAAGATAAAGATGTTATTAATAGCTACATTTACTGCTCTTCATTAGACTTCATCTCAGATGATTTGGAGTGAAGCACATCTCTGGTTTGCTTTTCCACATACTAAATAAGAGGACAGAAAAAGATGACAACAGATTTATCTTGCCTTATGAGATTTAGCAGATAGGAATTTAACATTAGAAGTTGCATTCTAGCTACTATAAAATGTTAGCTTATTTTTTCCCATTAAAAGTAAAAAAATTGGAAAAAGAGAAAGAATTACTCTCCAAGATGTTTTTTGAAGTGACACAATGAACATATCAAGATAGGCTCTTTCTACTCACCTTTCCCTGCTTTTGGCTGGCCAGCAGCAGCATGCATCACTTGGCTTTCTGGAGTATTCTGCAGCGTATGGTAAACAGTCTCATCTGCATAAAAATCTGTGGCACTGTTCTTCAAGAATTAAGACAACAAAGGGTTACTAATAAAGTACATTCACTGAGGAAAAAGAAACTTATAGTAATTAATTGCCCAAAGTCTTCAAAATGCAACCTTTTATCACCTCACCCACGGAAGACTTTTCTCAGCCACAAAGGCATCCAGTGTACCATACCGGTAACAAGCAGCACCCATTTATGCCCAATTGGAAGGACTGCCCACGAAATTAAGAGGGGAAAAATAGAGTAACTGACTCATTCTGGACCTTCAACCCTTCTTCTGGAAGCAGAGGAGGAACAGCAGACTCTGTTTCCAGAGTTCGTAAAAGACAAGGGCCACAGTAGCCCCTACAAACTCTGTAGTTCCCCTGTCATATTGTTGCTAATGTGCTGGTTGAAAATGGACGTTTATGAAATCTATTTACCTGAAATTCTCTCTCCTGCAGTGTTAATTTTCCATTGCTCATGAAGCCCATACTCTTAGTGTTTTTAAGAATGAATATAGACTCTGGAGGCTGAAGCTGAGCTTAGAGTCCACATAATACAGCATTCTTAAAGCCAAATGCTGAGTAAGAAATCAAAGGTGTGGTACTTTCTCACAGGGGCAGAAGCTATGCAGAGGCTGGCAGTTGTTCTTTGCCTGTTCCCAGGTGATAGAAACCATTCCCCTTCTGTCCTAGTAGGTTTGTTTGTTACTTGTCATATTGGGTGATGAACCACAGAGGAGCATGAATCCTAGAAAAACACTACTAAACACGTTTTCCAAATATTTCCCGAGGCAGTTTCATCTGAGTCATTCCTGCCCAGACTGAATTTCTGTTAGAGTTAGCATAACTATTTGCCTTAGAAATCACAAATGCGCAGCCAATTTTCCATTTACGTCTGGGTCTGCTAGTGGTAATCGTTTCACTTACAACCACATTTCTCCAGCTATACCCTTGGTCCTCCGTAGATGGTGCTGCAGAGTAGCTGGGACTTGATCGGCAGTGGTGGTGATGGTTGATCATAGTCAGACAATTTTTATAACCTGAGAATCAGGAGAACGGAGCAAAAATTGAGTAAATGCAAGGGAGAGAAGAAGAGAAAAAAAACCCAGTGGCAAACAGCCTAATGTGCTGCTGGATCTGTCAAAAGCATTTATCCTATGGCTGCCTTCTAGATAATAAATCCTTCAGAGCCAAGATGTCGTATCAGTAAGTTATCCAACATAATCTGTACTGTTACTGCTAATCAAACCCTTAGGCTGGTTTTGTTTGTCTTCACAATGGAATGCAATATTTGTTAAGATAAAATGTCAGATATTTCACAGTATCGTGAAATAGTTTGGTTAATAGGAAAAGGAGGGCCAAACAGATCACCAAACAATGAATGGGACAATTATAGACTATTATAATGCATGTATCAGAAAGCAGAAGGGAATGGCACACAGTTCTTTTGCAGGCCATTAATACAACGTGAGTCAGAGTCTCTAATCCAAGTGAAGGAGCATCAGAGTATCTGAAAGATGAACACAGAAGGAACCCAGTTCCTTAGGATGTTTAAAAGAAGCAGAGGAGAACAGTGCACTGAAGCACGTTCAATAAATTACACACTGCAGGTTGTCAGAAGAAGATTTTTGAGGGTGCATCTACTGAAAGTGGAAATGCAAGTGCAGCTGTGGAACGTACTAAGCACTGAGTTGCAAGTGTTTAATACCTCTCTTCTGCACATCAGATACAGGAAGATTGCAAGTAATTATACATAGTGGGTTCTTCAGCATGTGCAAATTACTTGTCCAGTGGAGACAAAAATTTACTAACAACAGATGGAGATAAGGCCTAATTGGTCTTATTTACATTTCAGGATATAACAGATAACTTGTAAATAAACTTCCTTGTATGAAATGCATTCTACACAGAAGACAGTAGATATTTTGTTCTGGACTTAGAAGGTTTGTAATATAGCCTTCAATTTTACTTTCCTTTCATTTCTATTTACAATGTAAAGCATCCAACGCAGATTTTAAATTTTATAGTAATTTAACTGCCAAAACCATGCCCAAACTGGAACAATGTATAGCTTGCCTGTATTTTAAGTTTTGTATAGTAGAACACTTCTAAGGCCAAAAAATCACTTTTCTATTCATTATCCAGAATCCAACAATTTTTTTCTGCATATATAAAAAAATAGAATCTATATTTTAGTGTAAAAAAGCAATTGCAGAAATTTATTTCATCAGTTGGGTTCTTGGTACTTTTTTCCTTTATTTTTCACTGAAATTCATTGTTATATGAGTGTATTCACAGCATAACAGAGGGGTATTTTTCAGCTGAAACATTAAAACTGGAAAATGGTTGTTGCACTGCTGTCATATATCCTCTGATTATAGGAAAGCTGAACTCAATGCACCTCGGCTATTACTAGGAGGAAGGTAGAGGGGGATTGTCCAAAAGTTTCCCTGCGCTGTCTGTGACAGGGAAGATGGATGCCACACTGGGCAATGCTAATGGAGGGGCAGAAACCCTCCAAATATTCTTCCTTCTTTCCATCTTCCCATCAGATCCCTCTGCTATCCATTAATCCACCTTTGGGAAATTACTTTTCCACCTATGTGCTTCAAGATGTACTTTCCTGTAAAAATACAAAGTAGTAAATCAAACGAAACAATGGTCATTTTTTTTTTACCTGGTGAATAATGCATTTCTCTGTCAGAGTGCTGCTGTAGTACTTCTAGTGCATCTTCAAAAGCCTGGCCCAGTACGTCTTGGTCAGGAAAACTCTGCAAGAACATTTTTCTGTCAGGAGCCAGAAAAGACCAGGCTGGTCCTTTCAACTGTCAGTCAGAAAATTCCAAATAAATACAGTGATAATATAGAATGCACATCCTCCTGGAAAACGTATCTTGCAGGCACTGAGGCATTACCATCATCGTTTACTATTGTGAGAAAGTTCTCACTCCTTTGAGAAGTCTCTTTGAGGTCAATGGGACAACTCACATGGGTAACATTACTCACTCGTGCAAATGTTTCAAGGTTCATTTCCTTAATTTGCAGCAGAAGTTTACATAAAGGGTGTTTCTGATATTGGAGTGTTTTATAGTATGTAATACAGAGGTATGTATCACTTGTGTAACATAATTTATGAAGCCAAAATTATCATTCAATAACATTGACATGACATGCACAAGTTATGAAGTAGTTAGGCAGAGAAAATATTATACCAGGCCAGTATAGGAAACCAGGTGTAGATTTCCAGAAAACTGTTCACTGTCATTTTAGGACAACTTATTCTAAAAAGCTGTAACTATACCCTGGGTTCTGAGTTTGCCTGATAGTTTTCTGTAGCATATTTGAAGCACTTGGTGATGGAAGACAATAAAGGCACTTCAGACTTACCATTATTTAGAGACCAAAATTTGAATCCTGTTTAAAATAAACAATAGTTTTAAATTGTATATTTCAAAATAAACAATAATTCTTTCAGTATAAATAAAATTAATTACATGAAATATCTTCACATTATTTCCAGTGATGGAATAAAATATATTTAATAATACAGATTAAAGTATTTTAGGACTGGGAAGCGGTATTTTAATGAAATTACATACTTACAACATTGTATTTTGGGGGTTTAACTATTTTTCATTACTGAAGTTTCCAGTTTTACTGATAGTGAGACTTTCAAATTATTGTAAACATATATTTTACAAACATTATGAAGCAAAAATGTGTTATTGTTGACAGACAATCTTAGCACAGCTAATAACTTCCCAAAGAAAACACAGATCTGAACAAATCCAAGTGTTTCAGTCCTTTTTCTTTTCAGACATTGTTGAAACAAACTTAGGGCTTTTTTCCATAATGAAGCCTATGACTGTATAAGATTATATGTAAACTCTGAGACTAATTGTGAGATCTAGAAGCAAATTTGATTGTTTAATAAGCAGTGAAAATATTCACATTTTTGATCAATTTAACATGGAATTTATTCCTTATACAGATTTACTTAGAAACAATTTCTTAGTACTTCTTTTTTATTTGTTACAGGTTGATTTGTTATAGATTATAATGACCAGGTTTTGTTGCCTTGCATTTTTTTCCTGTTCTTATTTACATTATTGTTCCAAAATTGCAAAAATAGTAAGAATTGTAAAAATAATATTAATGATGATAATAATGTATTCATCAATATTTTACTCATTAAAGGCTTGATTGTAATCTATTGAGAGTATAGGAAATTTTGTCAGTAATTTCAGCAGATGCAAAATTGGTGTCTGACATTTTAAAAAGCAAAGAAGAGACAAGATGCATAAACATAAATACAAACGAGAAAGAGTTGTATTCAAGTCTCACCAAGAATGTTCTAACCTGGTAATTATGCCTTAGATAAGTATTTTCTAAAGTGCTATCAAAATTTGTAAAAGCTTTTTAAAATCTTAATGACCAAGCAAATATGGTGAATTCCTGGTGATTCAGTACATTGACATCCCTGAAGTCGATGGCATTATTCTTTTTGACTTTAGTTCAGCAAGTATTTTGATAAACCCATCTAATTTTATTCTAACCAGAGTGGGCCACATTAATGCAATGGTGGCCACAGGTTCTTGGGGTGCAGAGCTGTAGAAATTAAAGGCGTGAATCTCCTTTGTAAAGATCCTCACTTAGTATTCCCCTAATACTAAGTAACTCACTTTCCTTAAATTGCTTTTGTCTAACACAAACTCCAAACTGATGCTTGGTAACCTTGATGGAACATCTACAATCGCTGTTCATGCCTTTCAAAGCCTAAAAACATATAAGTATCATCAAGGTACTGTTGAATAGTCATATGATTTACATAGCTGAATTCATACCATGAAAGAAAAAAAATCACACCTTAAGTAAGTATAAAAAAAAGTCTGAAGACTTACCTAGAGTTTCAACCACACACGCAACACAAGAAACTGCTTGGTTTCATAAATAAATGAAAGACTGAGTTCCCACAGCAATGGGCTGGCAAAGGGGTTGCATTAAATAGCTGATTTTAGGGAAGTGTTTTGTCTAGGGATTTTTCTGAGAGTAAAGGTATAGTACTGCTAGCATGGCCCCTCATTCTGCACAAAAGAAGGGTGATTTATACTAATCTAAATTAAAATTTAATGTTTTAAATATTGTCCAAGGCATGCAAACTCTAGGCACTGAGAGAGATTCCTTTTGGCTATGGCACATCCTAATAAACCCATCACTGGTATTACGTGTCTAGGGCAAAAATCTACATCCCTCATCTGTTCCATATAGACTGCAGCGGGCCTTGACGTTTTAGCTGAACCTTCTGCTCAGCTCAGTGTAAGCAGCAGACCAAACCAGACTCCAAAATAAGTGTTTGAGGGAGTCTCAGAACTCTGCTTCAAAGCTTATGTTTCTAGCCCAGGCCCAGCTCTAGAGCATTTACTAAAGCATTCAGTAAAGATTCACTGTAGTCACTGAGTTGCCACACTCTTTCTGAGCAGCTACAAGCCCTGATGTTACATCCTACAGGATAAGAACTCTATGTTTTTCAGTACAAAACCTATTGCTGACATAACCTATGCTGTGCTGTACCTCTTTGCAGACAACTCTTTCAGAGGCTGATCTAACACAATTTCCTCAGCATTTGCCGTGAAGCTGATGTAAAATAGTGATTACTTCTTACAATGTTTATCTATACTCCCTCAATCAATAACCATAGCCATAGTCATAGATTAGCCTGACTGTGAATGCTGAGTGGAAGCAATCTGAAACCAGTGTTAACATCAACTATTATCTGCTGGTTTCTGACACAAGCTGGCTTTTAAAAATTTGTACCATGAAGTTTTAGAAAGCATTTTGTTTAGTGAAACATATTAACACATGTATGTAGCTTTTTGGAACTACAGGTTCTGTTATGTGGTACTTCTCTAGCATGACTTGGCTTGAAAAGGAAAATTAACCGGCAGCTGTGCTCTTAAAACATCAAAATGTGGCTCAGCACTGAATTCTAGGCCAATATATCATTACATAACTAACTTTCTTTCCACATACAGTTAACTTTACTTTGTAGTACAGAAAGCATAGGTTTCATGGTTCAGTTCTTTCCCGAAGTAGAAGTATGTATCAGATTTATAACTATGAATTAGCTTCAAGGTTCCTCCGGGGTTCCTTTCTGATAAATTATGTGCTAACAGGCTCTCTGATGATGCAAGCTGACCTGCTTACACTTACATCTCTGCCTGAAGCTGGGCAGTTACTGTTCTGCCCTCCTGTGCTCCTCACTTATCTGGGCCATGAAACTGCAGAGGTGGCCCCTGCAGAGGAGGTTAGGGCTGTCCTGTGCTGGTCACAGCTAATTCCAGCTAGCTCTGGAGAAAACCCACCACGTGACAAAGCAGACCCCATCAGATGTGTGCGTCACCTCTGTGAAAGCATACTGAGAGGAAAGGGCAGAAAATGCCAAAGGTGAGAAGACAAACCTGGGAAGGAACACAGGAGGGAACAAAGAGAGAAACAAGGGTGTGAAGGGTCAACAAGGTCAAAGGAGTTGGAGGTGTTCCATGACTGAGCAGGTACATCCCAAAGGGACTGTGGCTTATGGAAGGCCCACAATGGATCACAGGAAACAAGTAAGAAGGAAGCAGCAGTGGAAGAAATGGGTGAGAAATAAGGAAAGGCAGAGAGAAACTTGACCCTAGTCCCCTGTCCCCATCACCTCACTGAAGGGACTGAGCGTAACCTGAGAGATAACAAGAGGGGAGGAGATGTTGAGTGGATGTGCAGCTGAGCCTGGGAAAGGGGAAGGAAAGATTTTTAATGTTTGTCTTCTTTCCTTCCCAATACCCAAATCAGCAACTAAATATATTACGGCAATAAATTAAGTTAAATTCCCAATGTGTGGGAGCAGCTGTGTGGGAGTGGCAGCTGGCTGGGTCCAACACACCCCAGTAGTGAAAGAGGGTGAAGGTTGAAAGATTAAAGCTAATGGTTGGAAGACCATTAAAACTATCAATCTTCCCAAACCAAAATGCTTCATCAGAACATTTTTATTTCAGATAAGAGGCTACTCCACTAGACAGGTCAGCAAAAGTCTAGTTTTCAGAGGAGATGGGAAGATGCACAAGCACACAACAAGAGCTGTCTTGATAGGATAGATTTAAACTCTGTAACCTGTTTGTACATTATAACTTTGGCCTGTCACAAGCTCAGAGAGGGCTCAGGGTACCTCTCTGGAAGAGTAAGAGCCTGTAAGAGTTCAGAAGAGGCAGAGTATGCTACAGCTCAGGACATAGTATCAGCTAACACTGACTACTCACTCCTTGCTATTATAGGAGAAAGCCTGCTTTGATTTTTGCGTTGCATGGGAAGATGGATTCCAGATACAAGTCGGAGAAAGAGAACTTACTATTCTCATTTTAATGTCTTGAACAATTGACGTGCCTGATATAAAAATTTGAATATCAGTTAGAAACCACAACATTAAGCTCTTCTCCTTCCTCCATGTTTTAAAAATAAACTTCAAACAACAGTTTGTTGGAACAGATTGTTTAAGTTTCAGAACTTTCCTTCATCCTTGCTTGGCACTCAAAGCCAGTTCATAGTAATAGTACAGAAGAAGCATTTTCACCTCTCTTTGAAAAAAAGACAGAACTAAATAATGTATTACAACACTTGTTGGAGGACTCAAGAAAGCATAAGGATGCTTGCATAATGCACTGTTCAAATGTAGAATAAAAATCAGTCTCTCTCTTCCTAAAGGAATGCAAAATGGTTATTTTTCTCAACATGCACTTGTATCTTTCTCAGAGTCTTTTTGAATGTCAGACAATTGGTAACTGCCCAAATAACACAGATAGACCACTCACATTAGAAGACACTTCATAGGAAAAAAAACAACCCAACTAATTGTAGAAATCATTCTGTTCCAGGGAGTCATTTGTCCATACAGAACAGGTGTGTATCAGCTCAACAGTCTTGAGAAAATCAGAAACTAATGAATGTGACAGCCACAGAAAGCTTCTGTGCTTACATACTTGTTCTGTCCCTTGACAGAACCTTTTGCCATCCCTCTTCTAATCATGCAGCTCTGTAATAAACTTTGTTGTGAATCCTCATGGGTGTAGGTTCACAGCAATGGCACAAGTGAAGATGCTGTTTCCCTGAAAGTACAAGGATTGAGAGATAACCTGCTTGTGGTCACCACTGTGGTCTAACAGTGTTGAGCAGTGAACTTTCAAATCTCTGTTATTATGATGCGTCTGGTCCTCTCCACTCAAGGTTCAAAACAAACTGAGAAGTTTCTGACAGCAAGGAAGCAGCCTTTTCTCTCACAGTAAGAACAAAGATCACCACATGGAGTGCTCTGTTCTTTTACGTGTAGAACGTGGTGATATATATTCCACAATGAATCATTCTGCAATATGAACTTCAAATTAGCAGGCTCAGAAAAATGCCTGAATTCACATTCCCAGACCTGGAATACAGTGAAAACTCTCATTTAAAAAAACCCAGACACCAAACAAGCAGAAAAAGGAAATAAATGCTGCTTAGTACCAGGCTAAGTACTATTGTTTACCATTATTTTGGTCAGATAATTTAGTGTAGAATACATACAGGAAAAAATCTGAAAGGGGACATAAAACCAAAAAAGATCCCAATAATGGCACCATATCATATAAGCAAATCAGATGATGAACCTGGGTCTAACAATTCCATTTTTGGAGGAAAACTTCAGTTTATGCATTTCAACAAACACAACCCTTCATTCAAATCAAGAAGGTACCATAAGTTCAAATTCTTCACTTGCCTTACAAAGAGTTTTACAAGTGTCAAACTCTGCAATCCAAAACATAGACTTTTACTATAACTGTTGGAGTTATAGTACTGATTCCCTAGCTGACAGAAATAGGTATAGAGCCATTAAAGCCAAAGGAACACCGATGGTTTGTACAGAGTATCTGGCTCATAGTTGCCACTAGTATTATTTTCAGTACAGTAAGGGGAAACTTGCTGTGCCAGCACTAATGTTGCACATTCTTCCCCAGCTTCCTGATTTGTTTTAATTCTTTGGCTAACTTATAAAGCATTACAGTTCATTAAATAGAGAGAGTGGTATTTTTCCATTTTAATCCTTATAAGAACTCTTTATAGTTACTTACAGGGCAATATTTTTTTAAAAAGAGCCCAGCCACTATCTCCAAGCATATCTTACGCATGAAGATTTTTCTCTTCTTAAGAAAAAAAAAAAGATATTGAAAATGTTTTGCAAGTTGAATTTTAAGCCTAAAATGAGCAATTATCTCAATCAGACTAATTTTCTGAATTTTGAAAGTGAAACCTTTGCATACCATATTGGGATTCCCATCTCAGAATCAGGTTTTTAATTTTAATATTCCTTTAGAATATTTTACTTTTAAAATGCTTTAATCCTTTTAGTGTTAATAATTTGCTAGACTTCACAGGTCCAAAGAAAAAATCTCTTGCTATTTCTTAAGAAGATTCTCTCATCTTAGACTATTTCAGAATTATATGCGTTTATGTTAATGTAAAGGATATAAATGGAACCGTTGATATGTTTGCATCTTAATGTTTTTCTCTTTTAAGAACTTACGCTCCAATATTAAAAGGTACATTTCCTTGACTAGTTTTACATCTGTAACATATTCCACTTAGAACCATCAAAGTTTCAGTCATAAAACTAGGTATTAGGATAAATCTTTGCAGAGGTTAGGTCTAAACATTAATTACCTCTTCTGGGGCCTAAAAAGAGAAGTGAAGTGCAGCACGAAGGCTAAAGCTGCATGAGTGGGCAGATCAGCTTTCAATGGAAAACCCACATCTAAAGCCCCCAATTTACAAATCAACCCAATATATTGGACAAGTTGTCTGTGTCAGCAGAGCTTCTTGGGAAGCTGCTTCTTTGACTCCATATAAACAAAGGAAGTGACTTTCTGCTGGGAAGCCCCTTGAAGACAGAAAACCAGAAACCACAACAGAAGCACAAGGAACTAATAACAAAAAGCACATTGGGGGGGAAAAAAACCCAGCTGTAACTAAAAGAAGATTTTAAAGTGAAATATGAAATAATTACTTTGATTAATGTACAGGTATAATAAGTACACCCTTAAATAACAGGAGAACAAAAATACTTGTAAGTCAATAATACTTCAGTGGAAAACTGTCAGAGTAAGACAGGAATAACAAAATGAAAGCACTTCATAAGATAAAGAACAGATAAAGAAAAGACTGTCATTAAGAGGTGAGCTTAATAAGGGTAAAAATGGAAGTATTTTACTTAACAAGAAAGCATCTAGAGAGAAGAATACAGTATTTTAATAGCCCTTACTGGTGAAACTAGGGGAGCCAAATAAAAACTAATTACTTTCCAAGTAAGTGAGCTACTTGTGGAAGGAACATGCCTTTAGATTCAAAAGGCATTTAGATAATTCAGGATTAATTCATTACCCCATTTCAGTCCCATTCCCCCTAAATCATAAAGGTGAGATTTGACAAATACTAAGACTTGGTGACAGAGCTTTTTGAACACTGAAGAATGTCTGGAAGAACATGTGTCCATTTTGAAAAAGTTGATAAGATACAATAGCTACTGTAGCATCTGCAACCATATTAGAATGTAGAAACCCTGTCTTTCCATGGTGTAGGCTTATGGCCAGGTCAATGAAAAGCAGACTTTACAATTTAGGTACTGAAATACACATACTTTAGATGTCTCCAGAATGCAATATTTTACTCTTCTCTGAGGATTCTAGAGGCAGCTTTGTAGTTCAGAATCAAACCAGCAGCTGCAGCACCATGCAGGAAAGTAAAATCACTTTACCTAGCTAGTAAGAAACAGACTGTCTGAAATCCCAGTCCCTTTTTACTTTTAAAGCCCCTCTGGGAAATAGGACAGTGGTGTGCATGCTGCCTGAATGACTGCAGCGCTGCCCCAGACAGCAGTGATGTGGATTCTGTTGCCTCCTTGGTTTCAGGAGTTTGACGTCATGTTCTCTGCCATTCAGGCAAAGGCCCTGAACAGTTGACCTGTTAGTTGAATTCAGGCTACGACACTTTTTCACCTTGAAGCTGTGCCTCAGTGGACATCTAACTTTGAATCTCCACTAACCATTGAAAAAGTTGTTTCCAAAAATCTTATTTCCAAAGCAACCATTCGAGCCACTGAACTGCAACAGTAAAAAGTGGTAGCTCTTTCTCACATTTTAAAATGAAGTGTCTGAAATCAAATGAGATGAAAGGTCTTTCATTAGTGGTAGGAATGATCTAGAAAAAGCTGCCAGCTTGGACGATGCAGGGGAACTCAGACACGAAAAAAGTGCAGCACATCTGAATCCTGAGCAGCATTAGGAAGATGGAAGGCACTGATCTAATCAGACTGGGTCATTTGTTGATATGCATAAAACCAGCATTGCACCTTCAACCTGGAAAAAATTAAGTGGGGATGGCAGAAATCTATTAAGTTGATCTTAAATTACAGAGTATGACTTAAGATAAACTACAGTTCTAATACAGTCCTTGTGTTAGAAGGGACACCACAGGAGGCAAGTACTCAACCTGTAAAGGATACATACATCACATGACAAATTGTTGATTTACAAAAGACATCAGTTATTTACAGGATGTTGCAGAAACTAAGAAAAAAGAACTTTAAAAAAAGAAATAGGAGGACAAACTACTCAGGGCTAATAAATATGGGTATATTATTGAATTTCTTAAGCCATAAATGTTTGGGGAATGCCAGGATGTTACACATGGTGACCCTTAACATGTTTTTGCATTACATTCAGATGTCTAATTATCTAGAGATCTTGAAAGACAACTGCAGAGGTATTGATGAAATTAAATGCTTACAGAATTAGGCAACTGCAGAACTGTGCCTTCTAGCTCAGGTTGTATAAGAGTGCAAAACCATTGCCTGATTATAATACTTGCAGGTAGAGCCTAGAAACAAATCTCAGGGAGCTGCTATTTGAGAAAAGAAAACATTCTCAGAGTATATATAGGCCTTCTAAGAAAACCAATAAAAGCATGTGTGGTTGCTGGCTGCACTGCAAGAACTTGGAATTGTTGTGGGGGACTAATTTTGTGTTCAAAAAACAGAGTATGTAGGTACTGCAAAGTGTGTTCCACTTTAGCTGTGAGCTGGGGGAGGCAGCATTTAAGAACAAGACTTAAGAAGACAAGAACGGTTGAAATGACTAACATATCTGCTTCCATTATTTTTTTATTCTGACCTTCATATAAAAAAAGCAGAATAATTTTTGATAGCTATTATCAAGCCGCAGAACAGGTTGACTGTAAAGGACCCACACCAAGGTTTTGGATATGATCATGATAGTTACCACAAACCAGATGTAATTAGAAATAAACAACAGAGAATCGATCAAAAAGGAACAGAAGGCCTTAGAAATTGTGTAGCAGATAAAAAAAAAAACCAAATGGAATACGTAGAAGACCTATAGCAGATTTATATAGAAGCAAATACTATAAATGTAATGCAATCCTAATGTTTTTAAGACAAAATACATACCAGGTTCAGGGAGACATACCATGTAAGCATCTCCTGAAGGACCACATCTGCAGCTGTTAAATAAGAATTAAAATCAACATCTATTATTAAGCAGGCCCCAAATTATCTTTAAATCCTCTGTAAACCTGGGATTCCCAAGTCTGTTGAGCTAGAGAATAGAAATAATGAATATGCTATTTATGAAAATACCAATATTATACATTATAAGAATACAAGGTGCTTTTTTCATTATAAGAATACAAACTGACCTTTACCTTCAATGAAATTAAACACTCTACAGGACAATGGTATAAGGTCTATAAAGTGTATGCATTGCATTTATAACTTTAAAATAGGGCAGAAACAATCTGAGACACTAGAACAGAAATAAATTTCCACTTTAAATCGGAGGAAAATATTCCTAACAAAATATCCACCAAGTTTCATGGAAAATATGCAATTTCATCAGCAGACCAAGAACTAGACAAGAAAAATCTACATTGGCATTAACTCCTGAAAACTGAAAATAGAAATAATTTGTGGCTTTCAATCAAAAGATTAAATGTTCCATAGGAATTTTCCTTCAGCTAATTCTGCTGCGGGTACTTTTGTCTTAAATAAATATAATGTATATATACCTTGACAGGCTAGCCAAAATTCTGCAATGTGCAACAGGACGGCCAACTGCCTTTCCCAGGCAGATGCATTGCAAAGTGAGTATGCTCTTATTTTCTCTATTAAGGCAAAATGTGTGATCATATTTTGACATATTTTCCATAAGTTATTACCACACTACATGACTGGTATCACAAAGTTAAGAAAATATTTAAGCATGCAACCACCAAAAGCGTAGCAGTTTGAACCTCTGACAAAATGACAATTTGTGGGGATAGACATCTATATAAAGTTCCACCAGGGAGCTTAATAAATGTTTCCTACACAGGGCTGAGGTGGAAAACATACAGCGAAGACTTGAAAAGAGGTCATCTGAAAGGAAGGAATCTGTTTGGGATGAAGATAGTAATAAAAAGTTGTGAGAGGTAGCCAGTAGATCTAGTGTAGTTGGAGACATGAAAACATGTCTGACCCTACAGCCAAATACTGTTGAAAAAAAGTAGATAAAATACAAAAACTATTTAAAGTCATTCTTGGTGTTATATTTGTTATATTAAAAAAAAAACCCAGCCAATTCTGTTTTTATTGAAGGAGCAGAATGAGGTCAGATTTCTGCCAGAATTCTAGATAAAAGAAATACATTTTAAGGAACTGCAGAGTGGTAAAGGAAATTCTTTTAAAAAAGAATTCCTCTTGCTGCTATACTCTGAGGGTGACTGAAAAACAGCTGTCTCAAATAGTGGGGGTTTATGCTTTGACGAGGCAAACAGTTATGTGGGCATAAAGTGCTAGGGCTAGTGAATAAACGCTTCCTATATTATCAGTGAAGTGCTGAAGAAGCATTTAGGCTTTGGGGATTTTTACAAACTGTATCTTGATGGTAGGGTAGGAGGTATGTCGGTAACATTGTTTCCTGGCTTGGAATCAATTTTGAAAGAGAATTTGCTGAAGTGGAGTGTTTTTTTGTTTTAAATTGCAAATGAAACTGTCTTTTTGTAGTGGCTTCTGTTTCATCACACTCTTTACAATTTCTTTTTGAGGTGAAAGAAATGGTAAAATCTAATAAATAACTTGTCTATGAGGTTTTTTTTTCCAACATTCTATTGGGTAAGTGGCTAGAAAAGTGAAATATAAGTGCAAAAGTTAACAGTTAAGATAAAAAATTAGGAATTTTTTTTTGACTTGTTGCCATTTCCACTTTCACTCATGAGCCACAGAAGTCCACAGAATCAAATAATTCCTTTAAGAGACACCTACAACAGAAGATGGCTAGATTAATGCATCTTGAACTAGCATTTAATTCAAAAAAGAAGCAAGAGATCTGACATTTATGCAACACCTAGCTGTACTTATGTGCTGTAAATGTCTTCCATGGAATTCCCCAACCCACACCTACAACATGATCTCAGCAAGTCTAGCTCACTCAGATCTTCTAGGATGTACCTGATAAAGAAACATGAAAAATATGTGAAGTGAATTGCAAAGGGAAATTGTGGGTTTATAAGCTAAGGCTTCTGGTTGCTTGTTCTATTAAATTGTAGTTAAGCTGTTGGTGAGCTAACTGCTTAATTCAGTCATATACAAGAATGTAGAATAAAGATACAAAAGGTTTAATCTGAAGTCACTTCTTTAAAGATCAGTTCAAACATATTCAGAGCTAGGCATCCAGTTCTAGAAAGTATTCAGATGTGGTCTTAAATTCATGCCTAATCAGAAGCACAGTTTAACTTAAAAATAAATATGTACTTAACATGCCTGGACCACTTGAATAGTTAGTACAATGTGGTAATAATCTGTAAGTCTTGTCTACTTTCAAGGTTGATTCAAAATACACATTCAGAAAGGTCCATAAATGCTAATCATGACAGAAACAGCTGGGTAGATGTTATGTTTTTATGCCACTGTGTGCCTCAGGTTGAACATTTGTTCAACATTGTTAGCTGAAATACATGGCAAGTGGAACTACATTGTCCTTAAAAAAAAAAATCTTCAGGACTGTTTGATTATGCTGTTGATGAGACAGAGAGAATCTCACAGGTGTGGTACTGTTTGTGTTAGGGATGTGGGTTTTTTTCTTCCATAAAAACTCACTTGAATTTAGATTACATTGCAAGACACTGAAATTCTTCACTTATGCTCAACGAATTTTTATACTTTAGCATCTGAAGCTGAAGGACCCTGGGCCGGTGGATGTTCTTTCCTGCCCACCTTCTTCCCAAGCACTGGTTTGGGCATGTACTATTCCTCCAGCACATGCTGTGAACAGGTATTGCAGGGGTAAAACAGGACTTGTCCTGTAACTGAAGCTTTGTACCAGGACATGTATGAGCACTAGCTGTGCGAGAACTCTCTTTTTCGTGCTCTTTCAGATCAACTTTTCTTCTACCACCATCTAGGCAGCACTGAAACTTCATGGACATGTAGTTGCTTGACTGGAATGCACACACAGAAGAACTGAATTTGGGAGGAAGCAGTACCAGCAACTGCTAAACAAAACTCCAGGGGAGGTATAAGAAGGAAGCTGCAGAAGAGCAGAAGATGCTGGAAAGTGAGACTGGGAGCTGGAGGTCATGAGAAATGGAGGATGATTGCACAGACACTGGCTCCGAGTTCCAGTGTATTCAGTGAAGTGGTGGGGAGAGGTGCCAGAAAGAAATTTTACAAGGATATGAGGAAAGACAATTGGAACATATTTGGCAAGAACACAAAAGGAAGGCTAAGATTCATAACAGAATCTTGACTAATTTTGTGGGGTGCGGATGAAGACAGTATGATCAGGGATGAGAAGCCTGTGCTAATGTATGCTGTATTGAGGAGGGGAAGAGGAATAGAAGTCAAAAAAAAGGGAGAGGGAAGACTATCTTGTGAAAGATAGGGGGGAGAGAAGGCAAGCTTGAGGATGGAGGGGGGAGGACCAGTGTCTTCTTCTTACTCCAAACCCCCAAGACTACAGTGGAAACCAAGATTTTACCTGGCCTCTTAATGCCTCCATTAAATTCTCTGCTGACATAGGACAATAATAACCTGCTATTGTCATTGGCTGAGCAGTTAACTCAAATGGTAGAGATGCAGGTGGCAGACTAAAGGGATTTTTTATGCCAGGATTTTTCCAAAGACTATTTTTGTTAATTGAGGAATTTGAAAGTGGGGGAGAGGGTCCCTCTTTCAGAAGAACAAGGAAGAATTCTAAAGACAAAAAATAGCAATATCAAAACAAAATCTTCTCCTTTCCCTCCTCCCTGGCTGCATGTTTTAATATGTTCCTCTGAAGGATCCTACTATTTTTCCTATGCATGAAATAAACCTTGCTCTAATGGTAAACTGGGGCTGTTCAGTAAATGATACTGTCATTTGCAGAAGCCCTGGTGCATCTTTTGCAGAAGTTACAAGCTATCTAGTGAATAAGGAAGAGAGAGGATGCTCTTAAAATTAAAGCAGCTGAAGAAGTGGGTTCTGACCCCGCGTCTACCACAGAGTTCCCAAATGATGCTAGGCAAGTCCCTTTGAACAACTTTCGCAGGTGATCACTTACTGTATGTTCCTTGTTTTCAGGTTTTCTGACTTGGGACCCTACATCTGATTTGCAGAAATGCTGAGCAGTGTCAGCTGCAACTGTAGTCACTGAGCAGTGGTCTGAGCCCACAAGCTACCCACAAATGCTGAACTCTCAAAGCCATGAGTTGTTTGGTATCTTATACCGAATACAAGAAATGACACAGAGGTCATTCTTTAATTTAATCTCTTTTTGCCTTCATCTGTAAAGCAAGAACAATAAAAGTATCTTCTCAATACAATGCTCTTATGAATACATATGTCATAATGCTTCTATAGCATTCATATGCAGTAATGAGGAACGCGTTAAAAAAAGTCTATAAAGAGTTTAGCAACTATCTCTTGAAAGCAGTATCTGACTGTGTAGTAAATAAGGCTTGGAGATGCAGTCACTAAAGAAATCCCACTGGCTAGTTAGTCACTAAAAGAACACTATCCCACACATGCACTGAATGAAGAAAAGATCTTGCAGCAGAAATGGCTGGCGATCCTGTCAAAATAGTACCATAACAGACTTACACATTTATCTAACACACTTGAGGCAAATAAAAGATGTACCAGTCAACTTAATATTGCCATATTATTGGCATCTTGTAACTAATTTTTGATTACTTCATTTGTAATCTTAATATCCTCTTAAAGTAGTTTTCACTGTGTGCACAGTCAGGAGGGTTGTGTTTTTACCAGTTTCTGACTTTAGAACATAGTGTTGTTCCTTTATAAAAATAAAAATGATGGACTTACAAGGGACTTCTTGATTCTTACCAGAATGTGCTTTAACAGCAATAATAAATTCTTCCTAATATATTTTAAAATATTTTGACTCAGAGAGATGTATAAAAAATGTATAGTTCGTATAAAAATGTAACTAACTAAAAATTCCTTTCCTTCAATTCTCAGATCCTCAATGTTTATCTCTATTTTAAAAATGACAAAAATAATAAAGTCTCAGATCAATTACAGACACAAAGTACATGAAACATACTTCAAAAAATTGTGATAAGTGGAATCTTTGGGAGCATTTACAGGTCAGAGGTGGCAGATATTTCTAGTGCTCCATTTGCAAAAGTGTTTGGGATGAGCTTGCAGATAAATTTCCAAGCAAAGTCAGCCACAGCAGCAGGATGTGAGAAATTAGGATTACTAAATGGCCTAAGTTTTCATATAAACTCCAGCTAATTACGAGATGCAGTTAGAGCTTGAGATCTACCTGCGGCTAAAAAGCCAAAGCTTTGGCACATCTGTTCTCATTTCACGGTGCCATCACTGAAACCTGGTGTGACGAGTCCCACTCCTTGAGTGTGGCTATCAATGGGTACAGGCTGTTCAGAGGGGACAGAATGGGAAGGAGGGGTGGAGGCGTTGTCCTCTATATCATGAAATAGAGTGTGAAGAGCCATCTTTGAAGAGTAGCCACAGACAGCTTGAAAGTTTGTGCGTCAGAATAAAAGACCAAGGCAGCAAAAGGAACCTTGTGGTTCATGTATACTACAGGCCACCTGATCAAGAAGAGCCTAACAATGAAGCCTTCTTCCTCCAGCTACAGAAGGCTTCATGCTAGCAAGCTGTTGTACTGCTGGGGAACTTCAACCACTCTAACATATGCTGGGAAAGTGGCATGGCAAGCTGTAGGCAATCCAGGAGACTCCTACAGTGCATTGAAGACCATTTCTTAAGCCACACCGAGGGGATGCAATACTGGGCCTGAGCTCATCAGTGACAGCAAGATCAGAGGCAGCCTAAGCTGCAGTGATCATGCACTGCTGCAGTTCAAGGTCCTGAGGGATATGGGACAGGCAAGGAGTATAGTCAGGACCCTAAGTTTCAGGAAAGCAGACTTCCAGTTCTTCAAAGAATTAGTCAGTAGGGGCCCTGGGACGTGGTCCTCAGGGACAAGGGAGCAGAACAGAGCGGCGCTGGCTGATGAGAACCTTGACATGAGCCAGCAATGCACGCTCACAGCCCAGGAAGACAACTGTATCCTGGGCTACATCAAAAGTAGTGTAGTCAGCAGGTTGAGGGAGGTAATTCTGCCCACTCTTGTGAGGCCCATCTAGAGTCCTGTGTCCAGTTCTGGAATTCTCAACGTAAGAAGGATATGTAACTTGTGGAACGGGTCCAGAGGAGGGCTACATGGATGATCAGAAGACTGGAGCACCTGCCATATAAGGACAAGCTGAGAGAGTTGGGATTGTTCAGCCTGGAGAAGAGAAGGGTCCAAGGAGACCTTATAGCGACCTTCTAGTGCCTGAAGGGGCTACAGAAAAGCTGAGGAGGGTCTTCTTACAAAGGCATGTCACAACAGGACCAGGGGGAATGGCTATAAACTGGAGAGGAGAAGATATAGACTAGATAGTGGGAGGAAGTTCTTCACTGTGTGAGTGGTGAGGCACTGGCACAGGTTGCCCAGGGAAGCTGTGGCTGCCTCATCCCTGGAGGTGTTCAAGGCCAGGTTGGATGGGGCCTTGGGCAGCCTGGTCTAGTGGGAGGTGTCTGTGCCCATGGTAGGGGGTTTGGAATTAGATTATCTTTAAGGTCCCTTCCAACTCAAACCATTCTATGATTCTATGATTCATTTTCTAGCTGTCCGTGGTCTTCTAAAACAAATATGACATGAAGATCTTGATATGTATACTGCAAAAAGGATCCATTTATATACTAATGAGGAAAGAGAGACATCAGGTCTTTTTATTTTATAAGCAAAATTTAAAACAGAATATATTTCTGAAAATACTTTCCTCTATGCATAATTTCAAAGACATCAGATTGTCTCTTGTTCTGTACTGTTTGCCTATAGTTAAATATTAAGCATAAGTGATAATAAATCCCACAAGTGGCCTTTCTTCCCACAGGAATTCTTTCTTTGCTGTTTCAGAGTACAAAGACTGATGAGAAAACATTTGCTTGTGGAAATGACATAGACCAAGAAATGAAAGGTATCAAATGTAAAGAAAATAAGCCAAAAAAAGAGTCATCGGCTTTGATCAAATTCTGTTGCAAGTATGGAATTCTCATGTGAATGCTAGGAAACAATTGTAAATCTACATTTAGAAGGCTTACATGACTCAGCAGAATGTACATTAAAATAAGTTCCTCTTTTTTTTAATAGAACTTGAAACTTGATAACATATAGTGACACTATTCTCGCAGAACAAAAGTGAGATTTCTACATCCTGCATTTCAGCAGATATAGTTGCTTTATTTTAAGACTCTTATGAAGAAGTAAATGCAATCATTACACAAAAAATACACAGAATGTATTTTTATACAGAAATTACAAGGTACTACGTTAGTAGATAGCCCTTGTACTACTTAGGTAGATTGATTGCCCTTGTCTGGCAAGAAGGAGTACAAAGCTAATAGCAACTCAACTGATAATTGTGCTAATTCTGTGTCAATGTAGAACATTTGCCTTGCAAAGATCAATGACAGATAATCTAGATTAGTCAGCCTATCTTGCTAGTTAGAATGGGTACCTGAGTGAAAAACCTCTCTTGTGGTCACCCAACAAAAGAACCAGATCATTTCTCTGAAATCATACTTTTTTCTGCACCAGTAATACACTGTGTTATTAGAAATTTGGTCTTTGGTCCTACCGGAAGTACTTTTGTGTAGAATGCCTGTTATCTGATGAATCTCTGAATACATTCCCATTTTGCTACTTCATTTCCAGTTAAACTACACATGCCCAAGTATTATGTAAATTTTATATATACCATTACCAAGCATCAATTTTAGTAGGGATTGTAGACAGCTGTTTAAAATAGCATGAATGTTGTTTATACATCTTAGTACAATATTGCAAGAAGCTTTTGAAAGCACAGATTTTTTTCTTGCTTTTGATGAGAACTTTTGCTCTTTTTGTTTATCCCTTGTCACAACAAGTAGCTGCTACTGATCTCTGAATCACTTCCCTATGATATTCCCAGTGATGTGTGACACACAGCATGAACAACTGTGAATTTAGCTGACAAACACACAGAGAATTAAATGAACTCACAGAAAGGTCACAAGAGAAGTTCAGAAAGTTTTCACAGAAATTAGGAAGCTTCAATGGAAAGTAGGGTTTAGCAATTGGAAAATAAAGTTTCTAATTTCTTGCAAAGGAAGCTTTAAGTTGTTTTCTGTTTGCTCAGGATGTTTCCCAAATACAGCTAACTGCTGTCTTCAAAGGCCTTGGGCAAAATCCATGAGAAAAATACCAACGCCTTTTGAAATCGATTGCCTTTTCCTATGGTTATGATGATCCTGCTTTTTCCTTGGTATGTGCTGAGTCTACAGGTCTTTAATGTGTTGTAAAGTGTAGAAAAGCTTTCTGGCTCTCAGTGTATTTGTTGATAATGCTGTGAACTTCTCTGATCTGGACATCTAAAAAGTATTTGCTTGTGATTGTGAATGACTAGAAATTATCTATTTGATTCCTTCTATCCCGTGTTCTAAATTGGTTGAACATTCTAAAAATACTAATAATCTAGCCATAAAATAGCAAGAGTTTTTTGAATTAGTATGTGCAGACATAGAATATTCATTCACAAGCACTGCATTTTGCTATAAAGATATCTCTTCATATAGCTGGTGGAGACTGAGCAGAGGTAAGTTCTTATCAATGGAATTTCATATTTTGTCTAACACAGGATGAAATACCATATGATGAGGCAAACATTGTTACTGTTTGCAGTGCAAAGTGAAGTGTGACATAGGGTTCAATAACTGTTCCAGTTTCTGAACAAATTACTTTTTTTTTTAATAATAAGAAACCAAAGAAGCACGAAGCTTTTAAAAGAAATTTTTGAACCGTTTGAACTACTAATTTAAATGCATGCATGTAAAGTAAAATGTTTTCCATAAATAGATAAGTGGTTTGGTGACAACTCATACCCTGAAGAAAACAAAATTGCTATTCACAAACTGTCAACAGGGCCGTCACTCCCATCAGAAAGTTCAAGGCTTAAAGGAGGTATTAACAGGCATATTCAGATTCAATATATTAGGACAGTAGATAGTGGATAATGCGGTGATAAACACAGGCAAAATCGCTGTGAGACAACAAAAGGCTTCTAGACTTTGTCCTTCTTTATTTGCATGTTTCAATAAACTTTTTTTTTGATTGTTTTGTTCCTGTGCTTCCCTGCTCCCCACCTTGCAGAAGTTTCGCCTTCCATTTCTATTCTGACCGAGGAGAAACAGGAAGACGAAAACTTACCTGAAATCAATGGATTTGGGTTTTGTCTCCGGTCATAATCATGAGACCTTCCCTGTCCTTTAAAGGAGTGACTTTGTGAGCTAAGATACTTTTATGGATATAAATATAGTCATGGCAAGAAATCCGGACAAAATAACGCAGAGCTACTTGTTATGGACATTCTGTATCGCTGTAGCCAGCATATATGAGATGTGACAGAAAAAAATCGAGACTAACCCTCAGGAACCAAGAGTGGGAGGGAAGGACAAAGAGATGGTTATAGAACATGTTCCAACTTGTCACAGTAAGACAAGGCTCAGCTCAAATACTTTGCTTAGCATGAGCGGACTCATGTTCAAATATGCACATCTTCTCATCCTTGGTCGGAAAATGTCAGTGTGCAAGAGTGCAAGAGTTAGTTAACATCAAGACAATGTGCCAGCCCACAACGCTCCATCTGTGAAGCAGTTTTTAGCTACTAACAACATTACTGTGCTTGAGCGCCCATCCTACTGGCCAGACCTGGCTCCCTGCGATTTCCACTTCTTCACAAAGATCAAGTTGGTGCTCAAAATAACCCTTCTTTTTGTTGGTAGAAGATGTGAAAGCAAAAATGATGGAGAACCTCAATAGCCCTTCAGAAAATGATCTGCAGAATTGCTTTGCATGTTGGTAGCATCGTATGCAGCTGTGTGTCAACTCAGAACTCTGAATTTTGAAGGTGATCATGGTTGATTTTCTTAGTTATTTAAATAAAAAGAGTTACAGGATATTTTGTGTGTGTGTGTGTCAGACCTTGTATACTACACAGCTTCTCCGTAGGTGAATCAAAATACTGCTGCTCATGATATGGCTCACTTACTGCTCATTTGAGTTCACTGTATCATTAAAGAAGTCAATTACCCTATTAAGAAGTCCTGGAAGAGAGATCTGCTCCTGAGGCTTAGTTCCAGCAAACAGAAGGTTTAGGCCCACGTCTACATATGAGCTGCATTGCTCTTCCAGCAAGAGATGAACCTCTTGAAATACTGACTTAGGAATGAGACCTACTGCCTCAAAAGTAAAGGAAAGATTCCCTCCCACATTAACCCCTGTGAGTTTAAGATCAGATGTCAGACAAAGGTGCACAACTCAGTCCTTACAAGAAAAAAAGTAGGGGAGATGCCACCTGTAGAAGAAAGAAGAGCCTAGAAGAGAGGTCCATAGGAGTTTTACAAAAGATGGAGGAAGCCAGTGTAGAAGGTGGTAGGTCTGTGTGAATACAATATCTTTTTGAGGGTATGAAACCAAGAAAAACAAAAGCCTGTGGCTTGCACAATAAACAGACATTTGCACCTGCACCAAGTAAGTAAAACTTTAAACTGTAAGTGCGCCAATGACAGATAACAGCATCAGTACCTATATGGTGACTTTTCATCCCCAAATTATTTCTATTTTCAGAACGAAGACCACTTGAAACATATTTATGCAACAAAGCAAACTGTACACAATACAAATTCTTGCATGTACCATTAGGCTGGCCTACTCTTATGAAATAATTTGTCCTATATCCTGTCCAGACTATAAAGTTAGTATGTGAAAATAAGCCCAGACCTGAGGTGATAGCAGGAAATGAGGATGTATCCTGCTCTCTGCAGAGGCTGCAAGATCTCTGGGGAGCCAACAGCCCCACAGCCTGGTGGCACTCACATACTGCACTAGAACCAAATTATCAGTTTCTCGCTTTTACGCCGCAGGTGCATGTATCATCTGTTGGCTGGTTGTTTTTTAGTTTAGCGTGCCACTGGGAAACTGTTGAGACTGTAGCTGCAACCTTGATATGTTGCCAATTAGTCCAGTTTTCAGAAATCTAAGTCATAAGTGAAGCAATTACAGTAGTGCATAGAAATAATATATAAGAAATGCAAGCCATTACAAACAGACCAGTTGTAGACAAAATTACTGAAGGTTTAGCCAAGTGTTTAAAAGCAACCATGCTGTCAGCCCATCATTGGGAAAACGATTAGCCCTCTGAACATTTGTTCAAATGTAGCGTGAGAGGCAATCAGAAACATTTGCAAGCAAACGTATCACATTTACTTACTTCTGAACCCCTGAGAGTCAGCAATGCAGCTGTATCAACAAAGTGATGTTTCACCGGAGAACATTCTAGTTTACAACTGTCAAAAATCTGCCTTGTTCTGCCCATTTTCCTGACATTATCTTCTAGAATAGACAACACAAAGTTAGGAGCTTCACAATACTAGGTAGGAGAAGGGCTAAAACAGGAGAATGGGTCAGGAAGCTGGGGCACCATTGAGTATCACAATAACAGATGTTTTAAAGATGAGCACAAAAAGTCATGTGAAAATCATTAAATTATTATATTTTGAAGACCGATGCATACAAGATTATGAAACGATGTCATAATTCAAATTAACACAATTCTCCATCAACTGCTTGTAAGAATAAAGATATTATTCTAATGATTGATGCTTAAAAATTTCTAAAGTTTTCATAGCACAATGCATCAGATGTTAGCAAAGGTGGATCACTGTAACTGCAGTACCTGAAGTCCCACAATTATTCAAAAAAAAACGTGCTCTGAGTCCAGCAGCTGTTCAGAAACCACAGGAACCACTTAAAGGGAGCTTGTTACAGGGCCCATGCACAAAGCAGTCATAAACTGTAGGTAGAATCGCTCATACACACCTATACTACAATGGCATCTAAGAAAACAGTTCTAGTCTTACCTTTAATTAGGGTATTTGAGAGGTGAAAAGCAGACACTTGCCTTATGTGCCCTTGAGGTCTCATGTAACCCTTTCTTACACTGAAGGTACTTAATTTTACAAATGAAAACTGACTTTTCTCTTAGCAGAAAATTCTTCTGAAGGAGAAAATACAATTTTGCTTATATATATTTCATAGGTGGGGAAGTTCTATCAAATCAAAGAGGTACTTTTTTCTCTTCCTGAGGAACATGCCACAAAACAAAGTACAAGAAACTTGTGTGAGAGGGAATAAGCTATGATTTACTTGAAGTATGCGTTTGGGGATGGGAAGGTATGTAAATTCAAAGGCAGCTCTGCAAATCTTCTCTCTACATCAATCGTTGGCTGTTTTCTGAGTTTTATATTTGTTCTCATGAAAAGAGATAGAACAATCATTCTGCTCCAGAGCCTTGAAAAACTCATTCTAGCTGCAAAGCAGAAACTGCAGTGAGAACTTCCTCGTGATACACACATCAGCACATTGGAATGAACTGCAACGGTGCAAATCTACCTGAAAACACCTCTCCAACCCTAACCTTCACTGCTCTCCTTGGTACTTCTCCATCTATAATATTGACATCTGCATTGGCATAATCACCTACAAATATCTTGTGACTAAAATATGCCATATTTCTGTCAATTGAATGTGGAATTTTATTTCAGATGCATGAGGAAAGGAAGTGTAGAGGGGACATGCAGTTGTAACACCTACCTGGACTGCACAGTGATGCTGCAACAGGTCTTTAAGATGTAAAAGGTTGGAAGTCAGCTAGATGGGATAGATTTTAGAGCACTGGATAGAAAAATTAAATGGATGCCCACAGGGAATTGTCTAGTACCATGCTGGCTTCAACGCTCTTTACCCTAAAGGGTTTTCTGAGTCTTGGTTCAGTCAAGACATCTCCTGCAGATGTGGCAGCATACATAGTCATCCAACAACCTGAAAACATTAGACAACATGCCAAATGTTCTGAACAACCCACAGATGAAAGAGGTGAATTTGAATTTGGACCAGATGACCTCCTAAGGCATCTTCCAACCTCAGCTGCCCTGTGATTATGCCAATTTCAATGCGTGGTGTGTAATCTCTTACTTGGAAGTCCTGAGGACTTTCAGTAGCAAATGTGGCATGTGGATCACAGGAGGGATCCAGAGAATTGTGGAGCTGAAAGCCAAATCACTGAAACCTGCAATGAGGAGCAGGAGGAAGCAAAATCCAGCAAGGCTTTTTTAAATTTATACCTCAGAAATTAATTGGAGCTAAATTAATTGGAACTATTTGAGGGCAATAACAAGTGTGTAGACAAGGGTCAGAAGGGTTTGTACAGTTGAGATAGATTTCCAAAAGCTCTTTCCAGTAGAGGGCAGTCCCACAGTGTGGGCCTGCTCAGCCACGCACTCGTTACCATAAATCATCAGGAAAAGAGGATAAGCCAGTAAGACTTGCCAAGACCACACTACTCTTCAGGGAAACAGTGATTATGACAAAGTATGAGGAATTCCTGAAAAACCCTATAGTACACTTGATGATGAAATGGCAGCTAAAATTCAGTGTATAGTTAGACAACAAGGCAGGAAGTATCCTGTCTTCATATGGATAGTGACGGCTTCTGAACTGTTACTGGTCAGTAATAAGATCTAGTGAAAATGGGATAATTCTGTGGAAATACCAGTTCCAATGTGTCTGTTCACTCATATGGTGGGAGCAGCACCATTAGGTCAAATCAAGAGCAACACACATAAGCAGGACAGGATGGACAGAAAAGGATAAAGGTCATTATGCAGCCATTACCACCTGCAGCTTGCTGTCTCCTGTAGCAATCATATTCTGCATTCTTGTATATCAATCCTCTGGAATTTTCTGCAGAATCCACTAACTTATGAAAATGGCATAGACCAAACTTTCAAGCTGGAAGAGATAAATGCCATCAGCTTATACAAGAAGCTTATGAAGCCGACCCGATGCTGAGGCTTTTGTGCTTCCTGGTGTGATAGAGGGGATGCCCATACCTTGATGGAGGAGGAAGAATGAACACCCTCATCCTCAGTGAGGTAAGTATTTTGCTCATAGGTGCATGAGTTACACCATGAATTAATGAACTGATGAGTTAGTGAATTCACATTTCACAAGTCTGTACAAAATCACACCAAGCCCTTGTTTGATGTGTTTGTATGTTTTCTTTCCTAATGAGCTCATAAAATAAAGTCCAACTTATAGAGTACCTTGTCCTGTGAATTTGAGATACGTAAATGAACTGTGAAACTCCACCTCAAAAGTAATCAACAAAACCTAATAGAAGGGATTATTGGGAAAGTAACAGAAGACAAAACAAAAACCACTGAAAAACCACTGTGCATGTTTGATGTACTCACGTCTTCTATACGATTGGGAGGTTTGGCCCTTAAGGAAAGACTGTCTTAAGGAACAAAGGAAGACCAAGACAGACCAACCTATGGAATTACTTCCATGCAATTATAGCCTAAAACAGATCAAAACTTTTTAGTTTGGAAAAGAGACACAAAGAGGGATGTGATATCACGAGTCAATATAAAATCTGAAATTGAACCAAGAAAGTGAATAGCACTTTACCCGTTTTTCAAGAAAGCTAATAGTGGATGCTGGAAGGGAGGGATGAAGGAAAGCAATGCTACAGCCTTCCATGTTGCCTCCTAGGCATCTGTTAACAGCCTTTTGGAGGCAGGCTACAGCTCTACATGAACCTCAAACTGACCTAGTATAGCTGTTCTTCTGTTCGATGTACTTGTCTAGCTTCTCATTTTTGTCACTCCCTTCCTGATCTCACAGGACAAGCAGGAAATATGACAAAGGGAAAGGCACAACAGAACCTGGATGGCAAATGAAGGAAGCAGACAGGACTCTAGTTCAATGATAATTACCATCTGCTTTAAGAGTGCCTGTGCCTATTTCTGCCAGTCTGACTTAAATAATGTTATTTTACACTATTGTTTTACCATCATTTAAATCATGCTTCTGAATGAACATGATGCAACATGCCAAAATGACCCAGAGGAAGGTACTTTAAAAAGTGAAAGTATGGTCTCCCTTCTAAAGAGTTTATGATCTTCCAGACAGTAAGCGTACTGCTTGGCTGCAGCCTGGTGCCACGTCTGCAGCGCAAGAGAACGCAGTGACAGTGTAGCATATGGTACAATGTGTGTTGCAACCTGAGCAGTTGCATGTCCTGCAGATGCATGCCCACGACTGAGCTTTTAATTTAAGTATTGAAAAGAGAGGACTGATAAAGTGGCCTTCATGAAGCATCATCAGAAAACTGGTCAGAAACTTTAATAGAGAAGTTTCTTTGATGCCAAACAATGGCTGAATTCACCTGCCAGCCTTCTTCCTGAAAAGAGGCTGTAGCGAGGTGAGTGCTGGTGTCTTCTCCCAAGTAACTAGTGATAGAGCAAGAGGAAATGGCCTCAAGTTACACCAGTGGAGGTTTAGATTGGATATTAAGAATTTTTTTTTTTACCACAAGAGTGGCGAAGCATTGGAACTGGCTGCTCAGGGAAGTGATGGTGTCTCCATCCCTGCAGGTGTTCAAAAAGCATGTAGACATAGCACTTCAAGACATAGTTTAGTAGGCACATTGGCATCAGGCTGGCAGTACGGACCTGATAATCCCGTCTTTTCCAACCTTAATGATTCTATGATTCAACAACTCTCATAACTGAAGGTGACGAAGGAGACTTGGCTGTGGTCTCTCTTCTGCCCTGGGCCACTTATGCCTATCGAAGATTTGCAACCTTGCAGTTGCCACCTCTTTTTTTTCATCACATTTGGTTAAAAACAGCCAATACAATCAAAAAAAATCAGCAAGAAGAGAGAGGTACAAGGCCCACATGCACTACGACTGCATGTAGCTTAAAGGAAAACAACCCAAACCCCACCGAAGAGACGGGAAAGGCTTCTTGGGTGACCCTGGGTTTCTGGGAGCATCTCAGCAGAGGAAGGGAATCTCGGGAACAGTGACAGCAACTCAGGCGCCAGGGGCAGGTTCTAGAGAAAACGGGATAATTCTGTGAAAAAGGGATAATTCTGTGAAAACACCATCTGCAGCACCACGATGGGGAGGGCAGTGCAGGGAGGGGAAGAGGGAAGGGAGAGAGAAGAGGGAGGGAGAGGAGCGAGGGAGGGAGGGAGGGTGAGAGGGAAGGAAGGGAGGGAGAGAGAGGAGTGAGGGAGGGAGAAAAGGGAGAGAAGGGAGAGAAGGGAGAGAAGGGAGGGAGGAGGGAGGGAGGAGAAGGACAGGAGGGAGAGAAGGGAGAGGAGAGAAGGGACAGAAGGTAGGGAGGGGAAGGAGGGGAGGGAGGAGGAGGAGAGGAGGGAGAGAAGGAGAGAAGGTAGGGAGGGGAGGGAGGAGAAGGAGAGGAGGAGAGAAGGGAGAGAAGGGAGAGAAGGGAGAGAGGGAGAGAGGGAGAGAGGGTAGAGAGAGGAGGGAGAGAAGGAGAGGAGGGAGAGGAGGAGAAGGAGGGAGGGAGGAGAAGGAGAGGAGGGAGGGAGGGAGAGAACGGAGAGAAGGAAGAAAGGAGGGAGGGAGAGAGAGGGGGGAGGTAGGGAGGGAAGGAGGAAGGGAGAGAGAGAAGGAAGGAGGGACGGAGGGAGAGAAAAGACGGAAGGAGAGAAGAAGGGAGAGAAGGAGGAAGGGAGCGAGAAGGAAGGCGGGAGGGAGGGAGAGAGGGAGGGAAGGCAGCGAGGGCAGCGCCCGCGGGCCCGGCTCCTCCCCGGGGCGGCCGCCGTTTCGGTTTCGTTTCCCGCCGCGGCGATGGCGGCGCGGGCGCTGCGGGAGCTGTGCGGCAGCGGCGGGAGCCTGGAGCGGGGCGAGCTGCTGCGGCGGCTGCCGGCCGAGCGGCCGAAGCTGGAGCTGGCGCTGCGGGACTCGCACCGCTTCACGCTGTCGAGGCGGCCCCGCGAGGGGGCGGGCGCTGGGGCGAAGGAGGAGGAGGAGGTGGTGGTGGTGGCCACCAGCCCCGTGCGGCTCTGCCAGCGGCACGGCGCGGGCTGCGATGGGCGCTGCGGGCGGCTGCACCTCTGCAAGTACCACCTGAGGGGGCTGTGCCGCAACCAGCGGGCCAGGTGAGAGCGAGCGGCCGTCGCCTCCCGAGGGGAGGACACCCGCCTGCCCTCGGCGCTGCCCTGGGCCGGGAGGGGCTGGGACCTGGGGGGAGGTGATGGAGTCTGTGAATCGTAGCATGGGCCGGGGTGGAAGGGACCTCAAAGCCCATCTAGTTCCAGGCCCCTGCTCTGGGCAGGGACACTTCCCACCAGACCAGGCTGCTCAAGGCACCGTCCAGCCTGGCCCTGAAAACCTCCAGGAATGGGGCAGCCACAGCTTCCCTGGGCAGTTCCAGTGCCTCACCGCCCTTATCACGAAGAATTTCTCCCTAACGTCTAGTCTAATCTTCCCCCTTCCAATTTAAAGCCACTCCCCCTCATCCTATCACCACAAGCCTTTGTAAAAAGTCCCTCCCCAGCTTTCCTGTAGCCCCTTCAGGTACTGGAAGGTCTCTATAAGGTCTCCTCGAAGCCTTCTCTTTTCCAGGCTGACCAACCCCAGCTCTCTCAGCGTGTCCTCCTGTGGGAGGTGTTCCAGCCCTCAGATCATCCTCGTAGGCCTCCTCTGGACCCGTTCCAACAGCTCCATCTCCTTCTTATGTTGGGGATTCCAGAACTGGACACAGTGCTGCAGATGGAGTCTCCCCAGAGGGGCAGGAGTTTGCCCAGGGCTCGGGTGATGCCATTCACCCCTCAGGCTTCTGTGCCCTGTGGTGAGCAGCGGGGCTGGGCGCTGCTGTGGGCTGTGCTGGCCGCCCCACTGCTGTTGGCAGGGCTCAGCAAACACACTTGTTGGAAAGGCAGCTCTTCTGGAGAGAGAACTCTTGTTACTTCAACGAGTCACGACAGGGAACTGCGGCCACTTCTGCCTGTCTCGCTGCGGGCTGAGAGCTTGGGCTTGGAACCAGCTTGTTCCATGGGGTGAGGGTGACTCTGCCCAGCCTTGGGCTCAGTGTGCCCCTTTCACTGGGAGGAGGCTTCAGTAATGGCCTTGCTGCCTTTTCGATGTTGAAAAAAAATGCTGCTTTCCCTCATTTTGTGCCACTAAGGGGTTACCTCACAGAGTTTGGCTTGCTGCATTTCCTCCCCAGCTCCCTGCCTCTGGTGGCAGGGCAGAGAGGTGGGGAGGAGGTGCTTAAAGCCAAACTGTGTGAAAACCTTAACCCCTGCCCTCAGTCAGCTGCAGGCTGTGAACCTGAGCCCTTCGTGCTACCTGGAGCTGGGGAGTCTGTTTACTGATTTGAGTGACAGGGAGTGTTATTCTGCCATTTTGGCATTTTCTTGCACATGGTTGTGAGCTGCAGGTGAAAAATGCCAATATTATCAGACCATACTAATGTTATAATGGCTGTAAATCAGAAATAGTGTGGCAGTTATCCCCATAGTAATTATGTGATCTGCTTAGCAAATCACGTAATTACTTTATAAAGGAGCACTACAGATTTTTCTGAAACTAGCTAATTTGTTGTGCTTTTTAAACTGTGTCATGGTTTTAACCCCAGCCAGCAACCTGGGACCTTGCAGCCACTCTCTCAGTTCCCCCTCCCCTGTGGAATGGGGAGGAGAGTTGAGAAAATGGAGAACTTCTGGGGTGAGATAAAGACACTTTAATAGGACAACAAAAGGGAGAGAGAATAAGGATAATAATAATAGAATGTACAAAACAATGTACCCAGCAAGCAATACTCAACCTGTCCCCAAGCTGTGATTCCCAAGCAGATGAACCTCAACACCTGTCAGACTTCCTGTTCATGTATTGAGCATAATGTTATCTAGTATAAAATATCTTTTTGCTCAGCTGCCTGGCCGTGCTCCCTCTCAGCTTCTTGCCCACCCACTATCTAGCAGACCATGGGAAACTAAAAAAGGCCTTGATTTCTTTGCAACAACTAAAAATATTAATGTGGTATCAACATTCTTATACAAACTCTATGACACAGCACCTGCTGGGAAGAAAATTACCTCCGTCACAGCCAAAACTGGAACAAAGTGTTCGGTGTGATGCCAGTGGGGTAGCAAAATACTGCTAAAGTTACACTTGTTTTGTACTTGGGTTTCTTGACTTTCTAGGAAGGACTGCAGGTTTGTTCACGACTTCCACTCCGACCACAATCTCAATGTTCTAAGACAATACGGACTTGAGACTTTAAACAGTAATGAACTCCGCCAGCTTTTGCTTCAAAATGACCCTTCCCTTTTACCAGAGGTGAGTACTGTAACAATTTCTTAGCCTTGTGTTTCAGAGAACATCACAAAGTGGAAGAGGCTTGGTAGTAGATGGAGATGTTAGGTGTCACTTTGGTTAGTATAACGCAAATCTAAAACTTTAAATCTGCATCCTCTGTTTTCGTCTGTGGTGAGTTGACCCTAGCTGGCAGCTAAGCATTCACATAGCCCCTCACTCATTCCCCTCTCACCTGCTCCCAGCAGGGCAGGTGAGAGAAAACAAGAGTAACAAAAGTGACAAAATTTGTGGATAGAGATAAAGGCAGTTTAGTTAGTAGGGAAAGAGAGGAGAAAACAAGTGGTGCAAAGGAAGTTAGTCACCACCTTGTACAAGCAGACCGATGCCCAGCAAAGTCTCTGAGCAAGGGCCACCTTGTAAAAAGGAGCCAACACCCCTCCTTTTTTTTTTTTTGTTGTTGTTACTTTAGATCATGACATTATATATCATGGAATATCCCTTTGGCCATTTTGGGCTATCTGTCTCAGATTTGTCCTCTATCAGTTTCTTGCCTACCCAGGGTCAAAGGGCCAGAGTGGAACAAAAGAGAAAGCCTTGATGCTGCAAGCACTGTTCAGCAGTAGCTGGAACTTGGTGTGCTGTTAGCACTGTTTTGGTCACAAATCCAAAACATATCGTGGTATGGTTGGCTGTGAAGAAAGTTAACTCCATCCAAGCCAGATCCAGTGCCTCTTGCCATCAAATTCAAGTCAAAAAAGTTCACTATTCCAAAACTACAAACCCAACAGGTTTGGGTAGTGACACAATAAAATCCACTGTCCTACGTTTATGTGATTTAGAACAAAATCTTATCTGCTTCAGAAGCTCTGTAAGGTGATGGTTGTTCTGAAAGATCTTTCTAGCGTTAGTAGGGAAGAGGGAAAACTTGCAAGTAATCATTTTGAAAACAAGAAGAAGTCTTTTAAATGCAAATGTAAATCTGTAAACGTTTAGAAGTTGTGAATTCAAACAGTCTGTGTAAGCACATTGTACTTTAATCTTTCAATTCTCTTTTTTGTCCTTTATCCAAGGTCTGCCTGCATTATAACAAAGGTGATGGACCTGATGGATCTTGTACCTATAAAAAGATCTGCACAAAACTGCATGTCTGCCAGTACTTTTTGCGGGGACTGTGCAGATTTGGCAGCACCTGCAAGCGATCCCATGACTTATTTCAGTCAGAATGTTATGAGAAACTGGAGAGACAGGGATTGAGCTCAGACATTATTGAGAAACTACCCTCAATTTATAGGAATATGTATGACATAAAAAATGGCAACATGAACATGTGCGACATTGAAGATGCCAAGTCCTCACAATGTAAAGGTAAACGATACCATCTTTTGAAAACGTCTGAAGAGTCACTATAGGGAATATAGTGTTCTCACAGATGTTAATGAAGAGTGAATTGACATCTTGATGCATTTTTTGGGAGGGACCCTGCACCTATCTTATTGTCAAGTGAAGTGGATTTCAAGGCATTATGGGTTCCTGAGAAAGTGCTTAGTGTTTATAGAAATCTCAAGTTTGGGGTTAGAAAAGCAAAACAGGAACTGGAAATAGTGAGACGTATAACTTTTTCCTTGGTAGAAAACATAAACAAGGGTAGAGAACTGTTTAAGAATAGGGATGGCATTTACTTGTGTGATTATAAACTACTTTATCCATTTTTTTCTTTAAAAATTTCTTTAGAATTTGTCTAGCACAAGAATTCACAGGTAGCACTATCCTAATTATTTCTCAGAGATATAATATTTTGTTTGTTCTTTTCTTCTGAAGTACTTTAGAATTGCAAGTTAAGTATAATTTAGCAGGAAAGAAAAGCATAATAGAACAGAAAATCCAAGTATGTGTAAATCTCTGCTAATCTCCCTGCAGTTCCTTCTTCCTTTTTTCGTTTCCTTAGATGTGCTTTAATTTACAGCAGTATCAAATTTCGAGACTTCAGATTTTATAGTTGCCAATGTGAACAGCTATGTGGAATGCACTGTTAACTTAAATGCATCTAGAAAGGTAAAGGCATTGCCTTCTATTCTTGTTTTGAGGTGATAGTTAAAAACTACCTGAAGAATTCTGGAGTCTTTGGGAATTCAAGTTCAGAAAGCATGGTTAAAGGGATGGGACTTTTGTGTATACAAGGTTATCAAAGTACTTTTGTGTCTTTTTGGAACTGAATGCAGTTATGTAGTCATGCACGATGTTTTAGGCATCTTCCCTACCTTTTAAGAGCTCTTGTTGAAATAAACTATATTAAAAAGGCCTATAACTACCCCTTCCAGAGAGAAAACACAGCTCTAGCCAGGAGTCCTCAACTGGAAGTGATGATGAATTGGAACAGATCTGTTTGTATCATCTATATAGAAGTTGTTGCTTTAAAGGTAGGTTGTGACTGCATCGAGTCTAGTCTGTTTTCCTTTTCTTATAAAGAGAAAGTGATAGACGTCTTTCACAGAAAGGGGAAGCTTCAGAGCTTATGCTTATCTTTAGTTAAATCTCATTATAATCATAGGTACTGGTAGGAAAGTGCTTAACCTACCTGGTATACCAAACAAAGTAGCTGTTTTGTTTTACTCTGAAATGTAGAACACCTGCCTGTGTTGGAGATTAGCTACTCCACCTGTGTTCACCTATGGGATTGCTGAATGATATGAGCCATTTCCAAATAGCTACAAAAGATACTCTGAATTCTATATTCTTCCTTTTTTCTTCTAGCACTCTTCTGTTCCACATGTCTGAGCTGTCTTCCTCCAGGAAAAAGACTACTGTGCCAGCTTTCTTGTCCTTCTGTCATCCTTTTCCTTCTTGATGTTCTTGACCTGTAGTAGCTCCATGATGTACTGTACCCCTTCTCAAACGAACAGTGTGGTACAATCTTGATTTTCCCTGCAGTTACTTTACCAGTTATTCTGCTGTGAAAGCTCACCTCAAGTTTATGCATATGTGTACTGGTGATGTGGTCTTTGCTTCTGTTGAGGAGTGACTACATACGGACTCTTCTGAGTAACATTTACTGTACCTGGGACACTACTACAACTATGCTCTTGTTCTTGCTGAGATCTCAAAGCTTAGAGGCTTCTTGAAGTCCCTAAATGAGCTGCCTTCTATGCTAAAACCAAGCACTGTAGTGCATTTTTTAACTCAGTAATGTGACTTTGAGAGTAAGTAGTTTAGCATAAATATTTGAGTCGACACTGTTATTCTATATGTGAAATAATAGCCTCATATAAGCTTGTCATCTTGAGTCATGTAAATTTTTGTCTCTGAAACTGAGAAGGCAGAATGGTCCTTCACCACTGAGCTCCTGCTAGCAAGTATGATGCACAAAGATAATCTAGTAGGTGCAGAAACTGAACTTCTGCCTAAGCTCAAATATCAGGCTTTGCTTTCTCATGCTGAAAAATTCTGAACTGCTGTTTGTAATGATTTCATAGGTGAACACTTTCCATAGCTATGCATTTGATACTTCCACTAACTAGGTATATAGCCCTAAAATATTTGAGTTCTTCTCATAGCCTGTAAAAATAATGCATCTCTTCTACGTTTTGTTTTGTTTTGTTTTTAACTTTCATAGACAAGTGTATCAGAATTCATTTTCACTTGCCATATAGATGGCAGATCTCTGATGGTAATACCTGGAAAGACTTGAAGAATATGGAAGAAATAGAAAAAGCATATTGTGACCCCCATAACACCAGGTATAAACTCTTATGAAAAATGTAATAATGTTTGGAGTTTGTTGTATTGGACCAGGCCCTTAATGGCTATAAATTGCTATGATTCTATTGCATTCATTACAAAAGTAGCTTCATTCAGTGGTGCTCTTTCTACTGACTTCACTTTGCTGACCTGCTGTTGCCAGAGATCTGATCCATTGGGACTTACTTATGCCTGAAGTCTGTATAGGACCCTCTGGGTTACCATACGGGGTTTGATCTCGGATGGAGTTAACTTTGTTCATAGCAGCCCATACAGTGTTGTGTTCTGGATTTGAGACTAAAACAGTGCTGATGATGCATCAGTGTTTCAGGTATGGCTCTGCAGTGCTTGCACAAGGTCAAGGCTTTCTCCTTTTCCCACTCTGCCCTGCTCCTCTGCAGTGGGTAGGCTGGGGGTGGCCAAGAGATTGGGAGAGGATCAGCCGGGACAGCTTCCCTGAAATGACCAAAGGAATCTCTCATACCACATAATGTCATGTTGTCAGGGTCCACTCATAAGCAGACGCGTGATGGTTTGTTTCATTTATGATTTCAGAGTGTAACGGGAAAAAGGCAATAATTCAACAAGTCAAGGGAGTTACATTTCAATCCAAACAGTAACTTCATTAATTGTGCTTGCAAAGCAGCTTGCGAGAGAAAGAGACAGAGAACAAGGAAAGGGATGGCGAGAAAAGGAAAGAAAAAGGGGTTTATAGCTACCACCACAGGTCCACAGATGTCCGGCGTCTCTGGGGGTCCCACTCCAGAAGGCATTCCACTGCTTCTGTCTTTGATTGAGGTGATCCTGTGGGGCGACTGGGGAGTGTCTTCTTCTGTCTTCTTCTTCTTTCCCCCAAATTCAGCTGCTCCAGAGCTGTCTTTCATGCTAGTGAATACACTGTGACCCGCCTTTGCCTGTGGAGATGTGCCAATCTCCAGTTAGCAGGACACGCATGCCAAGAGAGGAGTGTCTGTAGGTCTCCTCCCTTTGTGCATGTGCTCCTTCTGGCGGCGGTGGTCGACCTGGGGTCTGCCGATGAAGGCCAGTAGTCATCATCACCTTGTGCGCATGCTCTGTTGGGTATGGGTCTGTGGTAAGTCCCGTCATTAATTTTCCTGTCTTTTCCTCCTTGCTTCATGGATCTTTAACAATGGTAGGGAGCAGGGAGGCTTGGAGCCAGGTACAAGACATTTTTGAGAGGTATATGTTGTTAGGTAGAAAGCATTCATTCCGTACCAGCTTTTTTTTGGCCATTTTCTTAAGGCCTGCATCTGTGCTGAGAGAAAATGTTGAGGCAGAAATCGATTCTTTCTTACACCACCTGGTGGCTCAACATTTGTCTTCAGGAACTGTTTTCTTCGTGATAAGTCGTCTTTGGGACCACATGGCAGTAGCACTAAGAGGGAAAGAGAAAGAGAAAGAGAAAGAGAAAGAGAAAGAGAAAGAGAAAGAGAAAGAGAAAGAGAAAGAGAAAGAGAAAGAGAAAGAGAAAGAGAAAGAAAGAGAGGGAGAGAGAGAGAGAAAAAGGGAGGAAAGATTTTTTACATTACTTTTTGCCTCGCAACCCGTTCAACATCGATAAATTTCGGGATGTCTGTGCTGGATATGACACTCAAGGACTTTTGTGTATTGAATGTGGATGACCAAAGTCTCATTTGCTTTATCATTCACCAATTAAGAATGTACAATATCACAGACAGAGTGATAATGTTTAGGGAAAGAATAAGGAGAACAACAATAGGGTGACACAGCTTGTTCAGGACGCCTGCAGCAGCAGGTGACCACCCGAATAGCGTATCCCACCAATTATGTCCTCCATCCCTTGTCACTCTTTTCACGATTTGCTGTAATTCATCCACACTGTGGTGAATTGTTATCAGTTTTTTGTCCGTTTTTCTTAATCTCCTCCAATATTTGAATATAATCTCGATGCTGTAATAATTCCTTTGAGTTACACTTATTCCAATAGGTTCGGACATTAACTCATCAATCAATGTATGGTTAGATTTTAGAATTTGGTGGGAAGTGACTGGAGCTGAGTAAGAGGAGTCACATCCTGTGATTTCAGTAAAATTACAAACACAAAAATTCATGTGATTATTGATATAAGCTATTACGTTCTCTACTGTTATATTATTACAACCAGTTCTCAAGTATATACAACCTTTGCCAATGTCAATTATTACAGTTTTAGGGTCAACCTCAGGACGAACTTCAAAATGACAAACCTTTTGGTCAGTGTCACCAGCGACAAAGCTGGTGAGGGGGCTGGAGAACAAGTCTTACGAGGAGCGACTGAGAAAGCTGGGGTTGTTTAGCCTGGAGAAGAGGAGGCTGAGGGGAGACCTTATTGCTCTCTACAACTACCTGAAGGGAGGTTGTAGAGAGGAGGGAGCTGGCCTCTTCTCCCAGGTGGCAGGGGACAGGACAAGAGGGAATGGCCTCAACCTCCGCCGGGGGAGGTTCAGGCTCGACATAAGGAAAAAATTCTTCTCTGAAAGGGTCATTAGGCAATGGAACGGTGTGCCCAGGGAGGTGGTTGAGTCCCCTTCCCTGGAGGTGTTTAAGGTGCGGGTGGATGAGGTACTGAGGGGCATGGTATAGAGATTGGTGGGAATGGTTGGACTCGATGATCCAGTGGGTCTCTTCCAACCTGGTGAGTGTATGATTCTATGATTCTAATCAATACGATTCAGAACCTCCAATCAGGTTCTCAAAACACTAGTCAGGTCTCTCAATATTTGTTTCTGATCTACATAACCAGGTGGTCCATTCCTCAAAAGAGGTGCGTAAAAAGGGAGAACAGGAAGGTTGTGTTTCCAAGACATTATTTTGCATCAACAATTCAACCCTTTTGAGAGACCATTCTGGTTTAAATAACATTTGTTGCAGTGCTACAGACTAGGAGAAGTCTGTCTAGAAAGCTGCCTGGAGGAGAAAGACCTGGGAGTGTTGCCTGACAGCCAACTGAACATGAGCCAGCAGTGTGCCCAGGTGGCCAAGAAGACCAATGGCATCTTGGCTTGTATCAGAAATGGTGTGACCAGCAGGTCTAGGGAGGTTATTCTCCCTCTGTACTCGGCACTGGTGAGACCGCTCCTTGAATCCTGTGTTCAGTTCTGGGCCCCTCACCACAAGAAGGATGTTGAGGCTCTGGAGCGAGTCCTGAGAAGAGCAACGAAGTTGGTGAGGGGGCTGGAGAACAGGTCTTATGAGGAGCGGCTGAGAGAGCTGGGGGTGTTTAGCCTTGAGAAGAGGTGGCTGAAAGGGAGACCTCATTGCTCTCTATAACTACCTGAAAGGAGGTTGTAGAGAGGAGGGAGCTGGCCTCTTCTCCCAAGTGGCAGGGGACAGGACAAGAGGGAATGGCCTCAAGCTCCTCCAGGGGAGGTTTAGGCTGGACATTAGGAAAAAAATTTTCACAGAAAGGGTCATTAGGCGCTGGAACAGGCTGCCCAGGGAGGTGGTTGAGTCACCTTCCCTGGAGGTGTTTAAGGCACGGGTGGACGAGGTGCTAAGCGGCATGGTTTAGTATATGATAGCAATGGTTGGACTCGATGATCTAGTGGGTCTCTTCCAACCTGGTTATTCTATGATTCTATGATTCTAATTACAAATAGTTAAACCTCATAAATCCTTGGTCAAAGTGTTAATTTGGGAGGAACCATAGGTATTGAAACTTCTATTATTAATTTCCCCCAATGTCTGGTGTTATTTTTTCCACACATGACCCTATGAGAAAATTTTACTGTGGTGAAGTTTAACCAACAGTCCAAATTTTGGGTTCTGCATGGTAGAATAAGACCATGTGGTCCAATGCCATAGCTGTTTGCTGGCTCAGTGAAGGATTCGGCCACTAATTGGCATCTTATATAAATGTCATCACCTTGAGTAGTGATAAAAGGAAAAACCGTTTCCTTATCGTTTAAAATAAGGGAAGTATCTCTGCCTTGGTGTGTGAGTATTGCAACAAGTTTTGGTTTAGTTACGACATTCATTTTGTTGTCGAGTTTTTGGGTCAGCTCTCCAATCGCACACTGCAGAGAAAGAATTAACCATTGTAAAATTGAGCCAGCAATCACCTTGCTCTTTCTTACAAGATTTGGTAACCCCTAAATTAATGGCACTCGTGTTCCAGGAAGTACTGTTGCTAGTAAATTTCTGGCAACAACACAAGATAAAAGAATCTTGCCTAATACATTTCCAGTCCTTAGTAGAACATATTTCTTTTGAAATGCCAGGGTGAATTTTGGATGTCATATTGAAATCTAAAAAATTGCCAATGACTGTAATAGAAGAGGCCTTTTCATGCTGAAAATCAAGTTCCTCTTTTCTGCATCCCACCTGAATCTTTAGGAGGTGTAATGCAGAAAAGTATGAACAACCCAATCAAAATTTTGTAAATCATTTTCAGAATTTAAGCTTTCAGTTTTTATTCACGTTTCTTCTGTAAAAATTATCAATGTCCCACGGGGTTCTCCTGCAAGAACAAAAAAAAATAAAACTTGCCCTTTTCAGGCAAAAAGGAATTAAAATGATGGAACAATCCAACGGGTATTAATCCTATGTTTCTTTCCAAGGGCACTGGTAGCTATCCATGCGCATTTATTTACAGGGGTTTTTAGTACCAATGGTACACTTCCCACAGCAGGGAGTTCCACCAGAACCGGTTTTCCTGAGAAATAAGATGATCCTCTAGAATCATTAGGTTCTTTTACAGGTGGAGTTAGAGTAGGAGTCTTTGGGCAAAAAATGGTGATCTCTGGACATCCATTTACCCCCCAACAGTCATTCACACCTTTGACAGTTTCCTGCAGTCGGACATCCCAATTCCGAGGGATTGGAGGTTTCAGGAGTCATTTTAGAAGACCGTTGGTCCTTTCTGCTATTCCATTAGCTTGTGGATAGGAGAGGGTGTGGAAAACCCACTTAATCCCTTCAGTCTCTGCCCACTCTTGCACAACCTTAGCAGAGAAGTGAGAGTCATTATCTGACTGTATTTCTTGAGGTTTTATAAAAGTTCCAAACCATTCTTTCAGCGCTTTCACGGTATTGTCTCCTGTAGACCTCTTAAAAGCTTCAGCCGGGACTAAACCTGATGTAATTTCAACATCAACCGGCACAAAATGTTTCCACTCTGATATTTTAGAGGGACCTATATAATCCACCTGCCAGGCATTCCTTAAGTCTTTACCCACTCTCAAATGCAAAAGATCATCCTGTAGAGGGTGTCTTCTGAGCTGTGTCCAACATTGCTTGCAGGCTGTTATACAGGTTTTACACATTTCTCTAGTAATTGGCTGGCCAAGAGCGAGGGCTTCTTGATACAGGTCTTTAGCACCGGCGTGCTTAGGCTTAACGTGCAACCACTCAAGCAAGCGCTCCCAATTCTCAGAGGTTTGATCCTTTTGCATAGAAGCAAGTCTAGCCGGTTCATCAGCTTTGTTATTCCACTCTCCTTTTTCTGTTTTAGTGAGCTGCTGACTATAAATCCGTTCTCCATTTCCTCGCCCACCACTAGGAAATGGAGGTTCTAGTTTCCCTGCTCTGGGGAAGAAATTTGCTTTGATGTCTTGCCTGCATCGTTAATGAGTGGGGGGTCTGAAACCATGATGGGTGCACTTTCTTTCACAGAAGAAAACCAATGTGGTTTTGGCGCATGCCACTGGGTTACCAGTTTGCTCAATTTTTCTAAAGGTAAACCATCCATTAAATCCTTAGGAATTCCCTTTTTAAGCCCTAAACGCCACCATTTAAGTTGGACCGAAATGGATTTAGATTGTGACTGTTCTTCAGCAACATCTGCAGTTTTACTGGGATTGGGGGGTGCATTTTTAACTCTTACGTGTTGGATGTCCCTTGATCTTTCTTCCAAAGGCTTCACAAGACAGTATTTCTTACCGTGATGAATTAATTCTTATGCTACCTCCCCCCATGTCCAGATTTTAGATCTAGGATAAGGTCTGTTACCTAGCCCAGCTGGTGTTGAAAAGTCAGAGGAATTAGCGTAAGAGTCTGTGATGGTACTGCCTGCATTTTTGCTATTATCACCTCGGTGCATAAAGCTCCCCAACCTCTCCAAAGAACCCATTGATGCTATGGTTCTCTGGAGACTTATCCCCGTGGATTTAAATGATTCGGGTAGTCCCCTTATCAAGGGAGTCATAATTTCAGAGTTAACAGGCAACATCATTGGTGATTCACATCCAGGAATTAATTTTATCTCATGTATCATTTGCAGGCAAGCAGTTTCGTGTACGCTTTCTAGTAATTGGTCGGCTGTGCCTGTTATTGCCAAGGGGTCTCCCCTATCCAGAGGGTTTAACCCTCCAGCCCAGTAAGCAGCACGCTGAGTTAAGGACCATGGGGCCTGGTGATCGCCTGTTGTTAAGAAAACTCTGTGGCCCCAATAACCCTCAGCCTCCTTTTCCCTCAATTGAATTTGGTCACCCCCGGTTAAAGACACACGCCACACATATTCTCTTTCAGATTCTTTGCTAAGACAGCTGTATTCTTTTTTCAGCTTTGCCAGTTCAGTGGCAGAATAGGGCGTTTCCTTGGTGGTTATATGTGGGTCACTATCTTCATCATTAAGATAAGAATATTCAGTTTTGATTAAGGGTCTTAAATGAGGGGGATTTTTATCAAGTTTTCTCATCTCTTCCAATTCCTTTTGTGGGTATATTGGGTTAATTTGATGGATAACCTTTTCCTCAGATCCTGATGAAATTATATCCTGTGAACTAGTGTTCTGTGAATCAGTAATACCGATAATACGATTTACTTCAAGAGCAAACCTTAATGAATGGATTTCTTTTTCCTTATTCTCTTAATTCTTTTTCCTTATTCTCTTAATTCCATTTCCAGATTGGAAATTGTCATTTGGTGACAGTGCACCAGGTTTTCTAAGGGTTCTGTGACTTTTTCTCCATCACTACACTGCCTAAGACGATCTTTAACGGCTGTGACCAAGCTGGCACCCAAACCAGAGCAGACTATTTCCCTGTTTTTTCCTGGTAGAGAAACTCGGTCCATTATGCTCTGCAAATTTTTCCAATTCTCTTGAGCCCAATCTTCCACAGTAGGAGAGAGTTGAGCACCGTATTTAACCAAAAATGCAAAAAATTCATCTCTATCATTAACTAACTGAGAATTTCTATTCTCCTGTTTTTCAGTCATCATTTTCCCCATCCAGGGACTCAGAAACAAAACAATCTCAAAAACAATATCAGAAACAACAGCAAAAAACAACTCAAATCCACTTGAGAAAGTTAAGCACCTGCCAACGGCTATACGGTTTCACTCTCTCTCGAGTGTCAGTAAAATAAAAATTCAACTTCCCTTTTGCACTCTTAAGTTCCAATAGCTGGAATCCCAATAGAGTCCTCAAAAATGAGTTTGGAGGGCTTTTACCCCTCTGCCTCTATCAGGATCCTGTCTGTGATGCCAATTTATGTCACAGTTCACTCCTAAGTGGACGCATGATGGTTCGTTTCAGCTATGATCTTGGAGTGCAAAGAAAAAGCAGTAATTCAACAAGTCAACAGAGCTAAATTTGAATCCAAACAGTAACTTTATTAATTGTGCTCGTAAAGCGGCTTGCGAGAGAAAGAGAAAGAGAACAAGGAAAGAGATGGGGAGAAAACAGAAGGAAAAAGGGTTTATAGCTACCACCACAGGTCCACAGATGTCCGGTGTCTCTGGGGGTCCCGCTCCAGAAGACGTTCCACTGCTTCTGTCTTTGATTGAGGTGATCCCACGGTGGGGGGGAGGGGTCTTCTGTCTTCTTCTTCTGTTCCCCAAATTCAGCTGCTCCAGAGCTGTCTTTTATGCTAGTGAATACACTGTGACCCGCCTTTGCCTGTGGAGATGTGCCAATCTCCACTTAGCAGGACACACATGCCAAGAGAGGAGTGTCTGTAGGTCTCCTCCCTTTGTGCATGTGCTCCTTCTGGCAGCGGTGGTCAACCTGGGGTCTCCCAATGAAGGCCAGTAGTCATCATCACCTTGTGTGCATGCTCTGTTGGGTATGGGTCTGTGGTAAGTCAGTCATTAATTTTCCTGTCTTTTCCTCCTTGCTTCATGGATCTTTTACAATGGTAGGGAGCAGGGAGGCTTGGAGCCAGGTACAAGACATTTTTGAGAGGTACAGGTTGTTAGGTAGAAAGCATTTGTTCCATACCAGCTTTTTTTTGGCCATTTTCCTAAGGCCTGCATCTGTGCTTAGCACCTGAGAGAAAATGTTGAGGCAGAAGTCGATTCTTCAACCGACTCTTACATATGTTCAGCAATAAAACCTGGGGCAGAGGAGGAAAAAGGTTGGATTTTTGGTTTCCAAGATGGCTGGCTGTTCATTAGGCTGCCTGCGGGAGGTGGTGAGCTATTTGCTTTGTTCTCTTTATTTGTTTATTTTACACGCAAACCCTTCTTAATGTGTTGAACTGCCTTTATATTGACCCACAACTTTGCTTAGCTGTTCTTCCTATTTTGAGCCCTCTGTTGTGCAGGGGAGGGGAGGGGGTGTAAGTGAGCGTCTGTATGGGTACTTGGTTGCTGGCCAGGGTCAATCCACCACAGTTATTTTATGTGACTAACCTGTAGACTCTAGCATTCTGTGCTGTAAAAAGTGTATAAATACTTCCTACTGCTCCTACTGTAGGAAATCTAATCCTCACTGAGAATGGCTGGAAAACTGCAGAGAATGGTTATTTTATCACAAGTACTTTTGGGAATCTGTCTTTGGTTAGAGCTTATCAGTACACAGAAATGGAAATAAACTGGCTTAGATTAGAAATAACCTTTCCTTTCACCTTTTGAGTTGGAAGATAGAAAGGTAGTATGAGATATGCTCTCCTTTCCCCCGTTTTCCATATTGCAAAACTGGTAGACCATCTTGTATACCTCTAGAGAGAGATACTCGTGGGTGCAGAGAACATTAAGAATATAGAAATACATTTAAGAGTTTGGAACTGATTATGTAATGTGAGATGGTGCTGGAAAGGGCTCATACCAGTATGCTGTGTCTCATGCTTGAGAATTTACCTAGGCCTCTTATGTTACATTAGAGTCTCTTTGAAACCATGCCTAAGCTATGACAGTGTTCTGCTTAGAATACCGTTGGTTAGCAAGAAGAAGGCAGTGTGCATTTTCTGCAGTTTCTGTTCATCTTATATAACTTGCTGGTTTACAAGTTGGTAATGGTTACTGCCCATGGAATGAACCAGTGTGAGACATAATACAAAATATGTGCAAACACAAGACAGAGCAGGCTTGTGTTCTACTTTTGAATGATGTTGACTTAATTTGCAAATTTGTGATTGGCTTCTCAACCTGTGTGTAAAGCTTCACAAACAATTCTGATTTTTTTTTTCTTTTCTTTTTATAGATTTAATAATGCTGTTACTGAAAGTGGCTCTGCCTTGTCACACATCTCTTTTCGGGATATGTGCTGTGGGTTTGCAAAGGTTAGACGTCTTTCTACAGCCTCCTCTGTGACCAAACCCCCTCATTTCATTCTTACAACAGAATGGATCTGGTACTGGAAAGATGAAAATGGCCTGTGGCTGGAGTATGGAAATAAAGTAAGTGTGGAGAAAAGGGCTGGCTCTCAACTGTTTTAAAAGTGCAGAACTACTGAAAAGTGCACAGTGTTTATATCCTCCCCCTCGTTTGTCACCTTCTCCCTCCCGCCCTCTCACTCATACTATACCGATGGACTTTTATAGAGGCCTAGTGGGATCTTTTCCCTGTGAATTTGATTGGCTCAGGCAGGGCACTGCTCACTCATAAGTCATAAATATTATTGACAGATAATCTTCAGTGAGTCATGTCAGATAGGATCAAGTTAATACATTCTTTTCATCACTTCTGACTAAACCTCAGTTTTCTGAGGTTTCACTAGTACTCTGTGCCTTTGCTAAGGTCTGGTTGGTGAATATACAATCTCATTAGTAGAGTTCACAGCATGCAATTTTTGGTGTAAGTTTAGGCTTCATAATACCACTTTGTTTGTTTTACGGACAGTTTCACCTGCTTATTACATGTTTTTACCAGATGGCTACAATCATGCCCAAAAGCTGATGCATAATTGCAGCCACCAAACCATTCTACAGCTGTTGGTTTTTAAACTTGCTTTTTGTAACAGACCAGGAGAATCCTTTTTTCCTCTGTTTTGACTTCACAGGATGATGTTCACGCAGCTGCCACTGTCTCCAGTGATGACCTGGAGAAAGCTTATATAGCCAAAAGTTCTCCAAAGCTGAACTTCAAAGCTGGAAGACATGAATATGAACTCAATTTTGGAAGTAGGTTCCATATGCTTTGGGTTTTTGTTCCCTTCTTCCCTCACTTACTCCCTCCCTCCTTCCTAGGCCTTTTGTAGTTTAAACTACATTACTATAGGAGATAGGAGAGAGAAATTTGAACTTTGAACTGCAGTGCTTACAGAGGCAGAGCTGCTGTCAAAGTTCACAGGATGAGAGCTGTTCACATAAGCAACGTGGCATTCCTACTCCTCCAAACCTCTTAATTTTTAAGGAGTTCTTGTGCTAGGTTTTAGAATGTCTGCCAGAAAGTTCAAATGTGACATTGCCATTGATACTTGCACCAACACAGATGGTGAAAAACTTCTGGAAGGATTGGCAAGCCAACTTCTGGTCTGGTTTAATCACTGGCTTGCAGAAGAATGAGTACTTGGGCAAGATATAGGGCCTAGACAATCTGTAGCATTGCACAATTTATGTAGCAATTTTCTTTTCATAGCTCTGCCTGTCTGGAAAGGCTGAGGAAATACCTTGGCTGTGTCAAAATAGGAAGATATTTTTCCCAGGCGTTCAGGAATTTTAAGCTACTTGATGGCACTGTATTCTGAGCTGTTGCATCTCCAAGTATCCTTGTCAAAAATCACAGGGAAGAGTGGTGGTGGGAATCAGCCTACCTAGACTGTCATTTTGGTGTAGTTGCCTTTGATCCAACTCTCCATTCCTATCCCATTCTGCAAGGGAAAAGAAACAGCCAAGGAGAAAGGGCACATGATATGTTGTTTGTGATTCAGTTGAAAGCAATGCTGCAGTCTTCTGCATAGGCTGGGGAAACTTTTGTGTCTTAGAAGGGAAAATTGCATAGTAACTCAATCTGTCTTCTAAGGTTTGGACTTTTTTAGTAACTTAAGCAAACATAAACAATGTATATGTCTTCCAAAACTCAGTGGTGCAAAGATGTTTGTTTGTTTGCTTTCTTTCTCTCTGACAATGAGGCCTTATTCTCCTGGCTGCTACTGAGTCTTAGTTTCTAGTATAATGTGGCAGTACCAGAGTTTCCAAGATTCAGAAATAATGCCTCTAAAATAGGGGTTTCTGTGTCTTGTTTCTGAATGGCCTGTCATAGCTGTTAAGTTGCATTTATGGGGTTTGAAATCTATAACTACATGTAGGAAAACAGTATCCTTTTTGCAAATTGAGATGGAGGAATGCAATCCACAGAGCAAAAGCAGATATTTATTATATTATACATTGAACCTTTTTGATTAAATGTGACTGGGAAAACAATGAAGTGAAAATAGCTACTAGTGTCTACCATTCCTTCTAAAAAGCGAAACTGAAACTGAAATCCTTCTTAGTGTTTTACATAGATAGTCTATGGTTTACATATCCTGCTCTAACTTCCCTTTGTGTAGCAGTAGAAAAACCTTGGTGTCTTTTTGTCAACATTTTTAAGAAAACAACTTAGTGGCAAGTTTTGCAGCAGAGTGAAGGCTTTCTAAAACATCTTTCTGATTGTTCAGGGTATGGTTGGTTTGTTTGTTTGTTTTTTTCCCAGCTATGATTCAGAAAAACCTTCGCTACACAACAGAGAGAATGGTTTGCAGAAGACCTAAATTTGTCTCTCAGACAGAAGTAGAAAAGGCAAGAGCAAGGTAAACTGCAACTACTCATTCTGGGGTGATGTGAAAGCAGTTGTCGTCCAAGGATGTAAATAAGGTGAAGGAGTAGCTATTAAGGCAATTGTGAAAGAATCTGAGAGGGGAAGGGACATACATTTCCTGCAGTGTCTAGCTAGGGGCAGTATTGCAGCCTGATCAACAGTTTTCAAGCAGCCTCCGGAGCCTTGGGGATGAAGGAAGTTTGGGCCTAGACACAGAAAGTGTGGGAGCATAAAAGATAATTCAACATGTAACAGAGTTGTTGGGAGCTGTTGATTAGAGGAAGGTATCTTATTAAAGCAGATGATACAGATGGAAGCAATAATGTTTGTGGCATACTAGCACTTTCTGACATCTGACATCAGTAATATTTAAAGCTAAGCACAAGTTTAGATACAATTCGTTTTGAGAACTAGACAGTCTGAGAGGAAAGTAGTAGTTGTTATAGGTGAAGAAAAAGGTGGGAGTCTGCAAGAGTGCTTGCTTAAGCAACACAGAAAAGAGCAGCTAAATGCAATACTTCAAACGAGGTTGCGAGTAAAAGGGAGGGCTATATCTGCCTGGTTTCTGTCAGACTGTTATGATACTGGATGCATTTTTATTTATCTACCCCAGTGCAGCAGAGCATTCATGTATGCATTCAATTCTTTGCAACTAAAAGAACTACTTTCATGTTTAGTTCAGTGTATGTATATTATTTTTTCTCATTTGACATCTTGCTTCCTGCCATAATTCTTGACGTGAAGATTTGGAACATCATGTACTGAACTGGAAAGGCAATTTTGAAATATTTCTGAATATGTTTGGTTGCATGTATTTCCCCTAAACTTGGCAAAATTATTTAATAGCATGTGTACATAAAAAGCAGGAATTTGTTTTGTTTTAATTACCTATTTTTAATGTCTTGTTCAGGGGCTTTAAACATACAAAAGAGTTGAAGGGCATTCCAGCTCACTGGGACAAATCTGCCCTGCCTGAACAGGGATTCCAGGTTTGGTGCTTTTTGTTTTTTTCTCTGTCATTTTTGTTGCTTACAGGTTTGTTGCATCACAAGTTCAGTGTTTATTGTGCCTTTGTAGATGACTGTTACACAACATAATGCAGAGTTGTTTGTAAATTTGAGCCTGGTACTGCAGTGGGTAGACCTAGAGGTGAAGCTACACCCAAATTTAAACTGACAAATGGTGGCAGTATAGCCATGGCAACATTGACTTTCCCTGCTACTGTGTCTCCCTTTCCTTGGCACATTTGCCTGAAGCTTATGCTGTGTTAGCAAGACTGGGCCCAAGATACATAGCTTTGAAGTCCCTAACATGCTGAATCATCAAAGATAAATCATACCTCTAAACTTCAGAGTAACCATTTCCTGAGTTGTGTATAGGTAGACTGCTGTACATCTACGGAGCATTGCAAAAATCAGCAGAGTTCAGGCTGGGGTCACTTATTAAAATGTATCCTAACTCCAGAGGAGTGGGCTTGTTTACCTTCGTAACACACCCAGTTAATATCTGCATGGTTTACTTTTGCTGACTTCCTTCCTGCCTTCACCAACGCCTCTGTCAACTCTAGTAACTATACTTACAGAAAAGATCGTGTTCTGTGAAGCCTGAAAATTACTAACTTGCAAAATATGAATGCTCAAGAAATTGTCAATAAAATATAGGGAAGGCTAACATTGACATTCTTGATGTTCCTGCAGAAAACATGCGAGTAGAAAACTTTGCTTGTTTTTAGGACTATCATGTAAGGAACTTATTTTTGGCAATGTGTCCCTGCTCTTCCCCAAAATGGTTGATTGAATAAAGCGTTTTCAATTTAGTTGAAAACATATCAGGCAGTGCAGTTTGTTTTCACTGGCTGTAGGGAGTATAAACTATAAAGATTTAAAAAGCATGATTCTATGATATTCTTTTATTTGCCTCAACATAAATTCTGCGTTCTTTTTTATTCATGTGCTAATTTCTTCTGTGTATTTTGGTACTGTTTGATATATGCATGCATATGTATCTTGGCCCAGTATTAAAAGAGGCTAGGTGGCTGGACAAAAGCATGCAGCTCCTTTAATGTCTTGTAAGAGAGCATCCAGGAGTTAATGTTCCCTAGGTAAGAGCTCACTTTTACAGAGCAGAGATCTCTAATCTGACTTTTTACCAAGAGTATCTTTGCTGTTCGTACCTCTGCTTCACAGAAAAGATTTTAAAGGTCTTGAGTAGTGTACTAGGTAGGGTGGCTTTGTTATGATTCAGTAAAAGATTAATCTTTCTTATCTTTTCCTTGCAGCTGATTGAGCTTAACAGTTCTTCTGAAGAATACAAGAAAGTCAAGCTGGACTTTCAACGCACAATGCCCAAAACAGCTATTAAAAAGATTTCTAGGGTTCAGAACCCATCTCTCTGGGAACTGTATCAATGGTATGTGTAATATACTACTCTGGTATGTGTGCATGAAGTTTGCTGTTTCTGCAGTTAGCTGTGTGCTAAAGATACACACACGCATTCCTGAAATGCAGCTGCATTCAGGAATCTGTTTCCACCCCACCGCCAGGATTGAGATGTAGATAAAGAGGTACTGACAAAACCAAAACTCAGTCAAGACACAGAGCATAGAATAGTTAGATGAGCTCTGTGGGAGGAATCCTTGCTCCTGAGTAAGTGGTTCTGCCAGACATGTGTACTTGACAGCAGCCTTCCACTGAAGCCGTGAACCTGTGGTCAGTCACATCTGGCACAAATACTGGTTTGTAGCGGGTAAAAACTGAAACAGCCTTCAAAACTAAATGCAAAACCCACCAAAGGAAAGCCTGAACATGAATTCCTGTGTTTAGAAGAAACAATAATACAAAGATTCCTCCCCCATTCCCAACAGTGAAAGAAGCCAAACGCTTCTATTATAAATACCTGGAGGCATTTGTGTATAATGAAAGCACGTTTGTATGGAGCTAGGCGGCAGTATGCCCACAGTTCAGGCCTTAATGTAAAGATTTTCAGAATGTACTCTCTGTGTAAAATCATCAGTGCCAGCATAGCTGGAAACTGTCTGAGCACAGCCACCATGAAACTGCAAAGATGCTGCTTCATTTTGCAGGCAGAAGGAACAAATGCAGAAGAGCAACGGTGGAAAGGTTGTGGATGAGCGATTTTTATTTCATGGGACCAGTAGAAGATACATTGATGCCATCTGTCATCAAAACTTTGACTGGAGAATCTGTGGCCTTCATGGGACAGTCTATGGCAGAGGTTTCCAGCTCTTTCATTTTGTTTTTTAGCTCTTTCATTAACCCTAGAGTTGCTAAAAAATTCTCAGTAGCTACTGCAGAGGTGTAAACTTAGAAAGAGGGTGCTCAGCCAATCTAGGGCTTATCTGTGATGATGTGGACAACATAGCTGACTTTAGCAATAGTCATTTGGAGCTAAGCTAAACTGAAAGCCCTTGGCCTCTATGGTCCACTCTGTCCTTGCAAGAAAATACAAGCTTAGGAGGGGCCAGTTCTAGGGACCGTTGAAAAGGCTGTTCGTGAACTGCTTAATGGATTTGCTTATGAATTTGTTTTTACACAATATCACTTCTTTCCCTGCAATTTTGGTGCCTTATCAACTCTGTCTCGGTGTCTCTTCTACAGGAAGCTATTTTGCAAGGGATGCATCTTATTCTCACAACTACTGCTGTGCAGACTTACACACCAGGACCATGTTTCAGGCACGGGTGCTGGTGGGGGAGTTCACTCTTGGTAGATCTTCTTATGTTCGACCTCCCTTGAAGGACAAGCAAAACTTCTACGACAGTTGTGTGGATAGCTGTTCAAACCCTTCTATCTTTGTCATCTTTGAGAAGCAGCAGATTTATCCAGAGTATCTCATAGACTATGTTGACCAGGCATTGGCAAACATGCTATAGCAGCAAAACCTGTCATCATTATGTTTAGCTGGTATAACCATTTCTTTTAGTATTAGCTTAAGAGGGGAAAAAGTAATTTTTAGAAGCTGTTTAATTGGGTAGATGAGTGTTCAAACATTTATTCTCTATCCTTTCTGTGCAATGTAAAATGAGAGGTTGTCCTGGTTTCAGCTGGGACAGTGTTAATTTTCTCCCTAGTAGCTGTTATAACACTGTTTTTTGGATGTAGTACAAGAATAGTATTGATAATGTACCAATGTTTTTAGTTTTTGCTAAATAATGCTTATACTAAGTCAAGATCTTTTCAGCTTCCTGTGCTTTACTGGTGAGCAGGTGCACAAGAAGCTGGCAGGAAGCATAGCCAGGACAGCTGACCCAAACTTACCAAAGGAGTATTCCATATCATATGATGTCAAGCTCAGTATAAAACTGGAAGGAGGGTTGGCTCAGAATGGGCTAGGCATTAGTTGGTCAGTGGGTGGGTAGCAATTGCATTGTGCATTACTTATTTGGGATATTTGATTATTATTATTGTATCTTACTTTGCTGTCCTATTAAATTGTTTTTCTCTCAACCCATGAATTGTAGTTTTTTCTCCTTGATTCTCCCCTATCCCACTGAGGGGATGTGGAGTGAGCGAGCGATTGTGTGGTGTTTGACTGCCAACTGTGTTAAACCGCAACAGAGTTAAAAAACCACAAAGGATGTCTTGGAATTCTTGAAATACTGTGGCTATCTCCTATTCTTTAGCAGGTACCATGTTTCCCTGCACTAATAGAGACTTCTATAAATTTAATTGATGAATTCACTGATGGTTGTAACATGAGGATTGACTGGCTGCCGAGTTTAAACAATATTTAGTTAAAATTGTTCCAGGATAGATCTTTATGTGAGCTCATTAGTCAGAGGCTGTCTCCTTCTACCTACCTTTTAACTCAAAATTTGATAAAACTTGTCTTCTGTAGCAGTTCACATTCAAGTATTTGCAAATGAAACTGTGCAATCTGTCTCTGTACTCAACTCATTGTGTAAATTCTTAGCTGTTTTCTGTCCCTACTTAATCCTCACCAACAGTTTCAAAAACGAAACTTACTTATTGAAAAGGAAGAGAGACTTATTTTCACTTGTTAATTTTCTCATTTAAAACAAGTACCAAAGACATGAAACATAGCTAGGGTTGCTTGGTGCTGTGCTGGTCAGTTGGCTTCCTCTGTTAAATGAACAGTTTAGATTAGATCTGTGAGAGCACAAGTGTTTCCTGACTTTGTGCCTAGAAATGAGGGAGTGCTGGCAGATTCTGAGCAGCGAAGAAGAAGAGGCAACTCGCCGTGTTGTTTAAGAATATCATACTTAGCAGTGAAATATACTGCTTGTACTTGATCAGAAATACCCTGTTTCTATGCAGCATCTTTATGGTTCTCCTACAGTTCTTAGGAAGTACAGTGAATGACTACCTCATTAGGTGGACTACCCCTTTGGTTGCAGGAGGTACACTGGTTACCTGTGTACTCAAGGTGTCTTTGGACTTTCTTGCAGGAAAAACATGCTTATCGGGGGAGTGGTCTTCAGTCACAGACCTGAAAACTTTAGAAATCTGAAGATGAAGTTGAATATTTAATTCTTCCCAGCAAAAGATGTTATTAGTGTTCATCAGTCAGCATACATGTATGCAGATAATAAAAAAAAAGCCTGAAGTGTCAGATATTTAAGATTAAAGTTGCTGATGCATTAACAGATACTTTATCACAGCTTTAATGCTCATAAATGAGCACTTGTTAGCTACAGTGTACTGCAAAAGCCTTAAAATATACTTTGTATAGGACCAAAAGAAGCTCATCTCTTCCTGTACTCCAGAAGCACTTCTTTTCCTGGATGATTATGTAAAAATGTACACTAGCTAACTCTTTATTACTTCAGCACCATGAACCGGGAGCCTAACCATGATTAGCTGAAGTAAGACTGTGCAGAGCTCCTCTTCAAATGAACTGTAAAACTAGCAGCATGGTATCTAAAGGAAAGTATTCCTATTTGTGTTTCAACCCAGGAAAACACAGCAAGCTGATTGTATTCTTTCTTTTGAAAGATTTGTAATAGAACATACATGATAAATCTGGTGTCAGCAAATGAACTTGTGTCCTGGTTTTGGCTGGGATAGAGTTAATTTCCTTCCTAGTAGCTGGTATAGTTTTGGATTTAGAATGAGAATAATGCTGATAGTACACTGATGTTTTAGTTGTTGCTAAGCAGTCAAGGACTTTTCAGCTTCTCATACTGGCCTGCTGATGAGGAGGCAGGTGGGGCAGAAGAAGCTGGGAGGAAATGCAGTTAGGACAGCGGATCCAAGCTGACCAAAGGGATATTCCATATCATATGATGTCATGCTCAGTATATAAACTTGGAGGAAGTTGGCTAGGGGAACCATGTCAGGGGAACAAGCTGAGCATTGGTCAGTAGATGTGAGCAATTGTGCTGTGCATCACTTGTTTTGTATATTTTATCGTTCGTATTTTTATTATTTTCTTTCTTTTACATCCTATTGAACTGGTTTAATCTCATCCCACAAGTTTTACTCTTCCCTGCCTACTCCTGCTGGTTCTGTCCCCTAGTCCACTGTGGGGGAGTGAGTGAATGACTGTGGTGGTTTTAGTTGCCTGCTGGGACAACAGTCCTTTTGGTGCTGAACATGGGGCTTGAAGGGTTTGAGATCAAAACAGATTCACTAGAGCATATTAAAGAATTAATATCTGTTAATAATTGCAAGTCAGTTTGTGATGAATATTAAAGTTTAGTGTTAGTTTTTGCAGTTTGCTATGGTTTGCAGCGATTAGTGGTGTTTTGCCTGGGAAATTTGTTATTAAAACACTGACCTTGAGCTTAATCTGATATTTGTGCTTTGTACCAAAGCCATTTCTGTACTTCGGTACCATCTTGTGGAGACAATTAGCAATTATGCTTTTTTATGGAAGAGATACAGAGTGGTACCTTTGCTACCTTCCATTGTGACGTTTCCTCCTTCATTACAACAACTTTTCAGCATCTTGAACAGCTTTGTGTAGTAAAAAATACTTCTATTGGTATTTCGTGCGAGTATTGTTTTGGTTTTGTCTAAGGTTAATAAGCAATTTAAGAATTTAAGTGCACAATGTACCTTAATGCCATCAAACTATAAAGAGGCAGAAACCATCTGTCTTTCTGGAGCAACAAGTGGATCCCAGCAGCTAACTCTATTGGAGGCCAAAGTGAGCTTGACTGGGAGCGAGTGGCAAAAACACCCCATTGTGACTAGTCCAGAGGCTCTGTGCATGCTTGGCATAGACCACCTCGGGACAGGGTATTTCGAGGACCTAAAAAGGTATTGGTGGGCTTTTGGTGCAGCTACCTTGGAGATGGAGGAAATTAAACAGTTGTCTACCTTGCACAGTCCCTTGGAGGACCAGAGGACCCTTTGGTTGTAGGTCTAGGGCAACTCTCTGCAGGGATACCTCTAACCCTAAGCGTAACTCTAACTCTAGTGGCTCCCTGCTGAGAGTTTTCCCCTCCCCTCAGTTGTGGGGCTGCCGAGGGTCAAGGAACAACAGGTGCCAATTGCTACCACAATGGTGCATCAGTGGCGACATCGCACTGAACAAGACTCTCTGATACCTATTCATAGGCTGATTTGTCAACTGGAAAGCCAAGGAGCGATCAACAAGACTCGGTCACCTTTTAACAGCCTGATTTGGCCAGTGTAAAAGCCTAATGGTGTGTGGAGACTTACAGTAGATTATCATGGCCTGAATGAAATCATGCGCCACTGAGTGCTGCCACATGGGACATGCCAGAACTTCCATATCAACTGGAGTCGCATCATCATGTGGGGCAATATAGCAGAAGTTGGTTTTGAGAAAGGAAAGAAAATAGTCAAAATCCTTCTGGAACTTGGTTCTGCCATAAAACAGTTAAAGCCAAAGGACCTGCACAGGAGATCCAATTTTTAGAAATAAAATGACCAGGTGGACATCATCAGATCCCAATGGATGTAATCAACAAAATAACAAGTATGTGTCCACCAACTAGTAGAAAGGAAACACAAGCTTTCTTAGACATTGTGGGCTTTAAAGAATGCATATTCTAAATTATAGTCTTGTTGTAAGCCCTCTCTATGAAGAGACCCAGAAGAAGAATGATTTCAAATGGGACCCTGAACAACTAAAAGCTGTTGAACAGATTAAAAGGGAGATACTTCATTCAGTAGCTCTTGGGGCAGTCTGAGCAGGACAAGATGTAAAATGTGCTCTACACCACAGCTGGGGAGAATGGCCTTACCTGGAGCCTTTGGTAGAAAGCACCAGGGGAGACTTGAGGTGGATCCTAGGTTTTTGGAGTCAAGGATACAGAGGATTGAAAGCCTGTTATACTCCAACTTAGAAAGAGATATTGGCAGCATATGAAAGAGTTCAAGCTGCTTTGGAAGTGGTTGGTATTGAACCTGCTCTTAGCACCCTGACTGCTGGGGCTCTGCTGGATATTCAAAGGGAGGGTCCCCTCCACACATCATGCAACTGATGCTACCTGGAGTAAGTGGTTCACACTGATTACACAGCAGGCTTGAATAAGAAACTCCACCCACCCAGGAGCCTTGGAAATGATCATGGACTGGCCAGAAGGCAAAGATTTCAGAATATTGCAAGAGGAGGAGGTGATGTGTACTGAAGCGGCCCCATTGTATAATAAACTGTCGGAAAATGGAAGCAATATTCCCAGTCCAGTGATGTGTCCTGTTGTGTTGTGGGAAAACACTGGGGGTGGGAGGCTGCTGTATGGAGTCCTATATGACAACTCGCAGAAATTGCCGAAGAACAAAATGTATCAAACCAATTTGCAGAGGTGAAAACCATCCAGCTGGCTTTAGATAGTGCTGAAGGAGAAAAGTGGCCAGTACTCTGTCTTGATACTGACTGGTGGTGGCAAATGCCCCGTGGGAGTAGTTGCAGCAATGGAAGCAGAGCAACTGGCAGCACAGAGGCAAACTCACCTGGGCTGCGCATTATGGAAAGGTATCGCTGCCTGGGTAGAAAACCTGTTTGTAAAAGTCTGTCACATTGATGCTTATGTATCCAAAAGTCAGGCCACTGAAGAACATCAAAACAAACAGCATGTGGATCAGACTTCTAAGTGGCTCAGGTGGATCTGGAGTGGCGACATAAAGGTGAACTATTTATAGCTCGGTGGGCCCATGGCACCTCATGCTATCAAGGAAGGGGTGCAACATACACGGGCTCGTGATCAAGAAGTGAACTTGCCCATGGACGCTATTGCATAAGTTATCCATAAATGTGACTCATGCACTGCAATCGAACAAGCCAAGCAGTTAAAGCCTCTGTGGTATAGAAGATGACAGCTGAAATATAAAATATGGGGAGGCCTTGCACATTGATTATAGCACGCTCCCACAAACCTGCCAAGGTAAGTGCTATGTGCTTAAAATGGTGGAAGCAACCACTGGATGGCTGGAAACATATCCTGTGCCCCCTGCCACCACCCTGGGCATTGAAAACCAAGCCCCACGGTGACACAGCACTCTAGAAAGCATCACATCAGACAATGGGGCTCATTTCTGAAACAACCTCATAGACACCTGGGCCAAACAGGATGGCATTGAGTGTGTATATCACATTCCCCATCATGCACCAGCCTCCACAAAAATCAAACAATATAATGGACTCTTAGAGACTGCACAGAACATTGGGCGATAAGACATTCGAACATGGGGATACTCAGTCAGCAAAAGCCACCTGGTTAGTAGTCAACACTAGGGAATCTGTCAATCAATCTGGCCCTGCCCAACCAAAACTTTTAGGTACTATAGAAAGGGATAAAGTCCCTGTAGTGCACATAAATATGTTGGAGAAGACAACCTGGGTTACTCCTTCCTCAGGCAAAGACAAAGCCATCCTGTGGGATTGCTCTTGCTTGCTCAAGGACCTGGGTGCACTAGGTAGGTAATGGGAAGTCCAACGTGTGCCTCAAGGAGATTTGACTTTGTGTGAAAATAAACAAGGATCTGAACTGCATGATATTACTTGATACATAATACTGTATGTTGTCACTACTATGGTTGCTCTATGCCATATTAATGGCATTACAACAACAATCACCCAGATTAATGACTTTGAAACTGAACAAAGCACGGTAATGATGGAACCAGACAAGAGCATCAGTCATGAATCACAACTTGTTTAAGCATGCAATAATCCAACACCACACATCCTCTCTCCTGCCCTGAAGTACTGTTATGACAGATGGAACCCAAAGTGGACTAAATGAACTCAACAGGCATTTTAGAGGGATGGTTTATAGACTAAGGGAACAATATCTGTATTTGTATATCAATAGACAGGAAAAATAGTGGTGATTAACTGAAAAGTATTGGAAAGTGCGGGACTTGCACATGATGTAGATGGTATAGAATAAGAGATGGATATTGTCCTGGCTTTGGCTGGAATAGAGCTAATTTCCTTCCTAGCAGGTGATATAGTGCTGTGTTTTGGATTTAGAATGAGAATAATGCTGACAATACACTGATGTTTTAGTTGTTGCTAAGCAGTCAAGGATTTTTCAGCTCCTCATACTGACCTGCCAGTGAGAAGGCAGCGGGTGCAGAAGAACCTGAGGGGGACATCATCAGGACAGCTGACCCAAACTGATACCTGCACCCTGGTGAAGTATGAGTAGCGGATAAGAGAAATATAGGTGAATGGCAAGTACCAGCTATGGTAGTGTGCTCAGTGGCTCCAGGCCAACTTGGCCTGGAGTTGATTTGCACTTTCCTTCTTAGAAACCATTGCTCAGAGCTGATATTGAGCCAAAGGGTAAGCAGGAGTTGTAGAAATGCTGCTTTACTTGGAGTAGGTCCAGAACAAAATCCAGGAGGGATGGCTGTTGCATGACCATGGCTTACCTATTTTACCTATTGAGCTTACCTATTTTACCAGAGGATAGACTTCACGGGCCTGAACAGCTCCCTTGTCCTTCTTGTTTCAAGCCTGGTCATGAACTCATCTCTACTTGCAAAAATCTTAGCAATTCAGGGAATCTTGCTCCCTACTTAAAAAAGCCATAACACCTAGCAGTGCCGGGAGCAAATATGTTAAGAGATTGATCAGACTTTTCACAATCAGAAGAAAGAGTGTGGGGTCAGTGTGAACCAAGCAATGAAATAAATAGTTTATGAGTCAGCTTTCAACTCTTTTAGTATATTTCTGCTGTAAATGCATTGAAGACTCTGGTATTAGATGAAGGAACAAGACAGAAAAATGATTTAACAAAGGGGAATATGTAGGTGATAGTTTCCAGAAAGTACCAGAGAGGAAATTCTGCAATTTAAAGCCATGTAAGAATAGTTCAAATTTGCAATCAATGATTTTTAACAACCAGGAATACTTTTTTTTCCAGGAATACTATTTATAAAGTACAAAACTGTGAAGGTTTTCCGTATCAGCAGCCTTATTATAAATACCATTTTATTCTGACAGCTTTCTGTAATCATTGCAAAGTCCCAGAAGATGTTTTTTAATAGAAGCTTTCCTTTACCAAGCAGACTTTGCTTCCTACCAGCTGTCAGAGAATGACTAAGACCCTTTTGTAAAACAGACATGCCCAATTTTAAACAAACCCACAGCTCAGCAATGCAAGACAACACACTTACTGTTTCTAAGGAGAGATTATTTTAAATCAGCTTCCTTGTTCCTCCCTAGACTCAACTGCTGTTGACTAAAGTGTGCTGTACCAGAAATGCTAACAATCACCATAACTTAAATATATAAAATCGTGTTTTGATGTTGCAACTATAAACAGAATGCTTTTTTCTTTTTTTTTAGTAATGAATCCTACAGCCAACTCTGCTCAGGATCAGTTCAGGGGCATGTTATATGGGTGCACAAACACTGTGTTTAACATGATGCTACCAGTTTCTGTTTTGGAGAGCTGCCGTCAGTCTCATGTCTTGTTTTTCACAAACGTGTGCTTCCAGGTGACTAGAGCAGCGCAGGTCTCTCAACACAGCTCACTTTTTAGGTATGTTGCTGAGCCCACTCAGCCAGGGTGTGGGCTAGTATCGTAAGGTATCCTGGTAAAATGTCTGTGCAGTGTCTGGTGACTGTATTGGCAGTTGTTGTTTAAAATGAAGAAATGGCTTGGGGCTTTCCATACCTTATTGGAAAGCCGGCAGTGTCTCCACCTCCTCTGTCTTGTTAGGGCTGGATATAGAACAAAGGATGATGCACTTGCAGAAATCTGACTTACCCCACAGCTGCAAAAACAATTCCTCCATTCCACACCATAACAAACTATCAGGTGAAAACAGATAATACTTTGCAACCAGAAAACTGTAGGACAGTTGAAAGAATTGGACAGACTCAAGTGAGTTTTCTTTCACACGTGCTTGTCCACATTCAACTTACTTACTTAGAAAAAGTGGGAAAGACACTCAGTGCAGTTTCCAAGCCTGTAAAATGTGATGCACAGTTGCAGCCACTACAGTACTGGTTTTTTCCCAGTGGAGTCAACATGGTATTCAAGATGATAATGCTCTGATCAGGCACAGAAACAGGAGTTGTTCAACTACTTCAAGTGTTAGTGGCACTTTTTTGGATAAATATTGAGGATATAAGCAGCATTCAGACAAGCTGTAGAATAGCCCACATGAAAGCATATGGAAGAAAGACACAAGCTTGATTTAGGCTTGGAGTATTTGGTCAAAAATGAAGCACCCAATGACCTGCTAATTCACATGAGGAATTAAAACAGTAAAAAAAAAAATCTGAAGAGATAACACTTTGACAGCTGACTTCAGACTGGAATGAGCTTCCTGCTCATTCAGGTAGTTGAGAAGTTTTTAGGCAAGGCCCATCCAAATTTTGCCAGTTGTATGTATAAGCTGTACAGCACACTGTTTTCAAGAGGGAAAAATGATGGATAACCTGTAGAAACTAGAGTATATGCTTGTATAGTGTGTTGCTTTTCAAATAAATAACAATCACTTCATCAGTAATTCATATAATCAGTGTGTCCTTAAGAGGGCACTTCTGTTTAGCAAGCCAGAGAGGCTGCATGAGAACAGGAACAATGCCAAGATTGCCAGGTCTATACTTCAGCACTACTACCTGTACAGTTCTGGCTTTAAACAAAAGCCAAAAAAACCACAAACAACATCATGTCAAAAAGAAAGACAAAATCTTCCAGGAGCAAGACACAGAAACTTGATTAGTGTTAAAGCAGCATGTGGAAAGAAGGCAGCAAAAGGTTGCTTGCTGGAGAGAAACTAGGGAACTAGCTCTCGATCAGCAAGCAGATGGCTTCTTCCAGCAATTCTTGCAGTGAAGCTGAGCAGTCAAGTCTCTCCCTCCTACTGCCATTGATACTTCGCTGTGCACACCACCAAGAGAGATGCTGTATGTAAGGAAACTTCAAGCAGAGTATCTCAGCAGGCGGAAGGTCAACACTTGCAAGGAACCAAAAGGTGCTTCCTTACTTTCATGGTGCCATAAGAATGTTTGCAATTTATAAAAATTTTAAAAGAAAAAGAAAAAGGACCCTGAGATAAGACCACCTCCTTTCATGGTTTTATTGTATAGCCAACCAGATTGTGGTGTCTCTGAAAGAAAGGTGGTTTTTTTTCTACTGTGTGATACTGCACTGTCTGTGTGGTGACTGAAGGGCTTTGCAGAGGATTGGGAAAGAGCATGGAGGGAATGTGAAGAGTGGAAGCATGCTGCTGCTTTGCCTGTAAATACGCATGTGCACAGTCACAGAGCTTAAATGCATCCGTGGTGTTGCTGCAGCTGGCAGTCAGACAAGTTCCTTCCTGAATGGAGTGAGGTACTTGAGACGTGACCTGTGCCTCATAAGGAATCAAGAGAGCTGCTCAGACTGATGAGCCCGGATCCTGCTCCCTTGCCACTGGCTTTAGTGCATGCAGTAATTTCCTTGAGTCAATGTGCTAGACAAGGATGGTGCCACCTGCAATACTTAGACAGGAAATTTCTCAATGTGAAGCAGATATTGTTTCAACACCTTCTGATTATCCTCCAATTTCTTCCAATCCTCCTATTTTCTTTACATTTGTATTTCATTTTTTTCCTTCATCTTTACAACTGCATTTCAGTAGCCACCAAAATGGCTGTCGTCTTATTTCTTTGGTCTTTGCTATTAGAACTTAACTGGCAAGGAGGGGAACTCTTCATTCCTCTTCATATCAATGCAATGTGCCAATTGCAGATTGTTAATCTAAGTGTTTTTCAAATCACTTCAAAAGCATGGTGAAGGTGCAACTCCTTCTACTTTGCACACCCAGTGAGAGATTAAACACTGTGTGGGAGACATTACGCTTTGGTTTTTAGTAGAGTTCATGATAAAATCCAATTCATTGGACCCCAGGTCTTCTGCAATAACTGTGGTGCCTCTTTTGCTTTCTCTAGAGTGGGGACTTGTAAGTACATGAGAAGGATGTGTGAGATAATGAATTGTAATTCAAGTGTATTGTAAATCACGTGTATGCTTAACATCTGCTCCATTTATTGAAATTAAATATGAAGAAAGCATTCTCAAAGAAAGGAAGTGTAATGTAGAAAAGCAAGTGAAAGTGAGCTGCTTCTTTACAGATACTATTCACAGCAATTCAAAAACCACCAAAAAGACTGTGGAGCCCACCTCTCATTTAGAAGAGTGATTGTAGGCTCTGCCACAGGAGGGCAGCATCTACTGATCATCAGTGGGACTTAGGTTTCTACCTGTCTTTGGGGTTTTGAAAGATAAGTATACCCAGTGAGTCACTGAACAAGGGGTCCCACCCCAGGAGGCTTCAGGATGTACATTTTCTTTTAGCGAGATTCTAGCATAATGTAAACTCCATTTTTTGGTCCAAGTGTGGCTTTTGATTTCAGCTGCAGAGGAATCTGAAAGAAAAAAGAGCACCTTATGTACAGTCGCATGTATTTGTTTGTGTGTATGTAACAGCCCCACATAAAAAGAGACATTTTTGCTGGGGGACAAATTCATACCAGGATTACTGTGGAAGCTGTAAAGTACTAGTTTTACAGTCAGCTGTGGTAGTATAATATTAAATAGAATTTACAGCCAGAGGCTGAGGCAATAGCTGTCCGGGTACACTGTAGATCTGAACGGAAAGAAATTAACTCTATAAACTCAGAGCTGCTGAGTAACTGCCAGGTGCAATGTATACAGCCACAGGCATATACTTAAATGCTGAGATCCAATGAAAGACGCAGACTTGTTCTCACCCTGTACAAGGCTTTTTCATAGAATCATAGAATCATAGAATAACCAGGTTGGAAGAGACCCACCAGATCATCGAGTCCAACCATTCCTATCAAACACTAAACCATGCCCCTCAGCACCTCATCCACCCTTGCCTTAAACACCTCCAGGGAAGGTGACTCAACCACCTCCCTGGGCAGCCTCTGCCAGTGCCCAATGACCCTTTCTGTGAAAAAATTTTTCCTAATGTCCAGCCTAAACCTCCCCTGGCAGAGCTTGCGGCCATTCCCTCTTGTCCTGTCCCCTGCCACTTGGGAGAAGAGGCCAGCTCCCTCCTCTCCACAACCTCCTTTCAGGTAGTTGTAGAGAGCAATGAGGTCTCCCCTCAGCCTCCTCTTCTCCAGGCTAAACACCCCCAGCTCTCTCAGCCGCTCCTCATAAGGCCTGTTCTCCAGCCCCTTCACCAGCTTCATTGCTCTTCTCTGGACTCGCTCCAGAGCCTCAACATCCTTCTTGTGGTGAGGGGCCCAGAACTGAACACAGGATTCGAGGAGTGGTCTCACCAGTGCCGAGTACAGAGGGAGAATAAGCTCCATACAGAGGGAGAATAACCTGATTGCACTGTTGCTACACTGCTCTCCAATAAGACAGGGCTGTGTACCTGTTTGTTTTGTTGGAAATATAAAAATTAAATCATATTTTGATTAAAACATACAGTCCAGGCCTCTTTTCCCTCCTTATTATGGAAGCGGCTCTAGCAGTTTTCTCAAACAAAGGGAAAGTCACAAAGGCAAATCAGTCGTCCTGGCTCAGACACACTGTCAACTCCCTGAAGTTGACAGCTGTGGCCTTTAACCCTCTGCATGTACAAACCTCAGTCTCTGGGCAGGTCTTAAATCGAAACTTCTGCAAAATCCTCAGCAGAGTAATTTTTGTCTCCAGCAAACCCATCTTCATGCCAATGCAGCCACGGGGTCCTGCCCCAAAGGGCAGATATGCAAAGGGATGCCGTTCCTTTTTTGCCTCCTCTGTAAACCTAGAAGGTACAGAGATGGAAACTGTTTCAAGAAATGCTTTTAGCTCTTTTGATCCTGATTAGGTGTTTTTCATTTACATCTCATAAAGCGGTTCTTTCAGTTGGTGTTAATGGGCAGGTCAAAGGGACTATTGACAGATTATGTCCTGATGGGGCTGACACCCTTAAGTAAACAGATAACTGATCTGTGGCCATCATCCTTTGTCAGATTCCAGGAGAAGACTGACATCAGTATTACTTCCAGTATATCTTTAATGAATTGCCTTCATTTGACGACCACACTTGGAAGGAGGATAACTTCAGGTGCAGATATGCAGGCTGTGTAGACCTTTGCATGTACTAGGGAGAGACCACAGCTAAAAGGAAACTAACAGGCTGCAAGGTGAGCTAACTAGAAGTAGCAACTATGCTTCCCTGTAGTGCCCCATAGATGCGGATCAATGGGAATTTCTCTTTGAGGCTTGCAAGGGGAGATGAGATCTCATGGGGTTGGACAGGCCAAGGAAAGCAGTTACTGCAATTCAGTACAGCCCTTCTTTCTGCTCTTGGCCCAAAGGGACTAAGTCCCAAGCTGGGAAACACTGAAATAGCAGACAGTTCTGTTCTTAGAGCTGAAATAGCTCAGTTCAATTGGAAAGACTGATTAATGTGGCAGTCTGTGTATAGATCTGCATCAACCAGCTGGCTTTAAAATACTTAAGTAATCCATTAGAAATGAGCCTTTTTTTTTTCTTGTTTTTCCCCTCACAATGAAGGTCACAAAATTCCTATTTGAACAGCAGTCCAAAGAGAAAGAAGTGAGATCTGTTTGCCAACATCTGCAAAGATGGATGTATACTGGTCAGAATATATACAGACAAGAGTAGAGATACTGAGTCAGTACAAGTTATTAGGGCCAATGCACAATAAACAAGGTGATGCTCATCCTGGCCTGTGCTGAATCACTGCTCGGAGCGGTTCCTTAAAACAAGCAAACCTTTACAGAGATGGCATTACCCTGGAAATCTACATGGTCCTCTCATGTCATCAGGTATTTGGAGCTGTTCTGGCAGTACAGAACTACTTTACGTTCTGTATGCAGACAAACATTCTGTCCTCCAGGTATATGTTTATCCCAGATAATCTCTTATCTGTTTGGATACAGTCTGCAGGAACTTTAGACTGCTAAGGCCCAGAGAACTCACGCAGTGTAGAAAGAGATGCATGGTAACACAGTCTATTTTGAGGTTTAGAAAAAGAATTATACTGTGTATTTCTGCTAAAATCATACTCAAAGAGTCTAAATAAGATTGGGATACTCCTGCAGAAAGTACTACAGAAGACTGTAATCTGAGATTGAAGGACCATTAACTCATGTATTGAGCACTGTTGCATATCCCAGGCAAGCAGGTTAATGCTATTCCTGCTTTGCCTACCCTCATATATCATTCTGGTAAATTTAAAGTCTTTTGTATTATTCCTGAGGCAGACTTCAAAATACTAGAGAAAAAAGGCTGTAGCTGAATTAATTTATTTTTTGTTAAGCTCTTATTTTATAATTCTTAGTAACATCGCCAACTGATGCAAGCTGGGGGGAGTGTCAGCAATTATGCTTCATTCCTCAGGGAAATTTCAATGGGAATTAATCTCAGATTCGTAACAAACAGCACTGTACAAGTCAAGGGGACTGCTGTCCCCACTATCCATTTTACCCTGTGATGCGCTTTCATACTACTGTTAAAGAGATGAACAAAAAACTAAGACAGCATTTCATGTTCCTAACCCCACTCCCCACCCCCAGCTTCCAGTTATTGCTAAGATTCCTCCCCAACAAAAGCTCTGGGCATCCCTAATCCCAACAAAGCTTTTCTTCATGGCCTAAGGTGCCTGACAGAACTCATGCCAGGATTTGCTTCAGAAGGAGCAGTGGGCAAAAACACCTGCACCGTGTATGTGTTGTCTCACTGGCAAAGATGGTTTTGGGCTGTCTGCCTCACACCCAGGTGTTTGTGGAACATGCAGTTTTTTCTTAGTAGACTTTTCAGTACAGTGATAGCTTAAAATGCAGCTGCCCACAGAATAGCTTAAAATGTAGCTGCCCACAAAAGTAAATTGTCCTTCCACACAACACCACATCAGCTGAAATGCTCCCTGTAAGCTCAACTCAGCATCTGTAAGATAGGACAGGTAACAAAAACAACGACTTCACAGTGCCTCCCCTCAACTGAAGAGAATAAATGCTCCATGTGAAAGTATGACTTGCCAAGCAGAGCTATGAACCCAGGATCCTAAATTATGGAGAGAGAGTAAATTCCCAGTGGGAGATGGGATGGGTTTCCCACTCACAATGTAACCACATCATTACAAGATCTCAAGTGAAAAGGGTGCTCTAAACCAGCCAGGATCTGCATGATTTTTCTGGGTACCTTCATGCCAATGAATATATTATCTCACTTCAGAATTTCTACATCCAGTGACAACACTATTTGCAGCAACCAATTTGGAAAACAGCTCTGAAAACCTCTGCCACATTTTAACCTTGGCCAAACCTCATACACTCTGTGGGAGGCACCACTATCATCACTTGTCTAATTTGGTAGAAAGAACATATGTTATGATCTAAATTGAACTGTGCTCCTCTTGGTGGAAATCCTGCTTCGAGTGAATAGTGGATGACTGGCTAAGAAGGAGCAGCAGGTTCTCGTGTCTCCACTGGACAGGTTGGAGTCCTGTGCCCACCCTAATGAATGAAACAGTGTTCAAGGCAGGTTTGATTTAAACAGGCTCAAATAAGGACACTAAGAATGGAAAGCATTATTCCGCATACCTCTCAGGAATGAACTTCTCAGGCTCTGGCCAGAACTCAGGGTTGTGGTGGAGGTGTCCAACTGCTGTTTCAATGACAGCCCCAGCAGGAATATGCTGCCCCAGCACTACACAGTCTTTAGCTGCCTCGCGAGTGAATCTGCAAGAGTAAGTGTCATGTATCCCAGATGATTTATAAAGGTAAATACAGCACGAGGAGTCATAAAAGTCAATCCTTCAGATGGACCTGACCCTGAAATTTCAGGAGTAATACTTACCCAGTAGGTAAATACAGAAACCCTTGCTGATGCTAATGTAGTCTCAGGTTACACTAATCTACACCTAGAAACATACAGCTCCAACCCAGCTGGCTAGCTTTTGCCCTTTTCACAGTAAAGCATTTCTGGTGGCTTATAATTTTTCAAAATGTTAACTGTTAAACTGCAATTTTTCTGCTAATGTTCACTTTAGACTCAAAGTTTTATGAAAACTGCAGGTGAAATATGTCAGTCATCTCTAGTAACAGGCAGAAAGAGTATGCTGGCTTGTTTTCAGTAAAAATTTATATCAAATATAGTTTTGAGTTTGTTTATTTGAGAAGCTCCCTTATGCTGGGACAGCACCTGAAACTTATCAAGGGATGGTTTCAATATTAGAGCTAAGTGTTCTGCTGCTGCTACAAAAAATACAACCAATTCTTAAGCCTTGGAAAACTGCATTTCACATACACTCATCAAAGATAAGCATGACATTAGCAAAACTCTCCAGTTTCCTCCCACCCTGTGGTGACAGGTGACAGAGTAGGATTGTCCTTAGTAACCTCATTGTGACAAGAAGACTAAGAAAAGCTGCCTGCAGAGCTGAGCTTGGGTCTGTAAACCTTGTAAAAAATGGTGTGTGGGTGTGCATGCACAGTGGCTGATCCTGATAGAGATCTTTCTGTGCCTAGGTGGTCGCTATAGATCCCAAATCCGCCCAGACCCAGGTGAGTGCCCTGCTATCTCAGTCTAGGAGCTATTCCCTGGGAGCAGCTGGGAGGAGTGAGACAACGTGCAGAGGCTCCCTTGCTGCTCCCTGTACTGTGCCTAAAAAGTTGAATAAAGATTTCAGCTTCAGAGCTGTCAGTCTGGTATCATTACAGGAACACATTCTTTCCTCGCTGTCACCCATCTCTGTCTTTCTCACAGACAAATAAATAACTGAGGCTCGAAACCTGGAACAAAACACTGGCATGCTAAACAACACATTGACAAGCCATCCTTCTCATCTCTACATGAAGTTAGTGATCGTGGAGACATGAGTTCTGGGGAAGAAAGTTCTCTAGCTAGTATGTTAATTTTTTTTAAAAAACAATTTATTTTGTAACAAGCTTGTCTGCTACTAAATTTTCCCCTAACTCAGCATTATCCTTGTCATAGGCAATTAGCATTGGGGCTGTCCTACCCATTATACATCCATCAGAGTAAAAGCCAGATCAATAAACATCACCAACAATGCTGACCAAAACTTCAGAACAACTTTGCTCCATTCTCATTCTGTTTCCCATCTGACAATCATTGATTGTTTCCCAGTGTTTCAGGTGAAATTCAAAGATGCTTTAACAGGCAAAACAATTTCCACTCGCATACACTATAAAACACAGTAAAAAGCCCTGACATCTCATCCAGGAACAAGTATCTTTGACATTTACTCTCCGAACAGTCCTGCAGATGGTCCACGGAAAAATCTTGACTTCTGATTCTTGGGAACATGTAAAAGAAAACATGACTTTAAGTTTTTCTCTTTTTAGGTATTTGCAATAGTGGGGTAAATTTTTCAAAGGCTCTTACAGCAAACTCAGCTTTGGCTCCTTTCCAGCTTTCTGAATTTTTCCCTTGACTTCAAGGGAAGCAAATGCAACCAGCTGACCGCTTTGAAAAGTTCCATTCTTATCATTTGCATTTGTGCTTGTGATAACTTGGAAATCTGACATTCAAACAGTTTTCTAATTTCTTTTTCATAGAATCATAGAATGGGTTGGTTTGGAAGGGACCTTAAAGCCCATCCAATTCTAACCAATTCTAACATGGGCAAGGATACCTTCCACCAGATCAGGCTGCTTAAAGCCCCATCCAACCTGGCCTTGAACACTTCCAGGGATGGGGCAACCTGTTGCAGTGCCTCACCACCCTCATTGTGAAGAACTTCCTCCTAATGTCCAACCTAAATCTTCTCTCTTCCAATTTAAAGCCATTCCGCCTTGTCCTATCACTCCATGCCCTTGTAAAAAGTCCCTCTCCTTCTTCCTTGTACACCGCCTTCAGGTACTGGAAGACCACTATAAGGTGCCCTCAGAGCCTTCTGTTTTCCAGGCTGAACAATCCCAACTCTCTCAGCCTGTCCTTGTCTGGGAGGTTCTCCATTCCTTTGATCATCTTCGTGGGCCTCCTCTAGACACGATCCAACAGTTCCATATCTTTCTTAAGTCTGGGATTCCAGAACTGGTCACAATACTCCAGGTGGGGCCTCACAAGAACAGAGTAGAGGAGGAGAATCACTTCCCTCGACCTGCTGGCCATGCTTCTTTTGATGCAGCCTAGGATATGGCTGGACTTCTGGGCCACAAGTGCACAGTGATGGCTCATGTCAAGCTTCTCATCAATCAGCACCCCCAGGTCCTTCTCTGCAGGGCAGCTCTCAATCACATCATCCCCCTTCTTGTATTGAAACTGCGAATTGCCCTGACCCAGGTGCAGAACCTTGCATTTGGCCCTGTTGAACCTCATAAGGTTCTCACAGGCCCCCCTTTCCAGCTTGTCCAGGTCCCTCTGTATGATATCCCATCCTTCTAGTGTGACAACTGCACCACTCAGCTTGGTGTCACCTGCAAACTTGCTGAGGGTGCACCAAACCTCGCTGTCTATATCAATAATGAAATACGGTTTCCTTTGTTTTCAGTTCATCAATGCAACTTAGTAAAATCAGTCTTGTGTGAATTGGGGGAAAACTTTCAAAATTTAATGGATGTAGCCGTTAGCTTAGCTATATTACTATAACATTGTACTATATAAGTGCAAAACAGTAAGGGGCCGAATTACATGCACATGTAAACCAGAACTTTCTGAATGTGTAACCCTTCCACAGATCAGGGCCTTAACAGTCAGCAGGGTAACTCATCCACCAGCCAAGAGGCTAGGGAAGGTCTTTGCTCCGTATCACCAAACCTTAAGGCATATGGAAGCAGCAGCATATGGCTTTCTAAGGCTAGTCCTACTGCAAAATGGCTCCATCCTCTAACCTTGGAGGATATGAAGAATGGGGAGGAAGCAATCTTGGCCAATCCATTATAAAAAACCTGCTTTAGAAATACCAGTATTAATGACTTTTCCTTCAATAGGACACACTAAATCTTTCAAATACACAAGCATTACTGATGTTGGCACAGAAATCAAGGACATATGGGTCTTCCAACAGCAGATTTCCATTTTATAGGAATCTACCCTATGAAATTAGAAAGGAAAAAAAAATAGATACCTGAATGCAGGTGGGTACATGCGCAGTGTCTCTGCAATCACCATGTCTAGATAAAGGAGCTCTTGGACATTTTGGTAATCAGGGACCATCTGAAAAGGCAGAAAAACTGGAACAATTACTCTTTCTCACATGGAAGTGCCATACTCAACTCAGATCAGCCTTTAAATAATCTGTTTTTTCACTGGGCATTTTTCCTGAAGAACTTGATGTCTCAACTAAAACAGTAAATGATAAAATTATACAAAAATGTGGGCAGTAATTAAATATGTGTATAACATCCCTTTCATCATCAAAACACAGTGTGCAGCTCAGCTGAAGATACAGTAACAAATGGACTTGCTAGAGTGTATTAAAAGCAGGACATTACAGAGAGTATTAAAAGCTACAACAGAGCTATTGTTTTATACATGCGCTAATATCTGCTTGTTTCTCCCCAAAGACGACAGCCTGGCAGACCAGGAGCACTTTGTTCACAAGAAACAGTAAGTCCTTCAGTTATTCTTGTTGATGTTGGAGCAAACCCTTTGCCCTTTCCCAGTTACAGAAATAAAGCATAGTGCTAGTGATTTGATGCATACGGAGGGGTGGGAGATGGGACTGGAAGAAACGGGCACCTCGATAAGGAACAGCATGCAGCGGCAAACTGCTCTTCTGAGAAAAAGGTGCTGAATTACAGCTCAAATCCCATCCCGGCAGGTTGCAATAGTGCCTGGGGAGAGAGCCCTGTTTCCTTCTGTGTCTCCTTTGTCTAATGCTGCGTAATTTTGCATGGTGGGCAGTGCCTGAGCCCACATTTTCATAAGCCTACAAAATCACCTAGCCCTTGACAACAAGTGGTGGGCACCAAAACCCAAACAGGGCTGTAGCTCTTAAGATTTTGCCCTCTGACAGGCAGCAAACAGACAGTGTGAGACACCAGGCTGTGGATAACCACCAGCAGCAGTGACATGATCCAGCACATGGACAAATAGAGGATTTCTCTCACTGTTACCTTTCTTGTAAAAAGGACATTTTCCCTGCTTTATTCAGTGCTCTCACCAGAGGGCAGCCAAAGTACATCTAATAATCTTATCAGGAAAGCAGAGTTTTGTTATAAATTAGAGCATCTCCTAAAGACTGATAAAATTGGAGAAAAGCACAGACGTCAGACTAAACTAAACCTTTTATGAAGATCTGGGGCCCCTGCCGTTCACAAAGGGGACTGGATTCCATCCTTCCTTTATTTACTACAGCACTTTTCATGTATAATGCATATTTTATTGAATTTTCATGCAAAAACATATGGTACATACTGAAAATACTAAGCAAAGAACAACTCCAGATGGTATGCAGAAAAGGCGTACAATAGAACGAAGATACCTTGCTGGATTAGGGTATCCCACTTATTCAGCACTAAGCTGCCATGCACCATTTCACATTAACTGATCTTTTCTAGGAAGGAAACAGATACATTCTATTATCCCCATTTTTTTGGCTCAGGAAAGAAAAAAAAGCAGAAAGTAATTTGCACAGGCTGAGTAGAACCAGTGTGTCTGCTCCTCTTTTAGGGAAAAAAGATGCAACTCAGCTTGTCAATAGATGAAATATTTTGTCAGTATATGTCAAACATTATCAATACGGGAAGCACAGACTACATCGACAGCCTTTCAATGTTGCTTTTTATATTGCAGTAGTGCCTACTAACTCAAACCTTTGGCTTAGGTCGATGGTTATCAGACAAAGGACTATGAGACTAAAAGCCACAAATGGCTGCAATGTCATGTGAACCACGGCTGAAGGCTGTGCAAAGAGCTGTGTTCCAATAATTTGAATAGTTATAACCAAAGACAGGAGGATGATTTTTATTCTCCTTGTTTTGCAGAAAGGGATCTGAGGGCTACCTGATTTCACACGGGAAAACATTAGCAGAGGCTGGAAATGAACTGTGATCAGACTCAAATTTCAGGCCTTCGTGGCAAAACTACCCTTTTGCACAACCACAACGCTTTGATGCAAATACATGCTGTGCTGTGTACTTTTTTTTTTTTTTTGGTGCTAATCTTATATCTCTCTTTCAGAACTTTCCTCTGTCCTCTTTATACTGCTCTCCTGCATCCCTTTGAAGCCTGGGTCAGCATCTGAGTCCTGTCCCTGCAACCCGTCCTGATTTCATGGCCAGGCTAGCAGAGGGAAGAGTTCAGGTTCAGAGCAAAGGAGTGGTGGAGCCAAAAGCACAGTGCGATATGTTCGATTCTCTGAGCCATGGTCTTTCCACTGGGCCTTCCTGTCTGTCTCATAATCCCTCCACTTACTTCTGGAGTCAATAATTAAGATAATTATATGGTAACCTGATATAATAAGTAGCCATTAAATCAAACCATACATCAACAAATAATATAACACTAAATTATGGGAGCTTTGATTTGCTCTTTCAAATAGCTTCTATACCTTCAGGGGATTAGCAGTTCAGAAAACAAAACAAAGGTGCAAAACTAGCTGATTTGCTTTAAAAGAAAATTCCTGTTGCTTACATAAAGAAAAAGAGGTCAGTCAAATGGCAGCACAGTGAACTCCGCTAGCGTGAGCATGGCAGACACATCAGTCATTTCCTACGTCTGACGCAACTTAATTATTGGCACTTCCATGCTTTTAGCATCAAAGTAGCTGGACCTAATTTAGTAGTTGTTTGCAAGGTCTGACCCAGAGCTGTGTGAACTACACACCAGCCAAGTATCTCTATTTAGGAAGGGCAGTTTGCTGCTTTTTTTCCTATTTCAGAGAAAATATTTTCCATTTGTTTTTCCACTCCCTCTCTTCAAAATATTCCTTTAGCCAAGCACATTTCAAAGGAGCTTAAATATGCTTTTCTCCCTAAATGTCCCTTTTTATATCTTTCAACTGCTGGCAGGTTTGCAGGGGTGGGGCGTGGGGGTGTGAAAAGATGCCACTTTAAATCCCAGGGAAAAAAAATTTGTCTACACTGCCTTTTACTCACGACTGGCTGTTTTTTCATTAAGAAAGAGATTCCTTTCTGTGATAAGCAGGGATATGAGGGGACAAAGTAGGCACCACATAGCATGTAATAAGACATCCTATATTTTAATTTTGCAGTTACTGCTTTGCACATTTTGTCTGATGCTTTGTGCAGCCTTGTAGTAGCTTTTCCAGTTGACATGAAAGTGAAATGGCCATGTAACATCTTGTGGCATTTCCCTGTGTGTTGGTTTCATCAGACTGACTTTCAGAGGTAGAGTGGCACACCCTGACGCATCCCAGACTGTTCAATCATTTCTGAGGTCCAAAAAGTGTCTAGTTTGTCCACAAACTCTCCTTCATGATTAACAGCAAATCCCAGGGCTTTATTCCTTAGAAAAGAAGGGAAATTATTTCTTTACCCCACAGAGTATCCTGAGGTGAAATACCAGCAGCGATTATAGAACTGCCTATGTGATACAAGGATGATGGTTTTTAATCCCCATATAAGTTCCAAGAGAAAGAGCTGTCTTCAGATCCACCTCTGCTTTTCAGTGCTGGCTTTAGCATTTTCTAGGCAAGCAAACCTATTTTTTGCCACCACCCTCAGTTAACTTTTAATTCCTCAATGAACACCACAGGAATCCAAGTGCTGACAGGAGAGGTCTCGCCAATCTTTCTGCTGCAGTTTGAGATGTCACTGTTCCCTGTTGCTTGCTCTTCTTTGCTGGCTGTGTTTAGTGTCACCACAGCCAAGTCAGCAGAAGGCAACATATGCCTGCACCTCACTTGCTTCCATATAATGTCCAGTATGAATCTACCTTCGGTGACAATTTAAGACAAGATACTAACTTTCCCCCAAAGTGGCTGCCAGATGGGGCACAGAGTATCCTCTCCCACCTCTGTTTTGGGAATGGTAATCCAAGTACAGAACAGCGAATAAAAGATTTCCATTTATCCTATTGGTCATGGCCTGGTGGTGCTCAGCAGCCAGGAATGAAAAAAGAAAAAAAAAATCGGAAAAAAATTTGTGAGCTGACAGAGCGTGACATGCACCTGAAATTGATTTGGAAGCATCAAAGGCTCCAGAGACCACATTCGTCATAACTATTGTTGCTGAGTCATGGCCTGAGACTGAACTGGCTGCGTTTTCTTGGAAATTGCAATCCAAATCAAATGCCTCATGCGTAGGTGTGACTACGACAAAGTCCATGTCAGAGAGATGACTTGCAGATCTGCTTAAGCGCAGCTGCAGATCCATGAGTTGTCTGTGTACGCATATCTACACAGCCCACATCAGCTCTCCCCCCAAAATGTAGACTTCTGATAGCAATAGGCAAGGAGGAGGTGAGTTGAGAACAAGCCAGCATCATTCCCAGTGACTCTCACCCACCTCCCTCTTTCAAATCGCCAAAACAGCTACTCAGACAATTGCCATAGCTAGGATTCACAAACAGGTCAGTAATGTTACTTGAACAAATGGATCAAAAAGCTGCTGGTAGATCAAAGAATCTGCTTGGGGTTTTGACCTTTCTTTTGTCACCTCTAGGAGCTGCTCATGTCCTAACAGAACTAGGGCCTGTGTGCCACGCTTAGCCTAAGAGAAGGGGAAGAAATGCAAGAATCTCTAGTTAGGGTTTTCCCACAACAACCTTTGTAACAACCATACCAATAAAGGAAGGGTTAGAGACAGGACATTACTCAAGATGTAGGTGAATGAAAAAAAAAAAAATGTGTGGGGTAGTTCAGCCGGTGTCTATGTTTAACTTCTTTAAAGAAAGCTTGCCTCACGTTCCACAACAATGTGCTGGAATACCTGTACAGCACCAAACTAAAACCTCCCTACAATGTCAGGCAGCAAAATAGGGACAAAGTCAATGGAGTAAAATTTCTTGACTTTATCCTCAGAACTTGGACCAAATACTAAGCAAATGCTTAAGGCAGTCCTGATGTGATACTTACTGCAAAATCTCTCTCTGTTGTATGCAGTCCAACCTGCACCAGCCAAGTGAAATGTCTCCCTGAGGTGTGGCACCAGATAGAACCAGCCCTTGCCACTGGGGAAACAGGACCCTGAAGCTCCTGATTCCCTCTCATTTCAGGAGGCCAGTCAGCAGAAAGTGTTGCTTTAGGACACACTGCTTTAATATAAAGAAGAGCCTACCTGAAATTACCAGGTGTTTCTTGGCTGTGTCCAGTGAGAGAGGCCTACAGAAGGGTATCTATCTTTTAGAAAAATATTCAGCTCTGGACTACAGAAATGAGAACAAGATTCAGAAGTGACAAATAGGACAATAATCCTGATTTCCAGATTAAGATGCAGCAGCAAGAGGCTTCCTGAGCTGCCTGACACCTCTCCTCTTGAATCCTTAGAGCACACCTCACCAGCAGCATCGTGCCTTTTCCCATGTTCTTTAGAAATGAACATTAAAGCAAGTCCTCAGCTCCATCCCCTCATGTCCCTTTCCCCAGAAGCAAGTAAAGGCTCTCCAAAACATGTACTCTGAAGCTTTCTTTTTATTTCTTTACTCCATGTGGGTTATCTGCCATCTCTCTTTTCTGCTTGGGTTGTCATTCAAATGGAAATGCAGCACACATGCTCCCACCCTTGCCCTTGGTGCATGCTCACTGGGTTTAGGAGTGTTACTTTGCTCATCGAGGCACCCACCAAGCTGCAGCACCACTCAGTGTTTCAGACATCTCAAATAAACTCCTCCCAGCACCTCCTAAAGAGCGTGTGCCAAATAAACTTAGTATTACAGCTTTTTGTTCAAATCACCTGCCGCTCACCCTCACGCCTCCTCCAACTCCACCCTTCGCGTTCCCCTCTTGCCTGGTTGATCACCACACAAGTTGTGTGAGCACAGGCAGAGGCAGGTGCCGATTCGCAGGCCAAGTTCTGAGGTGGTGGGAAAGGCCAGTGCACCAGTTACATGCTGATAACCACACTACACGCAGACCTTACAGCCAAATTCCCTCTGTTGCTTTGGTGCAAATCCATGCAGCTCCCTGGGACTATATTGGTGTAAGGAAGGGGAAAATGTGGTTCTAAGTATGTACCCAACAGTCCTGGGGAAAGAGCCAGAAAGTATTATGTTACATCAATGTCTACTCTCTTTAGTGTTACTTTGCTTTTCAAATCAAAGACTTCAGCTCCTGACAGAAGACAGACCTGCACTACCACTACCTCCAGTAGCTTTCGTGGTGCTAAAACAAGGTCTTTGTAGCATCACTGTTCACAAGGAACTTTGAGATAAAAATACTTCCTGACACTGAACAGTGTCCCAAAACCAAACAGATAAACACAAAAGCTGCAACCAAAACAGAAATTCTCTTCCACCTACATTGCTACTGACACAAGGTGATCTGCAAGAACAGAATGAGTGCTACCAGGTAGAAAATCTGGGGAGGAAAAAAAGGCAGGAAGAGACAAGAAATTCACTAAGGGAATCCTTTATAAGGAAAGGCACAAATGAAAAGAAAGGAGAAAAAAACCCAGTCTCTATCTTGGGTTTGTAAATTTCTCAACTCTACTTAGTCACAGATTCCTGTGCCAAGAGAAGTGGGTGCCCTTAAACAAAAAGCAAATAAATAACTGGGAATGAAACTGGTACTCTGCTGTCACAAATGAAGGAGCAGGTCCCCTGTGTGTTGATAGTGCCCTGTCAGGCAGCTTTTATTACACAAGTACCCTTATTATACGATACTTTTTTTTTCTTTTAATTAGGTTTGGTGGGGAAGAGTAGCTGCTCTTCAGAAGAGGCTCCCTAGCTGTATGCAACATGTGCCTCACTCCAGCTATTCCTGGATGTGATATTAATCCTGGCCATTCAGAGACACAGAGACTGTCTGTTTCTCAACTCCTTAAAAACACTCTGGCCCCCAGCACCCAGCACACCACCTCTCTGCCCCTGTTTCTCTCCTCACCCGACTCAAGCTCGAAGTTTCTCTTTCTACACTTGTCTGACACAATCAAAATTTCTACTTGGGTGGCAGAAATGCTGAATGGTGAAGGATCCCAGTGGGAGGGAAGCAAGGAGGAAATTAAACAGGAGAAAGGACTGCCAGAGGCCCAACAGGCTGAGAAAGAGAATTATAAAACTGGGGTAGGTCTGTCCGAAGGGCATGTCACCAGTCCAAAGCACATTAAGCACTGAAGTTCGTGCAAGACTTAATCCTTCCTGCTATAGAACTGTCCCTTGGTGGTTGTCGCAAATCTACAGAAATAAAGAAGAGGGATTTTTTTCCCCTCTCAGCAGACATTCATGGTATCACATAAGAGCCAGATGATTTAATTTAATCATTCCTGCTCCAGCTGGTATTTCCTGTATGGAGGTGACAGCGCTCTAAATTAGGGCCTTGCATATAAAGGGCTTGTGTGTTTAGTTTAATCAAATGTTAATTTCTTCACATTACCTTTCTATTAAAAGGCATCAGCTTGAATTTTCATGCTGCAAACAGAGGCTATCATTTGGGCTATGTAGTAAGGTCCTCTTTAGTCATTCTTCATCTCTATGGCCTCGTACACTTGGCAGCCTTATGGACTGAGAGGTGACTCAGCCCCAGGCATGCAGTTTGGGGAAATATGCCTTAGAGACCACGGTCCAACCTATGAGGAGAGCAGAGCTTTACACAAAATAAATTACTTCTGTAATTCGCCCTTCTGCAGATACTTAAATATGGGCTTGAGCCAGTGGCTGCTTAAGTCATTGGCTTCAGCAGTTGCTGGATGAGACCTTTTCTGAATTAGTAAACAGGCAAACATTCACAGCAAAGAAACTGCAAGATTCTTCTATCATTCAGAGTAATTATTATTTGCTCCGACAACGGCAGGTCAGTTTTAATACCATACAACATTTATATAGTCCCTGATGCCTTGGTAACATTTTCTGTACATTAGGTGCAGTACAACAGTAGTAAAACTTTGCCTTTCCATAGCTGTTTTTCCTCTGAGGCTCACAAAGCATTTAGCAAACATTAATTAGTTGGTCATCTTCCAAATGTATGTGTGAGGTGCTCCTGGTAAATAGTCTCTCCCTGTACACAAGGGGCCAGCAGAGCTGCTGAAGACTGAAGCCAACAATTTACAACCTAAAGAGTTGAGCACCCACCAACTCAAGCCTTTGCAAGTAGCCTGCTTTTTTTTTTTTAAAGCATCAGCGTGACTCCTGTGAGTAAATTGGCAAATACTGCTCCAAATGCACTTAAAATAACCAAAAAAAGAAAGAAATTTGTTGTAAGGCTTTAAAATACGTCTTAAACAAAAAGGAGTTTTGTTTAGTTTTAGCTGCCAAGATCATAAACTGGGGCTCAGGCTGTCCTTCAGAAATGGATGGTACTAAAAGTACAGAAAGAAGCTTTTCTGGTGTCTATATGCTAATTCCTTGCTGTAGGCTTCTGCACCTCCTACTTAATACAGGTAAAATTTACAGGTAAAAGCTGTGCCCAACCCTAGCTCCAAGTTTTAGCATATGGACTTTCTACAAGGCATGAGGGAAAAGTTTGTTCTTTTGAAACTTCTCACATTTTAGTTGAAAATATTAAAAATTGAGAAAGAAAGGGGAAAAATTATTTTCTGACCAAAGTATTCAATGCCTTTTCATCTTCTGCTCCCTCTGGAAAGTGCTGACTGACTTGGGTACAACAAAGCAATTTACAATTGGTATATGAAAAAACTTGATAGCACTTAAACCAGCTTCTGTGTTTCCTCACTCCACGGCATGAAGAGAATCTTTCAAAAGCCTACATGCCAGTCTAAAACCCACTACCCCAAGCTCAGTGGGGAGCTGGCTATGAGCAGGGGTGGCTGCTATCACGACATTATCCTATGACAATCCTCTCTAGATATTCAGATAAAGCTGTCTGCAATGAATCCTGGCAGATGTCTATTCAAGGATCTCTTTCCCTTTCTTCCCTTACTCTCTCTCTTCTCCATCTGGGAACACAGAAATTTCCCTAAGCCTGTTCATGCTTAGATTTAGTGAAGCCATCATGGTGTCATGTTCTGGCACTGTTTTGTGTCTTTGCTCTCCTCTACCCTTTGTAGAGCAGCATGGCACGGCTGTCCATCTGTTTATGATTTACTTCACACAATGACTTGGTCCCGATTACACTGATAGGCACAGTAGGTTATTTGAGGACCAACTGGACCTCTGTAATGACACTCAAACTGTACCCAAATCATGGGAACATTTTCAATTAAAAAAAGGCCAGTGGAAAAACTCCCCAGGCGCCTCCCCTTGGAGAGCTTTCCTGTCCTTAATCCCAGGAAGTAAACAAAAATGTAATTTTTTTTATCTGGATTTTTTCTGCAATATAGGTGTCCAAGCAATCCACGAAAATGGAATAGAAGGCAAGAAGAGAAACTGAAATCTGGGTCTTTCTGACATTTAAAGATGCATATTGGAGGAGAGATTATAAAGAACAGCATTCAATTCAGGAGGCCACATGTTTAGTGGTCTCCTTTAGCACAGTCCTGAATCACAGAGTCAGAGGAACTTTACTGATCTGCACCAGCTAAGGATGGACCCAGGAATTACAGCTGTTTGAGGGATATTGTACCACCACAGGTAGGAAGCCCCTCCACACTTACTGATGAATCACTCACCCTTACGAGCACACAGGAGGAAGGGGAAAAAAAACAACCCAACAAACCACAACTCAAAAAGCTGCAGGATGAAGTCACAGGGTCAGCAGTGAGAAAATACAGAATTCATTTGTAATCTGAACAAGGTCATTTCTAGCATGTTTAAGGATGATATAAGACCTTACAGGGAAGGCAAATGGAAAGTGTTGCTCACAATTTCTTCTGCTTTATGAGTGAGCTGCTTTGGCCTTTATTTATTTATTACCTCACAGTCCCACAATGATCCTAGTGTGAAGACCAATTTGCCATGCTTTCTCTCTTGCTTCTCAAGAATATTTTTGCTTTTTGAACCTGACCCTTTTCTGTCTCTGTTGCCTGGCCACGTTGCTTACTTACCTCTCCCTATTTCCAAGGAGAGCCTTATTTTTACAATTCCCCAGACATACCCTCTGTGCTGTTATTTCACTTATGGTCACACTATGTTAATAGCCAGTATTATATCCTTTCTTCTTCTTTTTCAAAGATCTATCCTGTTCTATTCAGTCACAAAAGCTCTAGGGTGCTGTGTGTAGACCTAGGAGAACTTGCCCACATGGTGGCACCCACCTGGATTTGAACCAGTCCTGACATGGAGGCTGCTCAAATCAGATGCTGATGAGACACAAAGGTGGCACCCACAAAGTTACACACTTGCTGAATCACTCAGCACAAAGGAGTTCTTTTAAGCTGGGAAAGTACATTAGCAATAGTGGTCTGCAGGGGGTTCACTAGCAATTTTACCCATTAAAAATACCTAATAAAATACCATATCCTTTGACCTTTCTACCATGAGTACTGGCATAAGGATCTATGGATACCTATAGATGGGATAATTTGTGAGGAGGAGGAAGGGATTTTCTGAGAGTATAAAGATAAAGAACAGCTGTAGGCTTTCCTGTAAAGGCCCTGCCACACACACAAGCATCTAGGCATACTCAAAATACTACTGACACTGATCGCTCAAACAATATGAGGGAGGTCCCAAGATAATTAGAAACTGGCTGAAAAAACACACAGAGATTTATGACAAATAATAATATTTTGAACTTCATTTGCCTTCTGGCTTCTGAACCACAGTTCATTTTTTTCATTCTTAACTTTTCAACTAGCAACCTTTTTCCTTCTTTTTTTTTTTTTTTTTGTTTTAATAATGAAAGATGAGATTCTGGTTATACACCTGACTTCAGTGTTGAGTGATTTGAGAGAACAGAAAACAAATACCCAGAGACTTGCAGTACGATGGCAGGATGCTGGTAATATTCCATTTACAGAGCACCATGGGCCATCCCTGCCTGCCCTTTGGCCATCTGCTGCTAGCACTTAGCTAGAATCACACAGACCTTTTTTTAGGAAAAAAAAAAGTCTACAAGACTGGAAATTTCATGTGAATAAACATCACACAAGCATGAGCTGCCCATCAGAGTACCCACGGTTTTGTAACACACATTTTGGGGGAGTGTTGCTGCAAGAAGGGCCTTGGGAATTAAATATCCAGCCTCCTCTGAAAATGCCAAACTTGGTACCTTGGCAAAGCTTCACACAGAATGAAATTGAAACATACAAAGTAATTAGGGGTGAAAATGTGCTGAGTCTATATACAGCATTTTGTTTCTGTTGGGTACTAGATGGAGGTTGGGGAAGGGAAAAAGTGAGGGGGAGAAAAGGGAAAAGAAAGATAAATTTTGGTGGCTGCAGTCATGCACAGATCCACTTATCTATGGCTGAAACACAGACAATTGTGTGACTCTAAATGAAGAAATTTAATTAAAAAGTAAAAAACAAAAATCAGCAAGAAAGAAACAGAGAAATAACAAGACTTCAGGCTTTCCCCACCTACCCTTATGTATGAATAGAGACTATCCGACTGATGAAGGGTACTTATTATTTCTTTGACTTCCATATGCATAAAAAAACATATAATTCTTCCTAGCGAACAAGCAAGATAATCACAAAGCCAATGGAATGTTGCTGCTATTCCAACTTTGCTGCTCTATTTTAAGTGACATCGTGCAACATCTTGGTAGTCCCAGTCTAACAAGTCCCATCCATATAGCACCCATGATGTACTAAAAAAGTGGGGTTTGGATCAACCACAAAGGCAAAGATTTTGGAAAGCAGGTTCCTTGGGATCATATTATCCCTGAGTTATACCTCTTGTATGAAACATGTTCAGAGAAACTGCAAGTGGATGCAATTCCCTTTTGCACCTCTTGGATACTTGGACCTGCCTCCTGCCAGTATAACTTAGAGCAACTTCATGGTTTTCCCAGCCTTAGTTCCCAAGGCATCTGCATTGCAGCTCAGAAGAGCCAGAGCATCTTGCACTTCTGTCCATATCCACTGGTTTTCCTAACACATTCACTTCCCATTTCACATTATGGCACAGTAAGAAACATCGGCATTAGTACTTTTGGCCTCACTTCATGTGTGCGCACATGTACGCATGTGTATTTTCTGTAACTCATCCATCAATTCGAAATGGTATAAAAATGACTAGAAAAAAAAAATCCAATCTTTAAATCTCAGATGATTCAAAGTGTCAGTGCTGTGAAGTCAGAAAATTCATTCCAAGTCCTATTTATCTAGGTCAGAACATAGGAAGACTTTTTTTGTGTGTTCTGCGTATGCACGTTACCACTTTTGCTGCTTTGTATTACACAGGCTGGGAGCTGAAGAGCCAGGGAAGATGATGGCTTGTTCCCTGATTCCAATGGACTTGATAAAAAAATCCCTTTTGTGTTCCTTATAATGGAGTCTTGTCTCATCTCTACCACAAGAGACACTATGGCCAGTTTATTACGAATACTGTGCAGATAGAGTGTGTATGTAGCTCTGCCTCAGTGCCACATCACCGCTGCCTCTTCTTTAAACTAGAAGAGAAAAGCAGCCTGCAAAGCAAGGAACAAGTTAACAAAAGGCTTCATTTATCTCCAGCTGATACCAACGTGACAGTGGGAAATGCAGGGTCAGATTCCAGGCACGTTATTGTGAGGGCAGGAGGAGTGTGGGGAGTAGCTGTTGTATGGTGAAGCCACAGGGCTCACAGTCAGGAGGTCAAGTCCTGGCGCAGCTTTCCAAGTAAATTTGGGAAAGCTTATTCCTCTTCTCTAGCTCTTCTAATAAGACTAGTAAACCTTAATCGTGAGATTGTGTGGATACTGCTGGCATGCTCAGAGGCAGGTGACATATGATGCTCCTGTTCAAAGCTTAATCATTATACGATACTAACAGTAACTCCCCTGCTTTTTAAAAAAATTTTTTTGAAGTCATGGGTAAGGTAAATCTTGGCAGTTAATACTGTTATTATATGAAATAAAGGTAAATCTTGAACAGACAACAAAATTGTGGGCTGACTACCAGAAGAGAAATTTTACACATTCCTTCTCATTAAGTGAACTTAAACTGCCATTAAAGCTTTCTTTACAATGTGCAATTGCTGGGGGGAAAAAGTTGTAATGAGGGTTGTACACTCACCTACACACCAGCAACAAATTGGCAAAGAAACGCACTGTTTGTCTACCTTTTTGTGGAAATAATAGCTCCAATTTGAAGTTTAAGGGATCTGCTTTCAAGTTTTATCTACGTATGATGCCTATGGGTTCCAAACAGAGGTTGGGATCCATGAGGATCCGCCCTGCTCCCCACTCCCCGCACCTCTCCCTTCTCCAGTTATGAAGAGAAACTGTGCATGAAAACTGCTGGTTCTGTGGGGTCTCTGGAAGAGGAGCTGCACCAAAAGCACTCTCCGAGCAGACACAAGGATGGAATCCTGCAGCCAGTGACAGGGTGGGCTCATACTGCTCCCCATAATCCAGAGGGGAACCTGTTGGGACATGGAAATGCCACTCCACCATTTGTAGCACTACCAGCATATCTCTTCTTCAGCCTGGCCAGTGCTTCCCTATTCCTTTATTTCTTTTTTCACTATTCATTTCTTATTCCACTAAGGGGGAGTTATTAATCAGGATGACCCAGGAGTGGAGGGGCTTCTGGTGAACCCGGCATTACCACAGTAAGGGACAGAACTGGTGCTCTGCTTGATGTCAGTGAGCTCCCTCCTTGTTTAAGCTGAAAGATGGCTCGTGTTCAGAGAGTGCTTCGTGTGACCAGGCTGCAGACAGGATGCAGCATGCCTGGCTCAGTGGGAAATGAAAAGGATATAGGCTCTTTTGTAAGCTCAGCTTGGTCTTAATAATGTTGAAATATCTGAAGGTCACTAAATTACTGAGAGCAGAAATTTGGCACAAAGGCCCTTCTCTAAGATTATCTAGGTTTGCTGAAGGAAGACAACGAAAGAGAATAAACCGAACTGAGCAAAGCCAACAACCGCAGCTACGATGTTATTCTTCTCATTAAGCCTATAGGCTGAGCCTATAGAAAAGGCAGCATTTCCTGTCCTTCTTGTTTACAGTTCAGCATTAGGGCACAAAGGCAGGTCACTGTCCTTGGTGATATGGTAAACAAAGATAAGAGCTGAAAGCAGCAGAGTATTTTTTTAACCCTGATAATTCACTCAGAATAAATTCCATTGTGGAGACATTTACTGTTTACCTAACACTCCTTAAAAGAGCGCCTTGGGAATGCAATCTCCTTCTCATGCGCAGGACATGAAACAGGCGAAACAGGCATTTAAGCTGAAAGCACTGGCCAGGACCACTCAGGGCATTTGTTACTAGTCCCTGGATCCATGTGTATGAAACATCAGCAAACCTGCTGGAAAAACAGAGCCCCAAACCTTTGCCCAGATCTGCTTGTTATGCTGGGTTGGGAACTTAAACAGATGTCTTCAATGGACAGCTGTGCTTATGAAAATGCTTAGCCAAATGCCAACAAATACCCCCATTGCTTTCCTTTTCTGCTGGCAAAATGTCTCCAAGAGCAGCACAAGAGTGAAAAACACTGATGTATTTTCTGACACTCAGTAGAAGAAGGACCAGACTTCCCCCTACCTGCCTCAAATAAAACTGTCCCATTCTCCTGCCCACACAGCAGATCTCCCCAACTGCAGACATACCACACCACTGGTGTGGGGGGGAGCATGCAGGGAAGGCATCACTGCCAACAGCAGAGACTGTCTTATCTTTTACATGTAATGGCTTAGCAGCTTAAAAGTAAGGCAAGAGTTTAAGCATTTTCACATTTGGAGCCTAGAGCATCAGACAAGAATTTTGGAGCTGTGGCTTCTGCCACAGAACTGGACATTTAATCCTACCATGACTTCCCTTCCCATTTGGGAAGCATCAATATAACCTCTCCAGCAGATTGCCTGGGACTTCTCCAAAAGGTGGATTTGGTAGACTTCTCTACCAATAGCCGACGTAACTGCAAACCCAACTTCATTAGATTTAGGCAAAGTGCCCTCCAGAAGAGCATAGAGCTAGAACTGGAGGAACAACAAATGATTTCTCATGGTTTGTGCTGTACATTTAACCTCCCCTATATTTTCATAGGGCCTCTGGATTTCAACAGAGACAAGAATCTCTTTTCAGGACATAAGGACGTTTGTTGCAATGCAGTTCTTAAGCATGTGCTTATTGAGGACACCCTAGGATTGGCAGAGATGGATTACCTATGGCCTCGGGCTGCACTGTTAAGTGGACTGTGAGTTTAAAATGTTTCTGTTTCATTTTCTGAAAAAGCTTAGCTGTTCCTGAAGTTTCCAACAGCATTGTTGGGTATAGCCTACTTTACTTGTCCATTCGGACTAGTCCCTCTGTATTTCTCTAAGCAATTAAAAACTCTTTTTGACTCTTACAGCACTGCAACACCCATAGGATGTCCATGTCCATATTCCTCTTGCATGTTTTCAGATCACTGCTACTCCTGCTTAGTGAGTGCCAGTTGCTTTTGATTGCAGCATGCATGCACTTGCTCTTTTTCAACTGTTCTCGTAACCTCTTTTTAGCAGCTCTCTTGCCAGTTAATCTGGCAACTCAAAATACAGAAGCGAGTTCTGCTGTCTGTTCCAAGGAAAGTTTTTCCAGGAACACTCCAAGATGCCAAATCACAGAGGAATTGTTTACAAAGATCAGTACACATTGTACCAGCATGCCATTCAGCTTCTGATATTCGTGTCAGTCAGGGTTTATCAATGTAAGTGGTGGTTCTTGTTGGAGATATTGCATTGAGACTGGTCAGCCCACAAACCAAAGCTGAGCAATCATGGAGTCCTGAAGAAAACTGCAGTAAAATTAAGCTATTCCTCTGTATTGTAGTGCACTCAAGGAGAAAAGGAGAGATACGCCTGCCTATGGTCATCACCCTCAAAACAAACTGGGGGGTTTATCTGCTGTCTCTTACTCCTGATTTCATGTGCCCTGCATCCACATACATATACTCTGTGCTATTTGTATAGCGTATAGCAAATTTGTATTCATACATTATTTGATACATGTTAGAGTGGTACGTACTGATTGGTAGAATGGTTCTGGGGCTAAATTCAATCATAATCTACATTATAACAGGAAAACCCACATTAGCACAAGCGCAGTTTTACTGACTTCTTTCAATGGACCCATTTACCCCAATACAGCGAAGAGAAGAAACAGCATTACCAGCACACTTTTGCCATGGGAACTGTATCTATGCTATAATACATTTCAATCCAGATATTCAATAACTAAAGCTCACAAATGAGCATTGTTGGAAGAACTACACAGTATGTCTGACCACTGTAAACATGAGGATGCTAAAAACAGGAAATAATCCCATCCAGATATGAATATGAAACACACTCTACACAAACTAACGCATTAGGTAGGAGCTCTAACAACTCCAAGGGGTATTGCTCCACCACCACTTACCACTTCTCATGGATCAACACTGAAACACATGCTCACGCTTTGTCTGCAGTCCCTCAAAAGGAACTTTCTTTTTAAAAGAAATAGAACTACAAACTTGAGTGCAACATCTGAAAAAAAACCCACAGTAAATGGATTGATAGAATTTCTTCAACCTGCACGAGTTATTAGCCTATCTATGCATGACAGAAAAGGAAACATCCTCCTTTGAAACAGTGGTGGCAGAAAAGAACCATAGAGCACGTTCTCTGATGGCAGACTTACCTCATTTGGCTAATGGGCTGTTTTAGAATTTGTATAATTATATCAGATGAGAAACCCTTGCAATTAAAACAAAATTGAAATATAATATAAAGGCATTATATCAAATTAAAGATGCTTGTACAGGAAAAAAGAAGTTATTCTGATAGAGGTAGCTTTGTACTTCCATGTATGCTAGGAAGTTGCATGGCATTAACTGCACTGGTTTCTAAATTAATATAGCTGTCAGCTATAGCTATACGATGTGTATAGATGTGTATAGCTATATACACACATGCACACCTACCCACATCCTGTTCTCCTTCAACACTATACACAGAAATTCACTGTTCTTTTCTGTAGGAACAGCCATTTCAGTAATCTGTAATACAGAAAGGGCTATTTATATGCTGAAATTTATATACATTATTTTTCAACAAAGATCTACTCTAAAAACAAGACAAAAAACCAGGGTAGATTAATGAAGCACCCATCCACATGGTATTGACTAAAGTTTTCAATCACAAGTCGCTTCAGAAATAAGCAACATTAGGATGCACGCTCATACAAACACACATGCACACACAAAGGAGAGACTAACAGTTATTTATATTTCCTACTTTGAGAGACAGGAAACCTCCCTTTGCATCTACTTTTTTCTCACTAAGAAGAATAATTTTAATTACAGTCACTTGGCAGGAAGCCAAGCTTGATTTTTTTTTAATGACATCTGTCTAAGCATTTTTAAACTTCCTGCTCAATGTAACTTCCTTCATTTTATAGACCAACACCCAGTTACAGCAAAAAAGAAAAGGGAGTAGCAAATGATTTATTCATTTTTCATGTTAACTCTTATCAGGTATATCAAGTGGTTCATTGTTCTGAAAACTGATGGTACAGAAAGCAGATTTACAGGGGGCATTTAGGACTCAAGCAGTCTGGGAAAGAAAAAAAAAAAAGAAAAACCATGCATGAAAAAAAACAGCACAGTTGTAACTTAACCCTAAAACAACTAAACAGTTCCTGTTTGACAGACTGATTTTCCTAGGTTCTGCTAGGATTTTTTTTTTACGAAAAAAAACCCAAAAAAATGAAAAAAGGGTCAAGAAGTCAGGGCAATATTCTTGAAACTGAGAACACGAGGCATCGTGGCCACTGCACACCACCTACATGAGCTTAACTCTGGGCAAGTTTCTGCTGCATCAGTGAAGTTCCTCTGGGATGCCATGGGATGGAGGCAAGGAAGCAAAGGCAGAAGCAATAGTGGACAAAGTGGCAGGGGACCTGCCATGCCAGCACTCACAGCCTTGGACTTTCCCTGAGTGCCACAGGGCTGGGGCTAAGGGAATGCTGGGATCCAGGCTGTGCCAGGGAGCTGGAGAGCCGGCAAGCAATGTGGAGGAGCACATTTTATGCACCCTTCTCACAATTCATTCCCACTCTGCTGGAGCTCAAGCCACAGACGTGTACCCACACCTGGCTTAAGGAAGTCCCAAAGGGATGGAATTTATAAAAGACATCAGGCATGAAGCCATTATGAGCTATAAGAGTATCAACCTCTTGGCCAGCCCCACCGCTGGGAGACAGGTAAACCTAACGAATTGTTAATGACTTGACACCAAAGCTGCATTTTTCTTCTTTGCTACAGACAACCTAGATCTTATTCTTTTGAGTTACACATTTTCTTAAGTAGGCTAAACCATCTTTCAAGATACATGAACCACACAACACAAACGACCTCAGAAAAGTCTCCCTCCTGCACTTTCTGCCTCCATGCAGATCTAACCTACAGCCATCCTGAAAGTGCTGAAAAAGTTTCAATGTGATTTTTAATTTCCTGGTCCTGGCTGGAAGCAGAACTGTGAGTATTGGAATTCTTTGGAGGAAAAACTGGTATTGTCAGATTCTGCCCTAATTTTCCAAGATCCAGGAGTTTCAAAGAATATCTCAGCTCTTTAAATGTTCAGAGACTTCGCTCTCACGAGCGGCTGACTGCCTTCTGACTTGAGTCAACACAGCTGGAAAATGGAGTCAAAACACCCCCGAAACCTCTCTGAAAACCAGATGTTGTCATTGAGTGGAGGTACTGTGTTAATAAAACACTAGCACCCCTGCACTCCCCAAAACAAAATGAATAGTTCTGATAGATTTCGCAAACTGTGCTTTGTGCCAGTAAGAAAGTAGGAGAAAAATATTTAAAGATTTGAAGCAGACTAGGGAAAGGTACGGTTCTGGTGCTGGCAATGGGATTACTATGCATTAAGAAAGTTCTCTATTTTTAGGGAGGACAGGCTGTGTTTGTTATTTGGCAGGAAGTGATCAGGATCAGCAATTTCAACATTATTGCTGGATATGAATGATGTGTTAAAACACATTGTTTGGGATGATGGTGCCGAACACACAAATGTTGCTGACATGTGCCCAGCATCATGTGCCACACAGTTTAATCAGGGTCAGGAGTTTACATGTACCCTCGGGGCATGCTGTTACCCAAATGGTACTCACATTGTAGCTATGAAAGAAAACATCTCAGCGCTGACAGCAGCAAGTCAAAGATTTCGGGACAGTTTTTCTGAAAAAATAGTGACATTTCTTTGAATACTCCCATCAAAGATATTTTTCTATCAACTACATATGCCTCACTGGATGTAGATGTGTTATGCGATATGATATATACACAGCTAAGCAGGAATGCAAGCAAGAACTGAAAAACAACAGTGGTTTGTTTAAACGCTCTGTTTCATCTTATCCAGCCAACATCCCATTATGAGCCACAGGGGGCCAGCTTTCTGAGGCCACTAAGATGTCAACAGTTGGAGGAAACATCCACTCAAATGCTCCTGGGGTTGCTCTGCAAGCAGTCACTGACTTGACATCCACAGCCTTCTGCAACAGAAGCAGTGGCACAGATTTGTTAGCAGGTTACTTGAAGTTGCCACAGACTAGAGAAAGCTCATGTCTTTGGAGAAAAGATCTGACCTCTCTCTCTCTTTCCTTCCCAACACACACAACATCCTCATGTTTTCTTCTCCCTCAGCATGGCAGATGAAGGATCTTTGGAGCCAATAAAGGGCACAGACGAGATCCACACATCAAGCGGATGCAGCCCATATGCCTTGTCCACTGCACAAGTAGGCTAATGTTGGTTTGGTCTCAGAATCACTAGGTTGGAAAAGACCTCCAGGATCATCGAGTCCAACCATTCCTATCAATCACTAAACCATGTCCCTGAGCACCTCATCCACCCATCTTTTAAACACCTCCAGGGATGGTGACTCCCTGGGCAGCCTGTTCCAGTGCCCAGTGACCCTTTCTGTGAAAAATGTTTTTCTGAAGTCCAGTCTGAACCTCCCCTGGTGGAGCTTGAGGCCATTCCCCGTTGTCCTGTCCCCCGTCACTTGGGAGAAGAGGCCAGCTCCCTCCTCTCTACAACCTCCTTTCAGGTAGTTGTAGAGAGCGATGAGGTCTCCCTTTCAGCCTCCTCTTCTCCAGGCTAAACAACCCCAGTTCTCTCAGCCACACCTCATAAGACTTGTTCTCCAGCCCCTTCACCAGCTTTGTTGCTCTTCTCTGGACATGCTCCAGAGTCTCAACCAGATGCCAAGAGAAAAATAGGTTTCACTCCTCATGCTGCTTTGTTGTGATTGATCCCTATGACTACTGGCAATACTGACTGATTATACCAGTAAGTTTAGGTTGAATCACTGATAGGACTTAAAATACTATGAACATCAATGTCCTTACTATGCAACTGGTTTATATTTAGCAATTACAGTGAAATTAAAGCCAAATTAAAAGTATAAATATGGTGAGGTGCTTGAAATGCAGAACTGTACATCATAAATAATGTGCTTAATGTATCCAGTGTTCTGATGCTTAGCAAAATAAAAATGTGGCACTTTTTTCCTTGTAACCTCCAGCCATTTTTTTAAAAACAGACGGGAAAGCTGACTCATGAAAAAGGTAAGATATTTTGTGTAAGGTCACAGATCACAAATTCAGTGCTAGAAAAATCAGTTCCTAAAGCTTATTCTGCTGCTTTGTCACCAGGTATTATTGGCTACAGCACACTTGGGCAATAAATTAGACTTAAAAAACTCAAGGGCATTAGCAAATTATAATTAAGCACACATTCTGCAATGACATGAATTGTTTTTATAATGAGAGGCAGCAAAACCTAGTGCCTATAAATTGCACACTGTAGGAGAGTATTACTCCTTCTTAGAGACAACAACAAATACTTTTGCCAGATTTTGATGATACAGATGTGTGTGTATGCCTGTGCATGTTTAGAATACAGTAAGAGCAGTAACAGCCTGGCTGCACTTACTGCTGTGCACCTTCACAAGGAAGATAAGTGACACTAGATCCAGAAAACGCTTCAGAGACAGGTTTAATTAAAAAATATGCAGTATTGTTTACATTAGCACTGCTAAACATGTGAATTGTGTTTCCTGGAGTGAATGATATAAGCAGAAGCCCCAAAGAGACACCAATTGTCTTTGAAAACTGCATGAACTGCACTGACACTTTGTTATTGCTTCTTTGCAGTTAGATGCTGATTGCAAAACCAAGATTACAAAATCAGTGATGACATACCATATTCAAACTTTGGTGCTTAAAATGAGACGTAAGATTAGGACAACCCTCATAAATAAACATTTTGGTGTTAAAGGGCACCGAACATCTAAAGCTCTCATTCATGTTGGTAGAGATGGCCAGTGGTTAGTCCCTCTAATGAACTCAGGCACCTAATTTAGATGCTTAAATATAGAGTTAAGGGCCTAACTTTAGGCACTCGTGACTGAAAATACCACTTCTAAATACTATTTGTGTAGGCTGATGCTGAAATACTACTATGAACTTTCCATAATGTCATGAAAAAGTAGGAGATATAATAAAATTATAATAATATGTTCTCTTCTCTAATGCCCTTCAGCCAAGAATTTCAAACATCCATTAAAAGAAATATAAGCATGCTCCATTTACCACATGAACAGGCTGTGGTCTTAGAGCAAGCCATAAGTTAAGAAAAGTAAGAAACAAGGAATACAAGTTACATTAGCCAGCACTCCCCCCAGAAAAAAAAAAAACAGTCTTTCCCTCTCTGTTCAGAGGAGGACAAACAGCACATCACTCAGCATGTCTGCTTTGGTCCTTCTGATAAGCCCAAAATCATGGATGCTGAATGCTATGCATTCAGGTCAGGTCTGGGTCTGGGTGTGCGCCAAGGCTAATTTAAAATGGAACAATATTTTCAGTTTAGAGTTTACTAAAAAAAAAACCCCATACTGATAAAGGAAACAATTGTATCACTTACTCTGTTCTTTACTGATTTGTTCTCCTTAAATCAGCCCGAGCTACCACCTTCCCCTGGCAGGAGAGCTAGTCAAACATATGCTTCTGCAGATGATCCAAGTGCCAGCTGGCACAGGGTAAGAGGGGCAGTCATGCACAAAAAGGCTGGCCCGTATCTTCTTCTGACTCTGAAGACGCAGTTATCTCTGTCACCCACTCCAGCCCTTATGTCCTACAACTAAGCCATGGCACAGTGCGTTTGCTTTTTGACTTGCCACTTTGCTGTAGAGCCCTCTCTCTCCCTCAGGATTAACTATTTAGCCTTTAGCTGGGTGCAGCTATTAGGACAAACCTGGTTCAGGTTCGCGAGCAGTACTGTTAATTAAGCAGTTCAGTTACGTGCTGGTATATAATCTAATGAACAAAGGCGTTGTTTCTCATTGATACTCCAATAGCACCAAAGTGGCAAGCATCAGGCAGAGAGGACAGCTATGGGATGTCTCAGCAATTACTAACTCTCCAGCTACACCACTTCTTCCATACCCCAAACCCCCAAGATACAGGGATTTACACCCCTTGAAATCTTGCCCTCTACCCCTTGGAGCTGTATGACAGGAGTCTAACTACTGGGAGTCAATAGCCAAAGGTTCATAGAGGCTGCCACTCAAGGTCATTGCTGGCACCTTCCTTCTGGCAGGAGAAGGGCTGGGTGTGATGGGCCTCTGGCCTGAGGTCTCCAGGACTGTCCCTTGGTCAGCCTGGAGGTATCTGCAGCCCACCAGGCACTTGTCCCCCATCACAAACTGCCTGGGCTCTACCTGCAGGAGTTGTGCCCTGGCTAATTCAGAAAGTAAGAAGGTAGATCTGTGAGTCTAATTCAGCCCGTCCACTGGCCAAGGGTCTACATGGATACAAACCTGATTTTGGACACAGAGGCAACACGCCTTCTGCACCCAGGGGCCAGGACCAACATCTGCAACTTCAGCAGCATAGGTCAGAAAGTGTTAAACCTTCATTAATAGAGAAATGAATTCTATCTCTCTGGGAGACCAATGGCATGATAAACACAAGCAGCTACTTCCTCCCGCTGTTTTTGCCAGTAGTTAATGTTGCTGCTGAGCAGGCCCACAACCTCTGATAGAAATGGGGGGTTTGAACTCCACAAGCCCTGCAGGTGCCCTCAAGCAGCACAGGGAGCAGGGCTGTGCACCAGCCCTGAGTGGCTCTTAGAGAGCACAGGGCTGCTCTGCACAGCATCTGGCTGTCCATATTTAAAGCAAGGCAGTTTGGTGTGACAAGAATTGCACATGGAAAAGGGTTAGCCCTTCCTTTTCCCTCCTCTCTTCTCCTCTTTGCTCCCCCTGCCTTATCTGCGAGTGTCTGTTAACAACCCACACACACATTGCTTGGTGACCAAAACTGCCACAGCAGAAAGATTGAATGAGACAGGGAGAAACTGCTTTTGCAAATTCAAACACCTATCTTTTAATAATATAAACAGCTTGCCTTGCTGAAGCAGCAAAGCCACACATTGACAGGAATGTCTACTTCCATATCCAGAGAAATAAAAAGATCACTAGTACCAGCCTTAGAACAGATGATTGCTTTCTTGTCCTGTTAGAGCTGGTACTGTAGGCATCAAGCGTCTGGCACTGAGCTCTGGGGGCTCAGACCCAGGCAACCACCACTTGACCTGCAAGCCCACCTCACCTATATCACCCCATGAGACCCCAGATTATTAAATGCTCATAATTGTGCATGAATGTATCTTTTTTCTTACTCCATCCTGAAGTAGCTCTTACCTTGGCGAAGGTGAGATCCAGCCCCACCAGAACTTTACAATCTTCAGTAAAACTCCTATAAGACCCATTTTCCCCCTTGAGCTGAGTGGAGACGGTGCCCCTAGTAGCACCCAGACTGACACCACAACACACCAGACCAGGAAGGATGCAGGACCTGCACAGCTGCCCACAGCAGGGATTTCCCTAGCCATTTCCAAGCTTGTCAAGACAAACATACGGGAACATGGCACATTGCAAAAAGTTATGAGGTCCTTTACAAGACAATGGGCTCTTATTTCCACTGTTTGCCAGTGTATTACAATAAAATAGTCTCATCTTGTTTGTATTGTTTGGGTAATTAGTAACCTGTACTGTTTCTGTTTTGTACAATAACGCCCTTCCAAACCTCTGTCACTTTATTTGTTCATGCATACATTTCTGGTGAAATTTCCACTAGTTATTAGAGGCACCTCTGCTCCACATAGAGTAAGGAAATGTCATGTAGGGGTTGACTCTCCCAGCTGAGCTTTATTCCAGTTGTAAATAAAGTTATTAATACCCCAGACAGCATAAATAGCTACATATCTATTTTTAAACGTATGTAATTATCAGTCTGCTAACTATTAGTTTGTTTCTCTAGACCTTTCCAAATGGGCTTAACTATGACACAGACAGTATTTATTTCGCATTTAATCCTACCTATTTCAATTGGAAAAAGGTGGCTGCAAAGAGGGTGACTTATATGCAATGCTACAGTATCTGTCAGAATGATATTCTGATTTAATATTGAGGTTATAGGGCATGCATGTTTTATTATGCTCTGGCCATTTCATGACACTTGCAATTACAGAATTAATAGCGTTGATATTAGGAATTAGAAATAAACAATAGTTCATGTAATGATTGATATTCACTGAAAGCAAGATTATCTTTAATGTAATTGAATAATTAGTTATTGATGAAAGGCTCATGATTAATTACAATTTACCTGCTTTAGTAAGATTTTAAAGATCCAGTATTCATTATTTTCAATGACAATGAAGAAATAGATAAAGAGAAGTTGCAACTACTAAATGCCACAATTTCAACACTAAGGTTATTAACAGTAGTGGAAAGGTCTGAAAAACCTTTATTAATACATTAAAATAAAAACCTGCCTCAGCAGACAGTTGCCCTCTGCCTCTGGGCTACACGTCCTTCTCCACTGTGAACCTCCTGGATGTGAGCCTGAGGCTTTGGTCCACAGTGTCACCTGGCACAAATCAGCATAGCTCCTTCGAAACCAATACACAAATAGTAAGAAATTCAATTTAACTGTGTGTTTTATAGGTCACTGAGATCATCTACACTTTGTAAGGAACCTGGATGATGAAATCATGGGATCAATTGATAAACATCAGATAAATATTTAACAGTTGTCATGTAATCGATTAACAATGGATGCATAAGGACTGATTTATATGACATGACATCACAGTATCACAGCTATGCTAATAGTATCCTGGAAGAGAAGAAGGAAACAACCATATTTATGCTAGCAAACATCTTATGAAGACAGATGTTGCTACAACACTGACTAGATTTTAGTCCTGTTGCTTTCATTTCTGTTTGCAGAAGGAATTATGAAGGGACTCTGATATTGGCGAAAGAAGCTGTAAAGAAACATTTTCAGGCTTACAGATGCTACAATGCACTTCCTTTCTTAAGACGTTCATTATTTCATTTTGGCTTGATAATCAGTGTCTCCATTCTTAGTAGCCCTCAACCAGCTCAAAGACCTCAGTGAATTTTCATGAGAGGGAAGGAGGAATGACAGATTCATCACCACACAGATTTCAGCCCTGACAGCAAAACAGTTCTGAGGTGGATCAAATAATTTTAGCACAAAGCATCACTGGTTTTCTGTCTGTATTCAAGGATGCAATGGGTGATGGGATCCCTCCCAAGAAAATAAGAAAAGATCAACTAGATAGAAAAAAGAGGCGCAAACATTATAGGTTTCCAAAAGCACTTAATCTGGATGACAAAAAACAATCCCAATGTAGTTGATCTAGGACCTCTCCTAAAATTCTTTTGTTCTGCATGTCTCTGAGGGACACTTTCTCCTTATGAAGCCTGCTCTATTCCCTATATTTGGATGTAAAGGATTTCACTATGTTCCCTCCACCCCTAAACCCTAATTCAGAGGTGTATCTTGCCTTTTCCCTTGCCCCTCCTCCCCAGAGCATAAAAAAAAAAAAAAAAAGAAAAGAAAAGAAAGAAAACATAATTTACAAGGTGGAAGTAATGTAACAAATGATGCCTTATGGGGAAACCCTACTGCTCTAATAAAAAACTAGTAGGATCTTGGGATCATTCCTTGTTGGGGACAGTTAATGGAGGCCTCACTCCTTTGCATCACAGTATTAAGCTTGACGTTTTTAAAGGACAAAACACTCCCCAGTAAAACATAAAAAGCTTTGCCTACAGCACTGCCTATATGTACCATTTCTCTTACGACACAAAGCTAAAGCATGGGAAGCTATAAAGCACTTTCCAGTCACTGCCATCAGACAAAGGACTTTCTTTAGAGGAAGCCAGAGACTGCACCAAGAGTTAAAACTAACAGTTAAGATTATACAGCTCACTTCATTTTCCCTTAGGAAACCGAAACATCCCTTTCACTCTGCTCCTTCTTTCCCTAAATCAAGTTCAATCCACTCATATGAAAGGGCCACAATACAATACCCTTAAGGAAAACATATCCCAACTGTGATGTGCACTGTTTCCATCTGAAGACCTTGGAGGTCAAGGCTGTGTTAAAAGAACAAACAAACAACATACGAGCCCGGAGAAGGTAAGCAAGAATCCATTGTAGTTGCTGTCTATAGGAATCTGAGGGAAACCTTGCGTAAACTGATGGCTTTGGGGCAGTGATCCTGCATTGTGTGGCAGATTCAACCATTGCCTAATGGGAGTGCCCCAAGAAATTCAATTCTCAGAAAAATTAGCACTTGGGAAAGGCCTCCTTTTTATTACTTCCTCCAAGATGGTGAGCTGTGAAAATATAAGTTCTGTTGTTTAGAAAGATTTCACTCACTTTTAAAAGGTAATGTGAAAATGAAAACCATTAGAGAGATATCTGTGCTCACCCATGTACTAATAATAGCTTTATAATTAAAGATTAGTTTTATTTAACAAATGCTCTATTACTGCCAGGACTTGACAGAATCACAGGTTAGTCGGGGTTGGAAGGGACCTCTGGAGATCACCTAGTCCAGCCCCTCTGCTAAAGAATGTTCACTTAGAGCAGGCTGCACAGGAACATGACTAAGTGGGTTTTGAATATCTCCAAAGCAGGACACTCCACAACCACCCCAGCAGGCCTGTTCCAGTGCTCTGTCACCTTCACAGTAAAGAAGTTTTCCTCACATTAAGGTGGATCTTCCTCTATTTCAGTTTGTGTCTATGCCCCTTGTTCTGTTGAAGGGCACCATTGAGAAGAATCTGGTCCTATCTTCTTGACACCTGCCCCTTAGATATTTGTAAGCATTGATAAGGTCCCCTGTCTGTCTTCTCTTTTCCAGGCTAAACAGACCGAATTCAGTCAGCCTCTGACATAAGACCTTGATCTCTCTTACCTTCTTCCTGTGGTACATTATAATTGCAGCTAGTGATGCTTTTGTAGAGGTTGTCTGGGACACGTTTCATGGCCTACGATGTGTTGATAGCGTGTGGAGAAGGAGTTTTGTGTGCTCTTTCCAGTAAGACTCTGAGCACCTGCTTCCACAGGAAGGCACATGCTTTGATGACTCATGTAGTCTCCCTGAGTTCTTAAAGAAGTAGTGGAAGAAATGTAAGATTGCATTTTCCCTACATGCTCTTTCTTTAACTTTCTGAATTTTACTCAGAATGGGCAGTGACCTCGTTTCAGCAGTCCACACTGACAAACACAGCAGAGAAGCTGCTGGAAGCGGCTTTATGAATCAGTGCTGCCTTGTGATAGTAAGTTGGGCATGTCAGCATATGGCTGTGTTGTAGGCATACTACGTGCTGTGCGTGCGCCTGAACCTGATGAAGCTACTGCGTCCATTGCTCATCACTACCCTCAACTGCAAGCTACCAGCTCCTCAGATGCTGAAAGTAAATTTGCTCAGGTAATTGCTTTCCACTCATTCTATCCAAAATCCCTACTATTTCACGAAGAAGTCTCACACTAAATTAAAATTTCTTCATGATAAATAGGGTCATTTTGACAGAGGCGAGTATTGTGGGGGCAAATACTTAGTCTTGAAGATTTGAAGGGAATGTAAGCAGTGGTGCACACAAAGGGTTAGATGACCAACTGTTGCTGTCCTGTGTCCAGCTTGAGTGTTTCTGGAGGAACATATGATCATAGTCAGAAGCTTTGATGGTGACCTTGGGAAACACCCAGGCTCTAGTATCACAGAGAGGACTCTGGGAATCCGAGTACTTACTCAGGGTCCTAATCTGTTCAGTGGTGTTTCACTGAAGAGCAATGTTATACCTATCTGCAGTTCCTGTAGTAGGAAAGGAGTCAACATCTCTAACAGCTGTATACAACCTTAAATCCACATTGCTTTATCAGTTTAAGTACACACTGCAATCTTTTAAGAATCTATGTCCTATTAGTTCTTTTGAACATTGTATACTCAAAAAAAAAACCAAAAACCAAACCCAGATCTGGGGTGGAAATCCTCAGCAGTATTGTAGCAATAATCACAGGAATAAGGATTGCAGCAATATTCCCTTAGGAAGTCTGCCTTGCTCTCTAGTTCCCATGCAGCAGGGATGTGTAAATTATTCAAATGTACCGTTCAGGAAAAGAGGGCTTGTATGAAAATAAGTACAATTGTTATTTAAGAAGAGAAGAAAACAATGAAGAAGAAGCTTTTTAAAACACATCCGTAATTTTTCTACAAAGCAACAAGTGGAATTTGTACATGGAACTATTTACTGTGAAAGTCTGGCTTCTCTGTTTTTAAAAAATAGATATTTTCATTCAGCAGCACCAGAAACGGAGATACAAAGCAAGTTTGAGACTTACAAGTAAAACAGCAGATTTAAAATAAGACAGTAATTGAGAATCTGTTCAATTATTTTATCAGCCAAAAACTTGAAATTCTAAAAAGCTTCTTTTCCTTACAATGAGAGCTTTGAAAACCTGGGCTCAAACCCACGATACCCATTTCTCTGCTTAATCTGGCACACAACAGAAAAACAAGGGATTACAACTGACCAGGCACAAACCTCCAAACCAAGTTCTTGACAGCATTTACAAAGCTAATGCTGTGTGACATCGTTAGCAGGTAAAATGAAAGCAAACCAGCAAGTGGAAGTAAATGATGTAAGAGAATTATGTTTAATTTGGGGAGGTGGAACAAAACTTCAATTGCTGTGTTGTTGCCTTGCAAATAATACTGGACAGATTCAGAACTCTAAATGGAAGAAAAAAACCTGCCAGCAGCAGCTGCATTTTACACTTAAGTAGCCACATGGCGAAACCAGGGGCAGATCCTCAGCCAGGGTAAATTGCCTTAGCTCTAAATGGGACCTGAATTCAGTGGGAGTCTATCTGTTCACCAACTTCAATGAGCATTGAATTAGACCCAAGAGTGCCAGGTTTCCACAATTTCAGAACGCTGTCTTCCTCATTAAAATGTACTTACTAGTGACAGCAGCCAATGTTAACCTAATGAACAAAGAAGTTCATTACTGACAAAAATTGCTATTGCATTGTTATGCGCCACTCATGACAAAATCATCTTTAAGGAAAGCAGAGTGAGATCCTCACCCCTGGCTGGCTTGGACAAATCCCTTGTCCAAACACTATGGAAGATCTCCAACAAGCTCCTGGAAAGCCTAAATGCAAGGACCACCTTGGCTCAGGGCAGCTTGGAAAGCATTAGTGCTGTGAAGAATTTATCAGCCTTTTCCTGAAGATCCTACTTTTACTTAAATTTTGCAAGGCTCTCAGTATTAAAGGAGGTGTAGCCCTTGCCCCAGGGAAGCAAACACAAGAACAAGGTACCAAAATTACAATCTCCAGGTTTTTTTACCTTATAATTTTTTAAGACTTTTTGATCTCTTCTCTTTGTCCTGAAAACCACACCAAGCTTCTTAGAGTAAGTCTATGTTGCAGTTAAGGCCACTAATGTGGATGTACCTGCTAAGGTAGTTTTGAGGGAGCTGAAAGTAAGGGAAATCACACCATAAGCAAAAACTGAGAGCTGAAACTCACCTGAGTAACTATATTAATACTTAAATAATTAACTTCTGTGCTGTTTGGGTCAAGGTTACTTAGCTAACAGAAACCTAAGCAAACCCATTATCCTGGTCACACAGCAGCCATACTATCAAACAAAGAGTGTATAGATAGCAGGCTCAATCTAGCATCTTTTCTGTGTCTGGGGTTGGTAAAAGCATGCAATACTGGAAGTATTAAGAGCGTTAATTGCTCTACAGCTTCAAGAACTCAACCTCCTGAGAGAGTCGCATTAAAAGATAATTCTGGCTGCCATCTCACAGCACTGTGCCAAGCAGAAAAGCTCCATAACCTGCCATAAATGCAGAGAGGAATACAGTATTGCTGTAAATACCATCATGTCTCAGAGAAAAATCATAGTGACAGGCACTCTGGTCTGCTGTAGTTTACAATTGCATGAAATAGGGGTGTGGGTAGGGAACAGTGACAAATAACAGGTATAGATTTCAAAACAGAGAAATCCATTATTTGCGAAAAAGATGCAGGCAAAAGGACTGAAAGGCAAAGTATATTGATGGATTCTTAAGTCTCTGGAGACTGATCTTATTATGCTAAAAAATTACTTTATCCCCTTTTCCACAATTCCATGTTTACTTAGCAGGCATTAAAAAAGGAGGAGAGGAAAAAGGGTAAAAGAACAAAACCTACAATGACTGAAGCTAAATTTATACACACAACAGAAACAGATAAAGTATCCCAGGGGACCTTATCAGTTTTACACAATAACCAACAGGCTGTTTCCTGTATATAACAGCTTAAGGTCGGCGGATGTTTATTAAAGGCAAAGGGGAAAGGAAATGCAGTATCTTTGACTGACACAGTGTGGATATATAAGAAGTGCTATTTATGCTTTTGACTTGAATAAGAACCACAGTGTCTCATAGCTGTCTTATACTTAATATTCCAATTAGACCTCCAGGAACTCTGAGTACCACTGTCCCAAAAATGCAGAGCTTGTTTACTGTTCCTGACAAGAAATATTAGACTGTAGGAATAACTTCGGCTTCTTAAGCACATTACCATCTCTCACTTAAGAACTGCTGGGATAGATCAACCTATTTCCACCCCCTTTGATTTTTTAAAAAGAGACATTAATTATTAAACATTTGTATCATGTCCAGTGGGAATCCAGTCTAGGTTTGAGGCCACACTAAATACAGCTCTGTGATATGCTAGAGAAATAGACTGTGTGCTAATTCTTTTTATTCCTGGAAGCCCCGTAGAAACATGAGAAGAGAGGTAGGCATTTTTCTATTAATCAACTTAATATATTACTGAATCAGGAGTTTTGGAAACACAACAGGCATGAGAGGGGCAGGGACATCTTGTTTAACCACAGCTCTCCATGCTATCTGGCTATGATGAGGAGCTTTAAGCAGAGGTGGGACAGTAAGATGGAAAAATGAAGAACATATTGAGTATTTATAGAGATCCTACCGTAGAGAGGAAAACAGGCATTTGCTTGCCATTGTTACGATGCTGTGAGCTCCAAGAGGATGTTTTTAGGGCTTCATCATGCTGATTTAACTCTGTACTGAGCCTAGGGTACCACCACTGGTGTAACATTTTGGCCTCAGAGGGGTAACAGAGCACATGATGTTTCACGTTTCATGAGGAAACAAAGCATATGGAGAAGCATCTTGGGAAAACAAGGCAACTTGCTTCTTGGTTGGAAGACAAGACACAAGAAGTCAGTGTCTGATGGAGACTTTGGAACTAAAGGAACAATATTTCATTTTAGGGAACCTGAACTACCCTGTTGTACATAACCAAATGCTTCCTTCACTCTCCCCTTCAGTGTGAGACAGTAAAGCTTAATTATACTTCTCTCACTTGCTCTTTAAAATGTCCATTGTTTTCTACAGCTGTACAGAAAAAGACACAGTGATCACACTGCTCTCAGGGCTTTATCTGCTTGGGTAGAGGAGATTACTTCTTTCATGACTCCACACAGAATGGACATAGACCCTGAGGTCAAAGACACAGGACTTTCTTATTCCCAAAAGCCTCAATAGGCACACAATGATGAAGGCAAGGACGAGGGTGAAATGCAACAACTACTTTTTTCCCTTACCCCCAGGATGATACAGGTCTGCAAATAAGGATGTATGTCACTTTCCTGAGGGGGGTGAAGCTGTACACTTGTGTATGAAGCTGTACACTTGTGTATGATCTGAAAAAAATTGCTAATGATTCTTGTTCTCTGCAGAGAACAAAACCCTACACTCCATCACCTTGGACAAAAGGACAAACATTCACCCTTTGCTCCAACTACCTTTTCCCAAAGCTTATGTGCAAAACGGCATACAGGTTAGCCCTATTCAAATACATGTTAGTGCAAACCTATCTGCTGGTCATAAATCATGCTTTCTCATGTCCATCTGGAGAGGCATCAAGGGGAGGAAATCTATAGCTGGACATTCAAAAAATATTTCAAATAGTATCCCCAACAAATTGGAAGTAAACTTACCTGCTGTGCAAGAAGACCCTCTACTTTAGTTAGGAACACTGACATCTAATTGTAGTTCTCTATAGAGATGCATGTTCTATAACGAGGTGTGGATGTTCAGAGGGTTTGATTTCTGCAGTAGGTTTCCAAGGAGAGCTCACCTCACACCTATAGGACATTCAAGCGGCAGCCAAATATCTGAAATTCAAACAGCTGGGTGTACAGGTATCGTACTGCTAGATGCACACAGCTGTCCTGAAATTTTGAGACTTATTCAATTGCTTAAATGGGGAAAACTTTCAGAGGCATCAAGTGCAGTTAGGCACCAATGTTTCTTGTTCTGCCCCACAAGCTGGACATCATCTGGGTAAAATGGCACCAGGACAGAGCTTCAGGCCAGCCTGGAAGTGGCAGTGTGGTCCATACCTCAGCTCCAGAAATCAAGTACTCTGAGAGGTCTTACCAACACTTATGCCTTGACAAGACCCACTAGATTCAAGCCTCATTTTTATACTAGTATCCTGCAAGGATCAATTCATGGACACCTCTGTAACAGTTAGGTTTAGGTAAGTATTTGTACCATGGAAAGTCACTAAAAAAAAATGTTTGGGAAAAAAAATCGATCAATTGCAGATACAGGCACTGAGTTGAAGCCACCTCGACTGACTATTTTGGAAAGGGGAGGCAGGTGGAGAACTTGAATGACTGAGCAGTTACCTTCAGCTGCATGCCTCCAGTTTTTCAAACAATGGAGAAGCAATGCATGTCTGTAGCTATGTTGAAGTCTTCAGCCTTGAGGAATACAAGTCAAGCAATAGTAACAGCACTTCTTGCCTCTCTAAAGCCTCCTTTGAATAAAAACAGGGATACACTGAATTGAAATGGTTTAGACTGGAAATAGGTATGAGTTCACTGTGAATCATATGGCTGCAGAAAGGGTATGACACACACAGCCTTCTGTGTGGCACGAGGGAGGGAAGGCAGGTGTCTCATGAATTATGAGTAAAGTGGGACAATTTAGGGAAAGTTTTAACTTAACAAAGAAAAAAAGGAAAAAAGAAGAGACCAAAAGCCATTAGATACATAACCTTGTAGTCTAATATGGCCATAAATTAACAGCTGCACTATATTATGTAAATTTATGTTAAATTATTCACTACCTGTCACCATATCCCCATAAAAAATCTACGTACTGACATTTACGAAAAATGACATCTTCTGATAATAGTTTTGCTACATATTTCAGTGGCTGCAATTGCCTTTTAACCATCTTGACTGCTGCTGAGGCAAACACAACTGGAACAGAGATGCTTTAGGAGGCTTAATGAATTCATTACTATTCACAGATTCACCCTCCAGGAGGGCACCATCCATGTAAGCCAGTGTCCTTAGGGCAGTTCACTTCTTTGAGTTTCAGAACTTGCTGGAGATGAGCCAGGAAGGATCAGACACATCCCTGCATCACTCTGGCTATAAGCTGAAATCACATACCCAGTAAAGGTCCTGTCTGCATCAGGACAGCATTGAACGTGCTGGCCACTAAACACAGCGGGGCCGTGTTCAGAGTATGCACAGCCCAGGTTGTCCCTCTTCACCTGTAAGGTATCAAAGTGATCATCCAGTTGTGCAAAACTGAATCAGAGCTCTTCTTGAGATGAGATGCTTCCCAAATCACACTTGTCTTGAGGTGGTCCTTTAACTTTCTAGCGATATGCTTTTGCTGACTATAACTAAAACACAAGTGGGACTTCACAGCAATCCTGATTCCAGTGAGGCACACCACACAGGGACATGTCATCCATGCTTATTCTAAATAGGACATACAATCAGTTTGGGAACTTGTGTGTGTCTCATCCTTTACAGACTCTGAAGCAGCAGGACATGTGCAGCTTCACCACATTTTATTTTGACCCCTATGTTAGAAACACAGCTACCTTAGGCAACCTTTTTCCCTAGCCCACTAGGAAAAAAAAATCTCCAGGGGATAATTCAGACCTTATAAGAAAACATATTTCCCTCTACTTGTCTTTCCCCAACAACTACAAAGGGAGCCCGTGATGTGGGTTCACGTGAGCCTCCCACAGTTTTGCTCACTTTATGCTGCTTCACTATAAAAATTGTGGAGCCTGAAAAACAGGCTGTTGCTCTTTATCTCGATCTTGAGGGTCTAGTCAAGAAGCTCTGGCTCAGCCCCCCAGTTAAGAAGGGAATCTGGTTTTACTATTTGCTTGTGAGCTGACCTCTAATATCCAGAAACTAATCTGCACCCACAGAGCAGCTGTTTGCTAGCAACAACTGCGTTGTGACTTAAGGTGGCAACAGCAACTGGAACTCACCAAAAATCTCCTGCTGACTAACTTTGGACCAAGCCAAGGTTAAGGAGGAAAGCTCTGAAGTTCACTGAGAAATGGGAAAGAAGTTCAGCTTCTTCTGCTTGTTCCTAATGAATTTTGAGTAAGCTAAGAAAAGAAGCAGAGGGCAAAAGATAAAAAATTATTCAGGCACCCACCTATTAAGCCAAAAATCATGCAACAAACTACTATCGTACTTCCAGGGCCAGTGTCCCTAACTTGACCTTGCAGTTCTGCTCAAAAACATTAAGCCAACATTTCAGAGATGGGAGAAATTAAGATGGGATATATGTTAAAGCAAGAAAGAAGGGAGGGAGTGGGAGGGAAAGCAGAAGAATAAACAAGCTTTTGCGACAGCAGGAAGCTCTCTCTTAATTCTGAGATAATGAAACGCTTCTAAGCAGGCCCAACTGCTGAATATTACAAGAGCCATCATCTCGTGTGGATTGCATGCAGCTTTATTTTCTACTCCCCTGCATGGACTAAATATGATTCACAGCACAGTCACAGGAAACAGTCATTACTATTTATTTGGAGTGAGATGAGTGACTGCTCTAAACCGCATCAACTGCACCTGCTATAGTGCAGAAAATCTTTTTTTATTAAGCACACCCATGCCCTCTTTTTTCTCCTTTCTTCTCTTCAATATTCTCTTTGCAAAAAGCATTTTAGTACAGTGCTGGCTGCATGGTTCAAAAAGGAAAGAGGCACATTTACAGCAATCCTTAGAGAAGATGCAAAACCGTGGCAGCAAATGCAAGACTTGCCATTTTGTACACACAAAAACATCTCTGTATCATGCACATGCCACACGAACAATACATATTTGAACATGAACAGACAAACAATTCATAAAGTACAGCTAGCTATAATACAATTCTAGTATAATAATATGTCTCACTGTGGGGGAGGCTCCTTGCTCCCATTTCCTACTTTTGCTGTGGCTGGAACATGTCAGAACACCCCAAACCCACTCTCCGGACAATCCCAAACACCAGCTCATCTCCCTCAGCCCCCAGCACAGCTCCTCCAATCTCTTTACAAGATACTGCTCACAATTTTGCTGCAGCAATTTATCTCTGGCTACATAGAGAGGAGAGCAGCCTGCTCCCTAGCTTGCTGGTGCTCTTTCTCCTACTGTACTTCAGCAGCTGATACCGAAGCCTCCCTGGATCCCAAAACATTGAACCAATGGGGTTACAAGGCCTCAGCTAATTCTCACCCTGACATTACTCCCCCCCTTCAGCAGTCTCTGTCAAAGAAGGTACACTTTTAGACTGCTATTTTGAATTTAATGTACAGCTATAGAAAATTCAGAGCTCTCAAAGCACAGACCTCTCTCTAGTGTATAGCCTTTATTGCCCAAGTGCATGCACCTGATGTGCTTACAAAAATGTCCTTGCTGGCAAAATCCTCTTAAAATGGCACAGCACTATTTTCTGCTGGTTTCAGGCCAGTGGTAAGGAGAAGAGAAGGCCATTTTATCCCTCTGCTGTAGGTATCAGTGTATCAAGTACCTGCATCCTGTGATGCCATTAAAAGCTTCAGGAGATTAAAAGTGTGGGTTTTCTTGTTTGTCTAACAAAGTAAGGTACTTTACAGAATAATGGATTGCTCTTGAAAACTAATACTCCTAATAGCAGTGAACTGATGCACAGACTGCATTGTTTTTCCATAGTAGAACTTAGGTGCTTACTTTTTGTATATTATGTGTGGCCCCTCCAGCAAGCATGATTTCAGATCACAACACATAACAGAAACATCTCATTTATATGTGGTCACTCTGACTGCCACACGAAGAAAGCTCTTCACCAAACAGAGACCAGCACTGGCATGAACGAAGGCACACGGTGAGATCAACAACACAAAGCAGAGCAAGAAGGAAGTACAGAGCATGGAATAGGGGACAAATAATGCAAGGGAGAAGGAAGGAGCAACAACTTCACAGTGATCTGTACTCTATTTACACTACAGCAGTGCAGTAATCACCTGTACATCTGACACACAGACACTAAAGCACTTGGCATAGATAAAAAGATGGTGGAAAAAAAGCAAATTAATAGTGTTAATAAATAAACCACTAAAATCTGCTTTTTACTGGCTACAAGCAATCAATATTCCTACCCATTGTATTGCATGCTGTATGATTTTTCCCAACTGGTTTAAAAAAAAATCTCTTAATACTGCTTTTCCTATCACCATCTAGTAAAGGTCTATTAGAAGACAACTTACTTTCCAGCTGAGATGGGATCATACACCTCTTAGTTTCAGCAACTGCAATTGATGCCCTGTGAGGAGACACCCTTCTCTTCTATTGGGCTGAGAGCTCTGCTCTACCATCCACAGTGATATTCTTTGCCGACCGAGAAATAAGGACTCATTTCATTATAGCAAGAGTTTGTGGAAAAGTGGAAGCAGTCTTGTAACAGGCAGGTGAAAAATACATCATTCCCAGCATTAGGTCTTTTCCTGATTCCAAAGAGAACATCTTAAATCCTGAGGCAGGAGGAACATCAAAGGCAGTCCCAGTTACAGTACAGTTTGTTTTGCAATGTAGACACTAGCTCACTAGGAGATGATCCCAAACTATTACCACTTCCCTTTTGCCTTTGATGATAGCCAATTGTCAAGCAATACTGGGAAAGATTCTGCTCCTTGTTACAGCATTGTAAACCCCTGAGCTGACAAGGTTATTCCATATTATACCCCGAGAACTGAGAGGCAGGTCTCATACTTTATTTCTTTTTGTAGCTGGAGGTAGCTGAGGTACAACATGGGAACAGTGTCGCGGAAGCTGCAAGGGAACAGCCCTTCATATACAGAAGTAGCACAAGCTTACTCATGCTCACAGAGACATGTGGAGGGGAACCAGCTCTGATCTGGCTGGGTAAAGAGCTGCTCCACATCCTCAGTGATGGCAACTTCCCAGGGAACGGGTTACTGTCATGCCAGCATCCTGAGGGCTTGAGCATCCATTCTCTTGCCATTGCGTGAACCTTCTCTCCTCTGCACCATCAAGGCAGGGCCTTCCCTGCCGAATTATTTGAAGCAGAAAAGCAGGTTTGAAGCAGAAAATGATTCTCAACATGTAAGCTCTCAGCCCATGAGCAGAGTGAGAGCTGTGAAAGATTCATGGGTTCCCCCCTGCCCTCAATGTGTAAATGATTAATTAACAATTTCTAGAAACCAATTCACAAAAGGAGAGAGGGCAGATTTTCAAAACTATCAGCTTGTAAATGGAGCAGAGTCGATTCTCTGGCAACTCCTCTAACAAGGTTTCTTTTTTCACAGTATTTGTTTTATACTTCCTAAAGATCTGTCCCCAGTCAAAATCCCAGCAGGGGGAGATGCCAGTGGAGTTTAATTACTTTCCACCTATGGGGAACATTCAAGGAATAGGGCTCTGAAAAAAAAACCATAACTTGGTCTAAAAAAAAAAATAAATATATATATAAAGGGAAAAAAGTAATCTGATTAAAGCAATGATAGGAATGTGCTGTGTCTCCTAACCACAGGTTTAAAACATTCTCTTCTTACAAGTCTCAAGACAAAGAGCCACATTCTCTGCTGAAGCAAACAGGGAATTTATAACATCAATTTACAACAGATATTCAACATTCAGGCCTATTGCTTAAGCAAATAGTTGTGAGAAGTGGCATTTTAAAGGCTTTTGGTATTTGGTTTATTATTTTTTCTTTTTTATAAAATAGGCAAGTCATGTGCTGTGGTGCAAACCCTTGTGATTCAGGACAGGTTTTAGCTTAGACATGAACTACTGTTAGTGTTCCAAGGGACTAAAATAGGTCCTTTGCTCTGCTGACTTGGGTGCGGCATCGCACAAGCAGCCTCCCAGGCCCCAGCAGATGCTGGAGGCCCAGCTCACCCAGGCCAGGAGGCAAAGATGAGCACATTAAATGCAAAATGGAGACTCACTGATCTGCAGCCATGTCATGGGAACCCACTGCCCTCATCACAAGTGTGAAGGAGAGGGAAAGAAAACTGCAGGCAGCCTCCTTCAGGTATAATTCTTTAAATCTGGAAAACCCATCTAGCTGAAATATCTTCCTCTGCAGGAATCGGGCAAATGACTCCTGTGCATTCAGCTGGGACGCCTGAATGATGGACTAGACAGTAGAGGAAAAATACTGCATTCAAAGCTGAGAGGGAAAACTAGGCTTTTTCACCATTCCCCTTTCTGGTCCTCCTAAATCAGCCACCTTGGTGTTCTATAATCAGCTGCAAGGGGACCCAACCTCAGTGCTCCGAAAGCAGCTCCCATGTGGGGCTCCAGAAGGGATGGAGAACACCACTTCTCCACCGACCATCTAAAGCTGAGTATTATGTCCCACTGCACAGAACAGAGAGACTTTCCACCAAACAAGCACTGAAATATTTAATTATTTGAAACATTCAAGTGTGACAAAATTATCAATGAAACTAATTAAGAATCTTGAGATAATAAGTACCGATGACAAAATGTTCCACTCTTCTGCTTGCCATCAGGCAGTCAGGATTCATATCTGTCATTTATAAAACTTATATCCTGAAGGATCTTGGTACTCTTTTCAAAGTGTGTGCTTCCACATACAGATTGTCTTGCTCCGCAAGGTTACTCGAACTACTCATGCACACTCAGCAGTGGCCCCCAAATTAGGGGTCAAGACTTCAGATCACAAATGTGGAAATACAAGTATATATGGCATTGCAAGCAGAGAAGATGGAAAGTGCCAGCTTTGATGTTTGTAGGGCAAGCTCCTGAGATCTCAACTGACCCAGCTTTATCACGGAGACCACCAGAAGAACAGGACATGGGAAGGTGAGCTGAGAGTACAAAGAGCAGACATGGAGAGGGAGAAGGTCATAGATTCAACAAAAAGCCATGGCACCAGCATTTTATGGGATTTTTCAGCAGTTTAGGACAGGAAGTGAACTAGTGTCAGGCAATCGGCGCTGCAGATGGGTCTTTAAGCAGCCAACATGTAAATGGAGTTTGGCAATGATATCGCAACTAACAGCCTTTTCTTTTTTTCTGTGAGAAATGCCATTTTTAGATACAGTCAGAGAAATGTTGCCTTCTGCTTGCTAAAAGCAGGTGTACAGATGTCGACAGCAAGTTCAGGCAAGTGCCAGGTACTCGAGACTTGTCACTTGGTTTGTAAGCTGCCTAACACCATCTCTAAGCTTTTGAAAGAAGCAGGTTTTATTTTTTGCTGAGCTTTCCAACGAACTGCTTCTCTCGCAGACCCCATCTCTGGGCTCAACGGCTCAGCACAGCCTGATTTTTATTTCTTCTTTGTTTCTAAGTTAAGCCCTCTATGCCAGGCCAGCTTCTAAGTGAGGAAAATGGTAGGTCTCTGACTCACCAGTGCGGCTCTCAGCGAGCTGCCCAGGAGACAGGTACAGCTAATCTGAAATGACGCCTGGTAACTGCAACATGTAATTTCAGACTCAAGGCACCAATTTCCCAGTCAGTTTGTAGCTACACTGTGTTACTGTAACTGGTTCTCTGCACAATTATCACAACACTTAATAAGTTATTCATTTCCAAGAGAGCTAACGTAAATGATTTTCATTTTAAAGAAAGCAGGCATATCCCCCTCTGGAAGAAAGAAATAGCGAAGTTTCTCCCCAGTATTTTGTTTATTACAAATGTTTCACAAGTAATATTATTCAAGCATCAGTATTAAAATACCTTTACTTAAAAAAAAAAATGTAATAAACAGGCGACAATTTAAAACCCAGGTGTAAATGCCTTTGTGGCAATGGCACGCATCAGGCACAGGCAGTCTGAATATTTTATACTTCATAATTTTTTCTTAAATAATTAACTAGCTTTAACTAGTGACTGTCCAGTCCTACCAGTGCTGTGAGTGTAACTGCAGATTGCATGTGAGTGTTCCTTTGGTGGCTCTGCTTCTCCTTGCTCAGGATCCAGACAATATACAACCACAAGCCCTGCTGGATTTTTTAACTCAGAGTTCTGCTTCCTACCTCACTTTAAAGAACAATGTAAATCCATTTCCTACAGCTTTCCCTTCTGCAGCAAACCCAAACAGGTCCAGGTCCAGTTAATATCAGCATTCAGTCTAGTATCTCTTAGCACAGTGGGGGAGCCTCCTAGCTCCAGCTAGTAATGTTGGCTCATTTGATTCTCTGTTTATCTCTTTTCAGTCCAGAAATGAAGAGATTAAAATCCCATAACTTGGTTTGATTACTACATCACTGACAGTAATGCAGAGCTGGGCCAGGAGACAAGGCATACTGCACCACTGAAGTGGGTACCCTTTGTGTAATGCCTTGAAATTAAACCCTTTCTTCCCACCGCTGGCTTGGAAAAGAAAGTTCTCTCAAAAGCTCTTTCAAATAAATCTGCGATGAAGAATGACCAGGTCTATAATTACCGTGTCATAGCATAGTCGAGTCCTGAAGGATATATAAGTGGACATATATTCATATGCATAAAGATGCACATAAGGGCTTAGAATTTGCATATCTGCTTATGCACAGCAAGTGTCTTGTGGCTACCACATTCCTCTGCAAAGTCTGAGTGTCAGTGGGATTAAAATTATTACTTCCTTAATCTGAAATGCTAAAAATATAAAAAAGAGTATTCAGACTTGAATTTAGTTTCAAGTAACCATTACAGCAATTAGTTTTGACTCGGTAGGAGTTAAGAGACCTGGTAATATTGTTTTCCTACAAAACAAAACCTTAACCCTCCAATTTATGACACTTTCCATCTAATTTCTATTTGTGTATTCAAAGAACCATAGAATCAGAACAATAACATGTTGGCAAAAAGATCTGACAACATTTAGAAAAATTTAACTGCACCAACTACAACACTTGAAAGAAAAAATAAATAAAATTAAATAATCTTAGGAATTTACAGTTTTAACACAAGAAAACATTTGCAGGTGATCTCACTGCAGTTTACAGTTATACTGTATCACACAAAGAAGAGAAAATACTCTTCCTATGCAAAGAGTCTCTTGTACAACGGTCCAAGAATGATGGAATGTCAAGGGAAACTGAGGGCAACAAATTGAAAATGGAAACAAACCTAAGCTTTATTTAGGAAAAGGATAACTAACTAAAGGAAGAGATGAAGCAAAATTGTGGTAAATTCACTGTTGCCAGAAAGGTTAGGGTAGAACCAGGAGGATTCCTTGTGTGACGCTCCCAGCCCTATTTATGCAGGATGTCAGGACTGGTGGCAAGATGAATCCTTTCAGCAGGAATGGGGATGAAATCAGAGCCCAATACCAAATGTATTTTCACCCATGTAAACACGGGTGAAATTCACATCTGAATGTTATGGCCTGGATATATCTATGTTTTTTCTTATAAAATTAAAGCTAGGAGAAAAAGCAGAATGTTCACTTTGCACTAAGTTTCTATGTCCTTGCATTGTTCTCCATTTGGGAACACTGCTAAGGCTCTTCTGGTAATAAAAGATTGATTTAAAAGATTATTCTACATCCTAAGAAAACACCGAACCTGGTCAATGTGACGTATCATATCCTCTTGTCATCTACTGCTACTCTGCACGTTTACTCTGTCTCTCACTCCCCCTCAGTACCAGACCAAATTAACAGCAGAATGCCTCGCCCTTTGGGGCTGAGAGTACAAGTGTAACCCCAAGCCCATCAACAGCAGCCTTTTGATCATAAAAGCACAGCACTGATCCCACTTAGGATCTGAACCAGAGCAATACCCTTCAAGACTCTGGGTCAAGAATTTGTAGATTTCTTAAACAACAGGCATCTCTATGTCACTACTCTGCAACCTGAAGTTCATCTACAGAAAGATCCAAAATGTAATCAAATTATCTGCGTTCCTACATCAAGGTTCCTACTTGAGTCCAACAGAGAACATAACAGAAGGTACTGTGAACAAAAAAAAAAATTAAAAAAAAATTTGTTTCCACTCCATCTTTAACTTTTATAAGAAAACCCATTATTTAGCATGGACTTACACTTCTGGAATAAAAGTCAGTACACAGCATGACAAAACCAACCCTGTTCTTCCAACTAACAAAGCAGGAAAACTTAATGGTGTCTTGTTTTGTCTTTTCTTTCTCTTATGATTTTCTGAATTACTGGTTTGCTTTGTGCTCCTTGCCAGCAAGTTGAGTATTGCTCCTTTCCTTTAAATAACTGGCTTGCAAGAACAAGAAATGTGTCTGTGGAGACTGATCCTCAGTTGCACTAAGAGCCTATGGCAGCATAAACAGGCTTTACCATAGTTGCAAAGCACTTGTCTATTTGTTAACAAGATGGCATCATGCAGGAATGAGGTGATGATGATACTGCTACAGGTAAAGTGAGAGGATGATCTATACACACCTTGACAGTCCATTCCCATTACAGGAGCAGTGAAGGAGGACACAAATGTAAACTGAGGATCATGCTCTTAGTTTGCAGCTACCCTCGATGCAGTTTGTATGAATTATAAGTTTAATTAATGCAAAATGTGGAAGGTTCCACAATCCCATTAAGACAACATGTTAAAAACAAGCTTTTTCCAATATTTCTTGATCAGCGAATCTTGTGACAATGGAATAAGGATAATAATAAAAAAAAAAGATTACTAAAGCATTTTGTTTCGCTTGTTTTTCTTGGGCTCCTTCATTTTCAAAGCCAGGAAAGACATTTTATGCCATCTCATTAAAACAATTGGGAGGGTTTTTTTAACAGATATTCTAATTTAAACAGAATTGATTCAGTGAAGTCTGATGCCCTTGATTGTACAGAAGATTAGACTTCACCGTAGCAAACTCCTAAACTTAAAATCCATGTTTTAAAGAATTTCATAGACAATACCTCTTCCCTGCCTCTCGAATGGAGAGGAGTGTGCTTTGGAGGGACTACTCAAAACACTGGTAATAACACAATTTGCATTTCTGTCCTTGCACAGGGTGATGCATGTACATCCTTTACTTTGTGCATGCTAGCTCACCTACTGATGTAAGTGATTCTCTGATGAAAATCACTGTATTTTCCCTTAAACCCATGGGAGAAACAACAGATTATTTTATAGAAGATTCCTTTTGGGATATAAATTAACCATAACATGCAAATATTGCTTGATGAATACCTTATTTCCCATCCAATTTTCTGCGCCTCACCCTGAAAAAGCAAGGCCATTAATAGTACATACCTTGCTGGTTAGTATTTATGTATCATTTGGGTGCTATCATATGAAAAGTGCTAAAATAACCTAAAATATTTAGAAAAGATAGAGTATCTTCCTCCCACCAGCAGAAGCCTGCAGTGCCAAAGTGGTGGACTACTAAATGCAAAGGAAATAAAGCCATTTGCCTCACAGCTACAGTTTGGTTAAACATCGTTCAAACCTGCAGTAAAGCAACCACTTGCCTCTCCAGGTAAATATAAGAAACAGACAAGCTCCTTTACAGAATCAAGTAAGGAGGATTACAGACCCTGCGCAAATTCACACAGGCGACTGTCACAAAGCAAAATGATAAGCAAGGTTATGCGCAAGGTAGTTTTCTGCAGACTTCTGTGTTCAGGCAAGAAAAAAAATCATCAGAAAAGGAAAAGAAAGAAGGAGACGAGGAACCACCAGTCATGGTCTCAGAAGTACTGCAAACTTGGCTTGGCAGAGGATCACCACCAGCCATGCTGCTCCACAGAGCTGTGAATGCAGGAGCCACATCCTGCTGCTCAGTTCCTGCTGGGCTGTGCAAAAAAGAGAGTTTGCACATTCTTTGTAAATGAGTAGGTTGACTTTGAAGATATTTGGATCCTAGGTCTACAGCTACCTGAAAGGAGGTTGTGGAGAGGAGGGTGCTGGCCTCTTCTCCCAAGTGACAGGGGACAGGACAAGAGGAAATGGCCTCAAGCTCCTCCAAGGGAGGTTCAGGCTTGACATCAGAGAAAAATATTTCACAGAAAGGGTCATTGGGCACTGGAACAGGCTGCCCAGGGAGGTGGTTGAGACATCTTCCCTGGAGGCATTTAAAAGATGGGTGGGTGAGGTGCTGAGGGGCATGGTTTAGTGATTGATAGGAATGGTTGGTCTCGATGATCCTGTGGGTCTTTTCCAACCTGGTGATTCTGTGATTCTGTGAACCCAAAGGCTCTGAAATTTCAGCTGGCTGCTCTGTTCAACACAGATAATCAATGTAAACAGGCAACAAATTATGATGTGGCACAAAAACTGACAAGTGACGGCATCTTCCTTGGTTGACAATACAGCCACATTGACAGAGGTACACTTTTCAGTACCAGACTTCGCACGCTTCTTTGGCAAGGGATCAAGCACTCCAACTCTGCATCCAAATTGCGCATTTTATCTCACATTGAGCTTGCTCAGGCAACAGGCAGTACTTTAGGTAACAACCTACTACTTCTTGCTCCTCATATCTCCATAGGAAATTGCTGGTAGTCATGGCTTTCTTATTATCGAAGGTATCAAACACATACAAATGCTTTAAAATAACAAACCACTGGGGGGAAAGCCCACAACCTGTGACACTATCTAAAGACATGCACGCAACTGGTGTCAAGCTGTGCCACTTAAAAGCACTTCTGCGGCACCCACCTATGACAGCCTGGCAGTGCATATTTGTGAATTTCTCACAGGTAGAGATTAAAATGCTTTTAAACATCACCTTCTCCCCTACTACTTATCCTCCCAGCAGGGGTCTCTGCTGGCTGGTTTCCACCAGGTAGACAGAGTGAGATCACTTTTAAATAACTATTTCATCCACTACTAGATTTCCATTCCCCAAAGCACAGGGACACGTATCTGAGCACCTGGGGGCCAGCACCACAAAGTACCTGCAGTGCAAAGTCACATATGCTGGAGGGCGTTTTAACATCCCAGACCACCCCAAGGGTCTGGCAGAAACTCAGCGGTGGGGTCACTGTTTACTAGAGACTTTGGTGGTGAAATCCAAGTAGTCTGAACATTTCCAGAGCATCCATCACAAGCACAGTTGCTTGAGAAGACGTAATCTTCACAAAGCTGTAAAAGTGCCATAATTTGACAAATCACAAAGAGGCCTTTCTCCTCCTTGGAAAAACGATGGGAAAATTCACCTTTGGGTGAAGGGGCATTCATAGTAATAGCAAATTGTGAAGTGAAATTGAAGGAAACCCCTTGCAACTATTCCTCCTCTCCCTTTACACTGAAACAACACCAGAGCTATGTGCCAGTGGTGCTTAAATGCTTCTGTTTTTCACATCACAGAGGCAGGAGTTTTGGACCCCCTGATTCCTATACTAACACACCTTTCGAAATTAGCATAAACATCTCAGCTGGCTATCAGTGTGATTAAGATGTATCTCCATTTGGCAATTTATCCTTTGAAACAAAGCAAAGGCTTCAATTTGTTACGTGAAAATTCCCCGGTGGAAACCCCTGTCTCTTTCCTTCCCATTCCTGACCCCATATTGGGCACTTTAATCTAATTTTGGTTTGAGGTTTTAGAAGCTGAAGGCTGCTTCTGAACATCATCGAGGGAAAAGAAATCACTGGGAGGAACACCACACTTTGAATCAAATGTCCCTGGCACAATGCATATTGGAAAAAGCACTAAGAGCATTTCTCAATCAACGTAGCTGTATTTTCCACACCCTGATAGAAGAAATAGAAACCTGTGGTAAATAATGCTGCTTTCCACAAGTCCAATTACCCTAAATGATAAATTGCCTAATTATTTTGGCTCTAGAGTCTTTCCCAAGTTCTTTATTCTTTTCTTTGTAGTCACTGTCTGCAGAACAAGAGCATTTGACTGTGACTAATTAGTGAGAGAGAAAGATGCAGGACACTTAGTAAATTCACTTCCCTTTAAATCCATCATACAGTTATTTTTTCCCATCACAGAAAAAAAAGAAGTAATCATTTATTTAAAAGCTGCTCTGCTGGAAGACATTTTTTCTCCATGACTACTCTATGATATTAAAACAGTCAGGTTCTGTTTTTCACATTCTCCAGAATGCCAAAAGATTAAAGGCACAGCAAGGTTAGATTAACACCTTGAAATTATCTGCAAGATTCTCTACTTATCAGGCTATTAAATCTTCCTTCCTGACTGTACAAAATAGTCTTCATATCATATCTTGAGTGAATATGAACTTGATGCATCTTGAAAACAAATTCCAAAAAGCAAGAGCTCTTAAAAAAGTTTTGTTCCAGCTCACAATAAAGTGACTTTCTAACATCTTGTTACTTCCTTATTCCTTCATTTAGATCAGCAGCAGCAGCAAGAGGCTGTGGATAATGGCCCAATATTCAGAACTTTTCTGGTTCTTCTCAATTTTCTCCTTTAAATTTGAAGTATAACTAGGCGCATTGAGAAAGATATTAAAACTTATTAAAAATTTCTATTGCACCAGAGGGTCAAAATATTTTTAACACATACCTCCTTTTGACTTGAGAGTGTGTTAAGCATAAAAAAAAAAAAAAGGTAAAAGAACTACATATTTTTTCTCTTACTTACTAGCAAAAACTTTCTGAAATACAACTTTTATGTAAGATGCATGTAAAATCAAAATGCTTTACCTATAAATTAATATGAATATTTTGTTGAATTCTAAAAGCACAGATTTCATGCAGATGGAAAGTTTTGAGTCAACTACTAAAGAATGAATTCGCCTGCTCGCACAATATGCCCTAATGTGCTATGTCACAGTGGCAGCTAGTAAGGATAATAACTAGGATTGAGTAAGTAACTGACTTTTCAGAATTCCTAGGACTGAGAAAGTAACCGAGTTTTCAGTCTCATCACAACTGAGATCCAACTAAGGAAACCACAAAATTTCATAGTAGTTATTAAACCAGTCTACATTCAAGCACTCAGTGTTGGCTGGAAACCAACAGTCCAGTCCACACAAGCTATCGGTGTTTCTAGTGTACATAGGCTCTCAGTCTCCCCTGACTGAGGACCTGAATGCCTATCTCAGCAGCTGCTACAAGTGGTGAAATTCCAATTTTGACCAGCCCACTTCCATACAAAGCATTTTGGGGCACTGACCAAAACATGTAAAACATGACTATTTATACTGAGGTACAAATATTTTTGGTTGCTTCAAAGGATTTTATTTTGGAAAAGACCCACAATCTGTCTTTTGAAAATCAGGCATCAAACTAGTTGGTGATACTAGTGAAAAATTGGTATCCTTTCTCTGAGACAATAATATCTTTTAACTGGTGTGAAAAGGAACAGTCCTTAAACAGCTCGCATTGCCTGCTTCTCTTTGCATTTTCCTGACTACTCCTTCTGTACTAGTCTAGTTAACTATCTAGTTAAGGAGGGAAATATTCACTCATATCACTGGAAGACCACTATGTTTCTAGAGCAAGGCACACTCAGAAATACAATTTTTTCTTTCTTTCTATATTAAAAGGGAAGCATAAGATTGAGCAAAACAACCAATATAAAAGCCATCTCGCACTGATTAAAAGTAACATACAAACAATAAAAATACATATATGCTGCCAGGGTGGTAGAGAAGAATAAATAAATAAATAAAGAGTGGGGAGGAGGTCACAAGAAGTTCATTCTACCAAGAACTGCTTTACATGATCATGAAATGCAAACTAGTTTCCATTCCTTCTGGCATAGGCTCATTCAGCCTTCACTTTGAATGCTTATTGACAAATAAATGGACTGGTTACTTCTTATTAATGCTACCTAATTTATGTACATACCTGGAGGAAAAATTCCATTTTGACCTCACAGTCATACAAGCTAAGATCATTTTTAAGCTATGAATATTCTGAACCCAAGTTTAATTTCATCTTGGTTGCTGCTGGGGATTTGCCATTTCTTAACAAATTAGGCATGTGTTCTCCTCAGCTCAGCTTTTCCACCTTATGCATATAATATATGCAATTCAGGAATCTGTGTTGAACTTTCAGATGGATGACCTTCTTTTCTTCAGCCGTGACTCATTCCCTCTCTCATAGCAGACATATGTGCGCACACACACATACGACTTGTTAGTTGTTTTTGGTTTATGAGCTTTTCCCCAATACCTCTCCTTTTCTCTATTCTTCTGCCCATGGAAAGTCCTTACCAAGAAAGTGATACTTGTTTTCACAAATCTCAAGAGTCGATATTGTGATGACCACGCAAAGTGCTATTAAAGCAAGACTTTATCTCTGACTCTTGAAGGCATCTTGGAAGTAGACAGCTGGGCAGAGATCCCTACAGTAGATGAGGTTGCCAGGGCTGGACCAACATCTTCATCCCCTTCAGATTCTGCTTGTTATGCTGGGGACATAGTAGGATCTCGTTCCAAATGAATGTTAACTAACATAGAGCTTGAAAATGCTTCTTTCTTTAGTTTTCTGTTTAACATTTCCCAGGAGACAAGTTCCTGCCTGATGAATGTGACTGGCTGCTAACACTGAGATACAATGTGGGGTCCTGACATAGACGTCCAAGGCCATCCTCTCTAATTTGTAAGTTTGCTCAGGGCCAGATGGTTTCTCTTATTTGTTGCATCTGAGTTTGTGCCTATGGCTGCCTTCCATTGCTAGGTATTTACATTTCAGCAGTACATACCTTATGGAAAACCTTTTAGTGTCTAACTCCTATGAAAAAAACATATATATATATACATACTGATTAGTTTATACCTTTCTGCACTTGATCTCTACTTCACTCACAAAAAAAAGCTCCTAAGTGCCAGACAGACTGCCCTCAAAAGATCGGGCACTTCTACCTGTGAAGGGCATCCCCATTCCAGAGAAGTCATGCCATATGCACCTCTCCTGCTGCCATACATAACCCCTCTGGGAAGACCGGTGAGAGTATGCCCCTCCCAAAGCTGTGGAGGGAGGTGGTGTTACTGTCTTTTAAGCTTCTCTCTTATTTAATTTTGCAAGGCTCAACTGCTTAGTGCAAAATTCTGTCTACCAGTTCTACTGGAACTACTCTCCATCCTGCAAATAATGTTATCTACCCATAAACAAAAAGTTAAGACTGATACTGGTAGTTAGCATTGATTGAACACTGATAGTGATATGAATTGGTTTTGTCTGTCCATGGGGAAGTACGTTGATTTCCATATAATGTCCAGAGCAGTAAACAGGAGCAGCTGGGATATGAACCCTGAAGAAAGACATAACCAGTTTCTTACTCAGTAGTGATATTTTTCCTTAGATGAGAAGTAAATATGCTCTTTCCTTCATAAAAGCCTCAGATGGAGGGTGGGAGACAGAATAGAAGGCTGGGTAAGGTGCATCCTTCCTTATTAGTTCCTCTTTAAACAAATCTGTGTAATTGCATTCAAAGTACTGTATTATTGAGGTCTTTATCATTAAATGTTGCATGTCACTAGAAAATATCATTCTTTAACACGAACTCTCTAGCAGTCATAGTGGGTCAATTATTATGAGGATGGCAAAATACCAGGAAAATTCAGGGGTGAAAACAAGTATCTGTCCAGCATACATTACCTGAGACTCTTTTGCTCAAGAACAGCAATAAGGCAGAGTCAGTGAGCAACACGTGACATTGCAAGCAAAAGATAAATAAGTCTTCATGGGTGAGAGACCAATAAGCTTGAACTCAACAAATGGAAAAATAAAAGTCTTTTTTTTTTTCCCTTGGTGAAGAGGAATAAATGAACCCTGCAATGTCAACGACAACAACAAAAAGTTCCTTGAAATATGAGGACATTAATCATCTCAACAACACCTCATTCCAGGCCAAATAGAATCACCAGCTCTCAGTTGTTGAAATGATTCCCCAGGAAAGAAATAAGCTTTCTTCATACCCAGGTTGTCTCCTTGGTAGGGTTCTTGGAAAAGTCAAGGAAAGGGGACAACACTCCTTCCTTGCAGATATCAATGGGGTTTAAAACACTGACTTTGTTACTATGAGTTAATAATAGACTTTTCAAAAAAGCAAAGCCAAAATGTTTCTAAAACACACCCTGGACTTAGCAGCTGATTGACTAACTCTTTCCATATTTTAAATAACCTGGCTTTCCACAAAGCGCTTATCTTTTTAAGAGGTACCTGAGGAGAGCAGAGACATGTAGATACAGTGTAAGAACCACAAATGCATGGTAAGCAAAAAAGAATTTCCTTCATGTGGCCCCTGGCTGGTCACACTCTTCCTGCTTGTCTGTACGCCTGCTAAAGGATGACTGTGTCTGCCTAAAGACCACAGCTTCTCTACAGCAGGAACAATCAACAGTGATCTTCCCGAAAGGTTTCCAAGACAACTGCTCTGTCTGACTCTGTGAGGGTTCCTGGGACAGAAGACAACACATGCAAAAAGATACTGCTACGGCTTGCACAGTGCTCAAACTGAATCCAATCTTTCCCCTTCTAGGTGCTTCCCCTCAGCACTTGAGTCTAAGAAGAGGCTTGTGGCAAAGCAGGCAAACGTCAGATGGGCTTGGGCACAAAGAGCTTGCTCAGCCTACCTCTCCTTCTATAGTAGAGACAGAAGTCGTCAAAGAGACCAAAGACCTGAGTTTCAGAGTTCCTTAAGTGGTTGAAAGTTAGGTAGAGTTAGGAACCAATATAACCTCTGCTCAAGAAAAGCAACTTCAAGCCCCTCCAGTCAGAAACCTGCATTCAAATCAGTAGATTCCACATACTAAGACAAGGGGGGAAATGCAGAGAAGAGTTCATTGTCTTCTCATAATATAGCAATCTTTAAGCTGTGTGTACAGAAGCACCATGAGACAAAGAGGATTAATTGATTTCAGACACTGAGCAATTGTATGAAGAACTGCAGAAATATAATCCAACAGCATTCAGTCTCTACATGTTTAAAAGCATTTTTATTTGTTAACAATGAAACTGATTGCTGACAGCTGACACTTGTGAATGCTGTGAGACTCTAAAACATCTTACTCAAATAAAGAAATCAAAGAGGGTAATTTCCTTCAATACAATAAACAGCAACACCATAAGATGTTGCTTGTGTTTACTGGATTTGTATGTTTCCTGCGTGAATGTGTAACAGCGACTCCCTTCTGTGGACTTTTTTTCTGCAAACTATTTACAATTCAGGCTCCCTTGATAAATGCAAGCCTCCACCGTCAGCAATATTTGCTTAGTGAAGTTTAGTCTCTGTAGTTTCAGGCTTCTGAGAGCATAGCGCCTTGAGATACTGCATGAAAGGCACCAAAAATCATGCAAATTGTCATGGTAATTCCCTGACATTCCCATCTCTCTGACTTTCACCTCTCGTTTTCACTAATGCTCAGGGAAAGCAGCCTGTGCTACCAAAGAGATTCTCTGTATAAACAGCCTAAAAATCTCAAGTACTCAATCAGGCACAGAGACACTATAAAAATGGTTCTATCTCTCACTGTTCTCTGGAAATTTTATGGGAAGGGAAAATTTTGAAATGTCAGAATCTACTTTACAATAAGACATCTCCATTAGACTGCAGAGATATTAGTGAAGGAGCTCTTCAATGTGAAGAAGAGAATCATCAGCCAGTGTACAATAGTATGACTCCACTCAAGTCAATGATGACATGCCAATTCACCCTGAATGAGCAACTACCACTCCCAGTATGTTTGATAAAAACACCAAAACCATAAATCATTAAAGGAGGGGCTTAAGTATCAATGCAGTTCAACCTGGCCCATCCACAATTGACAACACACAGCAGTTAAAATAGAATTAAGCTGTACCTTTCCATAAATTAAACTACAGATTGTAATGACTCTGGGCTGACATCTTTCAATATTATTGACTTGAAGGAATATGGCTGAAATATAGTCTGGTCAACATTTTCAATTAGCCTATTGAAAATATTCGTGGGCTGTAGAGCAATAGAAGAGCAGATATTTATGGGAACAGGAAGATTTCTTTCAAAAAGCACAAGAAAAATCTCCAAACCTCCATTTAAATAGTGAGAGAGTATGGTGGGACTTTTAAATTTCTTCAAGCTTTATGGACTCTTGGCAGTAATGAAAACATCAGTAACTCACACGAACACTGAATAGCTACATTCATGCTCTTTGTGGATAGGAAATTGGATTGAGTAGAGACATGTTGGGACTTATCTTGCTCTTCATTCCTCCACACAGAGATATTTCTAAGTCTCTTATCAAACAGTGATAAATAAGAGCTGTACATGCCACTTTAAAAATAGAATGGAAAACCCAGTTAGACTTGCAGTCTCAAATTAATGTTTTACACTAATAGCTGCCCTTTCAGCTATTTATTTACTTTTCACCTTCTATTTACTTTTTCACTCGTCCTGACTCCTGTGCTCTCCTTCACCTTTGCCAGGGATCCTGAAAGTATTTCTAGGTATTGGCAGCAAGGAGGAGCCAGCTGCTGCTCTGAGCTTCACCAGACCTCTTCTGGCTAGCACAGAGCCACTGCAGTGTTGCATATCAGTGCAGCAACACATTTCTCAGGTTCAGTATTTAATGCTAGGCCTTTGATGCAACTGTTTCACGTGGTGCTTTCTGTAATAAGAGGTTAATGTAGATACAAGCTAAAACCCAAAACTTGTTAGTACTAGGTCTTTCCATTTGTTAATGCAATACATGGTTGCCTATCACAAAATGCGCAGTAAATTATTGCTGGAGATGAGATTAGAATTCAGAGTGCTCCTTGCTCCAGATTTCTCTATGCTTGGCACTTTTACGTCTGCATTTCTTTTTTACATGGAGGCAGAGCAGTTCATTCTTAGAGCCCTTCTGCCCGCCTTAGCTGCCCCAAAGCACACTTGCTTTCCCTCCCTCAATAAAATGACTTTATTTCAATGGTTTAATCTGATCTGTTTACTTTGCAACAGATCAGGAGCACATACATAGCCACTTACACATTTTACCTAGAGGCAACAAACAACTTCTTACAAGAAGTTAACTTGACCACTTATATTTTTGCAATCTATTTTGTGCCTGTATAAAACTGTTTAGTCCAGTAAAACAGAAACACAAAAGGTAGTTCATAATTGTGAATAACTTGGGCTTGAGAGAAGAAAGGACAGAGGGAGGGAGGGAGGGAGGCATGGATGGAGGGATTAAGGGAGGCAGGTAGACAGGCATTTAAATGCTAAAACGGGGAGAAAGGTAAGAAAGACCTCAAATTAAAGGTGTCCCTAGCATGGAAGGTGCACCATTCTTTTATACCTAAAGCACAGACAAAACAGAGCAGCTCAGAGTGCAGTGTAGCTCAAAGCAAGTGTCCATCTGTTCAAAATGAATGTGTGCTAGAGGCTTGCTAAGCTTTTGTTAAGTGCACACATGCCCAAAAATAAAGCAGCTTGTTTTTACTACAAAGTAATCAGTTACAAGCACAAAAACTGTTCATAAACTACATGCCTTCTGAAGGGCTCTTTAAGAGGTCTGTGCAGGGACCATTGTTGACTGAAATTGAAAGGGTGAGAACCATGGGTGTATCCCTTCCCACTTGGCTAATGTGAATAAAAACATCTCTTTCACAACTCTATACCCTCTAATGCTTTAGGGATGGTTATCCACAAACACTGTAACATAATCTGGTCTTGAAATAGCAACTTTTTTTTTTTTTTTTACTCCCCCTCACCTCTTTTACTGGCATATACAATTTAAAGGTTAGCTTCTCAGCTGATGTCTGTCATCATACCTGTACTAACACCGAACACGTGGTGCTAGTTTACACCCCTCTGAAGATCTGACCCCTCTTTGCTGTCCTGGGAACGGATCTGTGGTCCATGCAGAAAGTAATATTCACACACACGTAGGCTTCCTGCCTTTAATAGCTCATATTTAATTCTCTTTTCATCTTGTTTATATTGTCTTCACAGTATCAAAGCAAGATGTACACCCAGCAACAAATGTGCAGCAAGTAGGTGCATCTTATTTTCAGTGGACAGCCTTTCACAGAGCACATACTACAGTCCTAAAGGATTCATGAAGAGGACCTGGTCAGAGCCTCCAAGATTTTAATTTCAGTCCATCTGTTAGGGGCATTATGCTCAAACTTGTCTTTCCCAGTGCAGCTGGAGCAGACACAGGAATTCACAGGTACAATGGGCAGACACAGTGTGCAGTGATAGGAGCCACTCGTTCGGTACCATGTCTCTCTGCTTCTCCAAAGACGATGAAAATCTGTACACTACCTTTCTCTACAGCCCAAAGATTCAGACAAGGGGAAGGAAAGCCATAACCTGTGTGTCCCGCCCTCTATGATAACTGTGGATAGAGGTTTCTCCTGTTTGACTGGTTCACAGTCTCTGAAATGGGATAGGCGCCTCTTCCCACTTCCAGGGAAAGAGATCTCATTCAGCCTCCATACTGAGATACCAGCCAAGAAAGACCTAAAAAAGCCTTTAAGCAAACAGATAAGGAAAGTCCTGGAGGTAAAAAGTAGATGACAACCCATGACCTGCTCCAGGACTGTTATGTGAGGACACTTGCCTGGTAGTGTATTCAGGTAGCGTGGTGGAGAGTGTCTCTCAAGACAGCTGTGACACAAACTGGCCAGACACAACACAGCACCACAACACAGTCACTCAGACTTGCCTCTCTGACTCCCGCACAGCGCTGGGAGTAGACCACTTCCAGCATCTAACCTTGTGTTTCTGCACTGCATCACAGCAGCTTACACCTAGGTAGTGCAATGATCTTTAACACAGCAGTGCCTTGGTCTTCTCCCTCCCCTTCACACTGTCCCATCCTGCTAAGGTAACCACTGTGCAAGTAAGACAGATGAAGACTGGAGCAGACTCGTGGGTATCCTCAAGTACAACACCTATGGCCACCAAAACACTGCTGCAAAACACTGACCTTGCTTTCCTTAATGGCTATCACAAGGTCACTGTGGTTTGCATTTTTGACTGGTGTGCCAAAAATCCTGGAACTGTGTCTGTCATTTATAGCCCCTTTTCTCAGATGGCTCTCACATGTCTTTATAAACTTTAGTAAACGAGGGTATAAACTAGATCTATCTACACATAAATCACTCTGTCCATCACCAAAGGACAGCCATCTCTGGGATGATACAAAGCAGCTGCTGTAAAATCAGATCACAGCTCGACAAATTAAGACAATGAAACATGCTGCATGAGGCAACTGAAATTGTTGGAGGAAAGAAAGGAGAAGCAATGGAGAGCATCTTATAGTTATAATTATCTGAGTATAAATTTGGCTGAAGTGTTTAACACTTGCATATCTGCAAATCCAAGAAGTCTTCTACCACCTATCAAAACAACCTGGCTGTACCGTTCTCCATGTTCTGGCCTTCGAAAGCCCTTTCTGAAAATTGCAAAGCACCTTCATAACAGCAAAGTGGATGTGCTGAGCAAAGGCAATAACATAATCAAATTTCTTAGCAACTGACTTCATAACTGACTGTGAGCCTGTAGCCGCTATGCCCCCTCCCTTCTTCTCCTTTGCATGACAACTGAACGTAGCATATATATATTCCCTGCTTTAAAATAGCTTCTGCTCCCACAACTTGCAAACTGGTCACATAGATTTTATTTTCTAGGCTAAAAGTAGTTAATTACAGTCACTTAGGGGACTGAACTGTTGCATCATTTTCCTTATTCAGGAATGGGCTCCTTGAGCAGTGAGTTTTCCCCCCTCAAATCATCAGCCCTTTATAACAGGAAATCTTTTGAAGGATGGAGCTGCACAGATTAGATCTATGAATAACCTAGCATCAAGGACAGCTGATGAATTGTTATCCTTCTCTCCCTCTTCTCCTTGGCCGTACAGCCATATAAGCCTCATCTAAAGCTAAACCTGAAAACTAGTAAAGTATGAGGAAGTGATTTGAAAGGTATTTCCAATTAATATATAACATGGGATACCACACTTCGGGATGAGGCCACCAGTTTGGGTTCAAGCACCACACAGAGCATGTACAGTGCTGACCTGTGAAAATAATTTGAGTGCCATCTCTCTACACCAAGTTTTAATTTCTCTGCCACAAGTGTCTCCAGCTCCAGAACCTCTTCTAATACTGCAGAAGGTGAAATTATTAGAAAAATATTCCTGTTACAGAACCAAGAGTCAAACATTACCCATTTGTATCAGGTTATTATTGAAATATCACTAATGGCGAGTGATATCTCAGGCAGGCCATATATAACATAGAGTCCCTTTAGTGCTCTGGCTTGGATGTGGAGCACGCTCATATGCAAGTCTCTTGCACTGGTCCACACTGCAGTCTCCAAGTGCCCAGCAAGGGCAGTTTTAACTGGAACTAAACCAGAAGATCGGTCTTACGCTAAGGGGAGTTCGGTACACAGGGTCAGACTAGAACTAACCCAAAGGAAACTTGTCTGAGATGTGTACAGTGTGCACTCACCAGTCCTCACTACCAATTGTGGAGATGCCGAACCTATGTCTATGGGAGCTCATTACTCGTTAACGTAGGCATAGCCACATAGATGGCCTCCCTATATATAATATCTATAAGCAATCAGTCAGCTAATGACAATCTGCAGGGCAAATACAGCTAGTCAACTTTCAATGCACTTATATGGAAAAGTCAATTAATTCATAAACCCATCTACAGACCGCATATATGAATGACATAATTTAACTATCATATTGCATATGGCTCCCATCAATTTCACTTTGGCTCATTTGGCTGTCGGTTTTCAGGAATTGGCTAGGTGATGAACCATGTTTGCCTTGTGGTTGCCTAACAGGGGTTTCTGCATTCAACTCTGTCTCCTGTATTAACAAGTAAACTGCATCTACTCCAGGCCAAGTTGCACCTTCACATTTTTTCAAGCCTTAAAGAAATCAGTTGAACTAGCTGGACATGAGGGCATAATTAGGTCTACTTGAATGAAACAAGGAAAAATGCTCCAGGTGAAGAATTGTAGAGCTAATAACTTAAGAATACAGCCCAAGCCCTATAAATTAGAACATAACAAATCAACGGTTTCATCGTACTGATTCAACTCAGACTTCATGGTAGGAACTCAACTCATGCTTCAGGTAGGAAGCATGCACTAAGAAAAAGCTCTGTGAATCAGATAGTGCAGTCCTAACCTCCAATGCTGTCATCCAGACACTCTCAGAACAAAAGCAATCTTAGAGGGAGAACCACCATGTTCAGAACCTTTTCGTGCCAGACTAAAGAAGACATTTTCTGTGTACGCAGATCATAGCTTTTATTTTGGTACCTTTTGAATGGGCACACTTCCGCATAGTTCAGAATTTTCTATAACCAGCAAAGCAGAAAATTATACAACTCTTTTCTTGTTGTGGACATAAAACACGGAGCATGGAACGCATAAAAAGTATGAAACTCCTGAAACTGTGTAGTTAAGGATTTCAGCATGCAAATGCAGCAGCTAAAATACTGCAAGACAGCCATGCCTGGTGTTATTTTATTCCTGTTAGTCTCACGACCCATTGTAAAAATATTCATGAAAAGAAAAAGACACTTGATCTGAATTCTCATATCTAACAACTTGTGCAGAGAGTGTAGGGTGGAAGAATCGCTGCTGCATGATCTGCTAGATATACAAAATATTGCCAACAGTTATTCAGGAAACATAAATGCCCTTGGTAAATACACATAGTGAAAGAGAAGCAATCTGAACACATAATAAGAGAACTAGATATTGAGATTGTTTTTGAAGCATACACATACATTCTGTTGCTGAAGAAGAAAAATGAACTATGAACATTTAAACCTAAACATATCGGTTTATGGTTTGTAAAAACACTGTTTATGTCCTTAAAAAGATCAGTATGAAAAATGACCCAAACCCAATAAAAATATCTGGAAAAGAGGAAAAAAATAGAAATGTGTAGTTTTAGAATCTGGCAACAGCTGGTATATTTCAATAATGTAAAATATTTTGTAAAGGTTAAGCATTCACTATGACACAAAGTTTCTGAGCCATCTCTTCACCTGCTGTAACGTAACATTATTTACCAGTTCCCAAAAAATCCTAAACAATACAAATTAGTTTTGATATTTTTGGCTAAAAGTCTTAATAAAACGTTACTATATGCATGTATGTGCCACTGTGGCATGATGACATTCACATTGTCTTGCTTTCTGCATGAAGCCCCACACCATCACATTATACTCACATGTTTTGCTGAGAACACATCAACCTCCTGAAGTAACTTCTCCTGGCACTCTGGGTTGGTGGCTAGCAAGAATGTGGCAAAGGACAGTGTGCTAGTGGTGGTCTCGTACCCAGCAATCAGGAACAAGAAAGCTTGGCCTGCTATCTCATCTTCCGTTAATGTCTTCTGAACCTTTTCAGATGGGGCCTTGCCATCAAGCAGTGCCTTCCTCTGTCTGTAAGTAGCAGATGGACTAATCACATCAAAACACCCAGTTTCCAGGGAGTCAGCTGAGTCACGGGAGTCAAGCATCCACTGAAGAAAATCTCTGCGCCTCTGGAAATAAGGGAATTAACATAGTCAATGTCTCATGTGCACCTGCCACATGGTGGTGGCCTAACTCATGCTTGGGGTAGCTGGCCCATCTGCTTAGAGGCATCGTTTTCATTTGTTCATATGGTCCAAAGCATGAAAATCACGATCTAAGTTGTCACGTTTTAGCCCCAGTGGCAACTACCTAGAGGCCGTTCACTCACTCCTTCCCCTCTGGTGGGACGGGGAAGAGAACTGGAAAGAAAAAGGTAAAACTTGTGGGTTGGAATAAAGATGGTTTAATAGAACAGCAAAGGAAGAGAAAAAAATAACAACAATGACAACAACAATATTATTATTAGTAGTAAAGATAATAATAATATCAATAATAATAATACCCAAAGCAAGTAATGCACAGTGCAATTGCTCACCACCCAGAAAGCAATGCCCAGCCCTTGCCAGTGATTCCCCTCACCCCCATCCAATTCCCCCAGTCTATACACTGAGCATGATGTCACATGGTATTGAATAGCCCCTTGGCTAGCCTTGATCAGCTGTCTTGGCTGTGTCCCCTCTCAGCTTCCCATGCACTCTCTGCCCTTTCACTGGCAGGCTAGTATGAGAAGCCGGAGAAAATTAACTTTATCCCAGTCAAATCCAGGAGATAGGTTAAGGGTTGCATCTACAATAATTTCTGGACTAGCTTAACAAGATAGGAGTGGAAACTGATTCCAGTAAAATCGTTCATCTTTTTATGAGAAAATACAGTTATGAACATTTGTGCCAACATAGTATTTGAATAAGAAAAAATTTAAACATATTTGCAGAAATGCATTACAACAGTAAGCATTCCTCTATCATAAAACCTGTTTGAGTGGCTTGCCTTTGCAATGTCCCCACTGAATGATTCTACTGCTATGAAAACTGCTTTCTTTCATGCTAGTTTCTGACAGAAAAACTCTAATAAACAGAACTATGGACAACAGTGAGCTGACTCCAAACCACTCTGGACAGCAAGCTTGATTAGGCTTTGAAATACAACGTGAAGGGTTTGAATTGACTTTTGGGAGGGGACATAATAGAATTGTGCTGTAACCTGAGCCATAAGGCTATGTGATTGATTTTCAGTTTCTCAAATACCAACAGAATACATGATAGCTCAAGGATTTAGAAGTGACTGCAGTGCCAGAACATGACAACCTGTGCAGCAGGATGGACAAAAGAAGGGACCAAGCTTTTCTTCAAAAGCAAAAAATGCTGTAAAGCTGCATTTACCTGCAAAAAAAGAAATAATTTGAATGATTTCTTGGATCTGATGATCAAGAGATAAACTAGGAAAAGGAAAAAGCCAGAGAAAAGTACAAGCAAACAAGATAAGAGTAAGGGAGGAGTAATTAATTATAATGTCAAAGGACTTAATCAGATTTTTTCTTTTTCACATGACATGGGAAAAGAGAGCAGTGAGACAACAAAAGAGGAGAAATATTTACTCTTCTGTGCTGCCAATAAACTGTTCCGACCAAGCTACATGAAGAGAAATGGTTATTTTGAGGTTTGAGTAACACAAGGGATTGGAACATGGCCTCTTTAATAGCTCCCACCCCACAGAATCCTTTCCTTTTGCACGCACACACTATGCACCTTGCACCCATGGCCACAGTGCATCTTGTACCCTGGCGCACCTGAGATTCAGTGCTCTGGATAGTAGTCAGTGCCAGTCACTGCATTCTGAAGGACTCTGCAAATCGGACAGTCAAACTGCATCGGCTCTGAGGCATAGGATACGTGCTTTTCCTTCACGTAAAGGCACACAAAGCAGCATTATATGCATTGTGCTCAGCGAATGAGCTGCAGCTCTGAGAATACTTCCTTGCACATAGACTTAGGCACAATTTCCATATTCAAATTGGTCATGCTTCCTTGGCCTCTTATTTCTAATAAAGCAAGCCTAAAGTTGCAATTGCCTTGCCACAGTCATCCTCCTCCAGAGTGATAGGATATCTCATTCTTTTATGTTCCTCTAGACTGGAGGAAACAAGACCTCATGCATATACTTCAGCTGTGCACAGCTAAAAATCTCATTTAAGCTTTCCAGGAAAAGCTTTATTGACATTCTGGAGCCCAAAGAGCTCTCTCAGTGCACAACTGACAGTCTCACTCTTTGGCATTGCCTATGCTTCAGGGATTTTCCTGGGATGTATATTTGGGTTAGGTCATTTATTAATGCTCCAGTGTGTTCATTATTGTGTGCATAAACTAGTCCAATATAGTAATGAGCTGTAGAGATATTACTTTTTAGCTGAAAGACTAGTCATCATCACCTAAGCTACCTTTATAACATAAAAATGTATTATTATGTTCATATTCAGTGGAGTTGTGACACTGTAACATACTATAGTTCAAATGGAAAAACATTTGGTATATTTCTACATTCATTTTTCTCTAGCTGTGAATTTTCTTGTAAACAAACCCATTGCCCTCTGAGGGTTTGTAGTCCCCAACTGTGAGCTGTTAGCTGAGTCTGGTCTTATACTTAGACAATAGACTCTCTGGAGACCCTATAAGATGTTTCTCCAGCCTTAGACAAAATCAGGTCCTGGCCTTATACAAAGCATCTGGTTATTGCTATGATAATAAAGTAATAATCATAATGACTAGTGAATAAAATTTCATTCAAGAGAATTTTTGCTGAAAGCAAACTTAATGAATGCTAGCACAAGTGAATATTCCCAAGAACGTGCTCTGAAATGCCTCTGTGGCCATTTTGAGGAGCTCATTTTATTACTCACATAATATACTTGGTTAGGAATTTAAAAGCTTGTCTTGTTACAGAATCTGTTTATAAGGTCACCCTATGGAGAAACAACTAGACACCTTTATCTGTGCCATGTAATTTGTTCACAGGTGAGCAGGCGTTGCTAAGAACAATGGCTTCATAAACAATGCTTACACAAACAACATTCATTTGTAAAAACTAGTTGAATAATGGGGGGGGAAGCATAAAACTAGAAAGATGTAAGCTTTTTTCAACATAATTCCACACAGTGGAAGAAACTATATTTTAGCAAAGCTTCTCTTCCTTATGGTTCATTCTATTTCACTTTAGGCACCAGTATAGAATGCAACATAAAAAATCATAATCAATCCAAATGAGAGAAAAGATTTCCAGGGTTATAACCAGTCATCATGAAACATATTTTTCTTCCGTACCACCAGGACAGAAAAATCACTCTGACTCAAAAACTTAACAGTTGCAATAGAGGCAAACACTAGCATAAAACCAAATATAATTGGATTGTTAAGTGCTGGAAACGAGGAAAAGGTATCTCATGAAAATTCACGGGGGTTTTGCCACTTAGATTGACAGTAGGAAAAAAAAAAAGGACATTTTTTTTCAGTTTGACAACAGACCAAGCACTGACAGTATCACTGCACAAAAACATTCTCCGGTCATCACATAGAGCTGCTGGCTCCCCTTTTCCATCAGGGACATTTGTTTGATTTTCTTTAGAAAAAGCAGAAGCCTCTAATAGCCTCTATCCTGTCCTCTGACACTTGCATAGTTATGTTACAATGGCCTTAGAAACAAGTTCCTGCTTCAAACGAACAGCAAGCCAATGCAATGGACTCTTGTTTTGCCCCCATACAACACAAAGCCTATCATAAAGTCAATGAAAATTGAATAGAAAGCTACAATCTGAAAAATTCTAATTTGACCGCAGTATGGGACAGGGTGCATGTCTAACTTGGTGGTGACACAGACATCCCCTTTGAAAAATATAATAAGACAAGACCTGCTTTCAGTTTCCCCAAGATAGACACCTTGCAATATATTTCCTGACACCAGTGTTCTGGGCCATATCATTTCTCTCATTAGTCTCCTTAAACATCACCTGGCCATGCAGAGAAATCATCCTGCAGAGAACCGTAACGAGCTATGTGCTAGACATTGGAAGAATAGATGCGTGCTATACTGGGGAAAACCAGTCCAGCGGTATCTATCACTCCTCCTCAAATCACTGCTTTTAACTTTTCCAGCTGTCAGAAGAAGAGAGGTATATTGCACGTGTGATGCATGATGACTTTTCTCACAAGAGGCAAGGGTCCTGATGGGGGCAGAGGATGTTTCCAGCTCTTTCCATCCTGAACAGGGAACTACAATTTCATATCTAAGATTGACATACCAGCTGAACTTTTGGCAAATTCACTGCTGCTTTAGGGATCCAGGGGAGTCTTGGGTTATGTTTTTGATAAAGAGATTTAGCTACGCCACTTCTCTTCAAGACAAAGTAAAAAATTACTTAAGTAAAATTACCAAATGAATACAGGTTATAATTTTTTTCTTCATTATATGATTTCAACTGTGTTTTCTGCAAACTATACTCAAATTTTGCACCACTCTTACAGTTGAGTTCTTCAGTTTGAGTTCAAAAGAGCCCAGAACTACAAAAAGCAACTTTAAAATGAAGCAAGGAACCAAACTAGAAGACATAATTGGTTGTTATTCTGTAAAGCGCTTCCTGTGGTGAAAACATCCTATGAATGTGATGCTATTAATACTACTCAAAACAGACTATGCAGACCCTCCTAGTCTTTCTCAAATTCTCTGATGGCAGTTCAAAAAAGCAGAAGCTAAGCTTCAGAAACATTATCTACCTGGTACAAAGCTCATATCTGTCTGAAATATTCTTTCAGTTACCTACAAACTTGTACAAATAGTGCTATATTAGTTTATATCCAGGTCACTCCTTGTACGTTTGATTTAGCAACTATCTTTTTAGGTGAGACAAACCTGTGTCACCCTGAAGTTATCAGTAAAGCACTGCAGTAGCTATACAGATCCTTTTGAAAAAGCAGCACAAAATACAGTCCCACTAAAGCTACCATTTTGCCAAACTGCTTTGAAAGTATCAACGTCTCCTTAAAGATTGTAGGTTTCATTTAGTTTCTCAGTGAAATCACAAAAAAAAGCCAGTCTCTCTGCCAATACATCCAGTCCTCAAACATTTCAGAAAGATCACGCTTTTGCCTTGTGCTTGAACCCAGAATTGGAATAAACTGGGAGGCCACAGCTGACACCTCTCAAATTTGTGCATCTGAAGGTTAAGGGCATGGTGCTGTCATGGGTGATGCTCAGCTCTGGAAGGACCTAGAGTCTGTTGACCTACAGGGTATGGCTGTTGTTCAAGAATGGCTGGGAGATTTTCAGTCTGGCAGAAAAAACTCTTTTGTTTGCATTTGTTAACGTCAGCTGGTAAAACCACTGTGGTGTTTTAATTGTAAATGGGCTAAATTTCTGAGGGCAGGCACATCTTAATAAAGCAATATAACTTGAATTCAAAACCTGAGTAAATTTAAAGAAAAAAGTTCACTGTGTGCTCACTTGGAAAGTGAAGCAGCCTTTTGCCAGCCTGTCCTGATCCTAACATTTGTAGTGAAACCTCAGACTAAGAATACTTTGTACAACTTTGGACTTGTTCTGATATTTTCATATATTATCATCATGAAACACCTATATGAGTTTTGACAGTAATTCACAGCAATGACGGGGCACTGTGAGCATTTAATGACACTGCTTGATGTCAGAAGCCACAGCAATACCTTTGCTTTCTACTTGAAAGAAAAAAGTATCCCTACAATAATTTGCAAAAATGCTACATTAAATGCTGAGCAGGCCCAGAAGGGGCAGGTAAATCAGCATATTGATGAGAGCACATGAGCAGTATTAAACGTGATAGCAAAACATATCTTCTATATGTAACCAATGTTCTTTTAAAAAATAATAAAAAACCCAAAAGACTAGATGAAAATTCAAGTATGACATGGATTTTATTGGCTGAATTTGCTACTAAGTCTATGGAGTGGCCAATATGAATTACTGGTTAAAGCATTGACCTCCCCAGAAGCTGGGATGCTTAAAGCAACACTCTCTTTTTGGCCTTTAAAATACAGTTGTAACTGGTGCAGCTTTTCCATCTGTACAATTGGCACAACATGCATCAAATCTTCTAAATTCCCATGAGGAAAACCTAATGATGATCTCGGAATAAGACCTAGGATGAAAACAGATTTACACAGATTCAAAGAGTTTAAGGTAGAGGCATCATCACACGGGGGAAAGAGGCCTGGAAGAAATTCAGCAAGTTATCTACTCCATCCCATTGCCATGAGGCAGGATCAGCCAAACCAACTCTGACAGCTGTTTGTCTAACCTGTTCTTAAAAACCCAGCCGAGCTCCAGATTCCCACAGGCTCTCCAGGCAATCTACGCCAGCACTGAACCATTTTTGTCACTGGAGATATTCCCCTTGACCCTCCAATGAGACACTGCAGATATTGCAGATGATTAGATTTCCCTCAGCTCCTCCCATAAGGTCTGAGGCTCCACAACCTATACTTGTGTCTCTCTTTGTATATATTACTTCAGTAGGTATTTAACAAAGCAGATTGATAAGAGAAAAATCATACTGCTCAAAAATAGGAAACTGTGTTCACATGGTAGTGTCTCTATCCATGAGGTGACGGAGAAGAGTGCTGCTGGTTTCGGTTTTTTTCCCTCAAAATATTTGCACTTTTCTGACTTCCAAAATGCAAAGTTAAGTTATAGAATCATAGAATAGAATAACCAGGTTGGAAGAGACCCACCGGATCACCGAGTCCAACCGTTCCTATCAAACACTAAACCACGCCCCTTAGCACCTCATCCACCCGTGCCTTAAACACCTCCAGGGAAGGTGACTCAACCACCTCCCTGGGCAGCCTGTTCCAGTGCCCAATGACCCTTTCTGTGAAAAATTTTTTCCTAATGTCCAGCCTCAATCTCCCCTGGCGGAGAGCAGTAGTAATATACAGAGGCATGGGCAAGGCTAATTCAACCTGAAAATAAAGTTGGAGGGATTTCTTAAAAGCAAAATTTTATTAGGGACCCATCTCCCTTCATCTTACAATGCTGCAAGTGGCACTAGAGGGCTCACATCTTGAAAGACAAGAGCCTCCTCCTCAAGATGTTCCCACACAGTCCAGGAATGAAAATAAATTTTAATTTCAGATCTAATTATTAGTGAATGGGGAGAGAGAGCAAAGAGCTCTTTCTAGTTGAGACAGGCTTAGCACAGATCGTTATAGCTTTTGTAGAAGGAGGCTATTTTAAACTAAAACCTGTTGAACATGAGCCGCAGAGATCCTAGTTAGAGGCCTGACTTGGCTGATAAGGATATTTACGATAAAGAGACACTACGATCATGAGAGAAAGAAAATAAGGAACACACCTATTTGGCTGTTTCATTAATTATGTGAGCCCACAGAGAAACCTATGGCTTGCCTAGAAAGCTGGAAACCCTTCCAGTACTCCTTCAGTGTGAAAACAAGGGATTGCCAGCAGCCTGGTCCATTTACACTCCTAACGAACTGACTGTTGTCTCTGACTCTAGGGATTTTCCTTCCAATACCAGGCTGAGCAGAATGAGATCAGTAACTTTCTCCATGAAACTCAGTGCAATGGCAAACAAGTGTCATGCATTTTGTGGCAGCTGTTTGGCATGACTTCTGCACCAGGTTGGCAGCCTCAGCGCAGAGCACAGCACAACAATATAACCAGCACAGCTCCCTCCATTACAGGCACACCTGAGCAAAGCTCAGAAAATAGCCCAAAATACAATGGCAACAGTCTCAACTAGCTTTCCTGATCCCTGCATCGTGGTCAGCAAGACAAACCTTGAGTCACCTTCCCTGGAGGTGTTTAAGGCACAAGGGCCTTAAACCAAGGGGCATGATTTAGTGTTTGATAGGAATGGTTGGACTCGATGATCCAGTGGGTCTCTTCCAACCTGGTTATTCTATGATTCTATGAAACTGGTAGCAAATGGCAGTGGACTGGAACCTCTTTATTCTATATTAGCAAAACATGCAGGATAACAATGCTCTGATTGGCGTTATCATAGTACAAACAATAACTATTGGATTTGCCTGTGTGGTAGCTGCACTTCTTCAGTCCTACACATGATTTGATCCTTAGACACAGAGGGGTGAGGTTATCTGAATACGCAGTAGGCAAGTACACCAAGAGAAGAAATAATTGTGTTCTAGGGAAAAACAGCTTGGTCAACTCCATGCCACAACAGTGTGTGGGACATGCACCAACTTCCACACTAGCAGCTAGCTGACCACCCAGCTGCACACAGGCTCTCTCAAAGCTTATCTGGCCTCTCAGTAAACCATGGGACACTCCTCCCCCTCCACAATTTGCAGGAGGAAGGGAGGATGCAGGAAGGGAGTATTTTAGGCTAAATGTCTGACACCCAGAAGCCTGACCCTCTGCTGACTCAAATTGCTGACTAAAGGCTGCTGTTGCAAGCAGCTCTCTGTTCCTTTTCTATTTGCCACAGATTATAATTGTATTTGTTTAAATTTAATTCCTGATGAATAATCAGTTTTGCTTTTAGCAGTTGCCTGACATGCAAGAAAATGCACGGGTATCTCATAATTACTTCTTTATCCTTTGTTCTTCGGGCCCCACATGCTCTTGTTAAGATGCTTGCAAAGCCCCACCACTCACTTTGAAGAGTTAACAGGACATTTCCAAGCTATCCTGGGAATTTTCTTTTCACATCCTTTGCTCCCTCATTTCTCCCTGTGATTTCTTCAAGATCCTCTCTTTCTGCACCACATTACATATCAATAGCATACATTTTGAGGGAAGGAACACCTCATTATTTGGGTTTGTGATAGCCTTAAGTAATTCTGGGTAACTGAAAAAATACATATTTTTTAACAAAATTAATTATGGCCATAAGACTGACATAAATGGCATATGCTGTTACAATAAAAAGCCCAGTTAATGTTCTTTATATTCTTTATTAACAATATGAAAACATGCTTGCATTTTCTATTGCTTCTCTGAGCAACTGCTCTCTACTCCTGGTGGGCAATCCAACTGCTGTCTTATCTATTCATGGTAACACCTCCACCCTACATTAGGATTTATTCTGGATCTTCAGCTATACTAGACTTGCTTTTACCTATAGTACATAAATCAACCATTCATCTGACTCTCCACTTTTGTGCATGAATGGATGCAGGTGTCTAACCCAGTGGGTGAAAGCAGCATTGGGAAGGAAAGCATTATTTTCAGCTACTTGGTGACCAATAACAAATTGTGTTATCCTCCGCAGCTTCATGGATGCTTGGTTCAGTTATGGGTTTTATCCAATAGATGGCTCCTCAGTAGCAGGAAGGATTCTCCCCCTGCTCTTCTTTTCTTCACAGAGTTTCAGTACAACTTTCTAATATTTACACAGACATTATCTCGCAAATATAGGCATTTTGTGCACACTGATAAACACAGAGAAAAAGTGTGTGTGCGTGAATGAAAGAACAAAAGAAAAATTAGACGGCATTTTATATATTTCATGCCACTTTGTCCTTTACCAGTACAGAGATGCATGAAAATGAGAGTCAGGCAGTCTTGTGGTCTGGAATGCTTCCTAAAGTTGAACTAAAAAAAAAGAAAATACAACCCTGGAAATGCATGAATATTAACAGCATGCTAGAATACCAGCTGTCTTTCTCCTCAAAAATATGAGGACGGCTCCCACATCTTACATATCCCTGACTGAGCAATACTTAAGCAACTTACAGGCATCATTACTCCTCTGTCAATGAAAGATTTTTCACAAGAAAAAAAAAATCCTATGTGTAATTATTGATATAATGAACCAAGAGAGCTCTGTGTAATTGGCAGGGTGCAAGTTAACATCATTATGAGTAATGCTGCCATTTCTGAGATGGGGAAAGCGAATACATTTTTGTGGTTTTCCAGAAAAAGTTAATCAGAATAATAATAGCAAAACCTAAGACATTAATTACATTCAGACAAATCATGTTTATCGCATGTATGCACTTGTGGCTTCTCTGAATCAAAAAAGCAGTTCACAGTCATTTCTGTTCTGAGATCTACCTTCCATCTCACTCAGATCTTGTCAAGATCTTGTCAAACACCTGGCAGTAACCCTGCTTTGGGGACTGTGACCCTCCGGTCAGACCACACAATCAAGCGAAAAGTGAAAACAGAACACCCAAAATAATTAATAAATCTCACAGAACCCAGACTTATGGCTATTTAAATCCCTACAGCTTAACACTTCAGTGGGACACGACTATAAGCCCACCATACCTGCTGTTAGTATCTAAAATAATAACATTCCTAATAACAACCTTTACCCTTGAAATATTAAGCTGCTTTGAAAAGAGGGGGGAAGGGACCAGTTTACTATAAATAAACATATAAATAGATACCATCTTAAAATTAGCACAACTACAGCCATAATAATTATTAAAAAAAGTTTTGTTTGTCTCCAAAGCTGAGCACAATAATTTTTTACATTTCAGTGCTCCAGAGGGACTTGCCATACCTCAGATCAGCTTTTTGCCAGCTAAAACTTGAAAAATGTGAGCCAACTTGTACTTTGCTCACTCCAAAATAAGCTCATCAGCACTTGATCACAGGTTGTTAAACTATTTGCTTCCCTTTACTCTTGAGCAGATACCCCAAAGTCCTCTAGCCTAATAGGGATAGTGCAGAGAAACAGCATATGTAAAGGTAGCCCCGCGCTGTGGTGAAACTGGCATAAAGGCCCTTTGCATGCCTGAAGAACAGCCGTGACATTGCTCTTAATCTTCACAAGGAGCAGATTTAACCCACAGCCAGTCCCAACACCGGTGAAACACAAAAGCTCCATCTTTCCTCCTCTCTCTCTCTCTCTCAGGATGCTTCAGCCAGCAGAACTTACCCAGACCCAAAGCCAAGCCAGCAGACTTTTACCCTCCCCCCTTCTTTAAGGGGCCAAGTTACAAACATGCTAAAAATCAGAGTTCACAGCTGAAATACTGTCAACAATTTTTACTGTGGAACAGTCTAAAACAGGCAGCAGTGATATTCATTAAGCTGTTAATAACGGATTGTGGCACAAAGCAATTTATCAAGTTTCCACTGTAATTAAAATCACTGAATATTTGGGCACTTGGAATGCACCTAGCTCTCCCTGCTTCTGAAGCTTTACATTTTAATGTGAATTATGCCTCCCTCTCCCCAGAGACCTGCTAAAAAGCCCATTTTAATTGGTATGTTTTTAATTGAGATTACATTATTAAAAAGTGTACATTTCTGTTAAAGAGAGAAAGAAGGTGCTCTGCTCCCCTCTACTCTCTGTCTCTCTTGAATATAGCTTTCTTATCCCAGCGGGAAGGGAAATGAAGGGTATTCGGTGCAAAGAAAGTGGAGAAAGCCCTGCACAGTCTCAGGCTGTGAAGCCAGGGCAAGGCTGCCATTGACTGCCACGGATATAGGACTTCCCAGGCGAATTTTCAGGGAGGGAGAGGAATTGCTGCCATCATTCAGGCTGCTCTTTAGCAAAAGGCAGACTGAGGAACGCCACACAGGGATTCCTGCCTCGCAGCCAGCTGACATCAAGGGCACATTTTAGAAGGCCTCTCCTTGAGGTTTCCAGTGACAATCTGTTATTTTTCCATAATAAGTGACTCTAATGTTAAATTATCCTCAAAATCCAGATACAGTCATGATCTGATGGGGTCTAGCAAAGGCCTCCCGTTCTGCTGTCTTCAGCAGACTGGAGGAGCAGAGGCAGTCTCTGGGGCAGCCTGGGAACAGCGGTGAGAAGATAAGTGCCCCAGCAAAAAAAAAATTGTCTCCTTTGTGCATTGAGATGGTCAGGCTGACTTGCCACCAAGTTCAAAAGAAAAGCAGCTTCATGCACTTGGCATCCAAATAGTGGCCACATAAATGGTTCGCCTGTTGGCAAGACAAGTTGTCAGTGTCTCTTATAAGTAGGCGTATCGATCTGCCAAGGTAAGTAGAAACAAGAGAAAAGGGAGAAATATCAAAGAAGTGCACAGTAGATACCAAAAGTTTAGACAGATCAAGGAAAAAGCCTCCAGAGATCAAAATATGTCAACAGATGGACAAGGCAGTTGAACCAGAATGAAATATCATGGAAGAGCTTTTTTTGTAACTGCTTCAGGAAAGGTCATACTGTATTGCAGAAAGAAGGCAGTGTGTGGTGCTCAGAGAGGTCACTGTAGGTAAATACACACACAGCGACTAACAAATTCAAAGATCACCCACTAACACCACAAGTAGTGCAACTCCTCTCCTAGTTCTGCGAGCAACTCAAGGAAAGCTCTATAATTGCAATTAAGTCAGTAAATCTCAATTTCTTGGTCTAAACTAAGAATTTAGATGATACACTTCAACTACATATGTCAGAAGAGAGATTGTTTGTGAAGGAGAAAGTACTCAAACACGCTATTGCTCTGAACAGCAAGGTAAAATAAATACATAAAACTCCCAATCTTATACTCCACCTTGGCATTAAAGCCACCGCCCTGTTATGCAAAAAAAAAAAATTTAAAAAAAAAATAAAAAATTTACATTTTATGGCAATATTCCCTTTGTTTTCTGATTTGAATGCCCCACATCCTGGATGAAGACCAGATCATAGATTAAGCAGGAAAAAGGAAGGGCTTTCAGTGACCTAACGCAGGATCTTCTGAGAAACTTGGGAGGGACAGACCGCAAGGGTAATGTACAGAAGAGATGAGGAGCTGTAAGACACAGAAGTTACAAAAGAAAGGGAATATGCACAGCTTCAGGGTGAGATTTTTTCCTTGCAGCTAAAGGGATGAATACTGAGACTGTACCATGAAGCAAAGCAAATGACAGGAAGTGGGAAAAGACACACTGGAGAAAATTTACTTGAAGCTGAGGGAATTGCAAAGGGAAATACTGCTTCCAAGCCTAAAGGAAAATGACCCTTAAAGACATTGTTTAGACTGGATATTTTTTACAGATGAGAACATGCAACAGAATGGCCAGATTACTTAGTGATTTGGTATGCGTTAACAGATATATGACTATCATAGAATGGTTTGGGTTGGAAGGGACCTTAAAGATCATCTAGTTCTATCCCTCTGCCATGGGCAGGGACACCTCCCACTAGACCCGGTTGCCCAAGGCCTCATCCAACCTGGCCCTGAACACTTCCAGGGATGAGGCATCCACAACGTCCCTGGGCAAGCTGTGCCAGTGCCTCACCATTCTCATCACAAATAACTTCTTCCTAATGTCTAATCTGAATCTTTCCCCTTCCAATTTAAAGCCATTCCCCCTCATCTTGTTACTTCATGCCATTGTAAAAAGTCCCTCCCCAGCTTTCTTGTATGCCCCGGTCAAGTCACTATAAGGTCACTATAAGGTCTCCCCAGAGCTTTCTCTTCTCCAGGCTGAACAACCCCAACTCTCTGAGCCTGCCCCAAAGGCAGAGGTGCTCCAGCCCTCTGATATCTTCATGGCCTTCCTCTGGACCCATTCTAACAGTTCCACATCCTTCTTATGTTTGGGATTCCAGAACCGGACACAATACTCCAGGTGAGGTCTCACAAGAGTGGAACAGAGGGAGAGAACCAATTCCCTTGACCACCTTGCCACACTGCTTTTAATGCAGCCCAGGATATGGTTGGCTTTCTGGGCTGCAAGAGCACATTGCTGGCTCATGTCAAGCTTCTCATCAACCAGCACCCCTAAGTCCTTCTCCACAGGGCTGCTCTCAATCACATTGTCCCCCATCCTGTATTGAAACCAGGTGTAGGACCTTGCACTTGCTGACTATATCAGATTTGACTCTGAGTGCTACAAAAGAAAGGCAGCTGAGAATGCTTTACTCCCTTTCCAGAAAACAGACACCTTTTTCTTAGCTCTGGACACAACAAAATTCATTGTGTCCATTTAACTTCTGTGACTCAATGCCTAGAAACATTTCCCTAAAGACACACAGTGATCCAACAGGTTGCAATAGCCTCGAACCAATTATTTTCTCTGACTGGAGTATCAGAAGAGATGCTAACTAACCAGGGGATAAACTTTATGTCTAAGGTCGTGAAACAGCATTATTGAGTACTAGGTAAAAAAAGTATTAAAGCCTATGCTGCATGCTTCTCAAACAGATGGCCTTTCAGAAAGATTTAATCAGAGATTGAAATGCATGCTGCGAATACTCATTACTAGCACAGGATCAGGCTGGGACAAGTGGCCAGCACTGACGTTATTGCCTACAGGGAATTACCACAGGCATAAACAGGATTTTCAACATTTGAACTTCTCTCTGGAAAACAAGCTCAGGGTCCCCTTGCCATCATAAGGGAGGGTAAAGCAAAAAATTCATGATGGAGTGGACCAAGTCTAGGTGGCAGAGGAGAAGCAAGAGACCCACACCTTTATAAAGAACCATCACCTTTTTTTGGCTTTTTTTTTTTTTTTTTTTGCCTGTGCTGGTGTCAAGCTACTACAAAGCTCAGTGACACAAACCAATGTTTGCTGGATCCCACATTCAAAGAACAATGAGCTCTTGCTCTTATTTTTATGGACACATTAAACAGAGCTGAGACCACTCCCTCCCCTTCAGTACAAAGAACAAGAAAAACAAGGTATAGCCACAACAATCAGCATCTAGAAAGAGGTGTAAATAAGTAGGGCTGGCCAAAACAAAACAAAACAAAACAAAAAACAATTAAAAAAAACCTTTTGATTTCCCCTTCAAGGCTAGGGTAGTTTCTTTGAAAAAGACAGGTTTGCCTTCTAATTCTTTCCTCCTCCAGTTTTTCAGAGAAATTTTACTGCAAATATTATTTGAAAGAGTCCTTAAGCTATCTTTTGGCCTGGATTTTTGATAAACAATATTTTAAGTGACTGATTTTACCACATAAACACAATTTCAAAAAGTCACTAAACCCCTTGACATTACCAACAACTGAGCATGTGGGTTTGTTTATTTTTACTCTGGATGAAAAAGCCTTTTCAACACTAAAACCCTCACATTTCTCAATTAAAAGATGTTTCTCCTATGCTGTAGATCAGCAAAGCCAAATGTTCATCTTCACCTCCCACACCGGCTACTGAAAACAGGAGGCAAATGAATGCAGACCTTATTGAGAGAAGCATTTAAGTCCTTCCTCCTTGTAAATCTGAAGGCATCCTGTTGGCCTAATGACTTCCTGAGGATTAATGCTGTTATAAAGAGTATCTGAATCTCCCCAGTTCAGCCCAGAAAGGGGAAAAGACTGTAGTTTTTTTGAAGGCCCTCTGAAGGAGCGCCACCACACATCTCTTGAAAGTAAGGTTAGCTTTTCCTGCATAGATACTCACATTTTTCACCATAGAATCATAGAATAACCAGGTTGGAAAAGACCCACCAGATCATCGAGTCCAACCATTCCTATCAAACACTAAACCATGCCCCTTAGCACCTCATCCACCCGTGCCTTAAACACCTCCAGGGAAGGTGACTCAACCACCTCCCTGGGCAGCCTGTTCCAGTGCCCAATGACCCTTTCTGTGAAAATTTTTTTCCTGATGTCCAGCCTAAACCTCCCCTGGTGGAGCTTGAGGCCATTTCCTCTTGTCCCATCCCCTGTCTTCTACAAGATCATTCTTTGTAACTCTGGATACCCAAAGACTTCACCAGCCTAATCAGTGTTAACAACCTGGTGCTTTGATTGAATTTCCGTCCTTTGGTACAAGCCTATGTTCTGGCAAACTGCAGCAAGTGAGCAGCCCTCCAAGAAGTCAATGACATTGCTCACCTTCATGATGGCTGTTTGGAGCCTAGACAGTACCTGAAGTGGAACATGTAAGGTACAAGACAGGGACACAGCTTCTGTCACGCCCTGAAGGAGAACTGAAAATACACAGCAGTGGCTGAAAAAGGCAGTGGGGATAGATGGAGATATTGGAGAAAGAGTCCTAGATGCCAAGATTATATCATTATGACTGTTGCAGGGTTTGCTGGAGTGGGGCAGACAATATATGTGTCATATCACCTGCCTGTTCCTCGTCTAGGATCCGTAAAGTACACTGATCCATACCTAAGGAGGGAGTAGAAATAGTGCAAAAGAGCAAAGGGTGAGCAATTGCAAGCTGACCTGGTATGCGCTTGCTGCCAGCAGGTAACCAAGCAGACATTTGCTCTCTTCTTGTGACTGCAGTGCTCATAAAGCGCTGGGCTCACAGGTGCGCTGGGCTGCAGAACTGGGACAGATGCAGCAGTAATGCAAAAGTCTTCCTGCTTCCCCATCAACATGCCTCAGGGAGGTGAGAAAGTCACCACTCTCGCTACTTATTCTGTCCTTGATCTCTTTTGAGCAGAGAGACTGCAGAACTGCATTTCAAGATGAAAGCACCTCAGCTAGACACTACAGCCCAGGCCTGAAACCAAAAGATCACATTTTCTAGGCCTGCAATTCATCGTTGGAAAGATAACAGACTGATCAAGAAATTTCAAAATGTGACCAAAATTAATAGGGAATTTGAGTTCATCTCCGTTTGAGGTTTTGAGGCCTTGCTATGTTTAAATGCCCACTTGAGAAATCCCGAGGAATTAATACATTTCATTACATCTTTAAGAAAAATTAAAAAAAAAAAATTTAAAAAGAAGGATTTTTCTTAACACCTGGAAAGGAAGGAATACAATTTTAAAGGAAGCAGTAATGGCTTGGTTTTTAAAGGAAGGTGAATAACACAAACACTTTTTAGCATAATGCCACTATTTTCCCCTCTTAGAATCATGTATGCTGCCCAAGCACAGACATCAGATTTAATGTTCAAAAGATTCTTAACATTTTCTACTCAGAACAAATTCCCTCTATATTTTTACCTTTCTGGAAAGCCCATTTCACATTTTTACTCAACAAAGGCAGTAGATAATGACATGATCAAATTGTGAAAACAGCCCAGCAGAACAGGATTGCAGCCTCCCTCCTACAGGCTTAGGAAAACAAAAGGACCAGAGTGATCCTTTGTTTTACTGACTTGATAAATCAATAAAAATTGATTACTTAATATGGACATACAGTGTATATCCTTAAATGGACACCACCTTTTTTTTTTTTTTCAAATATGAACAAGTTTTGCTTGTTTTCTACAAAGGTAGGAAAACTGTACACTATTACAAGGTGTCTAATCCTCCCATCCACTGTTTCCTTAGAGAAATATTTACTTTTTAACATCTGTACCACATTTCCACAGTTAAAACATACACATAGCTCCTGGAATATACATAGTATTTAGCAAATTTTTAACTAAGTTTTCCTAGTAATTGTACAGTTTTCCCTTGACAAGGAGAGGATCAGACTTTTTCAGCAGGATTACTTCGCTCAACTCATTTCAAGCAGCTCTTGAATAAAATAGTTCATTAGTTCATGAAAAGGAAAAACACCAGGGAACTGCAGGGGAAAGAAGGGAAAAGAACAGAGTGCCACAGAAATTAGGCTTTCAGATTGTCTTTATCCTCCAGAATGCAGGTGTACACACACACACACACACACACACACACACACACATCCCTCTTCCCCTTCAGTAAAGCATTTAGGGGAGCTCATGGCATATTTTTCCCTGTGAATCAGTGTTCCAGAGATTAAAGTTGTAACCATGCCTTCATTTCCCAGAAAGATATTAAAAGATACCGCTGCCTTACAGTAATTTACTATGGCTACCTAGTGGTGAAAGGGCATCTCTCTCTCCCCTTTGCAAGCATTTAAATCGCATAGTTTAAGACTACCTCAAAATACAGTTACCCGGCATTTTTAGGCTCTCATGACTGATGCTGAAAAACGAAAGGATCTCCACATACCATGTCTGCCTGGGTGTGCGGGCAGCTGGGGGGCAGCAGAGTCGATGATTGGTAAGAATGAGGATGAGAAGGGGGGAAAACTGGAGGGGGTCGCAATTGTTTACTGGCAACTGATGACTAGAGAAAAGCTTTTCCATCTAGACCTAGCACAGAGCATCCTGGGGCCATAACAATTCACGGGAGGCTAAATCATCACCAGGACTGACAGCACCATACAGCTTCTTTGTGGCTTTATGACATGTGGCTCACAGGCAGCATGGTTCACAGTCTTTTCTCGTTGTTCCTTCTGTTTGCTCTGCACTAACACCAAGAGCATTCAGGTAGTTTGTATGTCTCCAGCCAGACTGATAAAACTGCCAACCAAGATGTTAATGAATACATTTCTGGTGACACTTCACTGTGCTTTGTCATGCTCTCATTTGAAATCGGCTTGTGACCACCAAGAAACAGCTGATCATCATTAGAAACATCATCAGGTCACCACCTACCTGGCATGGATCAGTGATCTTGAATTGAGGCTTCATAACAGACAGCATGGCTAGAAAACTCAGAAGATGCCACAAGAATGTGTTGGAGCCTCTACGAACTCTCCAATCCTCTTTGTTAAAGAGCGTGTACTATGATAACTGGATTTTCCTACAGATCTGTTGTGATTTTCCAAAAGTGATGTTTTGCAATAGCCTTAAATTGTTCCATTCAAATTGTTGTTATTACTAGGGACTATAAATTAAATTCCGGCCTTTCATCTGCTAAGGGGGGATAGTTTCAACCCATAGTTTTAGAATGGAGTCTCAGTTTTGAGCACTACTAAAGACTTCGCCATCTAGCTATCATAATTTAAAACAGACTGGTATGTTAAGCACTGAGCTATGACATGATAGAAGAACAACTCTTATGAATAATTATTTGCATATCAGGTTATTAAATGAAAATCTATCAAACGATCATTTATTGAAGTAAACAAACAGTCTATCTGCCTGGCTTCTGGAAACATTTTGCCTAAGGGAAAAGTTCAAACCTGGGCAGATAATCAGGATAAGGTATTTGAACACTTAAATCCTGCTGGAGTCTTCAAAGTAGATGTTAAGTGGTGCATTAAATTTGTGTTGTTTCTTCTGAGCTGGGTGAATTTGCTTTTCTGTAAACAGTGTGAAAAGCATTTTACAATAGTGTGAAACCATGAAGAAATGTCATATATTAAAATTTCTAAAGTATGACCACTAAATGTTTTTGTACATAAGCCGAATGAGTAGAAGATCCAGGAATGAAATTATTTGACTGACCACAGAAAGATAATATATAATTTAAATTATATTGGCAGCACTAACCAACAGGACGAGAAAAAGTGACATCACAGATCTCATATAAGCTGCAAGTATATTACTAGATCTCAACTTGGCTGTAAAATTACTATATGCCCATGGGATTATCTTTAGGCATTCAGAAGCATTGTTTCATTTACTTATAGAACAGGTACAATAACAGGCTGACTTTGCTTGCGATATTATTTTTTGGACTTTCTTTATTCTTCCTGGAGATGAGAGGAAGACAAGCCTCAGTTGAATCACTTTCAGGGTTTTTCATCGTTTAACAGTTTGTTCAATAGGCTTTTTTTTTTTTTGTCATTTCCCCTTCGCCCCCTAAAGAACAAGCTCAAAAGCATTTTTAATGACAATAATATCAATGTGGAGTCAAAGATGCATACAACGTAACATCCAGAAGAAGTCCAGAGAAGAGCGACAAAGCTGGTGAGGGGGCTGGAGAACAAGTCTTCCGAGGAGCGACTGAGAGAACTGGGGTTGTTTAGCCTTGAGAAGAGGAGGCTGAAAGGGAGACCTCATTGCTCTCTATAACTACCTGAAAGGAGGTTGTAGAGAGGAGGGTGCTGGCCTCTTCTCCCAAGTGACAGGGGACAGGATGAGAGGGAATGGCCTCAAGCTCCACCAGGGGAGGTTCAGGCATGACATCAGAGAAAAATTTTTCACAGAAAGGGTCATTGGGCACTGGAACAGGCTGCCCAGGCAGGTGGTTGAGTCACCTTCCCCGGAGGTGTTTAAAGGACAGGTAGATGAGGTGCTGAGGGGCATGGTTTACTGATTGATAGGAATGGTTGGACTCAATGATCCAGTGGGTCTTTTCCAACCCAGTGATTCTGTGACTTAAGGATATGACAGTCTAAGAAATACCCACTGGCCTAATGCAACACAGGGAGACCATAAGACTTTGCTGATAGGTCCCATTATTAGCACACAGAACCAGTAACTACTGGTTGTATCTTGGCCTCATAAAAATTCAGTGCCAAAATTCCGACTGACTTCAGAAGGTACATTTCATCATTTGAGACCTAGGACATAATTCTCCTTCAAATGCAGGGCTATCTGGGACACCTAATCTCTACGGATTACATTTCTGCATTAAATGGACACAGCTGCATTTTGATCTGTTTCACTCACCTTTTTTATGTTCCCGGCAAATTAGTAAGTTGCCTATACTTATAGCAAGACTTGTGTGCCACTAAACAAAAATAGTCAAAATTCTGAGTTGTGTAAAGAGGCAGGCAGTGAAAAGGGAAAAGAAAAAGGAAGCTCCAAACTTTCTGGTTGCTTTTGAAAGCCATGCTAATGATCCTAAACTGCAAAGGGAACTTAATGCACTCTCAGAAATCTAGTCCTAAGTGTCTAACTTACAGTATTTGAAATATTTCCCATGTGCCAATTTTGCAAATAAGGCAAAAATCCAGGAGTAAGCAGGATCACAGCCAGTCATGGACTTGTGCATACACTGCTAAGGCAAACACGGACCTTGTACTTTCCTCCACACTGCCCTGATACCAGGCAGCTACTATCATGTGCTTCTTACAGCACCTCCCATCACCTCTTCCAATATAACCTTAAACCTCAGCTGCATCAATCACTGAAAACTGCAAACAGACTGCATATGCAGAAAATGCTGGCTCCTGCTCTTATCAGTACAATCTTGGTTTTCTTATGTTTTCTCCTAACCATACCCGCCCTCTGTCCTTTATCTTATTCCACAGTTTGAGGGAGTGACCATCTCTAGTATAGTGAAGGATTCAGCCACCCAGTGCTATTGTCACAGAAATGCAGTGCATGTTATTAATAGCAGTTAATACATGAACTACTTTTAATTCACATTAGATTGCTTTGTTGTCCCTTTTATGTTCTAATGGTTGATACACAGAATAGACTTTTCACACAGACCCCTTTGGCATAAATCTTTGATTCAAAACTCTCCATGCATACAACTACACCAGTGTGGTACTAAAAGCTCATGTTGAATATGTGCACTATAAACAAGGTGTCTGCAAGCAGCTTAGATGCACCATTTCTGTTAGAAAATGCTCCTCCAGCACTCAGCCTGGGCCAAGAACCGTGTTTATGAATCATGACTTGTGGTGCTTACAACCACAAATGTGGCTTTGGGTTGTAAGAAGAATGGAGACAAAGACCTAAAGGCTGGTGGGGGCAAAGACTCATAAAGGTGGGCTGTAAAAAAGACGAGCAGGATGGGGTGATAAGGTGCAACAAATACAGAAGAAAATACAAATACTGCAGAAAAAGCCAAATAAAAAGAGCAGAACACACAATACAGCAAAGAGCAGCTGTGTCTTAAAATCAATTTGACTTTTAAACGTGTCCTGGATGTAACATAGTATAAACTAAAATCCATTTTTTTCCTGAAAGGTTACAGTTGCAGGGCTAAGCTGTGAGAAGAAGTTGGGAGGATCCATTCTTACCTGAGCTGTTAGCCCATCAGAATTGCTCTTAATCACAAAGTGGCAAAAACATCTCTCTTTTTTCAATATTAATAGCTTCTTAATGAGTATGTTGTAGTGTTTTTCATGTCAGCTGAGAGATGGACCTGTTGGAATGAGTCCAGAGGAGGCTCAAAATAAAGATCAGAGGGATGAAATACCTTTCCTTTGAAGAAAGGCTGAGAGAGTTGGGCTTGTTCAGCCTGGAGGAGAGAAGGCTCCATAGAGACCTTACTGCAGCCTTTCAGTACTTAAATAGAGGGCCTATAAGAACAATGGGGACAAACCTTTTAGCACGGCCTGTAGTGACAGGACAAGAGGCGAGGGTTTTAAGCTAAAGAAGGTAGATTCAGACTACATATAAGGGTTTTTTTCTGATGAGAGTGGCGAAACAGTGAAACAGGTTGCTGAGAGTGCTGGTAGAAGCCCCATCCCTGGAAACATTGAAGGTCCAGTTGGACAAGGCTCTGAGCAACCTGGTGTAGTTGAAGATGTCCCTGCTCGCTTCAAGGAGGGGGGTGGGTGGACTAGATGGTCCCTTCTAACCCAATCCATTCTATAATTTTACGACTGTATTAATCACATGCCTATGTGTTTCACTGTCACTGTCCTGCATGACATTCATGTCTTTAAATTGGAGAGACATGGATCTGACAGATGGACCACTTGGTGGATAAGGAATTGGCTGGATGGTTGCACTCAGGCAGTTGTGGTCAACGGCTCAATGTCCATGTGAACACCAGTGATGAGTGGCATTCCTCAGCAGTCAGTATTGGGAATGGTGTTGTTTAGCATCTTTATTGCAGACACGGACAGTGGGATTGAGGGCACCCTCAGCAAATTTGCCGATGACACCAAGCTGTGTATGTGGTGAGGTGAACACACGGGAGGGAAGGGATGCCATCCAGAGGAACCCTGACAGGCTTGAGAGGTGGGACTGTGCAAACCTCCTGAAGTTCAACCAGGCCAAGTGCAAGGTCCTGCACGTGAGTCAAGGCAAACCAAAGAGCAAATACAGGCTGGGAAGAGAACGCATTGAGAGTAGCCCTGAAGAGAAGGACTGGAGTTGCTGATTGATCAGAAGCCTGACGCACGTTGGCAACGTGTGCTCGCAGCCCAGAAGGCCAACCATATCCTGGGCTGCAACTAAAGAAGCATGGCCAGCAGGTTGAGGGAGGTGATTCTGCCTCTCTGCTCCTGTGAGACCTCACCTGGAGTACTGTATTCAGTTCTGGAATCTCCAGCACAAGAAGAACATGCATCTGTTACAGCGAGCCCAGAGGAGGGCCATGAAGATGATCGGAGGGCTGGAGGAACTCCCATAGAAGAACAGGCTGAGAGTTGGGCTTGTTCAGCCTAGAGAAGAGAAGGCTCTGGGGAGACCTTATAGCAGCCTTCCAGTACTCAAATGGCACCTACAGAAAAGATGGGGAGGGGCTCTTTATTCAGGGAGTGTAGTGGTAGGACAAGGGGTAATGGTTTTAAGCCAAAAGAGAGTAGATTTATACTAGATATTAGGAAGACATTTTTTCCTGTGAGGGTGGTGAGGCACTGGAACAGCAGAGAAGTCACAGGTGCCCCATCCCTGGAGTTGTTCGAGGCCAGGTCGGATGAGGCTTTGAGCAACCTGATGTAATGGAAGGTGTCACTGCCAATGGCAGGGGTGTTGGAACTAGATGACCTTTAAAAGTCCTTTCCAACCAACCCATTCTATGATTCTATGTTCCAAAAGCTTCGTATATCAAAAATAGAGAGAATTCCATAAAAATGCATGTGCCTTCAGATACTTCGTAAACCAACAGTGATTAAAACAAAACAAAAAATCCTAGAACTGTGTTTATCCAGGTGAAAGAGAAATACATGGTTAACATGATCAGCTAATAATGCATACCCGTTAGTCAGCATACTTCTGGCAGAATTTACTAACTTTCTCTTTAGCCATCTCAATATCAAGTGTCTGCTCTTAACCAGACATTCAGGTTCTTTCAGTTTTCAAAAGCAGTAGGAACTGTCACAGGACATTTTAAAACCTACCTCAGCTTCTAGGTAATGACTGGGTTGAAACACTCAGTGGGGGATCCTCTTTCTCTGGTCATTAAGGAAAGGTAGTATAGAGAAAACACTTGACTTTAAGATGAGACAAAATTCTACAGGGTGAATCCTTCCTTCTCGGTCTAGAAACTAGGTTGGAAAGTCATCCCAGATGTAACATTTTCTGCATTCTTATTTGAAAAGAAAACTAAGAGAAGCAGTGTTTCTTGCAATGCGTTAACAGTTTTGCATCAACACAAACCTGGCTGATATAGCACTAAAACTGAAAATGAATAAAATCTTCACAAAATTGCTTTGAATGTTCAGACTTAGTTTGCTTTTTCAACTCAGGCTTATGCCACTTCCCATTTTTTCCCCAAAACATTTGCTTATCCATATATTTAGCACAGAAATGGCCTTACCTCAGCTGCATCCTGCTGGTCTCTGAAGACAATTGCTTTTTTTACGGTTTGGATAAAAAATCCATTCAGTTCCTTTTGTTTCTTGTTTGGTAAAATCCGGAGCAATGGGATCATTATGGATGGGAAAGAAACTGTATGAGATTTTAAAGAAGAAAACATTGAATCAGACTGTAAAAGCATATTATAACCCCCTCCTTTCATTAATATTATAAAACTCATCAAGAGGGATGTGTTAGTGAAACCTTTTATTTTTTTCTCTTTCTCCTTCCCACTCCCTCTTTTTCTCCCATCCCATTGGCTGCTAAAGGATTTCCTTTTAGAAATTCCATCTTGGCCAGGACTCCCCTGCCAGACAGATGCCTTCCCAAGCTTGCTTTCACAGTGCTTCAGGATTTCAGTTCAGCTTCTAGATGTCACAAAGCCACCACAACAAAGGAGATGATTGTTTTCAATGCCTACTCAAACAATTACATACAGAAGGTCGGGGATCTTGACCTAGCCTAGCAGCTTACGGCATCAATCTATTAAATTAGATAGTAGTCATTCTCATTTACAGTTCTCCAATATTAGGATATTGGTATGCTGTTTTATTTTGCTTCTCTAAACAGGCCACATACTCTCGAAGTGGGATGTTATCACAGGGAAGGTCTCCAGTCCAACCTTTATACCTCATTCTTGCATTCCCTATCTATTCACCTGAAAATAAATACCTTCTCTTAATGACAGCCTGTGCTGGCACTTATCATCTTTACCTTTTATAGCCATCGGCCAGGCTGCTGCTGCCATTCAGATAAGAATTTGGAGGACTTATGCTATCTTCTTTTGTTTCACCATCTCTTTCCTTTATGGGTGCTCTTTATGGGTGGGATTTCAACCTCTATCAAGGACACAAAAACTTTACTTTCAGGCTCCAAAGGGCAGTTACTCTGTTTTAATGCACAAGTGTATTAAAAGAGACACTGTATAAACTACAGGTCCCAGAAACCTCCACTCACGTTAACCTGGAGCATTACCTTTCCAGACTCTCACTTTCTGGAGGAAGTTGCATTAACAGTGACAAGAGCTGTAGAGCATATGGTGAAAATCTCGAGGGCATAATTGGTGGGTACATTACATTCTGAACACCACTGAAATAAAGTCTACTATACATCTTCCTCCTATTGCTTCAGCATGTTCTACAATTTGAGAATGACTTTTAGATAATTACCATAAAGAAGTAGACAAAGGTAGATTATACTCACGGATTAGAATGAGGAGAGGCTTAAACAAAGATGTTTCAAAGAATGTTCTGCAATTCTTAACAAAGGGATCATTGGGATTCTTCTGAGAATCCACCTCAGTACCAAAAGCTACACTACCAACAACATCCAAGGTAAAGCAGTTGTAACACCTGCATTGAGTTGAAGAATGATAAATCATTAGCTACAAATTATATATCTATTAGTATTCTGCTTCTACAAACATCACATTACATTAAATTTTGCCTTTGAATTTCTTTTTGCTTTTAGATTTGAACTTGCCAACAAAAGGTGATTACACCACTCTGACAAATGTGTGTTTAATAATGATCACCTTTTCTCCATCTACAAAATTAATATATTTTCATATAGCTCAGTAATGACACAAAAAATTTATAAAAAACCAAACAATTTCATTTGTTATTACCTAGAAATCAAATGTCACAGGTCAGAGTTTCATAAACATTTTCTTAGTATGCATGCTATTAAAAGAGATCATTTCTTTCTCATTTTAAACTGCAGAAACCACATCTACTACAGTCCAGTCTAAAGTCTTAGTGACAAGAGGTGCTTCAGTAAAATTTCCTGTTAAGGATATTTCCTGTTAAGTTTTTCCTTCATCTTCCTGATAGATCCTTTGGATCTCTCCCTGCACATCTGACCCTCTATCCAGTTTTCTTACCATCTTCACTTCTCCTGGGTATTTGCAGCTATATTTAATTCTGAGATAAATGGACTGAGAATGTAAAATACCCTTGAAATTCGATTCTTTCCATCTGTAGTCAAGTTTGCAATGACTGTTCTTCTGTGTTCCCTTACAAAAGGCTAATATCAAAGTCTCTGGTGCTTTAACCTGAGTAAGCATGTATTAAGAGAAGGACAGGACTCGGGCCCAGTATATCCTGTATATATATTGTGAAGCAGCATTTCTAAATTACAGTCTTTGGGCACTGTCATTCAGATGAGACCAGAGTAGACTTGGAAGACAACAACAGTACTGCAAAGCTAAGTAACTTCTTTGGATTTTCAACTCTTATACACACACAAAAGCATTATTAGAAGTTGAAACGTTAAAAGAGGAGCACTGCAATAAAATAATTTCAGAAACACTCAATCGTCTACTTCTCCATGGGTACTGAAAAAGATTAAAACTAAATTTGGAGGTGTTGGTAAAACACAAAATGGCTAAAGACAACTAATGTACAAGATGACAGGAGGGTGCAGATGGGGTATTTACATCCAAAAAAATAGCTCCCAAGGCAATTCTGGGAAACTGCAGTGCAATGAGAATCATATTTATGTATGTCAAACCTGCTTAAATGGTAGTATAATAAAACAACTGGATCATATTCTGAGATGGTCAACATCATTCATTTATACTTTCAAAAGGTCTTTTCCAAAGTGCCTCCTGAGAGGTGAAACCCTAGCACGGATCAATAGCTAAAAGACAAGGCGAAGAAAAAGGATAACCAGAAAAAAATGAACAGGAAAAGCTTGGAAGGATTCAAAAGGTCAATTTGCATCACAGCACTGGGCTAAGTATAATGTATGTCAAAGTTTCATAGCATCTCTTCAGATGTTTAATAAGGAGATCTCTGTCCACACACAAACACTTGCGTGTGTACATAAAAGTGTACTTGAAAGAGATGGATGAATTGTGGCTTAATATCTATTCTCCTAGATGAAACAAAACTATTTGCACTCCTCCGATGCAAATTATGAAGAACTTTAGAAGGTGCTGGCTAACGCAGCAAATGAAGTATGCAAAATAGTGCCCACTAGAAAGAATGCATTTGAACTACTCGTATGCCGTACAAGCTCCTAGAAGAAATGCATCTGGTCAGAGAAGGGGTTTGACAGTTTTGTCAACAGTTCAGTGAAGACCTCTGACAAAAGAACAACAAAAAAGATAATAGGATATTAAATTTTTAACAAGTGGGAGAAAGCACAGTATGGAAAATATTAGTGTCATTTTATACATTAGTGGTGCATTCTCATCTGGAGTACTGATCCTATTGTTTCACAAAAGGCTATTGTGACATTAGAGGGGGTTAGGAGGAATGTGGTCAAAATGATTAGGTGCTCAAAAAACCTCACATAAAAAAAATAGCAAGAGGGTGATGGGATTTGATACTAGATCAATTCCTATATTTGTACATTATTGGCAGACTGTAAATAGCAGACTGGACAGCAACTGATGCGGCTTTCCTTTCTGCTTCCAGCTTTCCTTTCTGTTTCCAGCTGTTAAAGCTTCATTAAACAGCTAGAAATACATTAGATGCTTTTCCAAAATTACTTTTCAAGCATACAATGGCTGCCCCAGGAAGAAAAGGCATCTATCAGACATATCCTCTATTAAACTATGATCTCCACTTATGAAAGCGAGGGAGGAAAAAAGTGTCTTTTATACAGTAAGTGCATATTTAGAATAACTGCTGTTATGGATTTTTTTTTAAAATCTGCTACTAATTTCTGGCATGTTGAACATACCTCTGGATATCAAAAGCTTTGCCAGAATCTGCATACACTTTCAAGTTACACAGCAGGACATCACAGGCCTGGTTTATTAGTGGTGTCATCTGGAAAGGAATACATTGTATTGTGAAAAACATTAAAATGTTAAAAAAAATCAATTATTCTAATTTAGTTTTATCCAGTAGATAGCATGGATCTCTTGGGATCCTCTTCTGGTGTGGTCAGGCACTTTTGCACAGGTAAGATGAAGTGTTGGGATTATCTGCTAAAAATAAACATACACATAACAAGGTTGTCCTTTTCCAGCTCTGGCCTAAACACAAGCAGCTCTGTCACTTACCTGGCCTTTTGCTCTGGTCTATCTGTGGCTATATACACAGAAAGTTATCAAGCAAGGACATCCCCTTCTCTTTTTAATCAACCCCTATTCCAAATGATGTCACGATCCATATTTACAGTATGTTACATTTCTGCTCCAGGGCAGAGGAATAATATTTTCCATAGTCCCAAAGTCTTCTAAAGGTATTAGCATCAGAGGCTGAGCATTTCATCCTGCTGTCCCTCAGTTTGATGGATTTAACCTGTATGTTAGAAAAGCAGCAGGTATATCAGCACAAGTTGCTGAGGGCAAACTCCTATTGCATCCTGAGGAAAGGGTTTTCTGGAGTGGTGATGCCATTAAATGGACATGAAAGTGATTCTTTTTCAGCTAATGGTTCTTTTCAGTCATGGACACACAATGGTCAGGTAGATTTACCCACAGCCTGGCTGTAGCTAACAGTGCAACACTTTCCTCTTTAGTACTTCATGGAAATCATGACACAGGCAATCAGCACGACTCCCATTAATGTCTGTGTCTCTCTCTCTCTTTAACTTTTTACATATGAAAGGTATCAGACACTTGCCTTGATTATACTTACTAGGGAAGCAGAGGAAGGGTCTAGCAGCAATCCATCTGTGACCTTAAAGGCATTATCCGCTATGGCTTTTTCTCCATATCAACTGCTGAGAGATCCTTATAGACTACAATTTAACATCCCAGTCTTGCCTCAACATTTATGCCAAGCATCAGCAGACATATGCACAGAAACCTGCCTTTCATTCCTGAACAACCTCCTTCAGCATACGGATGTCAACAAACACGAGAACAGACTTATCCTACTCCTCCGACACTCTTGTTACCAAAAAAGACTTACTGCAGCCTCTCAGCAGACTCTGAGAGCTATGCAGTCTGCCCAGCCAAGTCCATTTTGCTTGGCACTTCTACCTCTGTGAAACTGGCATAACACTTTGTGCACAGGCACACTGCCATGCTAACACATGGGTAAGACTATACGCAGTCAAAAGGCCAACGCAGGAGCATCCAACATGTTTTCCAAAGACAGAAGTCTGAGTCAAGAACGTGTCTAGCTGCTCTCAAGGTCCCGTACTCATATAGGATGGAGCAGGGTTTTCCTAATTCAGTTCAAAACCAGATTGATTTGGACTTTGCCACAGTCTCAGAAAACGATTCTGAAGCCAGATTAATATTCTGTTAAAGCAGCTGGTATGTATTTGGGAGGTGCACATCACATTACGTAGGAGTTGTCTTCCCCTTTTGGCTCGCTAAAGAAGGTCCCCTGCAGTGAGCTGCTCCTCAAATGGTTCAACAAAATGAACACATTTCTGTTCAATAGATTGAACCAGAGTGAAATGCATTATGATCTCTGGGTTCAGCCCCTCCAATTAACTGAACCAGTCAAGGAGAACAAAATGAAAATCCATATTTTAACAGGTACGATGTTATCTAAACAGATGGTGATCATTTCAGAATTTCCTTTTATTGCCTTATTTTATCTTTTATTTTTCATCAAACCACCAGATCTTCAACCACCCAGCTGGTTGCTGTTGCCTTCCAACAGCTGGCAGAGATGAAAGGGGCATGCTTACCTGGCCAGGGCATCTCACAGCACCTCTGTACTTTCCACAATCCACCAGCCCTTCGAAATACCATTGCAGTTCATTTCTTGCCATAAGGTATTTTATTACCAAATCTAACCAGGAAATTGGGAGGGGGGGGCACTTGGATTTGATTTATTGTTAGCATGATAGGACAGAGTCATATCAATGAAACAATTATTTGCATATGAAAGCCACAGGGAATACCTACTCAGGAATCCTGGGTTTGGGTTTTTACTCCCCAGGGGGACATAAATTAGTCCAAGATTGCTAACTACAAAGAACACAGACTGAAACATTCTTAAGTCCCTTAACACTTTAAACTCTTTGTTCAATTCTCCAGAAAGATAAAGTAGTGTTGGGGGAGGTGAACCACACCAAACTTTGAAAATCAGCACAGAAACAGACATGTTGATCTGAACCACTTCAGGTGTCGCTAACTTTCTATACATTATCATTTGCTAGTGAGAACATAAAAGCTGCATAACCTGCCTGAGATTCAGTTCTTGGTGGGTAAACAAACCCCAGCTGCTCTGTATTTAGACTGACTGAGAGTAGCAGGATGAAGAAAAATCTAAACAATATGGTCCCTGTAAATATTTGATCTTCCAGTTATCTAATAGCAAGAGTAGCCCAGAGTCCAAATTTCTTTCTTTCTGCCAATGAAGAGCTTTTGGGGTTAGAGTTTTCATGATGCTAGGGGCTTTGCTGTATAAATCCTGCCAATATGCTATTTGGCACATAATAACAAATAGTTTCTGATTCTGTGTATGCACAGTGCAAGGGGATGTGTACACTGTTCAAAGGCATCAGAGTCATGTTCCTCTAGTTAGATGTGGTCTTCAGTACTTACTATTATTATTCCCCTTATTATTAGCACAGAGGCCGTAAAGAAAAACGCTGTATCATATTCACTGTAGACAGACACTGGAGACTTTACTGTTCATCTACAGCACATGGAAGTCATGTTGGGTCTCTTGTCCCACAATCAGGATGAAATGGAAGGAGAAGGAAAAAGGATAAATCCCTAACATAAGAATTGCTTCTGTACCAGATTTCAAGTCCCTGGTTAAAACCAGTAAGAGAGTGGAGCATCAAGAAGATGTTTGTGAGAGGATTTGTTCCCATCACCTCACAGTGGGGCCTTGCTATTCATGGGCATAACTTAACAAAGCGGGCAACTCAACTAGACAATGACTGGTGGCTCAAGGATATGCACATTTGACGTGTCAGCTTTTATGTTAGTGATTTGCTTTGTCTCAGGTGAGCACACTTGCTTTGCTGAGTAAGAACAGAAATTTCCAGAGACCCTTCCAAAATGCCTCTGACCAATGTGCATAACCAAAGTGAGAGCAAAACAAGAAAACCTCAGTTGCTGGACTGTCAGATCCTATGTCCTACTGGGACCTGAAAGATCTACATGTCTGAGAATGACACTAGAGGATTTTCCTGCGCTGTTCTGCCATGTTATCACAGGTTCTCCTTTCGTTTTAAAGAAAATGCCTAAACACAAACTCCACTTCACAGGTTATTTAGGACAATGTTACATGATGCTGTGCTCTATTCTTTAATTTTTCTGTTCTGTTTTGTTTTAATGGTTGGCTAATGGAGGTGAGGATTCCTGGCATACTGATAGGAGATGACAAGACTACTGTAGCACATCAGAATAAATAAAAATCAATAGTTTTTCTGCTGGTGTTGGCTGTAAAAGAGAGCAAAGCTATTTATCAAGTCTGACAAGGGGTCCAGAACTGCAGGATCATCATCACAGGCACCACAAAAGAACAAAATAAGAAATACTAAATAGGGAATCAAGATTGGTACAGCAAGATCACTAACATATCAGCTTGTTTCAATACGTAATAGCTGAGAAGACCATGACAGGAACACCAGGAAATGCATCTTTTACTTGGGGGCCACCAGGTATTTTAATTCACCAGTCCCTCATGAATTACATCTCGGATCAACTTTCAGTGGTCAGGATTATTTTTATTCAACAGACAAAAGTTGTTTCATGCACAGACAATTTAAGTAGCTTCTGCCAGATCACTCATGGCCAGACAAAGGCAGAGCTCGAAGTGAAACTTCCTGTGTCTCCTGCCTCCTATTTCTCATTTCTCATTTCTAGTGTTCCCATATTAATGGCACTATGAGATCCATTCAGAGGTCTCACTGGAAAGAGCTTATTATCAGATCAGCTACCAGCTCCAGTGGCATCTCACGTGAGATGCTACCAAATCTTACTGCAGGATCAAGCTTAGAAGTCTATTGATTTATGCTATCCTCACCACTGTAGTATTTGCTTGAATTCAATGTTACCTGGAGCCAAACCTTCCTTCAGCCAGAATGAACTGCTTTACTAATCTTTATACACTTGTTAGAAAATTAAAAAGGAAGAACACACAATGTATATAAATCCATAAAAGCAAGTGGAACAGTACAAATCTTACAAAGAGAAATTGAGAAAACAGAGAGAGAAAGCTGGAGAAGATGCCAGAAAATCTTGAAAAATGTTATGAAAACAACTGTATGTGCACGCAGCAATCACTGCACTGGCTGCTCAACAGATCTGTAAATGCTAGTTTCAGTTAATTCTCAATAACTTTGCAAACTTTAAAATTTCTGGGTTCAGCTTTTCCTCATTTGGTGACTGGCTGTTGGAGATTTTGGCCAAACTAAGGGGAAATTCCTCGAGCTTAGTGAACTTCTCAGTGAGACTACACCACTTCTGTGGAGAGACAAGGGCAAAGTACACCTCTGCCCCCAGCCACAGCAGCTAGATGCCTCAGTGGGATATTGCGGATGAAGTCTAACCAACATACCTTAGCTTTATCTGGGGTTTTGTCCTTCAGCAGCCGGGCCATAGTGTGGAAGACCACCTTCTTGTTATTGCTAGTGCTAAAGCTGTCCTTCAGCCTATCAATAGATTTTTTTGTTTCTGAAATGGAGATATCGGGAACCTACACTAAACTCTCCAGCTCTCTGTGCATCTTTCTCTGAAGTGATAGCTATGGGGAGCACAATGAGTTGTTAACATTTATTGCTCTGTCACAGGGTAATAGCTCACAATTTGCATACAGCATCTAGACAGACAGGTCTGTGTTTGGATTAGCACTAGGGCTTGCGGCACACAGGGGCAACCACTTTCCAAAGCCACTTGGGAGGTCTGCAGTCTCTCCAGCATCACTAGGGAGTTTGCATAGGGGAACAAAGCCAAGGCAGACATCCAAAATGAGCAGAGGGGAAGACTTTGGTAGAGGGTTTTGCCAGAGCGCAGATCTCTGTGGCAAAGGAATCAGTGTCTTAGGAAGAGAAATGAGGAATGTGTCTAGCAGTATTAATAAATATGTATAAAACAACATACCCAGGATCTTATGCAGTAAATTAATATCAAAACTAGCTTATTTGTAACTCATTTGAGGTAGAAAGGAAGAGTTTATCACAAATAGGATGTTCCCTACACAACTCTGTAAACTCTGTAGTATGGCAAATACTAGAACATAGTATTCTTATTTCCATGCTGCTGTAGAGATTCTGAGAGAGTACTAAGTATGGGAGAGTCAAAAAGCAAGATCATAATTAATGAGCATTGATTTCCTGTGAGAAGTGTTAGTATGGCTTCTAAATTAAGCAACAGTAAGAGAAGCACATGGGCAAGGACTTAAGCTGCATTAACTTCAAATCCCAGAACTGTTATGTGTTTGGGTAGAAAATGAAATGCAAGGCTGAGGACTGCATCCATTCAAACTACGTTCTTAATCTCACATGGACTTACTGCAAGTGTCTCTCTGTGTAGGAATGGATGGTTTTCTGGTGAAGATATGGGACAGAGGAACAATGTTGGGCCTTTCAGAGACACCTTCCCCACTCCTGTAGACTCTCACTTTCTGTAGACAAAGTGACCATTTCCAAGTCATCCTGAGCCCATGCATAAGTGCACCCCCTCCACAGAGTTGGGAAGAGACACCACAGGGAAAGCTGTTTATCAGGCTAAAAATAAAGATTTTAATTTTTGCACATGGAACAGCAACCAGGCACTACTCAGCCCTCCATTTTACCTCCTACCGCTACTCCTGCATTGCAGCTCCATAACCAAGCAGTGCAAAGCAAGCACTGTGGCTTCTCCTCCCACCTCAGTTTAATCAGTCAAGCCCTGCAAAGCCAGGCCTGCCCAGCCCCAAAACACGACTTCCAGGGCTTCTGCCTGCTCGCCTTCACCATGTTCTCCATCAAGTCTCCCTGGCTGGTGCTGGCAGAGGTTGCTCTCCACAAATTGAGGGGAGCACGGCTTTATCTTTCATTAGTCCACCAGCAAAGAGCTGATGACTTGCAGTAAAGCAGATTAATTTCCGCTAGGAAAATGCAAAACTCTCCTCTCCCTACCATGCCATGAGCAACTAATCGCTTGCATATTTAAGCATCCTTGCCTCACTAAAATTTCACGATGGAGCTGGTGACAGAGCAAATGTCGGGGCGCATAACCAATGGCATTGTCAGTCGTGATTAATCAGCATCTCCACCAGGCTGACGGCCAATTAGAATTTACCATAATAAGGAGGTGACAGCCGGTGTTGCTAAGCAACTGCTGTCTATAGAGCTGGGAGAGCCAGACACATTTAGATGTTACTGTGGATTTCGACAGCGGCATGTCAAAACAACACAAGCGTCTGCCCAGTGGAAAATTTTACAACCCAGGACTGGGCACTAGAGTGAAGCATGCTTCCCTTTCATAAGGAAAAGGTGGTTTGGTTTGTTGTTTGTTTTATTTCCCCCCCTTGAAAGAAGACTGTAAGCAGTCAATCATTTATGTGTGTTTAATTAAGAGATACTATGCCACTAGAATAGGACTTCGTTACTAGCTAATGGGTTCCCATGGCTAAGTAAATGCTGGGACATTTATAGGAAATTAACAGCAGGTCAGCATGGAGACATTTATTTTCAGTCAGAGGTATTTATCTGGCAATGACATTCTGTTCCAGTGACTTATTTTATTATATGGAAGGATTAAAGAATAAAAGGAGGAGGGGTGGAAGGAGATGGAGAAATGAAAATAGACTGACAGCAGTTCCCATGTTAATGTGAGAGCTGCTGACTCTGCAAATCACAAAAAGCTATGTTCCAACTGGGAGCAATAACCTTTCCCGTACTTTAGCTTAATCCTAACAGGGTGGGGGTGAGGAAGGTATAAGGCTCCTTTTTGAGTTTGCTACACTTTTATGGCAAAAATTGGTTTATATAAAGACAGAGGATCATATTCTCAGATGAGCTATTCTGATTTTCACCGGTATATAATCAGGACCATGCTGTATGTATGCTCAAATGCATGTCCTCTTCAGGTCTAAATAAACTGGCACAAAGTAGCAGGTTTTCATCTGTTCTTAATGTAAAGCTATATAAAGTAGATGCTTGCATGAAAGAAAACAATTATGCCTTCTAAATTAGGAAAACAATACGGCTTACACCTTACCTCTTTCAGTTTGGTATCGCTGAAGGCTGGGGTCAGGAGGCTCCGGACATACCTCCATCTGTCATCACGAAGACAAAGTATGCTGTCAAGCATTGGCTTGGAAATCAAGTTCGGTTTCTAAGTCAAAAGAAAATATGATTCAGTTTTAACACAAATGCGATTAGAGCTACTTGAGACTCTGGAACTTGGAAAGATTGGCCATGAATGGTGTTACACTGCTGTCCCACAGTGAAAGAGGTTCAAATCAATCCCAAACACCAAGCTAAACATGGATGAGGCTAGAGAAAATTTTTCTTTTGCTGCACACATTTCCTCTTGGACTTGGGAAAAAAAAAAAAAAAAGCCCTGGGCTAGTCCAGTAACTCCTTGCTCACACTGTTCTGGTTCTACCATTCCTGATGTTCTCCTGCAATTGCCAGTTCTCCTTTGCTGAACCCTGACTTCTTTCCTCCCTTTCTAAGGTAACTAGCAAAAGGAACTGTCAACGCTCCCTCTCTGTGTGACACCAGTGCCAATGCACCGCATGCGGGTGTCAGTGGAGGACACGATTTCTGGTGACAGCTGGTATGTCAGACTGTTACATGGATTTTAAAAGTCTTCAGAAAATATGTTCATTAGAAAGCAATTCCCAGTCCTTACTCTGTCTATAAGGAACAGTTTCATGGACTTCTGCCCAACCAAGAAGTCATGGCCCGGGACTCTTCACTTACAGCTTCAGTAGTCAGTCAGACACAGTAGTTTAAAGCACTGCCCCATGAAGCTGAGGCATACCAAGACGTATGCTATGGATTTGCTAAATTCTAATTCTCATCACCAACTAAGAAATCCCCACCCAGAGAACAATGATATTCACAAAGGAGTAAAAGGATAAAAATTTGCAAAAGAAAGTGTGTCAGTAAACAAGACAATAGTGCCTGGAAGAAGTGTCAGGAGATGTCCAACCCCACAGCAGAATCTACTACAACTTATGTTGTTAGCAGAGGCTGTTTCCTGATTGTTCTTGAACACTACTAGAACTGGAGATTCAATAATGTCCCCATGCAAAGTCCTCCAGTGCTGGACTACTCTCACCATGGCAGGATGATCTCTCTTGATGGAACTTATGTTCTTAAGTCTTTGTGCTAACACAGTCACAAAAAACTGGTTATTCTCCCTTTTTGCAGCAGCCATATATACAGAAGGCTAGGGTATCATATTACTGCCACCTACCCCAAATAACACCTATTTGCTCAATACGTACTTATCAGCTATGCTACCTGAAGCTATTTGTTCAGTCTTGTTGCTGTCCCTCTGCACAGTCTTGCTGATTTACATCTTTCAGAAGGTATAGTCTCTGTGACATGACATGGTTCTCCAGCCAAGGAAGGATTTTTTTAATATAGTCTGCAGGCTATATTCCTTTCTATTCATCCCAAAATATTACATACATGACAATGTTGACTCGTGTATTGGCTTGCGGTTCCCTGCAATTCTCAGACTTTCTTTTTGAATAATTACTCCCTAGGAAGTTATTCTCTTGCCTTTATCATTAAAGTTGGTTACTCCTAATAGTCATATATAGAACATGTCCTTGTTGAACTATGACCACTCTTTTTATGGATACTTTTGCAACTGATCAACAGCATTTTTAATTGTAACCCTTTTTTTTCATAGTGTCTCTCATCCTTAACACCTTAGTGCCTTCTATATAAATTGTTATTGCACTCAGTGCCATCATTTAACCCATTAACAAATGTACAGAATAGCACTTGCAAAGAAGCCACCTCTGGGATTCTTTCACTTCACGCTTCCCTTCTGACAGTGGACTGTTCCCAAACACTTTCCAAATCATCTTCAATCAGTATTTCAGGTATTGTACCGCAATGTCCTCTGGACAAACAAACCTAAAATTGGTGAGTAGGGGTAGAAGGTATACACTTCTGCAGGTATCAGGCTGTACAGAGACACTCACTTGCATGTCAGATCTTCTGGCAGTCAGGCCCCTGCCTACCTTCCCAAGGTAGTAGTGGTAGTATGGTTCCTTATGTTATCAACAGCAGCAGCTACTAGGAAAGACCCAGGACAACAAAAGACACTTTGGCCTTCTTCAAACATGGTCTTTCAGTCTTACTTCCATTACTAATGTACGTGAAAAAATTAGTTCTTACCACCTGTTACGCATCTGGATACTTTAATCTCCTTTTGTGCCTCAAGACTTCTGGCTTTACTGTCCATACATGCTATTTTTTTATCCTTATTCTTGGAAATCTGACCTACTTCCCACTCTGTTGAAAATCTCCTTCTCTTCAGGGGCCATGAAGAGCTGACAATTCAGCTACACTGGTCTTCTACTGTACTTCCATAACTTTCCTCCTTCTTGGAAGAGTTTGCACTTACTATCTTTTCTTTAAGGAGCTGCCAGCTCTCCTTAACACCTTTTTCCTTTACACTTGCCAGAATCCCACTACACTGCATAAGCTTGTAAAATGCAGAAGCCTATTTTATATTGCCAACAGGCTAATGGGATAGTTTTACATTCTCAGCAACACCACATGGTATAGTAAACTAATGTCACTGAGCTGACACTACAGACCAGTTTGGAGCAAAGATGAGCTGTTTTCAAGTAGCAGTGTACATAGCAGGACATTAAGCTGAAGGAAGAGGCTGACTGAGGTACCCTTATCAGATGACTACTGTAAGGTAAAATATGGGGACATTTTATAATATATACATAGACTATACTATTTCGTGCAGTAATAAGGAAAACTTGAGACAGGTTGTCAAAGCTGAAGTGGTTTGGACTGTGTTCTCTGGGTGTCCTCCTTAAATAAATTATCTAACTCACCGGCAGGTATCTGTTCTGAGGATCAGAAGTGCAGCTAGAGGTATCATCACTCACTGGAGTGCTGTCTCATTTGTTACAGATATTCAAAAACATAGTAGAATCAGAAGAAAGAGGCTCTGACAACTGAAAATGAGCATCATCCTTGGAGAAAGTATTGTATGCTAGCCTCTGCTCTACAGTTCTTATGTGCCGCTAGGAAAGCGCTTTGCACTAAATCTTGACTTGGCTGGTCACCAAATATGTATTCCTTATATATTTTGTCTTCAGTATCAAGCCCTGGGGCACAGATTGCAGAGCTCCTGAGCGCTCACTAATGTCACTGAAATCAACAGGGAAAGAGCCTTGATCACATAAAATGCATTAGTCCAAGAAATCAGGTCATTGAATGAGGCCTGAGAATTAGCAAACATTCTTGGACCTGCGCTTCAATCACAAGCCTTCACAGCCAATTTATAAAGTGAAGGTATCACATCACCTCCTTAGAACTGCGAACAACACATTAACATTTCTGAGGCGCTCAGAAACTACAGTAAAAGACCAGAATAACAATTCCTGTAAAGAAATGATCGATTCTGTCTTCCAGGTAAGGTTTAAATAGCGAGGGGTGAAAAGTATTTCGCATTCACTCCTTAACTGAAGGCTGCCCAATCTGTACACTCTATAAGACAAATCTCTGGAAGACATAACAGATGTGATATAAACCTAACTGCAATTGCCTTGAAAGTAAAAACCCTTGCTAAACCCAAACATTAACCCTAAAAAATGCTCTTAATTGCATAAAGTGCATTCACAGAGAGGAGCTCAGTTACTGAACAAAAAGCTTGTTAACCATAATGCCATAACTACAACACTAATCATAGCATTGCCTTTTTACCACTCTACTTTATGTCAGTAGTGCTCCATTAACGTATTTTTAGTGTGTATAGTATTATATACATATAAATGTTGCAAGGAAAGAAAGATAATTTTGGCCATAAATTAGTTTACTCTGTCTCTTTAAATGGGTACACAAAAACATGTTTGTGTTTATTGGAATAGCATCAGCGTGACTGGCAGTGTATAACAGATTTCATTTATCAAGTTTTCCTTATCATTTCTGCAAACACTTTTCTTCTAATTGCATAACCTGTGTTACAGGTTGATATAGCAGGAATGAAAATTGATTTGGTATGAGAATCAGCCTGAAGTATCTTAGTGAAAGCCAAAGTGTCACCTCTCCCTGAATGGTCAAAGTACTAGCTGTATCTGACAATTCTTGAGCCTATAAAAATTACTAGAAATATTATCATGGGAAGCAGCTGTAATAATTTCAGGGTGGGATTTTTGGTTTTTTAGGCGAGGAAGGAAGTTGCTTTTAAGTCAAATGCAATCAGACTCATATTCCATCTAGCATTATCTATACACTCAACAACGGCTCTGCGCTTCCTTCTCCTGTGTAATCAACCATTTCTGACCATGGCACAGTAATGCTGCGTGAAAACTACTGGCAGCATGGTAATCTGCTGCAGCATACCTGCAAGCACTACAGTCACAGACATGCCATCAGAAACAACAAAGAAAATTATTAGGATTTGCTTCCAAACAAATCCTTTAAAACACCAGTGCTTTTAAAACGAAAACCAAAACAATGTTTGCAGATGAGCAGCATCTTTGCAATTGATGCAAGAATTCCCTCCTCGTTAAGCTGTTCCTTAGGCTGACCCTGCAGACCCAGTTATTGGCTTATTTGTCCCTGAGTCAATTTGGATTCCTATGTATTACTAAATAATTCAGGCAAGTGACTCTTCTCTGGCTCTGAGGCCAAGTGGTACAGAACATCTCCTGTCCCTGAGGTTAAATCATTTTCCTGAAGAGGATGGCCATATCCAAACTGTTTAGAGTTGTGGTGCATGTTTGCCTCCTGAACTGTGCCCAGACCATGCCTGGGGGACAACCAGTCGATACAGGACAAAACCATGCTAAGCAGCATGTCAATACAGACATCCATAGGACCTACTCATGCACTAATATCCTGTCCCTGTTTGCTTTTGGAGTATAATTGTAGCCTTATGTGATTCATAAATCATTTGCTCCTTTCCTGAGTTTGTCACTAGCAGGCTAGACTGAACCTCTCGCATCCAGCAATGACTGCCTGGAGCAGAAGGCAGTAGCAGCACCATGATGTTCCCTCAGAAACCTTCTGGTAGAAAAGAGAAACCTCCTTTGCTAGAAAAATGAGGTATGAAGGTTTGCAACCAGCAGAAGAAAGTTAGTGCAGCTACACTCTTTTAAAATATCTCAAATAGGTGAATCTTCAAAGAACCTAAATAGCATCCTTAAAGACCTTTGAAAACCTGCTAGCTCTGAAATCTACAATATAAACCATTCCTTTCCACACAACCAGCTGCCAATCTACTCCACATGCTTTGACCACACAGCAAGAAATGAAACTGTAAAACAGGACCTCAGAAACTTTGTTATCTTAAAATTAGACTAAATCATAGCCTAGTGCTAACAAAACCAATCAAAAAATATTTATTTTTGCTGGATCCAACCCTCAGCACTGGAGGCCTGGAGAGATTCAAACAAAGAACCTAGTTCTAGAGCACGCAAAATCCCAAATCCTAACATTAACACTGAAACTAGTTCTGGCATTAGTCATACCTAGCAAACACCACTTACCTTCACGTAAGGTCTCAGCCTTCTTCTAGCTTTGAAGTCTTTGCAGGAGCCGGCTTTAACTAGAATCCTATGCCCCCCACCCCCCCGAACTTAGCCCTAGTCTCAACCCTTGATAATGAGAGCCATTCTCTCCTTACATCTCCAGCCTTTCTTCAGTAGCCAGGGTTAAGTCTAGCTCTGGTTTCTCCCCACATCCACTCATTTCCTTCTGTGGAGAAATTTGAGAGTATGTTCCCAATGCAAGGAGTCATCCTTCTGCCAGCCCTCATGCATTCCATGCAGTATCTGTGATAGCTCTAGGAGGAACAGGTCTGGGCTTTCTCTCCCTGATTGGGCTCTGAAAGTGATGAGCAGGCAGCAACACTGGCACATCAGTGGGTTAATTTGTTCACCCCCTTATTTTCAAAGAGGCTTGCTGTCCTTTCCTTGCTAAAAATGAACCTGCGATTACGTATTTCCAACTTGCTTAAGAAATTGCATTTTTAAATTTAATTTAAAGAAATTTAATGAAAAAAAACCCAAGTTTTTAGCACGAAGACAATATTCTATGCCCATAAATCAGACAAGAATTGTTCATAAAATCTTTTTGTAAGATAACTTATTCAACCCCAATGACTGACAGGTCATCACCACTAGTTCTGCCAGCAGGTGGAACCAGTAAGCCCATGAACTGCTCCTAAGGTATTTCAGCGGCATGACACTTACAGATCAACACAAAAAAGTAACATAAACACACACACAAGATATTTCCAGGAATACATCTTACCAATCCTGCAGTAAGTGGATCATGAAAGTGGGGAGGCAGAAGTTGTTTCCATGTATTAGTTTTTAAAATTCCCTGTTGGTAAACTGATATGGTCCATGGCTTCAAACTTGCTTGGTGTTTTGTAAGAGGAAAAGCCATGCTGAGTTCTCCCTGCATTCACGATGCTCAAAGACATATTGTGTGGTGGCTTCTGGCTGAACCAGGTGGGCACTGTGTTGCATGTTTTTAAAAACAAAACAGTTCATTTCTGTCATAGACCCTGCAGCTCATTATAATTTCCACCTAGCAGGTTCTGCTTACACAGATGTTAAAGCCACACAAGTAGCACTTTCTCTTCACAAATCATCACCATATTGGAACAGGACTCAACTCCTTACCCAAAGATCACAGCCTTCACAAAGGGCAAATGCCTGGCATTGCCCACTGAGCACCGTATCCCAGTGTGGGAGACCACCGAGTCCCTCCCATCCCTCTGCTCTACCTGTATAACACCACCCATGTAAAACCAGAGGCCATCGCTACACACAGGTGCTGTCTCCCAAAGCAGGCTCACTCTTCATTTGCCTTTCCGAAACTCCAGATCCTCAAATGCCACACACCCCTCACTGCTGCTCCCAGCTGACTGGTCAGGCCTTCCATGACCATTAAAACTACATGCACAGATATTTCTTCACAAACACTTTCCTCAAACCCCTCTCAGATCATCATTAACCCTGCTGATAGTCCATTACACTTTTTTCACCTCCAGAAAAATCCATTTAAAACAAGTTTGGTTTTCGTATCTATGATTTAAGAGGTGTTCTTCTGTCTGCAGAAGGAAAAAGAAAATCACTAAAATAACTCCAAAAAGCTTATGTTGATTTTCAGTTTCATAAAAGTGTCTAGTAAAAGTCTTTAGTTTAATTTGAAACCAACATGCTTGTGCAGAAGGGGAGAAAGTATCTATGCATTATATATTTCATCGAGCCTTTAACTCCTTGGCCATTAACATACTTTGAAATAGTGTTATAAGGTAGAATTGGTTTCAATGATTACAAAAATTGTCTTCCACTCTACTGTATAGATCAGACTATCAAAAAGGCACCTCCAAGCCCATTCTTTTATTGTCAAGTCAGGACCTTCAGCAACTCAATAACAGCTACTGTTATATTACTCATTGGAAAAATGGTACAGGCAACACCAGCTCACACAAGTAAATGCTGGGGATTTTCCTCTCTGTGGCAATCAGCCTGGAAACATCTGTTCTTGTCTTCGCAAACATTCTCTTAAGTCATGGTTTTGTCAATAGAAACCAAAGCGAGTCATTGCAATGAGGTAAATATAACCATTCATAAATGCTAAAACAAACACATATGGCCTCCTGCAGTCTGATCCACTCATGCAAGTCACACATCATTCCATTTGTTGGAGTAAGAAAGATCAAAATTATGTCCACACCTTCGTTAGTTTGCATATGGTGGTCAGCTTACATATTTGGGGTCAGAACAGCCAAACCAAAGAAAAAAGTACTTACTATTAATTAATTGGGAGTTTCCACATTATAAATAAATTCAGGTTGTACTAGAGAATCTGTGCTCTATATGCATTTTTCTGCTGTGCAGAGAAGCAGTTTTAAACATAATGTTTAAATTTACTTTCCTGCTGACTTCACTGGACATTTTAATGTTGGATAAAGCCGTAAGACTACTAAGAGCATCTCTATTTATGCACACTTTTCCTAGAGGAAAGGTTGATGACCAGAAGGCTCTTTTTACAGATTGTAAGGAGAATTTGGAGAAAAACAGTCACCAATAACTTTTGCTACAGATATATTCCAATGCTTTCAGCCAGTGGTGTACATAGGAATAGTAAGCAATGTCCATAAGAACTTGGGCTAGATCTCTTCCAAATGAAAATTCGGAAACAATGTCAAATAAAGCAAAGAAAAGTTTGCTTGTGAACGCTCCTTGTGGTTTTCAAAAATACAAATGGGTTCAAGATGCTATTTAAATCAAACTATTGGAAGAAAAGGACTATTAAAAATAAAAAACATCAATGCAATCTCCAGCTCAGGGAGTCAGCCATGGACAGTCAAATATTAGGGGGCTATTCTATAGGAAATTACACTCTGCACTTGCCCTCTTCTTCAGCTCTTTCTCTGCTGCCAGTCAGAGATCAAGCAGTCCCTGGTCAAATATGTCTCCTCTTACAAGTCGTTTGGATCAGCCGTAATGGCAGCACAACAAGCTGTCAACAAACCACTTCTGCAACATCCGCTTAGCTGAAGAATTTGAATTCCCTGCCTTCCCTTCACAATTGTTTCTAATTAAATTAAGCGCACATTTACACATCAGGGAAAAAACCCCAAACTTTTTGTATTAAGATCTCCACATCTGTCTGTAAAACACTAATGCATTTTCCTGACAGTAGTAGCTGCTTTCATTCCTCATTTATTTCTCCCTCAAGAAGGGCTAGGCTATAAAACTTTGTAAGTAGTTGAATTGCACACTTTCAGGATTTTATCTTTCAAGATTTCCTATTTGTGGTTATTTGTCTGGTTTCAATCAAGTGAAAAAAAATCCTAATTTATTAAAGCATGTCAAAACATGATTATAATGCTTATATAAACTCGCGTTTGTTCATTTGACTCTCACAAATTAATTTGAGCACATCGAGAATTAAGTGTTTGTCATAAGATAATTTCAACAGTAACAAAGTCCTGTTGCATACAGATAATATTACAGGACTGATCATGAGTTCCCTGGAGCTCACAATTTCAGTAAAACATCCTCACTTCACAAACAACCTGTAACCAGACTGTTCCTCACATCCCTCTTATTTGATTTCTTCAAGGAGAGCAGCTAAAACGCTCCTCTGAGTATCAGCAAGTCCCTTGTTCAAAGTAAATTAACAGTATCAGCTACTTTTGCATTCTCAAACATATTAGGCTTGTAATAGCAAGTAATGTGGATTATGAAGCATAAAGCACATCACCATATCTTGTCATCTTCAGAGTTCTAGGATAAGATGAAACTTTAAAACAACCAAAAACCCCACAGATTGGAGCCTACATTCCAGAGCTCACCAATTCCCTTCTTGCAGAACAGGCCACCTTCAGGTGACACAGCATTTGCAGGGCCTGTTTCACCAACTTGCTGCTTCGGTTTTACTGCGTTGTCACTGTGACATAGAACTAGAGGGATGGGTCAGATCCCAAATTCCAACCCTCACTCCTGTTGTGTTGCCCAAAAAGCCAGTGCTAGCATTTGAGGTGTAGACAAGCTGGAAGCTCGACAAATGCAAACTAGGACAGAGCAGTATTTGGGATTTAGATTCTCTTTTATCAAGTGCCCAGGGAAGGAGTGTGCGCCAGTCAAGAGAATGAAACACCTGCAACCCCTCACTAAGTATTAACCCCACAGCAGCCAGTCGCATGCGGAAAGGCAACGGCGAACTGAAATGAAGGTTCCCATAGTCCTGACTGCTGGGAATTTCCATGTGAAGGAGATAAAGAGGCCTCACTCTGCAGAAGACCACGCATCAGTGAAATTGCCAGCTCGCACATCACACTTGATTGTCTGCATCTAGCAATTTTGCAAGTTGCTGGTATCTGCACTTCCAATCCAGCTTTTCTGGTGGGCAGGAGAAGGGGAAAAGAAGGTGCTTTAGCTTCCAGCCATCAGTGATGGACAGTGCAGTACACACTCCTACATCATAAGAACTCATTTTGCATCTGCACAGCTGCTTCTCCCAGATACGAGGTCAGTGCTGAATGCTCTCTAGCATCCAACAGCCTGATAAATGAAAGGGATCTTGCAACTGGAAAAAAATAACACTGCAAAATGTCTAAAACCCTGCTTAAATTTTTATTTAGAATAAATTTTAATCCTGGAACTAGCCGCAGCGCTTACAGCCAAAATTGACTGTGCTGCCAATATAATATGAAAAGTACCCTGAGCACCAAGGGAACATCTGAAAGAAGTGAGAGAATGAGAGCTGCCCCACTTGACCACTGAGGAAGGAAAACCCCATCACTGAGCAGCTGGGGCATCCAGAGAACACCTAATCTGATGTGGTCAAACATCAAGTAGGGAGAGGATGTTCCCTCTAAAAATTCAAATCAAACATTAAATTAAAACCAGAGCTGGTTACAGAAGCTTAACTAAAGCTCCGTATTTGAGAGAAACTGGACATACTGCAAAATCAATTCGTTTTTCCAGGCTGTCTGGAATTAAAAATGGAGAAGATTTTTAACAAAATATCTTGCTATATATGTTTTTTGAACAAAATAACTTTACTTTGCAAATTGAAACAACTTTGACTTTACTCTAAACCAACTTTGACTTCACATTGACATTGTAATCAGCTTTTTATTTTAATTTCAGCTTTTGACTCTTCAAAATCAGCCACAACATGAAAATGGTAACTTCCATATGTTTTCCCATCACATCTCAGAAAACACTTAGGGCTGTGCAAGTTTGCAGTTCTTTCAGTTCTTGATGCTAGCAATACAGAATACCCTATATTACTACTGCAGTCAATTAAGATGATATTAGAAAGAAATCAAGAGTGTAAAATAAAAGACTAAAAGGTCTGAAAATCTTAGACTGGGTGCAGCTTTTGTATCCTAAAGCATATGCAAAAATGTGTCCAATACTTTAGCTATATTACCCTATACTATTTCTTACCTATGGATTCTCTATTTGATTTTGCAAACATAAACATTTAAAAAGAAAACAATGTCCTGAAATCTTTTAACATTGCTTATTAAAAAAACCCAAACTTCCATGTTAAATGAATCAGTAAGCTCAGAACTCTCAGTCTTTAGATGTAAAGCTCATATGATAACTTGTAGAAGTCAGTGATCAGTAGAGTTCTGTCACCAGAGAATGATAGTAGCAACTGAGTTTCTTTGGTCTTTAATAGTTTTTGTTGAGTCTGTGTTTACTGAGATTCTTCAGCAGCTTATAAACTTAAGCAGTTTTGTCAGATTTTCAAAGTGTTTCTTTTTATATCCAGCCCTTAAACTAGGGAGATCAAAGCCAAAGTCAAAGAAAATGACTTTTGGGTTAGTTTTCCCCACAATAGATAAATAACCCTATCTTTTCACTAGGCTGCTTCTCTGAAATAGCAAGACCATTTTGCCTGAAAAATTCTAACTGGAAAATATTAATTGAAGCAGCTAAAGTTTGATAAACCACTGAAAGGTAAACTTTATAATGGAACACAGTGGGCGAAACTTTGGAACTGATGAAATATCAATACAGTCCTGATGACATATAAACATGACTGAAGGTCAACGACTGGTTAAACTGGAGTGTTTCTGAGCCATTATTAAATTATTCAGAATTATTTTAGGAACGCTGCATAAAAAGTGCACTAGTGCAGTTTTAGCTTCATCTAAATGCGCATACTGAAATATAGAAAAGGAAATAGGGAAACAGTCCTTTATAATTGCCTTGAAAAGGGAAGAAAAGAATATCTTGTGTATTTCAACTTGCAATTAATCTAGCAGAGGAGAACAGTGCAAGATAGTTCTTGTTTTTACTGCTTATTTCCCCAAACCCTTTTCTGCAAGAGCAAGCGTGAAAGGAAAAGAAGAAGAATGGGATATTATTTCAGTAAAGAATGTAGTTATTTTAGTTTCAATTGCTTACACCAGTGAGAGGAGACTGGCAGGAGTAAATAATTAACAATGATCAACAGTCCTTTTCTTTTGCTGCAGGATAGCTGTTTCCTGATTTCTGTATATATCCGTTGCTGCATACATGTCTGTGGGGCTAAATGAATCCTTCCCTGGATATTACTAAGCCTTCAGAAACAGGTGAATCAACATGTAAATGAACAGTGGCCAGGCACACTCGAAGTAGGGAGCACTTGTTACACTGGAGACCTGGGAGCATTTTATACCTCTCCTCCTCTTTTCTTTTTCTTTTAAGTGTGGTGGTGAATTTAACACTGATGAAAAGTCAGCAGCACTGGCAAGTGCTCTGCAACTTTCTTGGTAGTGGTCAGGAGCATTGTATGCACAGCACAGCGCTTTCCTAGTACCTGCATAACACACCGCAGCGTGTTCCCTTCCTAATGTTCAGATCAGCCAGCTATTTTGCTATCAACTATTTACAACAAATGGTGCCAAGATATGTGGTTGCTATATAAACAAAGAAGAATTCTCACTGGAAACTAAAATAAGATCTGCCGACTCATTTTTCCCTTATGATCTGTAGGATTTATAGCTGCAACGCACTGTCAGCAGTAAGCAGAACATTGTCTCTCAACATCCTTTCCCATGAAGGTTTTACTCTTGCAGAATGAACATTACATAGTGCACAATCACAAGGTAAAAAAAGGGATGGCAAAAATTTTTACTTAAGACAAATCTACTGGAGTTAATTTCTAGGTAATGTTGTAAAGATCACAAGACAACTTTCCAGGCTCTGGTCAGAGAACCACTACAAAAACAGATGCATCAATTTGAAGATGTTACTATTCCATTAGCTGTTTGCCATCCCTTGTCTAATGGAGATCACTACCATTTAAATGGAGCTGGTGGAGAGCCCGTGTGAGCGCTCATCATCTGCTTCAGCACCAAATCAGCTCGTATAGTTTTGAAAAAGTCTGCATTGATGCATAAACTAAGATGGATTAGCTTCTGAGCTGAACCAGATGAGGAATGCTCACATGATCTGTTCTGTAGGTCATGACGTGGGAATGGTTAAGTCCAGCTAAGACTTCTTAACAAAATATTGTTAGCATTGTGTGAGATAAGAGTATTGTCACTGTATCACAAAAAAAGAAGAAAAGGAAAGGAAAAAAAATCTTTCGTAAGTTTAAGTTCAAATATAAACATAAAAGCAGGTAAATGGATTAAGCTATCTGAATGAATGACTAAAGAGAGAATTGCTTCCACTATTGATATGACAATACTACTTTTAAAAGACTTAATATGAAGAGCAGAGGCTTGCAAGGACTAGTATAATAATGCCCACATTTATCACATTAACTCTCGCTGAAGAGGAAAGAGCTTCACTTGCACATACACTTGTCCACAAATATAACTCCTATCATATTGGAAAGGAAAAGCTCATCCACAAATATAAGTCACCTGCTTTTGTAATAGAAAGGATTCAACAGTGGAGGGGAGAAAACTATTTGTGGCCAATGGAGCCACTAGGAGAAATGATGTGCAGGTGCAAACTCTGGCACTGGAAGTCACCATAGTGCTGGTTGCTGGAAGCTGAGCAGGTAAGCTAGAAGATACTTCCACTGTCTGTCTTGCTATTATGCTAGTCTTTTGACTTCTGCTGCTGGCCACCTTTGAAAGAGGCCACCCAGATAGGCTCCACAGATCTTAGGCAAGACACGGGACAACTATTCAAACTACCATAACTGCTCTGTCACAACTGCTCCAATGCTCAGTGCTGAACTTCAAGGCTTCTGGATAAGTATTTGTAAATCAGTTCTCTGTGCTGTGAAAACATCACTTGCATTGACCTGAACAGGTTGTTCTACCACCAGGTGCTCCAAAAGGACTTTTTGGATATGAGCAGGTAAGTTTCCTCCATATGTAGATAAAGACATGGAAGGGAAAAAAAAAAAGGCAAAGTATTGGGTCTGAACTCTGATTGCTTAAGTATGTAAAAAAACCAACTTGAATGTTGTGAACTAAGCCTGTATAAATTCTGGAACTACTGTCAAACTAATTACTCTTCTTCTAACAAAAGCAGACATAAAAAAGCAAGAATCAAAGGACATTACACTTTACTATATGTCAAGAATAGGGAAAAGGAAGAAAACTGTAAACAAAACAACCAATCTGCTACTGACAAATAACAATTCCAGAAGTCAGAAATGACGGACTGTTGAAAACTTGTGCTATTAGACTGAATATGCTTCAGAAAAAAATATCCCCACAGCATATGCCCAAAGGAATACAATAAATTGAAACTCTGTTTAAAAACAACAAATCAACAGAAATCAAAGGTCAGGACCAGCAAAGACCAGCACGAACTGCATCTCCACTCCACATGTATCACACCTAGTCATAACACAGTCAACTAAAGACAAGATTAGATAAGGAAGCAACTCTATTTAAACAGGAAAAAAAACCACTTATCAGCTTTAAGATTTTACATATTTTATCCAGCAATAAAATGTGTTCTTTAAATAAGGAACAGAACCCTGGGAATAGATAGTCGTTTCCTGGCCATATGTGGTTTGTCTTCAGTGTTGCAGTATTATGAAAAAAAAAAGAAAAACAAAGGGTGCTGCAAAGCCAGTAAATAAATAGCCAATATAAGTTTGATGAAAGATTGGCTCGGAAGACTGCTTTTGGCCTGAATAGAAAGATATGCTTTCATCCTGTGTTGACTATACTCATACGTTTACCTAACATAATTGGATGTAGTTAATATTGCAGGAGCCTTCAAGCAGCGCACATCTCCCTCATTAGTGGGTTTAAAGCCTTAATGATATCTCCTGTGCTGCAGAAAAGCCCAGTGTAGGCTTTAAAAATGATTGGCAAGTTTCAACAGGAGAAAAACTGGGGGAAGGGAACAACAAAACCTAATAAAACTCTGATCTTGTTTTCTTCAGTTATTTAGAAAAGGGAATTTTGCAGAATGAGAGAAGAAAAGAAAAGAGAAAAAGAAAGGTGAGGAGAAATGAACCAAAAAAGATCATTTCAAAAGGTGATCTTATAGTAACTCAAAGAAGCATGTGAAAGAAACAGGGAGTAGGCAGAAACACAGAATGTCCCATCACATACCTGCAACTCACTAAGCCACATACTTAGACCTACACAAACTCCTTCTGACATAAACAAGAGCATATGCACAGGGTACTGTCAAATCAGCATCTTCTTACACCTGCAGCAAACCCACCTTTTTGTAGTTCCATTACTGCAGCCTTGTCCCCGCTTTAAGTCTCAATAGAGTTGGCAGGGAAGTTGCAGCTAAGAAATAGAATGTCACAATATACCATTAACTACGTATATGCAAAGGGTTTGGGGTTTTGTTATTTGTTTGTTTTGTTGTTTGTTGTTGACTAATTTTACTATTTTCCAGGAACAGAAATTTCACAGGCTGGATTAGTTTCAAAAGAAGCGTAATTATGTACAGCTGTATTCAGTATTCCTTAACTGCCTTGAACAATCAGTGAAAGGGAGATTTGCACACATTATCAGGCACTATCATTAGTGCTGTAAAGTATGCAATCCATCTGGTGTTCTGTTGTCTACCTAGGAGCAGGTATTGAACCAATGATGGCTCCAGTATAATAGCATAAATAACAAACATTAAAACCAAACAAAACAACACAGCAACACTAGTTATTTCTCAATACCAGATTGTCCTTGTGTTTGTGTTCCCCATGGTTTTGCAAACCATTTTTATAAATATAGGTATGGAGAGTGGAGAATTAAAAATGTAAATTTCATCACCATGCAGTCTTCACAGGGGAAGAGGTAGCAGGATACCATGGTGATGGCAGCACTGCAGCCCATTAATAAACCAGAGAAAGACTCAGGGATAGATTCAAATACTTTGGTCCATGCTGAAAAATAATACACTTCTTAATAAACCTTGTAAAAGATAGGATGACTGTGCATCTAAGCATCAGCTATGATCTCAAACTACTGATTCATCATGTCATGCTGAGGCGGGGTAAGGAAGCTAGATTTTAAGCCTTCCAGCCTCCTTACAGTCAATTGCGCTGCTTTTATGTTGCCAAGGTTCATGACCCATAGCATCTAAAAACAGACAACCCATGTCTAGAAATGAGAGAAAGTGGAAAGTGTGCATTCTTGTATTTCATCTGTGTGTAACCTATCTGTTTCCACCATTAATGCCAGCCCTTCATACAGGAGGAATCAGCTGGTTTTATTTGCTATCTTACCTATGACAAATACTAGTGTTTGCTTACTCAATTAGAGATTTATAAATCTTAAGCAAACAAATTCACATGGCCTACCTGGACAATAATATATTAGCCAGTGAAAATAGCAGTCTCACAGGAAGCGTGGCTTTCTCCAGGTGGTCTGACCACCACTGCGGGGGAGATGCTGACAGCTCACAGGAGAGCTTCCTCCAGCCATGACAACACAGCAAACCTTTCTCAAACAACAAACCATCTAAGTAACCTCTCAAAGAAAATAAAACGTTTGTTACAGGTTCTCCTTTTCAACAGAGTGTCTTTCCAAGTCACTCAACCAGGCCATCCTTAAACTACCTGGACTTAACCACAGCTAGTGTTTTTAGATTGCTTGCTTGTAAGCCATTCTGTGGCACTCCAAACTGCTGTTATTGATACCTTCCTAAACTTCCAGAAACTCTTCTTTATAAAACACTTAAATGTGTGAGAAGAGACCATGGGAGGCACGGAAAACTAAAGTCTCCTACTTAAGGGAATGTCTCCATTGTGGACAGACTATTAATAAATATGCTTAGGTAAATACACGCTCACAGCCCACTGAATTCAATAAGACATAAGAATGTGCATGGAAGTAAGTAAATGCTTATGTCTTTTTATGAATTGTAGTCAGCAGAGGCCCACGCCAGGTGTTCAAGGTAGGTAAAAACGTGCTTTCCCAGCTTGCAGGACAGAGATTCTACTTGGTTTCCTGTTCTGAATTACAATTACAAATAAAAATGTCAAACTTAAGATAATCCTCAAAATACATTCAATTGAACCTATCAATCTTTACTGCTTTAGTTTTCTCTTAAGTACTTCAAAATAGAAAGGTACTTTTGCCTATACATTTCTGAAATTTCTTTTAAGAACAAACCCCCCCTCACCCCCACAACTATTTAAATCAGCATACAAACCAAATCCCAATCCTTCTTCAGTTCTGAAGCACTAGCATTCACTAACAATAACGTTCTGCTGGAAATTCCCAACATACTCTTTTACATTTGTTAAGGTGACAAAGCACTTCCTAAATTATTTGCCCTTGTGAACACAGGAATCCTGTAGCAAAGCCAAAATCTGAGCTCAGAGCTCCTAAATACCAACCTAGAGCCCTAATCACAAAACCAGATTTCATCTCACTGGGATTCAGAGGATCGGGTGGTTCCCAGAACACATTCTGCTAATATGTCAAGTGTTTCCTTTAGGCTAACTGAAGCCAAAGTCTGATTAATTTTACAGTCAATAACAGTGATCATTTGACAGCGCTAGTTTTGGGTGATTAGCTGCAGCAAATGGGGAATAAGGGGCAATTTGTTGTGCATGCATAAAAAGACATACACAGTTTGAAATAAATGACCCTCTCAATATTTATTATTTTCCTTTTAAAGTGTCTACTGCAAGCATACACATTGCTACTTTAAAACATTTAAACAAAACCAGATTTAATTGCTCAGAAAAATTATCCAGCAAGCTCTGAAAGCAAAAAGAGGAATGAAAAAAGTAATCCAGAATTAAAAGCTATTTTGCCAGGTAAAGAACAAGGCAAAATAATTACACACACATTGACCAAGCAAGAAAGGTATCCTGGTTTGTCTAGAAGACTGCTATGGAGGCACACTGCAGAAACTAAACAGGTATGTTATTATTGTTGAGCCTAGGAACTCCTGCTCTGTCACAGCCCAGTGAAAACCATCAGGTCAAAACAAGAATAAGAGCCCTTGCTTGGCTCCCTGGCAGAAATTGGTACCAGAAATTCTCTCAGGCATCTGGGTTCACATGGCTGTACAACAGCACCCACAAACATGCAAATCACACAAGCAGCCAAACACATTCCCTACTAGCACAATTCCCTTTCTATAATTATGCTGTACCAGCCAAGATTTTGAACAAACTATGATCTAGCAGCTGTAGAAAACTGCTAGGCAAAAAGTTAATCTTAATAAATTCACTGCTTGGACACCTTTTCACTTATCCACATAAGGCATAGAATGATTTTTGGAATATTCTCAGCTCAGTGAGACTGAGCGTTATTGTAGATGTGGTAGGATCGACACTTAACTTGAATTTGTCCTACAAAGAGAGGGAGGGAGGAGAGAACATCACAACTCTGTATCACAAAGATCTGCATGTTCAAGGCACCACCTGCCACCAGGTGTGGTGGCTTTGCTGCATCAGGAACTGAAATGTCATCATGGCATGTACAAGGAGGAACATTTTGTGGCGTCTCCACAATAAGACATGGCACAATTGATATTGGCAAGACTCTAGTGAGGACTGGAAATTCAGCATCTCTTCCAATCACTAAGAGATCCAAAAATAAATATACATGCATCTGTATGCATCCATAAATACATATTAATATACATGCATGCACATATGTGGGTGTAGCGACTAATCCTGAGACATAACGTGTCCAGAAACATTACACTGATCACCTTCCATGTGAACCCAACAAAAACCAAGACGAAACAAGATGAAGAAATAGGAAAATGAAGAAACATATCTAAAAAGACTGAGGCAGTGAACAAACTTAAAGTACACTCCTTCCCTTTGCTACTACAAAAAGGAGCTTGTTTTTAAAACTAAGTATCACAATCAAATTATTAGCACACACTGGAACATCACTTGTGTACTAAAACATCCCACTGAACAGTCATTTTAAAGGGTGGAAAAATTAAGATCTCATTATATATATTTATATGTTTCATATATATTTTTCTCATTTGTTTGAATCATTTTCCAAATATTGACTTACTAGCAGTCATTTTGTGTGTCTCTAGTGCTTCAAACCACATGCTTATACAAAGGTGAGCCTCCAACAAAGAACACTCATCATCCGTTTACAAACTGAGTTCGTCATACTTTGCAACAACAACTTGGAAATAAACTAAGAAATTCACATTAAAGAATGATGATGATGGCATTGACACAACAATTTTTTGTTTTTATTTTGATATTTATTTTGAAGAAAAGATATTTATTTTGAAGAAAAGATATTTATTTTGAAGAAAAGAAACATTTCTAAACCAAAGAACCCAGGGTATAGGGTCAAGGCAACGTGTATATGCATCTTTTGGCAACAGCACACAATTCTTCATTCCTTAACTATTTTTATATGATGTGTCTCCAAATGAATGTCAGTGGGTTGATTTTTCAAAACAAACCCCATAGTTGTGACAGAGGGACTGAAGAAACAGCCCATGGATTTAGGTAGACAACCGAATTAGCACTGCTTACTGAATGACAAGCGCATCAGCAGGGCTGCCGCATACAGACAATGCCAGTACTCTAAAAACCAAGGCAGGATTAATCAAGTAACATCTTGCACAAGACACACAAGTGACCTTTTGCTTGCAAAAACGGACATGAACGCATACGCACACATAGAGTCAGTTCCTGAGACACCACACTGAGCTGCTTGAAGCCAGTTGTGCATCCCAGCCCCATTCTGGAAACACGTAATCACTATCAGTAGGTGTGAAGTTGCCTGAACTTAATGGAAGTAGGCTGATTTATGCTGCCTGAGGGCCTGACCCAAAATTCAGAGAATTACAGGGTAGTTGAGGTTGGAAGGGACCTCTGGAGCACATCTTACATCAAATTTGGATAGACCTTTTGACAGAGCAAGATGCATAGCCACTTTTCTTGCTAGTACTGTGTACCCTAATAAGAGACCAGAGAAAACTGCCGATGCCAGCCACCCTGTATCACAGATAGACAAAATGTGTAACATATGCTGCTTCCTATTTGGTGGCTGTATTTTATCCATTTAATGCCAAAGGTAGGCCTGAAGCTTTACAGATTTAACAAAATAAAGACAAAGTGAAAAATTTAGTATTACAGGCAAATTCTACACGACAAAAGAATAGTCATGTCCCACACAGATGAAATAGGAAAGGGAGAGAAAAGACAAGCAAAAGAAAAGAAGCTTAGGCAATTCACTTTGCCTTCAGGGCAGAAGGAATTTGCACTGTCATGTTATATCAACTTCCTCACTACCTGTTTTGTTCTTACTTTTACTACTTCATTATTATTTGTTGTTAACCCATTGTTACTTTTTCCCCTATAATAGCAAGGGTCCTGGTGGGAAAACAGTGATGTCTTCTTACAGCTATTAGAATTGGTGTATATTTTTGTATTTTAAAAAAGTCACCCTCCTCCATTCTGTTGGTGTCCAAATTTAAGGATCTGGTCTGGAATAACTATGAGTTTCCACTTGTGACAGCCACACAAATCCTGACAGAACACTGACTCCAGCAACCTGATAAACTTTGGCTAGCCAGCACTTAACTTTGTCTTAGGGCTCACTGATCCACATCTTTAACAAATAGTTCAGCCTACAACTTCCAAGTCATTTAAATTACATACCACATTGTAGTCTATCCACATCGCTCCATCTTGACACTCTGCTCTTAGTTTTTTAAAAGTAAACTTTAATGATTCTCAAGTACTAATTCAAAAACAAATTTTCAATGTTGAAATGAAAAACAATCTGAAAACAAATTATGTATCATTATTGTGCCTGGCAGGATGCAACAAACATTATAAATCTATCTCACTCACAACAAAGTCATGTAGCTAAGAAAGGTCTTAGTACTCTTAAAAGAAAACTTCTATTCAAGAGACAACTTGCCATAGCTGCGAGAAAAAGGTATCATTTAATGCAGCACAGCCCTGCCTAGAATGCTGGCTGAGGTTTCTATGGTTAACCTAAATTAAAATCAACTCCATAGTTTTTGGCAGAAGGTCTTTAAGCTGATTTTCATCTTTTCTTCTTCAACTATAATTAAAAACACAGGGAAAAGGCTTCATACGGCTCAAGTATGAAGGTACATTACAGTAGACATTTTTGTTTTTAAATGGTACAATGCTCACCTTAATCAAGCCAAAATTAAGTGGGGAAGTAGAACATCATTATTGCCTGTGATTATACAGTTAACAACAAAAGCACTCCATGCTTAGAGGGGAATAACACTCTGTGTGGTAGACTTGTTTGCTTGCTCTAAAAGGAAGTGAATCTGAATGCAGATTTGATCTGCAGTCATCATACACTTCTGTCACAAGAATTACTGATTAGTAACTCGGAAACAACAGAAGATGGCAAGGGAACCTAAAAGCCTTTTTGCTGCGATTTTTGAAAGATATATATAGTAAAGGTGTGAAATGTATAACATCAAAGACAAGTATAATTGCATAAAGTGAAGAGGGGTTTTGCTTCTGAACACATGCAACATCTACTTTGTCCCTGAGATGAGTGAGCAGGTAGGTTCAATGTGTGAGAAGTGTATAAGTGGTTCAGGACACAAGATGCTTCCAAAAGAGTCCTCTCAGCAAATTAAAACCACCCTGATTCCATAAAGGTCTTCTGATGACTTCCCAATAAGAAGCTAGCAAGTGCACAATCCCAGATTAAGGTTATTCCTCTCATATGCATTCAAATACAGGACGTCGTACCATAGACAGTTTTTATAAAAGCCTGGAGTTCACTGAATCATGATCTTATCCGCCTCCATCTATTAAGTACATCCTCTGTATGCAACCCTTCGCAAGTTCAATTTCCCTTTGTTTCTCACTCTAATATATATATTTTAAGATTAATTGAAAGAGCAGTAAAATAAACATGGAATATAATCTTTTTCTGCACTTGGCTTTTAGAATTAGTCCTGCATATCCTGCAACTTACTGGTGCTTTGTCAACATATGAGTGGTAACACTGCTACAGAGTGCGGTGAATAATTTCTCTTCGTGGAATTCTGAGTTAGATAACTCACATGTCACCTCTGGTAGATGAAGTAAAAATTTTGACTTTGGAAATGCACTGGCAAGCAGGAGGACGGTGAATTTTCCCCAGGCCTGTTCAAACAGTCTCACTCCCTTATCCATCAGTCTCACCCTTAAAAATTTACACTCTTAAGTTAAAGAAATGCTTTGGGTTGAAACAAGAAGTGTATGCCATGTCTGGACTGAAAGATATTAGCCTAGTTTTGTGAACAGCATTAACTTCACAACCAATTCTATAACTACTCATCGGTAGACTTTTGGGGGAAGGAATGGGTAAAATAAGTTTGGAGGATCTATTTTGCATTTTGAATTCTCCACTAGCGAATATAAACCCTCACTTAAAGCAGAGAAGCTTGCTCTGAGTAATTTTAAGATACATAAACAGAAGCAACACTATTAAAAGTTTTAAAATGACATTTATTCAGTCAATATGAGAAGAAATAGTTCTGTAACTTCAAAAGCGCTTTTCTCACTCTCACTTCTCAACTATTATTCACATACAACAAAAATCACATCTGAATAAATTTCACTGGCCTTTACTACATACCATCAAGCAGTTTTTATATTCATATACAAACCTTTGTGTATAGCATAGCTGAAAATTTAATCAAGAGAGTTGATTGTGAGTTAAAGAGGAGAGGTAGCTTTCAGTGTGAGAATTCAAGAGGGGAAAAAGATCTCCAAGTTATACGTTGAAGGACCCAGAAACAGAAGGCTGCTTCTCTTCTGTAAGAGAAAAGCAACGGACGGAAGAGAGGGAACAAAGTGGAAAGTAAGAAATAACAATGCTCAAAGATTTCAGCTGTGTGCGAAGACCATTGAATAAGCACATAAAAGCATGTAAGATGAAGCAAGTTCATTTAAATTAGACTCATGGGCATTAAGCAAGCCAGAAATAGCATTAGTGCACGGGGCGGGGAAGTTGTTAATTTTGTTTAAGACAGGTAGGAGTTAAATTTTCTCACATCCACAGGCATTCTGGTTAGTGGCGGGGATGTCACTCAGTCTGTGCCTCAGTTCCTCAACCATAAAGCAGGATGTTGTGTGGAAAAGCCACAACTGGTTCAAGGGACAGTCAAGTGGCAAGATATGAACCTACACTGACAGCTATACCTACAGATGCCTTATGAAGAAAAAACGAGAGAGAGAGAGGCTGTCTATTGTGACCTGACCTACTAGAATTTCAGAGGAACACAAATGTTACAGAGCATGACAGATGGGCGTACAACCACAAGAAACAGAGATAAACCTCTAACCATAAAAGCCTAGAGAAAGAAAAATTTTGCCAAATAAGAAGGGCAACAAGCCAGCACTTAGAAAAGAGCTTTTTAATATATATGTCTATGTATATAAGTAAAATAGGTAACCAACAGTGCATATATAAGTCCTTGCTAACCTCAAATTCATTCTGTACTACTTGTTATTTTCAGAGTGGTAAGTATGACAAAGAAACACGCTAGCTGCAGGAGGCATATCCCTGGCCCAAGCAGCCTGCTCCTGCCTTAGAAAGTCTAAAACCACAAAACAGACCATGGGTGGCCAAAAGTAAATAATACTCTCCCCATGTTACAGATTGAGAACCAAGGAAGAGAGCTGGTAAGTGATTTTCCCAGGATTTCACAGGAGGTCAGTGGCAAAACTGGATATTGAAACCTGCTATCTTCAGTACCCATCTGGTGCCTCAGTCACAATGGCAACGCATTTCTTTTCATTCTCTTTCATCAGCAGAGTATCCTTGTAATAGGAGTTTTTGAATGTATATATTGAGTTTATATAGCTTTACATCTTATCGAATCCTGTACTTTTTCTCTCTCTGTTTCCAGCTCCCTTGCAGTCACTTTAGGTCTGTGCTCAAAATAGCAGGACTACCAACTCTATCCACAAACCCAACCTTCTTATTTACTTACAGTTCTATTGGTGAAGTTACTGAAGTCTGTCACTAAGATTTGTTTGATCATGTCTGGTGTGGAGACCACCACAAACATCTGGCGACCGATGTAGTACCTAGAAAGAAAGAAAGAAAGAAAGAGTAGATAATGACCACTAGGGAGCTGTCTCCTTCCCTAAAATACCTCTTTTAGTTTGAAAATATCTCTTTTGGTTTGAAAATACTTGCGATGAACAAATAACACAGAAAATATATTCCCTTGGGTAAATCAGTATCTTTCCCCACCACTCTCAACTATGAAATTAAGATGCATAGTCCTGGAATTTAAAGGAAACAGCTTATAACCTTCTACTGATTAATCAATACTCAGCCAACATCTTAACATAAAGGTTTACACATTCTCTGCTCGCTATGAATTTTATACAAATTTTAAACCAAACTACAGAGGGGTAAAACGTTACTAAGCAACAACCCAAACAATCATGGAAGACCTACAAAATTTATTACCCTGCAGTTAGCCACATGAAGTACCTTTCCATGACAAAGCCAACCTTTCCAAAAGTCCTTCCAGCGTGGCTGCAGCCAAGGCATGCTTCCACAACTTAATCTAGCACTGGAATGGAGTGCATCTCAACCCTCATTACCACGAACACAACCATCTAACAGATACCATCTGAGCCTTACATAACACCAGAGAAGGAAAAAAAAAAGGGGGTGGGGGTTAAAAAGAAAAGTCACCCAATATAAATAAATTAATAAAACATTAGAATAAGACTGAGTAATAAGGCTTGTGCACCCAGTTTAATCTGATCTTGTGAAGCTAGGGTATGTCCTTGGAGGACTTCACATAATTGTGGATGCTGCAAAGGTACTGGGACCCACCTCAACCCGCAACTCCCACAAGCACAGAGATCCCTTCTCCAGCAGGATTCCCTCCAAGGCCCACGGGAGCTCCGCACTTGGCCGCTCTGGAGGGGCAGGAAGGAGTACCACCAGCAAGCAGAGGCTGCCTGCAGTCCCTGCCTTTGCCCATTGGTGGACCAAAAAAACTATGCATGTAGTGCTGCCTTTTCTCTGCCGGGAGAAACAAACTGCAGTAGTGTGGTAATATTGATGCCTTATCATTTTGTTATAATATAGCTTAGTATCAATATATTGCTTATCACCTATCTACATTGCAGCAACAGAACAGACAAGCAAACCCTGGGCTGAATTAAATTTAGTAACTGGAGGTTCCCATGGCAATGAAGCTGCAGCAGCACTGATTTCACCAAGGGCAAACAAGTCAGACAAATAGCTTGATTCCAAAGCAGGATTTCACAGTCCACCTTGACCTCTGTACCACCAAAACTCATAACAAACAAATGGCAGAGAATAATAATAATTTTTTTTTTTTATCAGGAAGGAAGAGATCTTTTCTTCTTTGATGGGTTTTCAGAGGGAACTATTATTTCCCAAATCCAACCTGCAGGCTCCACTTGAACCTTAGATATGGGTTGTGTGTTCTATTTAAATAAACTTCCTTCATCTCATCCAGTTTGCTAAACCATGGCACAGTAGCTATCTGTTAATGGTCAAACTTTTCTTCAGAATCCTAATAGACGAATAAAAGTGAGCCAAGGCCTCATTTTAAAGAGTGTTTTGATACATCTTTGGCAAAAGACAATAATGTCCTATATGCACCTTCTATGAGTACTTTATACAATTTCTCTGGCATTATAGAGGCAAGCAAACTCCCAAGGTGAAGACCTGTGCTCCTACCCAGGATGATCACCCATGGATACTGACCTCTCATGCTCACACCTTGCTTTTCCTTTCTTAAGTCCCTTGTCTCATTTTACTGCTAGTGGCTGATGGTCCTCCAACACACAACTTTTCACAAGGTCCAAATCCATAATGCAAATCTGAGGGGCATATAATGATAGGACAGGAGGTAATCTTTTTTTAACTGCAAGAGGGTAGATTTGGATTAAACATAAAGAAGAATATCTACACTGCAAGGGTGGTGAGGCACTGGAACAGGTTGCCCAGCGTGTTCCATCCCTTGAAGAGTTCGAGGTCAGGCTGGATGGAGCTTTAAACAACCTGATCTAGTGGAAGGTGTCCCTGCCCATGGCAGGGGGTTTGAAACTGGATGATCTTTAAGTTCCTTTCCAACACAAACCATTCTATGTTTTTATGAACACCAAATGCCAAATCTGAATCAGAAACCAATTATTTACCCAGAAAATTTAACTTTGAGTACTAATAGGCACCACACAACATATAACACAAAGCACGTGTGTGGGTGTGTAAAAGACGCTTCTAGCTTACTTGAGACTTAGAAAGCTGCAAAGCTCCAGCTCCAGTGCAACAGATTAACAGGACAATACTCACAGTTGAAGCCTTTATGTCACAGTGCGCTTTGTGCTCAGAAGCATTCAGGGCTAAAATTTGGGACAGGAGCATCTCCTACTCAAGCTACTTTTATAAGAAAGTGACTCACAAACCAAGCTTATGCAAACAAATCTATTCATCATCCTCCAACTCAGACCAGTCAGTCGAACACCCAGTTCTGCTTCCACAGCTAAGCTCTTTCTTTTTTATTTACTCCTCTCTAACTTTCTATCTATAGGCACCTATTTTTCCTTTCCTTATCTATTTATAAATAAGAACAGAGAAGGAGAAAGAAGAGAAAGGGAAATATTTCCTAAAATAAATAAATTGAAAATACTGAAAAAAATATCTTAAATTGCTTCTTAAGCAACATCCTGCCTGCTTTTAAGGACTGACTGCTGTAAAGTACACACTGATTACCATCTTCTATCCCAAACAGTAAAAGCTCTCTCCTTGGCTTTGTTTCTCCTCTCCTACTTTCTGTATATAATTTTTCTAACATTTTCTAGGACACGAGAAGAAGGCAATGTGTATGGACATGCTTTGGAAGTCAAAATCCACAGGCTAGGAGCATGATTTCCATGATCTGCTCCTGAAGCTAAGGAAAAATGACAAGAACAGCTAAGTATGAAACAAGATCAACTGAGGCATTTCTTTTAGCAAACACAGGTATAGAACCCACAAAGCAGTGAGAAATAGGCTTAACAAAGTTTTAACATATTTAAAATCCTTTGCAAGGTCAAGACCTTGGTCACGAACCAAGAGAATATCTCCCAACTAGAATGTGGTTTTTTTCTTACTTGTTCAGAAATGGCAAGTAAAAGATAAAATCCTCCTGAACAATAACCTATTCTTCCCAAGTAAATAACATATTCACCCCTGCCATGTAAATTCATTTTGATTCTGTATTACTACATGACGATATCACCAGCCTCACATAGACTTAGATTTATTATTGAACAAAACCTGATATTCTTGTCAGATTTTAATAAATAAGAGTTTGAGAAAAACAAAAGCCTCACGGCAAGTGCATTACAAATGGATTAATGAATAATTTAGGACAGTACTTTTTATTAACTTTCTCTAGGTTAATCTTTTCACAGGGCTTGTCCACACACAGAAGTCCTACCTTTAACTACAGTGATACAGTACCATTACGCTTGACCTAGCCCTTTTCATATTTTCACGTAGGGCATTCAGGATGTAATACAAATACTAGCAACTATCTAGCTCACTCCTGCATAGAAACAAGAATGTGTAAAGGTAGAACAGCATCCTCAGAGTGATGCAACTGCGTCTACATGAGAATCCGTTGTAACACTGCCATGCCAGTAAAAATAAAGTTCACAATCCTTGCATGAGCATCATTTTCAAGTGTATATGGGATTTCTCTTATTTAAGTTATGCCATTACAGCAATTTCTACTACATTTCAGTTTAAGCTGCAGCCCTCTAAAATAGAGAAAAAAAATCCACATTTTTAGACCAGCAGCTCTAGCTCTGTTGGAATGTGAGCCAGGAAAGACCCGGTACCAGTACATCAACAGCATGGCGACAACTTTAGTTTCCTGCAGCTAATGAAAGGATGGAAAACAAGCCATTGCCCCCTGGGCAGCCAGTGAAGAAGTGGGCAGCTTTGTTCTCCACCATCCCAGAGAGAACCAGGCGAAAAATTTTTCAGAAGCGTTCAATGCAGGACATGGATTTACAAGCGCTTCCACAGGTTATGGAAAAGTCAGGCTGCCCTCCAGTGTGTTTCCCAAAGGTCTCGCAGGTCAAGGGTGTGGTTATGTTATAGTATACTGAGCAAAATAAGTCAATCTGCATTCAGAGTGTTTTAATAGCTTAAGAGCTACAAACACCCAACACACTCAACTGCAGCAATTTGGTTCTTAAGAGCAGACAAGCACCACTCTTGGGGCAATTAATAAAAGAGACAGAGGTTTATGCCTCATGTTCAGGTTTCACCCAGGATGTTGTATTCCTCTTGGCAAATATTTAATCATTTAGTAAGTGTATCTTTTCTTTTATTGGCAACAATAAGCAGCAATCCAGCAATGATTTCTTCTGTTTTGCATGTTCCCCACCATCACTTTCTGCAGAGATGAGGCCCAGGTGCCCCAGCCCACATGGTGCCTGCTATAGCCATGGCCACAGAAGTTACCCCATGGAGGTAAGAGACACATGAGAGATCAGCTGCTGAGTCCAATCACAAGCTGTGGTAGGAGCAGGGAGAAGAGAGGCAGGCTGGACCACCCTGTCCCTCCTGCAACACCCAAGCACACAATCTCCATTTCCAACATTCTTCTGGGACTCCCTCCCCAGGAATTCAGATGTCTGTTCTCAGTTGATGTAGTGGATCAATCTGCTATTTTTAATTTGAATGACCAATTTAGCATTATCCTTTTTGTTCCCCCAAGATCATTTTGGTCACAGCGCAAGGTCACCTGCTGCTGACAGCATGCCCCAAGGTCCTGAACCACGGGTGTGCTCTCTGAACAAAGCTCAGCCTACGTTGCCTTTCTGCGCAAGAATAGATGAAGTGTGTATGTCATACATCATGGCAAAGGGCCATATGTTTTTGTATAACACCTGCGTAGGAAACACCTGCAACCCTTTCACCTTGTTTAGAGAGCTGCTGTCAATTCACAGAAGACTTTGATCTCCCTATCTATTATCAGTCCCAAGTATTACAAACACATCACATTAATCAAAAAACACATATAAGCTGTTAGGCAATAAACAAGGCTTTGTTTTCTATGCTGCAGTCTGGTAAAGTACACAAAGATCATCTGGAAAGCTAAATGAAAATAGAAAATTTTATTATCTCTATCTTCCTCAGGGAAGAACAAAGAACAAAGAACCGGGGCGGGGGCAGGGACGGGGGAAAACAAGGGGAAAAATGAGAGACATGGAGATAAAGGGGAAAAGGGTAATTTTCTTAGGATATGTTTCCTTAAAAACGAGTTCCTCGGTCACTATGCCCCTTCTCTTCTCTGCAGGCAGAGAAACACAATAAACAAATAGCACACTGCTTGCCTAAACCAGGACTCAAGCCTGGCATTACTTGCTTAATTATTTCAGAGGTCAGCAAATTGATTCGTCATGACACCGTTCCCTTGCAGCTCTTGCAGGCAATTCAGACTCTGTAGGACTACACAATACATAATGAACATCAGAAAAGCCTAAACACAATCTTCAAGGAAAGGGTTACTTTCAGCTCAGAGGAAAGGGAAGGAGGGGACAAAAAATTGTCAGGTACCTTGACTCACATTATTATTTGTGTTCTATTAGCAACTAGAGGCCTTCAAACTTCCTAGCTGGCAGATATACATAAGGCAGCAGATATACATAAGGAGAAGGATTATTCTAGGCCTGTGGGGTATACAATTTAAATGAAGGGGAGTAACAAACAGCAGGGAAAACAAAAAAAAGGTCCTCCATTTTCCAGGCAGGTATGGAGGAGCTGGGAATTGCCAGCAATCACCAGGGGTTTTTGACTCCCTGTGAGAAGAGAGCTCCTCAACTGCCACGTACACTTGGAAATCCCATACTGGCTTTCTTAAGGCAGGGGAAAGTCTGCTGGAAAGTCAGGAGCTAACTCCTGTGCCACTTCTCCTGCATCCTGGTCTGTGGCTTTAGCTGGCAGGGTGCCTTTCTGGTCTATTTTTATAAAGCACTGACAAGTTGAGTATCTCTGGATTAGAGAACTGAGAAATGCACACCACCACATAAGAGAAAAAAAAAAAAAAGCTAAACTGAAAAAAAAAACCCTAAAACCAACCCAAACCTACAATATTCTAGAGACAGGTGAACTTTCTGTGCATGAAAATGAAGCCCAGGTGTCATGGATCAGTCTCAGACACAGAGAAAAGTTTCAAAGCACAGCTCTGCCAACACACAGTGGCCTCAGCCAGAGACTAATCCAACCCATTGTGCAAATTTATGAAAAAGAAGACATGACCAGAGTGATTTTTGTCTCAGAATAAGTTGTTCCTCATTTCCTTTTTTTGATGAACTACACTTTGTTTCATGCCCCAAAAGCTTTAAAATGAGCACAGAAAACTATTAATTTAATTCCTGACTGTATTAAAAGTATCAGGTAACAAGATGTCCACACACTTGTGCACGCTTTCTGCGCCTCTATGTATTGCTAGGCATTCACCTCTTTGTCCACATACCTGGGATTAAAAATGCTATCTTCTACATACCAAGAACCTTAGCCCTATCTCAAACTTGTACTTTGCCAAAAAGAAACTCTGCTTTCTGACATACTTAAGGAAGCATCAAAAAAGGAAGAAAATTCTGGGTTTATTTATATTCTCCCCACCACTAAAAGCACAGATATTTTTAAAGGAGCTCCTCTCTTGTAAGGTGCAATTAGAGTCATGGTACAAAAGTAATATATTTAGGGTTGACAATAAAGAGAAGGAGGACTGACTGGGGCCATTACAAGCTACAGAGCTGGTAGAGTCTTTCAAGTACCTTACACCAGGGTGCAAACGAGATCTATTTCTGGGTGTCTCTAACCCCAGCTAGAGTTTAGCAACTTGAGGGCGTCACACACATTTACTAATCCTTTCCCCCTTCCAAGTGTGCAGTGCAGGAGATGCAGACTCTGTTAATTCATTCATGAAATGATGTAGATGACATTTCCCCACATATAAGAAATGACAGCGATTAAATTAAGCTCACAAAGTGCCATGAAGAGGAAAAAAACTGCCAAAAAACATAACCTCTGAATTATACAAGCATATTTGGCAATCTGTGTCCATTTGGTTTTCTAAGGAAACCTGAGTCTGAATTAAACTGCAAGCCTGAAAACTCATGCCATGTTCAGAGGCTGAGAAGAGAAGCAGCAAAGGGATGGACAGGGATAACAGAACCATTTGTTTTCTTGCTCTATGGGGTCCTGGGCTGTCCTCTGCAGCAGGGGAGCTGCCACTTCCCAGGGCTGGCAGGGTTTATTTTTATCCTGGCAACTGGGCTAAGATGATTGCCACCATCACTGCCGCTGCTCTGCATGCTTACATCATACCGCTAGCGCTGATTAGCTACATCAGTATTCCACTTCATTAATGTAAAATGGAAGCTGTAAATAGGGTACTGCTTTTATAGGATGCTCCTGGAAAAGAGAAGTACTGTGATATTATTAAGGAACCAGTTGCTCCTCCCGCCTGGGTGTGCAATGCTATTTCTACTGGGTGATGCTGAAAGTGCTGGTAGCTCTTCAGCTCAGCAAGATCGCCAAAAGGTTTCTAAATCTTTTCCCACGATGTTTCCCACCAAGCTTGGACTGTATTAGTCTGTGTTTTGTTACTTGTGTTTAGACTGTGACATTTTCCCCAAAGCTTGTTTTGTTTGCACTTGTTAAAGCAGGGTATGCCTGACTGACCTCATGTGATGGTGCAGCAGACCTTTCCTGTGGGTTTCAGCATATTTCCGTGCCCAGCCTATTTATGAGTTTGTGAGATGTGTCATGAGAGCAGTCTCATCTTGGGCTCTTTGCACCTAATTCATTACCAAATTACTACTTCACCATACCCCGAGAGAAAAACCATCAGGTTACTATTTCCAGAACACTGGATTACTATTTCTAAGAAAGGCTACATCTGGGGAATAGCAAACTTTCTGTTTCCAAACTTTACTTGCTAACATCTATACAGTGTTTATTTGTATGGATTTATATGAGTCTATTATTTATATTCAACAGTGATGCCTTTCTTCATCAGTGCAGTGAAAATTAAAAAAAAAAGGCTGAGGAGGATAAGCAGACAATGTTACTCAGGCTAAACAAGGGCAACGTTTTCTCCATCTTTTTTTTCCACATAAGGGAGAGAGAGGGATCTGCTGAGCACTTATCCTGATTTCTAGTCAGAAGCTCTAAGCAGCTTCCCTTGACAGACAGGTAAGCAATTTCTGGGAAACAACAGGCAGTATTACCCTGGCAGGGCTACAGCCATTTTGTACAAGATAAATGGAGACAGAGCAGCACACTTGAAGATGAGGAATATGACTGTGATGCTACATCAAATAATACGGCTGAGAGAACACATAGAAGAGGGGCATGCAGTGCATTGTTGCTTTCTAGAAAAGCAGGGGGGACCCATCCAAACGGGTGGTCACAAAGCCAAGGAGAATCCTCAGTGTCCCAGAAAGCAGGAGAGCAGGCATGTGTTGTGGTGCAGGCTCCAAGGAAAATTTGGGGACACAGGACAAGAAGAAGTGAGCATATGTGCAACCATATGGAGAAAATGCAACAGGAGGGAGGTCAAGCGATTTAAATATAATTTGTGATACTATAATATCACAAGATACAGCAAGCTATAAAACAGGTGGACTGCAATAAAACCACAAGTGTAATGAAGTTGCTAGTTACACACCCATCGCTAAACTACATATACGCAAACACACTTCAAGACGACTAAAACAAAACCTGTGTGATCTGACTTCTGCATCTCATGAAGCATTTCTGGTCATGATAAATTTGAGGGGCTTATTATTTTTCCTCCATGAGACCTGACATCAGCATACAAAGAGAAGCCATCCGTTAAGTCTGCATTTCTGTTACTTTCAACTTACATATACTTTACATATCATCATGCCCGGGACTCAAGTGTGGCTAGAGATTTTCACATCTCTGGTTTTTGTTAGCCATTTTAGCCCTAAAGGAAAGAAAAGGCTTTCAGAAAACACTGAGTGTCTCCATCTGCTGAAAAGTCACGTCCTCATACATATCTTCAAAAGAGGCATTCAGAACAGAGGCATTCAAAATCAGTAGGCTGTTTCTGTTTGTTTTAACTCTGCACTTTATCTTTGTAGGTAGGAGAGCTCATCTGCCTCCTGTAAATATGAACAGCAGTTGTGGACAATACTTTTTTTTTTCTTCACATGTTTGAAATAAACATATACCTAATTTTCTTTCAGTCTACTCCTTCTTACTAGCATTTTGATCTTAAATCAATCAGTTATAATATATTGCCCATCATATCTTTTTATTCTTTTGTCCTGTTTTTGTTAATGCAGAAGCACACATTTCTAAAATCATGCTGTATTAATATTAGACTGTATTAATTCATCAACAACAGATAAGATTCAAAATAGTGTTGTTTTGCATCATAAAAATAACATGATGAAATGAGTAAGCCAAATCAACTTTTGTGTAATTACACATGTATCCAACATTTTGTTGAATAAGAAACAAGACACTTTGATTTGGTCATGGCTACCAACCTGAAGGTATTTGAAGTTTAAACAAATGAAAGTAGGGTTTCATAAATGAGAAGCAACGGTCAATGCGTTCATCCAATTTGTGTGCAAGGAAGATATAGATGCCAGTCAACACTGGACAGCTTTAGTCAGGCAAGTAAAGGTTTGCAAGACTGGCCACAAGAGGGACAGTCACTGGGACTCACTTTTCTTTCCAGATCTGCCTTAAAAAAAAATGTTGTAAACAAATAAAAAAAAATAGTAACCACCTACTGAGCTCCTATGAATGTACTTTTTATGCTATAGCATATGAAATGCACACAAGAAAGATTCATTTTTTTAAATCCTTGCATGCCTATGGGAGTGTGTACTTTTTGTATACATTCTTAAGACCTACACACGTACACACAAAATATTTTAATTTGGTTAATGTATTATTAAATGCTCACTAAGCCAAATAAAAGTCATTTCCCAATACTTTATATGTTTATCATGAAACCTCTAGCAGAATTCTTTACAATAAAAACGCTAGCTGTACACATGATCAAGCTAAACTACCTTGGGGAATGGCTAGTACCTGACCATGTGGAAACATTAAAAAGCACGGCTTTGCTATAGGAATAGAAGGAGAAAAATAGACATATTTTCTCACAAAAAAAAAATTGCAATGATAAAAATATTTTTAGTAGTAAAAAATGCTACAGCTCCAGGAAATTTCCCTGAATCAATTCAATCTGTGTCGTGCTGGACATTAAAAACCCATTAAAAATAACCATGACAAATTTCCTAACCTCTTTTAGTGCACCATGCAGAAGACAAAGGAAACTGCAATTCAACAGAGATAGAAAAGAAAGAAAAGAATGGAAAAAAACGATAGTTTGTGCATCAATGGTAACATCCTTGCTGACAACAACGGGCAAATCTATGCCACAAAAGACGAGAGGAGCAGAAATTATGTGTACAGCTGACAATGGCACTCCAAAGTAATGACTTCCAGGAAAATCTGCTGTTACAAATGGCCAACATGCTGCTGAGCAGTAGTTGAGTCATGACTTTCATAACACGGTAAATTGTTTTAGACTAAAATGGATGTACAGAAAAACAGAATATATATGGCTCTGGTAAGGCAACTATGGGGATAACATCCTACAAACAGCCAATATGTTCACCTGGCTTAAATTATTAAACCTCACTGAAATCCATGTACTTCGGGGGATTTCTCCTAATATTTAATGTGTAGTCATAAGACACAGATGATGTTTCAAACAGTAATATTGGTAAGAGCACTACCTACTTGACCTGTTTTCTCCTTTGTACATGTTATCAGTTGTAACAAACATTCTTCTTTTGCAGCTCCCTTTTTAGGGAGGAGAACAGGTTGTATAACAAATGATATATGTGTCACTACCTCCTGCAACAACCCAAATCCCTGAGGATGCAGGAGTACATTTAGCTCTCTCTTCTTCCATGGATGCACCCCTTTCACTATGAAGCAGGAGGTCTTGTTCACCCACCTCCTTCTCTTGATGGCTAGCCAGGGTGCAGGATATTACACCAATGCTGGCACTCAATTCACATGTGCACATTGCGCACATTTAAGCTCTCTTCACGGCTGCATTAAGCAGCTGTCCTGGACCACGTCTGGCTACCCAGGCACATGAGTGAGACGCAGACTCAAAAATTTCTCCTCTTTGGCTTGGTCACAACTCCTTAGCTAAAGGCCTCAGGACTCGCATGGACCTGCTTCATTTCTGAGTCATCTGAATAAATATTAATGTCCAACCCTGCTTTGCTATGTTACTCCCCAAAGCCTCTGGATCTCTGAAGTCTGCTGGAGTGGTTTCCTCGAGCCCTTCCCTCAAAACGGTCAAGCATATATGAAACACCACCAGTTGCACTTAGGATTTCTGAGGAGAACATTTCTGAAATAAAATTAACATTTTTAACTGCTCAAAGTCTACCTAGAAAAAAGGGAAAACAACTAGAATTGAAAGCAGACCAATGCAAAAACTTCATATCTCTCCTAAACATACAGTTACTGGGGCAAGATCAAGTGATTTGATACTCAATGCAGCAATAGAGATCTAGAAAAGATACAACCCATTGAATCTATTCATAACCCCTATAAAGAAAGCAAAAAAAAACCAAAACCAAACCAAGCACAACTGTAGGATGAACCACCACTGAAGTAAATATATTGATTTATCAAAAATGATTGAAGACTGACAATACAAGGGTTATAAACACCTAGAAAAAAGAGAAAGCAAACCCACAAAACCAACCCACTGAAAAACTCCCACCTGCATTCACAGGGAAAAATGGACTGCAACAATAAAATACAATGGCAGTGCCTGTACATCTTTGATAGCTGCCCCTCCCAAAAGCTGGAACAATCTTGCTATAAACCAAGCAAAGGAAAATGTAAATGCATGAGCAATTGTCTGGGGGATTCAGATGCTTCGTGTCCTGTAGGCAAAGAAGGGAAGGGAGGAAAGCAAGAGAAGGCTCCACTTTCAGTATTTGCCATTATTATTGACCATATTCTCCTCACCTGAAGCCTTTTTAATACAGCAGAGACCTTACACTTAAATATGCACTGATGCACATGGCTGTTTAGCGCTGCCAGCAACACCTGCTTGCCCTCTGACCTCAGCACTAGCCACTGCTTTGACTCCTCCGGCAGGAGGCAGCAGGCAGGGACAGCCTGCAGATTTTGGGGAGGGGGCAGCCACAGTGAATCATGGGAACAGCTGCTTGCAGAAATCCAATATTAAAAATGGCAAGCTCAAAAGAAGAATGGGATGGGGAAATGCACTGAATACAATGCCCAGAGCAGTCCTGTGAGGCCATATAAACACAGTGGTGTATCAGAAGGGTATCAGGGCTATTTGAGGGCTTACAAACTGTGTATTTGTTTAAATACTTCGCTAAGAAAATGAACATATGGAAAATTATGGTAGTTTCCTAAACTTGATTCTGCTTTTCACTACTGATGAAAATCCAACTGCATTAGTTATTGGGCAAAAGTAAATGACATGCCACTGATGTGGGAGAAAAATTGGGTCTGTAGTAAGAATAAGTCTATATTCTTCAAGTATTAATCTTCCTATTTTGCAATGTTCTTCTCTGCCTCAAAAATCTGAATTTAAATTATTTTCATAGAAATTAATTTAATATTTAATGGTTAATGCCTTTCCACGTGATGCTATGGTACCATCTGACCTATTTTAACATTTGCCTCTGTACTGTACTTGTAGACCTACTTTCTCTTTCTCATGCCCCATCCACAGCTTATTTCCCACTGGGCCAAATGGACAGCCAGTGGACATATAAAACTGTTAGGCTGCTTTCATAACATTTTACTCTGGTCCTTCACACAGAGTACTTCATAAGATGTTCAATGCAATAAAAGGTCTCAAAGAACCAAGATCCTCTCATAATGTCACTCAGAAAGTCTTTGGAGCTACTCCCAGTGTCCTTGTCAAGATACTTTTTCAATAAAACAGATTCCAACATTGACAAAAAAAGCCTGGATTATTGCTGAGTGATAAAATGTCTACAGCTTAGACATGTCTACACTTACAGAGTCACAGCATTGCTCCCAACTCACTCTTTTTTCTGTAAACTACTTTAAGATGTCTGGATACATCTTACAATTTGCTGTACAAAACCTAATTTTATTCAATAGGCACCATTATCCAAAAATCAAAGTTATATAACATAAGAGAGATCTAAAAACATTGGGTCAAGATCCTCAAATAGTCACAGCTCCATGCCTTTAATGGAGCTACACTGAAGTAAACAACAGCTTGAAGGTCCAGACCACTATTTTCAGACTTGTTTGCATGGGGGAGAGAGGAGCTTCTGGGACAAAACGTGGTTTGAATCTTAGTTAGACTAGAAAATAATCCTATGGGAGCAGACCCCTATTGATACAACACTTGCTGGAGGAGAGGGTCAGTTTTTTTCCCCTGATGTAGTTAAGTGTCATTCCAGATCTGCTGTGTCTGTGCATGGGAGGTTTTTTGACATTACTATAGCTCTTTAATGATACCAGTACAATTTTATCAGTATGACTACAATAAATCCTCCTTCAAGACAAGCCTTCAGGTTTAGCCACCAAATTTAACGGAAGGTAAGAGAAATTCAAAATCCTCAGGATAATAGTGGCTCAGATCATTCCACACACCCCAAGTTAGAAAAAAATAGAATAACAGCAGAAGAGAACTTGTTCCTCTGCAGTGGGGTGTACTTCTGCCTACTGCCCGATGAAATCATACCCAGTTCACCAGCAGAAGGTCTGACATAAAGCAGACTCTCCAGGGAAAGAAGAGAGGTAGTCAAACAGAGAAAAATGGATAATTTGAAGATGGTGCCAAACCAACAAAGAAAAAGGAGACATTTTGTTCCCTTTACTACTAATAAAACATAGTAGACTAAAATTGATCCCCAGACTAATAAGGCAGAGCAAAATCTAAAACCTATATATGACGAAACAATAAAAGAGCAATGAAGAGATTTATGGAAGTACATATAAACCTTGGAATGACGTGACTATTGTCAGGTCATGTTACTGTTTTCAGCTCAACTTGGATAAGAAAAAACAGGGAAGAATAAAAATCAGAGCATGGAGAACAGATAACACAGGGCTGAAGGAGATGGAGAGAAGCAGGACAAATAAAACAGAGCCAGAGAAAATATGTAGGAGAGGAAAAAATAACAGCAAGAGGCATCCATACAAAGCCCACAAGACAAGGTTGTCCAAGTGAAAAAGAAGAAAATAAAACACACCTTAGAGCCAACAAAGTAGTGGAATCATCAAAGAACAACAGGCAGCAATGGAATGTAAAGTGCCTCTATGTTTAGGGCAAAACAGCAAATATGACTGTTTCTAAGAAACTAAATGAGAGACATTCCCCAACCAATTCCTGTAGAATGCTTAGGTGTCCTAATGGGTAGAGGCCATAAAAGATCTCATCTAAGGACTCCTCAGCATGGGAAGAGAGGGTCTAATCTAACCAGCATCTGAGTCTTCTTCCTGCAGTTCCTATTAAGTTGGGCACAAGGAGGGGACAGAGCCATGGATACTTCAGCCTGTGCTGGGGCTTGCAGAGAATTGGGACATGCAATAGGCTGCTGATATGCAGTTTTTTCTCTGCATCCTTCTTCTCCAGACCCCAGTGTGAGACAAGAGGAATGGAAATCCCTTTCGACTGGTGCTTCTCATGGCACACAAGAAGGCAGTCACAAGTTGATTCTGGATTTCTTCGGGCTATCACAAAGAAGAGTAAACTGGCAGAAGGGAGTCACCTGGAAAAGTAGTAACTGTGACTCCCCTTTGATGAGTTGGGCTACCAAGGGAGGGCAGGAGGGAGGTTCTAAATTGCAGCATTAGTTTAAAGATCATCCTTCAAACACTGCCAAGAAAAGGAAGGAGGTGGGCAAGGGGCATTAGGAGATGATTTCCCCCCCTTTGTGTAGAGTGAGGAGAAATTATTCAGGAATGGCATTTAAAAATTGCCATCCATGGCACTGAGAACATCAGTTCTTATTCAGATTCATAGCTGGTGAAGTCCATTACTACCTCCTATATGTTACATATTGTATGTATCCACTTCAGGTTTGCATTAATACTTCTGGATGCCGTAGAAATTCCCAATGAAAGCATTTAAAGTGCACAGCAAAATATTTCAAATAAAATTTGTTTTACTAAAATAACGCCCAGATTTTTCAACCTTTTAAAAGCCCTCAGCCTGCTTTTCCCAACTGGTGGAAAGGGGGGGAAGTTACAAGGTAGATTTTACCGCTTGTTAAGAAGATTAACAAATGCAGGCTCTGGTAGACAGTGAAGAGGACAGATCATGGTGAAATTAAGTCTAGGAAACAAGCTTTTATAATGGTGTGGTTCACTCAGAATATTCCCTCCCCCTGCCTTAAATTAGGATGACACTGTCTGCTGTGCAGGTAGTGATCATATCAGTGTTACATGATAAGAAGAGTCCCATCCAAAGCTCCTTAAAATGATGATTTTAAGCATTAAGTAGCTAAGGAGCAGTCAGAACAGATTAAAGATCATTCATGTTGTATTTTAGGTGTAGAACGCTCCTCAGGCAGCACATTTCCAAAAGTAACTTCAGTTTTCAGATAACCTTAACCTGGAGCTCACAAGGACTATGCTTTAACAGCTAAGAGCTGCACTAGTAGTGTTCAAGGCAAGAAGGGAACTAAGAAACACCTCCCTAGGAGCAAATAGAGGTGAAACCACCTCTCAGCGTAGTTGGCACCTGCACCTGCAGAGGCAGATTTAATCAGGTTCTTCAAATGCAAAGAAACGGTACAAGGGCCTGGTCTACTGCTTCCCTTGTCAGTCTTCAGAGCTCACACCATTCTGGCCAATGTTGGTTCAGTGGACTTGTACTGATCAAGGGATTTCCCTCTGCAAACACTAATTCAAACTGCTATGAGTGCTGAAGTGAGCATCAGGAACGTGGTACAGGTGACAGGCACTGTCCTTTGCTGCCTTGCCAAGTGCATATAAAATGTTGTATGTCTCATTTGGTTGGATTTCACACTCTTTTTCCAGAGGTGTAAAAGATTACATCAGGTCTTTGACTTAGGATGGCTTGAACAGCTGCATTAGAGTCATGGAGCAGTCATGATTCTATGGACAGAGGAAAGAAATTTGGAAAAAAGTGCAGCAGGAAGCACATGCTTGAACCTCAGCTACCCCAGGGCAATGTCTGGAATCTCAGAGAAGGAGACATCAAAATTACCATGGAAATGGCTTTGCCTATAGTGAGGGCTGGGACTGTAACATTTTGGAGGGCCTTTGAGTCTCTGTGAATACCCAGAACACAAATGTCCTAGGATCTGACCAGGACAGCAAGAGAACACAGTGACAAATCAACAGATATCTTAGATTAGACAAGCTCAAGTTGCATGGTTCTCATGGGAGGTTATAGTCCAAACATAAGATTTTGCCCATGACTACGAAGAACTCATTAACAAATGCCTTCAACATTACTAGTACACTAAGCATCAATTTGCAATGTTCCAGAGACCTAAGTACAAATGAAACATGCCAGAATTAAACTAGTCAACTAATTTACCATAAATTCCGCCTATAAACTGCATCCCACAGGTCTCCATACACAGAATGTAAAATGCTCCATAATGATGAGTTAAAACTGTAACAATAACACTAGACTCCAATTCTCAGAACAGAGTATGCTACCTTTTCAGTAAACCTTTAGGCATCAGTTCCATAAAAGGCTCTGTTTTTAAGACCAATTAGCACTTGGGAGAAGAGGAGAAACTGGTGATGATATACCCACGAGTAACTCCCAGGACTTGTGCCAGCAGCTTGATTTAACCATTGGAACTAACTATAACCAATACCTAATTATGGTTAAGTGTGGAGAGTCAGGTGGAGATGTAGCATTGTACCGTTACATTGCATTTTAACAAGGAATATTGTTGGGTTTGGATTCTTATTTAAAAGAAAACTTTAAAAGAACAGGTTACTTTTAACAAATTCTGAAAGCATTAATTAAAAAAAAAAAAAGGACTAAGAGTTTAGCTTAAGAATATTAAGATTCTGCTATTGCCCAGGCAATTTTTGAGATAATCTTTTATTTCAGACAGAATGGCTAGCACATTACACAGAGAAGCAACAGATTTATCTACAGGCAAAGTGCTGTCAAACGAGCGGGTGGGAAGGGAAAAGAAATATTTTTCTCCCCATTAACTTCTTTCAACTACAATAAACCTAGGTGTTTATGTGTACCAACACATAAAGCACTCGGTACACATCATTTTTCAGGCACAAATGCAATTGTTTCTTTTATGGCCCTGATTCAGCAAGGTAGAAAAACTTCTGCCTAACTTGAAGCATATTGAGTAACACCACTGACTTTAATGGGATTGCTCACGTGCCCAGAGTTAGGCACATGTTTAAGGGTTCTGCTCTACAATATGCATAGTTTGCAGAAACTTAAAGGAAAAGGAGATAACTCCAATTCACAACAGAAATTCTGGAACTGATTAACAATCCTATAGAATCAAAGGACCTTATCATAACACATAAATGAGGAAACAAAGTGAGGAAAAAAAATCCTGACAGAAAATGGAAGACTTGACTCTGGCCATAAAAGTATATCACTTTTTAAGAAAACAAAAATCCAGGCAAGTGAAGCTATCAAAAATCTTTATTGGGTTAAATGTGAAATAGAGATTATGAAGGGCTATAAATCAGAAATAGGAAGCCTGTTTTTATTCTGTCCTCCCTATCCTTGCCTGGGCATGATTTTCTGTAGCTGAAATACGAAAAGCAAATTTTTTAAAATATCAAAGTAAAGGAAAGAGCACAGGAGAGGTAGTAAGTCCATTAGACCCCCAGTGCAGAAGAGGAAATCAAACAGGGTAAGATTGTTTCATAAAACTAAATTATTTCTTTACATGAACCTTCAGAGACAAAGATGAGAATATTGTCCTGGGCTCACTCTTTTCACATAAAGCAGAGTAAGGCTAGAAACCAGGGGGTTAAAAAAAAAAAGAAAACCGAAACAAAACACCACACACACACACAAGCTCCCCCAAGAAAAACACAGAACAAAAAAAGTGAAACTAAAATGGCAATAAAGGCACTATTTCTTCAGGTAAATTACCCGCATGATGATGACGTTAGCTGTTTCCTGCAGGAGGGAATCCTGCCCCCATCTACCTTAGGTTTTCCATAAGGTGTTTGAGGAATGCTGAGGAAGGATAAGACTCCCAGAAAAGTTCCAGGTGCCCAAATCCCAGAACCACATCCCTCTTCTGCCTACAAAAGAGGAAAGCCCCAGACATCCACAGTGATTAACCAGTATGCCTCGGCCCTGATGCAAAGGCCAGGAGCAGCAGTGAGAAAAGCCTGTTTCTTGTCCACAGCTGTTTGATTATGGACTCGTCTGTAATAATGCTAACCACTGCCATCTGCAGCAACATTTTTTGGAGAGAGGACAAGTCAAGCATTAAGTTAGAACCAACTCTGGCTCCAGATACTTCTGAAAAGCTGTCAGTTGCCAGCATAGCTTACAATCACAACTCACTCCTTGACACATTTAAAGTTAGTGACTGGCTCCATGGTCTAGCCTAATCCTTGAAACCACCCAACCATTTAGGCAACCAGGCTTGATCTTTGTTCCAATAATGACTTACTAGGAAATTGTTTAAGGAATATTAGGACATCTCTAAGGAAAAAAATAAAACACTGCACACAGATCAAACATTGAGTAATTCCATAGACACCTTCATAAAATTGCTTGTCCTATTTTAAATTGCCTTCGGTGTATTACTTAAAAATATGCTTTAGTAACCTACTGCAAGACAAGAGACTGTTTTATATGGATATGGAGGCCCATTTCCACCTGTGTTTTCACAATAATCTTCAGCAATGCATCCACACACCCCACCCATTCTGTGGATTTCTGTGGTACTGTGCTGATCTGGGGATGCTTATGCTAGAGCCCAACAGAAGCTCAGTTTGGGTAGATGTAGTTTGCTGCTGGCAGTTTATTAGGGACAGAGAATGGCTTACAACAGGACCTTGTCAGAAACATTCTCAGTAGTTTGTCCCCCCATCAGAAAATGCAGATTTTGAGCTTGGGACTCTCTTTGCCTATTCACAGTCCAGCAACTGCAAGCTTAAAATCCCAGCTTGCCTTCAGCATTCTGGAGGTGGTTTAATCCAATCTACATCCTCTTGCTACTCCTAGACCCATCTCTTCACATTTACCTTACTTTGTTCTGGTCCTCCTTAGCACTTATTCTATTACATAATTGGTCAGATTTCTCATAGCAGGTTGAAGTTGAGAGTTCAAGTAAAGGAAGACTAAGAATAGAATTTGACCTTCTGCAAGCTGTTTCAGATGCAAAAGGGGATGAAGAAAAGAGTGTCACCCTACAAACTGCACTGAATTTTAATCTTCTGTTCTTAAGTCTGATTATACGCACTGAGGACTACGTTATGAACTCTTATACTCCTCTCCACATCCACATGCAGTGCTACAGTTGAAGCAGAATAGGTTCATTCATCCTGGAGGCAATCACCTGTGTGCCTGGGGCTATATCATATTTTCTGTTCCTTCACTGGTGGTGTGTTGTTGGGCCAAGAATATATTACTTATTTTGGCACTATTCTCCAATTCCACATCAGCCATACATGGTTACAGTGCTGTAAAGTCATAATGATGCAATCACAGTAGAGCAGTCAAACACATCCAAAGTGTGTATATTGAGTAATATTAACTTTTCGCCTCTACAGCTTTGCTCATGTTGTAGCAGTTGCTTTCCTGCTTCCATAAAGTATACTTCCCCCCGTTATTTCTCCACTTCAACTCAGAAGCTCTTTGTTTCCCTGTCTGCTATTACCAACTATTTCCGATCAGTAGCTATAACTTAAAGCTGAAATGGCATAATTGGATATTGTATGCGTGAAAATCAAGTGTCAAAATACCAAAGTTCATCCAACAGATAAGTGACATAAGTCACTAATTTCCAGAGAAACAAAGACCACATTCCTGCAAAACTCTCACCATAAAAAGGAGAACATTCAACACAAATCTTAACATGCATCAATACATTGCTTTCCAAGTAAGGTATTTTTCACTTTCTATTTTTGGTATGGAGAACCAGCACATATATTTAGAGGAGGTATTTTTATAGAAGATACATCAAAGCATACATGAACTAAAAACTACCATTCTGTTGCAAGATCTCTGCAAAAGTCATGTCCATGGCTTGGATTCCCTCATTGAACAGAAATGCTAAAACCCTGGTTTTGCACCAAACCAGAGCTTTTTGTTTCTGCCTTGGCTTCCATCTAGGGTCATCTCTATATGAAAACAGACAGTTTTCACAGCACACACTCACAACTGAAGACTATTTGCATTGTCTCTCTTTATAAAACAGTAATACCATCACCTCTCCTTGGGAGCGAAGAAAAGAAAAATGCTTTTATGACCTACAAAAGCCTTATTTGAAATAATTCTCTACGACTTGAGGCCTTTTGAAATGATAGGGATATATTGTTTTGACTTGATTAAAGCTGAAAAGTTGATTTGACATCCTGTTGTCAAGGAAACCAATTCACACACAAAAGAAAACAGTTGTGATGGTATCATTCAGACTGTTCAAGTGACCTTAGAAAGAAAAAAAAAGCTTCAGTTCCAAAGATTTGTATTCAACTCACTTCACCACTGTAGAAATAAAGATCATTGCTCTTTATGCTTATTGGAAAGCAGTTTTCAATCTGGGAAAAGCAAAATGCCACATCTTCTTCAACCTGCCAGATCCAATACTTTGCCGGGACCATACACATAAACACACCTACCATTTATTGCTTATTTCAAAGGACACAGAAAGACTCACACGGAAGATATATAAGGAAGAAGGAAATTCTTTAATTGACAGGACCATGATAAATATCCCCTGATACATAGAACACCAACTGAAAAGCAGCTCACAAGCCATGTTTCAAAACATCCTTCTTCCGCTATAAATAAAGCTTACCTCAAGGACAGTAATGTTTGATCCCAGCTTTGTTTTCCTGGGAGATATCAAAAAGCAGCATTTATTCTTTGCCTGCCTGCTAGATCCCTCACAAATTGAGTTTTTCATGCACCCAATAAATGGGACATAGTTATGCTCAATCAGCTCACTCCTCTTACCTACAGAATACCAGAGGTAGAACTGTCTTGGCTGACCACTACCACCATCATCTAGCTTTACACTCCATGCAATTCTCACAGAGGTTTCATTCCCTAACAGCTGTGGGTAGACTGGAAAAATGAAACTCTCTATCTATCTGTTCTCACACTGTAATTATACATCTCTTTCTCCAGTGATATAGCCTCTGCGTGGCCAAGTGAGTAGATGACTAAATAGAAACTTGTCTCAATTTCAGCTTATAAAAAAATAGGTGTGATATTAATAAGAAGGGAAATACACTGAGGAATGAATGCCAGTGTTCTTACATTATTGCCACTTAAGGGCATCACACCAAAGGTCACGGAGATAATAAGCCTCAGTCATTTTCCATTTGTTACACAACACACAACTTGCCACAGTGTTAATGAATATCTTTCTCCATTCCTGGCCAGCCAAGACACTGCATTATTTCCTCTCAGACAAGTACCTAACCCTGAGAATTCATTATTTCCATAAGTTCTTGTAGCACTTTGTCCTTAGGGCTGAGCCTAAATACCACAAGGCAGCTGTGACTGGAGTATCGAACGCTTCATATGCCTAACTTCAACTTCTTTCTGATAGAGCTTTTTTGCTGGAAGAGCATACAAAACGTATTCATATAGTTTATGATGAAATATGCTCAAACACATTCATATATGCTCTCTTACAAGTCTCAAAACACATACACAAAATTTTGAGATTGTCTGTACTTTGTGGATATTGCTTGTTACTTATATATTGAAATAATAGCTATGCTAGAAACACCAACTGACCGCAAAAATGGAAGCCATGAAATAACTGCATTTACACTCAAGATGATGACAACTGGAAAATCGTTCTTGGAACAGAAATCAGATTCACAGAAATGTGGAAGTGCTTGTATGAAGGGATACACTGCTTAGACACTCTTTACTCCTAAAAAACTGCTAAGACAGCACAGCTGAGCTATAGAGAGGAATGCCTCATTTCTAATCTGTACTTCGTTGTATTTCAAGTTTAGGAATTTTGCATAAACATAGATAGCAGCAGCGGAACCAAATTCATACTGTTTCACAAACTAGGTAAGGTGTGGTTTTAAGATGCTGAAATTATTATTTCCACTGTTCATTGTAAGTATAAAGAATACGCAGGTGAAAAGAAAATATTGAAGGCTTGTAGCTTTGTACAGTTCTAAAAAAGACTAAAGTTTATGTGCATAATTAAAATTAGAAAGGGAAGAATGAAGTCCAATACCAAAAGCTGAACTAAAATAAGCCAAGGTTACTTTCACAAAATCACAGAATCACCAGCTTGGAAAAGACCCACAGGATCACTGAGTCCAACCATTCCTATCTGCCACCAAACCGTGCCCCTCAGCACCTCGTCCACCTATCTTTTAAACACCTCCAGGGAAGGTGACTCCACCACCTCCCTGGGCAGCCTGTGCCAGTGCCCAATGACTCTTTCTATGAAAATGTTTTTTCTGATGTCAAGCCTGAACCTCCCTGGAGGAGCTTGAGGCCATTCCCCCTTGTCCTGTCCCCTGTCACTTGGGAGAAGAGGCCAGCACCCTCCTCTCCACAACCTCCTTTCAGGTAGTTGTAGAGAACAATGAGGTCTCCCCTCAGCCTCCTCTTCTCCAGGCTAAACAACCCCAGCTCTCTCAGCCGTTCCTCATAAGGCCTGTTCTCCAGCCCCTTCACCAGCTTTGTTGCTCTTCTCTGGACTCGCTCCAGAGCCTCAACATCCTTCTTGTGGTGAGGGGCCCAGAACTGAACACAGGATTCAAGGAGTGGTCTCACCAGTGCCGAGTACAGAGGGAGAATAACCTCCCTGGACCTGCTGGTCACGCCGTTTCTGATACAAGCCAAGATGCCATTGGCCTTCTTGGCCACCTGGGCACCCTGCTGGCTCATGTTCAGTCACTGTCAACCATCACCTCTGGGTCCTTCTCCTCCAGGCAGCTTTCTAGACAGACTTCTCCTAGTCTGCATCACTGCACAGGGTTATGCCCCAAGTGCAGGACCTGACATTTGGCCTTGTTAAACCTCATGCCATTGGTCTCAGCCCAGCCGTCCAGCCTGTTCAGATCTCTTTGGAGCCTCCCGACCCTCCAGCAGATCCACACTTCCACCCAGCTTAGTGTCATTCACAAATAAATATACATTATGTGTATTTCTACATTTTTTATTAACATGTTATCTTGGTGTTTTCTCCCTCTCAACAAACCCAAACAGCAAGAGCCAATAAAGAAGAAAGCTGATGGCATTGTTAAGCTTACCCACAAACAGGCCCATATTTCGTTATGAGTTTTGTGTGGCTTTCCCAAAAACCCTGGATAAAAGAAAAAAAAAAGGACAATATTTTAGAGCAGTACTTTACAGAAACTCTGTGATACAGTGTTGCTAACACACCAAACCTTTGACCCTTAACTAGGAGAAACATGGTATTTACTCATAACCTCACCCTTCTCTCATTATCCATCTGTGACACTAGGGTCTAGAAATGATGACTGAAAAAAATCCAATCCTGGAAAACATCTGGAGAACCATGAAACACGTTTTCATCGGGATTTTACTCTCCAAAATATGCTATTTCATGCTTGTTTGTTTTTTTAAAAGTAATCTCATTATTGGGGTCATGACTAATAAACTTTTCCCCAATATGTGTGCGGATGGAAAAACTGACAAAATAAATTAATAGCGTAATAATTATAAGACTTACTGCATACAAGAGAAATGCAGAGAATGTAGAAATGTTGTCTTGTTTTAGTTATTAAAAAAAGAAAACAAGTCTAAACTGCTAAGTTGAAGTTTAGCATAAGGCAGTCACCTGGGACACTCTGCAGAATAGTAAGTGGATTGATTTTCGCAAACTTAGAATTTTTATTCTGTGTTTCATTTTTTATAACTGATGAAAATTGGTATTCATTTATATAAATAAACCTGCCATTATACGCAATTGTTATCATCATAAATGCATTCAAATCGATTAATCTGAAAGAAGGTGTGCAAAATGCAGACCCAAACATGAGTATTAAGAAATCTGTTCTAACAAAACTGCGATGTTTAAGAATCTTACTGCATTGTGTTTCTAACTTGCCTATGGAAAAATAACACGTTTGACTGCATTAATCTGCATTTATATTAATTCAAGAAAGACTATTGTGATCTATCTTCATTCGTCAGAGAAAACTGACTAACAAAGTAGAATACTTATGCCTCAAATTGAATCTTTCTTATTTTTTATGACATACTGCAGAATATTAGCTAGAACAATATGATCTATTGTAAATACATTAACCACAGACATAAATAAACAAGACCGTGTAATGTATGTATGCTTTGGGAGCATTTTACCACACTAAGCAAAAGAAAATCTGGTAATCCAAAGTATTTATCTTATTTATCATTCTTGGTTGCTAACTTATTACCCAAATTAGCGAAGTACTTGTCACTACCTGCAGTCCTCCTCTTACAGAGCCCTTCAGTTGTTTTTCATTCTTAATACAGTTGTGCATTGTTTTTTTTTAATCCTGCCCTTGCATTATGTTTATTCTACAGGACAATGTATCTCCAAGTTAAGGCAAGAACTTTAAGTTTTCCTTAAAATACAAAAAGCTATAGCACTGGATGGTGGGTAAGAAAACACGCTAAAGATAAAATTATGAAAAAGATGGTTTAGACAATTGCCTGAAAAAAATATATATTCTCACCTGAAAAATAATTTGCTACTAAGGTAAGCAGAAAAGCCTCATCCATCAGCACACAAACACTAAAGTGGACAAAGCCTTTGTGATACCACAAATACATACAGCTAACTCAAAAAGGCTTTTATCTGCAGACGCCGAGGGAGCAGAAAAGGTACATACGCATTCACATCAACCTACATTTTGCTATAGTGGTACTTCAGCAGTAGTAGGATTTCAGCCTGCAATTGTTATGATTTCAGCATTACAAAGGTTGCCTACTGCTTTCCCCCACTGATGCAAGAGGAAATCCTGGGGCCAGATTCCACCCAGCTCTGTTCTCCAAGCAGTCATCTAGGACTGCATAAAGTAGGCTCAGCTGATCCGTACGTTCTGAATGCTTTGCCTGCAAGAGTGACTCCATCCTGCCTAAACACGGCTGACAGATTTAAAACTACACTGAGGCACCACTGCAACACAGGGCAGGGTTTGAGGTTACCAGGCAAAGTTGAATTTGGGGTACAAGCTGCACAGGGCAAAGGGGACTTCCACTCCTGTGAGATGATGCCTCAATCAAGTTTTCCCCAGGCCACTTTCCTCCTAGCTTAAGACTTCAATGAGGAAATCCCAAACTACAGCTTAAACTTTGTCTGATAAGTTTTGCTTTGGATTGTGAGCATGCACTTATGTATTGCACTTTCTGTATCCACCAGCTGCATTCCAGTGAGCCATCAGGATATTAACATCTACAAGGAGCCCAGGCTTTAAATGATTCAGTGAAAAAGCCTTTCAGCTTCTTGGAAGTGCTGCTCCTGACTCGATACAGTTGAGCGGTTAGGTAGAACACATTTCAAATTAGGCCTGTTAACCAATAACTAGTTTTCCACCTCCAGGTCTCCTAAATGATCGCACTGGCTTAAAATTAACAACGCTTAGTTGTTTTCCTCCCAAAGTGGGAAGTACAAGCCTGCAGGATCAGGGGAGGAAAGGAGTTGAAAAAATACCTGGGAGAGATTGTGGGAAAGCATCCTCAGGAGTGAAAAAAGGCACTTGTTCTCTACACTATGGGGCACTTTCTTGTGTCCTGCATCACTGCACACATATGCATAACACTGACTGTCTCTGCTGTCCACCCTAGGACCCACTGCTCTGGGACCTACACCCCTCCACAGTGAGCATTTGGGAGCAGGTCTCATCAGGCCGCCTGGGAGAGAGAAGCAAACAGCACATGCAGAGCCCTGCAAGGCTCTGGTGGCTGGATCATATGCAAGGCAAAGGGAATGCGTGTGTATTCCTTTCAACCCAAGGCATGCCTTTCAGCTGGAGGAAGCTAGGATCACATGAAGTCACTTGCATTTCTCCTAGACAGCCATCAGGAAGGCCAATGATCTTGTAATGGTCTCAGTACACAGTAAGGAGATAGGCTGTGTATACACAGTTGTGCCAGTTTTGTAGCAATATCCCTGAACATGGCTTTCAGTAGACAGGTAGTTGAAAACATCCTCCTCCTTCTGTGAGTCACGTCTGAAGCACAGCAAGCCATGTAAGTGTTTTTGGTAACTCATTTGCACTGAGGTCAATCTGCTCCGATCCTCATTATCGTAGGTTTACCCAGGTTTATAATTTCAATTGTACATAATACATACAGGATAAATAAACATCTGCCCACCAGCAGCAACTATTTGACAAGAAAACAGAGGCAGAGGCCTCTCTTCAACTCAAGACCACTCAGTGGGTGAACATGAGGAGAGGAAGTGAACTGAGAAATGGTGTCTGATGACACGTACCCAGTGGCTTAAACAACTGTAAGACAGGAGCTATAATCAAGCAGTGTCAGGGTTTGGAAGGGGGTAAAACAGTGAAAAACATAAAAATGTGTTCTAATCTTTTAGGAAAACAGAAGGAAACTGAAAAGCAAAATAATGGGGGGTATTATGAGAGGGTATTATGAGATGACACCATGTCCAGCAGGAGGAACTGCAGCACATTGAACAGTCACTTGTAACAATTAAATGTAAAAACATAGTCAGTAATGCTGTTCCAAGTCAGAAAAAAATCATTTAGCTTTTTCTTTGTTTGGAAGCTGCAGAATGTGAATTGCCAACAACTCAGAAAAGGGTTGGGGCCAGGGGGACTTGCAGCATGTGGCCCCTACCGTGAGGTACCAGCCTGATGACAGCCCATTATCAAACAAGACAATACAGGAGTATGAAAAGCTTCTTTCCCTGAAGAAAGCATATTTTACAGCATCTGGTACACCATGGAAACAGCAGCTCAAGTGGGCTGACTGCTGCACACCCAGAAGGCTTCTTTGTTTACGGGGCTGACAGTTGCCTCCCTACAGGGAATTTGCATTCTCCCCTTCCTCTAAGTGTGTATCATCAGCTGCATCTGTGGGTAGAACCACTCATAAGGCCAAATCCTGCTCTCAGGGATACAGGCACAACCCCTATGGAAGGGAACAAGATTTGGGTCTGCATAAGTCAGAGCCAAGTCTGACTATTGCCAAACATCTATCTTGAGATAGCGAACATTGAGACTTCAGCCTGAGAAGCACAGACATGAAAGGGTTTCAGAAAGGACTCCATTGGCTCAAGTATCCCCTTTTCTTTCTTCAACAGATTCTGTCAGTGCAAGACGGATCCTTCCGCAGTTACCTCCTTGCTGTGCATTCACCTTGCTAGTTCCCACAGCGAGGGAAAATCTGCAGCAATGTCATCTTCCCTCCTTGCTGAAAACGGGTGTAGGCATTAAGCCAAAGTTTCCAGAAAGAGGCAGTAGCATCACCCATTTAGATTTTTGAGGTGTCTAACATGAGGCTATCAAAATCCTTATCAGTTACTCAATACCTGCAGATCTTGTGGCTGCAAATGGGGACCTAAGGGACTTTAAGCTGGAGCTTAAATTTAAAGTGACCCAGTCTGCACGGAGGATGCTTTGTAACATTTCGGCTTGCCACAACTGGGAAACAAATCACATGCTTTATGAACTTAACTACAGTTCTTAAGGGCCACTAGATAAAATGGTTTGAAGGTGCCCACATCGTTAGAATCCAACAGATGCATGCTCCTGCTAGCAGCTCAAAATCTTGACTCAAAAAAGTGACTTCCAGAACACATGCAGGTAGTCCTTGAATTTTGTAGTGTATTAAAACTTGCAAATGCAACTGAGCCGCATGGAGAGCAATGTGGTGTGCCTATCAAAATCCATTGCAAGTGAGAAACATTAGCCATGCAAGGAGAGCCAAGGGGAAAAAGCTTCTTTTGTTGCTACTTTCTGAAAAGCATCATATGTTACCTGATGTCAGTCACTTACCACAACAGCCTGGATTCAAACCTGTGACTCAGAAGCCACATTCCCAGCACTAGTTCCATATTTAATCTACTCTCACTACACTGTAGTCAGACATGATGTTCTGTTTCACTATGATATAAATTACCAAAGCATCATTGTTAAAGTGCACACCTCATATCAAGAGACAAAAATCTATACAGTTATTTAAGGTACATAATGACAATGAATAACATTTATGGATCATATTTTTATTATTCAATGGGCTTCCCATCTCTTTTCCTTAGACTACTTGGAAAAAAAAACCCCAACTGCTAATAACTTAATAGTCAAATTGATTACTTTTTTTTAATACAAGCTAACATTTAATTAAAGCAACCTTGTATAAGACTGCAGCCCACTTTGAAGGAATGACCCCAGACCATACATAATCTCCAGTAATAATCCTAGTGAAAACACTAGGATGCCAGCAAGTAAGAGAAGGGAAACAGCATGAACTTCCAACCAGTCTGATTCTAAGCCATGTACATAGTTTGTTTCCTTTGATCATTACCCTTAATGGCTGTCCTCTGTGTGTAATTTGGTTTAATTTATGAGTATGCCATTTCAGATTTTAAAAAACACATATAGCCCTTCCAAATTTATTAAAAGCAGCCTCCCTACCCTTGATAGTTATTAAGAGAGGTTAGTGTTATGTAATTAAGTTAATCCTCATCTGTAAAGGCTAATTAACTAACACTAATTGAATCTGCATATGAAAATTTGGACAATGTGTTCTCATTACACAATTAAAAAAAATTACTTGAACTAAATACCAAACAAATTGTAAATTTTTTCCTTCTACCTTTTCAGGTCTTTAATAAAAACTAAGTGGACACGTTTATTTCTGTGTGCTACACTAGCCCTTGTTGTCTGGAAAAAGGAGCTGTTGTAACAGTGTTCAGAGAACCTAGTCCTTCCCTGAAAGATCGTTGTTTTCCCTTTCACCTTGCCCTTACCTCACACCCTTCATCGCCCTTCTCCTTCTCCTGTCTGTCACCTCCCCTGGTCAGAGAGGGCAGAGGGTCTTGGGATTGAGTCCTATCACCCAAAGGATCTGATGGCATTGAGGTATCACCTCAATGGATCATATCAATCAAAAGGATCAGATGGCAGAAGACGATTCAGTCATGATGATTTGCCACCCCAAAGTCTGCACACATCCAGCTCAAAGCCACCTGGGCAGTTTTGGAAGGGCAGTATGCTTTCACCTCCAAAGATCACTTCCCAGTGAAGTCCTACTGAGAAAACACAGCCTCATCCCATTCTCCTCTGCCTGGATATGCCTGTGTTACAAAAGCAAGACATGTTTTGGACCCTTTTCAGCCTTTGCTTGAGACATTTACAGTTTAAAACAGTCAGGTTTCCAAGGGGGAATTAAGAAAAGCACATCATCCTTTCTGGTATTTGCTGTCTCTCCCCATTAACCAAGTTAATGGCTGATCCTAATAGGCTGCTAACTGAAGAGTCGGCAGGAGGGAGGGGAAGCCAAGCAAGTAAATACACAATTGCGAGCCTGACCTCAATAGCATGCAAGATTTCCCAGTGCATGGAACACACAGAGTTCTCAGATTTTCTCACAAACTGCCATATGTTTTTAACATTTGGGTCGTAAGCACCAGCACTGCGTAAGTGGCACGGCTGGACGGAGCAGCTGCAGCCAGTTAACAGTCCCTCATGCCCCTCTAGCCCACCAGTGACAACCTGGCACCCCTGCTTCACAGCAGATACCTAAACAAAAAAGGGTAGGAACAGGAAATGGATACATTCAGTGTTATCTTTCTTTGGGAAGATAATACATTTTCTAGGCTAGGGGACAGTGGAAGACTACATAGGCTTCAGTTATGCATTTGGTCTGGTGGCAGGCATAGTAATCACACCCAAAAGGATGAAGATAAAAATTGAAAGACAGTAAACAGCAATCTGTAGGGAAATGACTACAGATGGAATTGAAAGAAAAAGTACAGGCAGCAAAGGAGGAAACCCACAGATTTCTCAAGGGTCAGACTTGGGACAAACTTTGTTCAATGTTTTGAGCACTGACTTTTGCACAAAAAGCAAATCAACTTTAGTGAAGTACATTCATGGTTCTGGATTTAAGACAGATTCTTTCCTCAGCAGGCAGCGAGACTGAGATTGTCATATCAGAACAACCAGATGACCTAAAGAACCTTAACGACTGCAACAGAGGAGAGAGTTTAGCTGAAAGCAACCTTCATGACCTTAGGACTATGCTAACTCCAAGAATTTCTGCAGTAGTATATCATTGTTTATTGACAGAGAAGCGAAAAATCTGGATGGACAGATCAACCACAGAATAATGATGAACAAGTATGATGGAAACTACAAACGTAGAATATCTGGCATACACTTTCTCTGGAATGCTGCATGCAAATCTAACAAGACATGTTCAAAAGGAATGAATTAAAAATGGAATGAGTGGAGAAAAGGGTTACAAGGATCCTCAGGGAAAAGAAGGCCTGTCTTACAAGTAATAATTAGGAGAGTTCATTTTAGCAAACCAAAGGTTCATTTTATCAGACCAAAGGGAGGAGACATGCTTGCTGTCTATAAATGTGCTGGGAGTAATCATCAGGGAGGGAAAAATATCTATTTAATATAAAGGCCTACATTACTAAAAGATCAAATGAGTATAAACTGGCCATGGATAAGTGTTGCTAGAAATTAGATGAAAGGTATTGACAATCAATGTAGTAAGATTTTAGAACAGCCTACTAGCCAGAATAGCAAGAGCAAGAACCTCAAAGAGGATTTTGAGGGACGGGGGATGATAAGATGTGGATACTTAAAAAAACGGAGTGTAGGATGAATAACCCAGCCCATCTATGTCACCCCTCAAGGTGATACACAGCCAATTCCAGAAGAAGAGGGACTCTTCTCTACTGGTAAATACTGACAGTGCTTTCACATGTGCACATTGCATTCACACTTCCAGTCAATTCATGTTGATTCACCTTAATTTTCCAAAGCATTCCCGCATAGATACAGCCTCAGACAATTTGGCATACTGCAATGAGATTCTTGCTTTCTTTTTGTCTTTTGATTTTCAATCTCATTTCACTTTACAAGCTTCATTTCCACATCATCCCTGGGATGGTCAATGTCCATCTGTCACAGGTGGGGAGTTAGAAGTACATAAGATTAAGCAATTTGCCAAATGCCACACAAGGAGTCAATGGTAGAGCTAGAGACAAGTTGCGGGTTTCTCAGTCCTCCTTCCTGGTACCTTACAAAACTGTTCCCTCTCTGCCACAGAAACAGAGACAGTATATGAAATAGGAATATCAACAAATTCAATCTATTTCTGAGCTTTTAGACATATCACATGCCTGAAGCTTTGGAGAAAGGCAAAAATAAAACAACCCTACATACATGGTTAACTCTAAAACGTTTTAAATAGAAGGAGGTTTCTTCCTCACCCAATGGTTAACTTAAGATTCAATTACTCTTATCTTAATATGCATAGCTACAAATGTAATTAGTAATAAAATTATCCAGACCCTCAAATTATTCCAGCTGCTGTATTTGACTCCCTGATTCTTGCAATGATGAATTCTCCAGACTGATTATACTGGCTAACATAATATTTCTTTTTATCTATTTGGAAGTTGCCTGCCATTAGCATAGACCTTGTTTATATCTGCTGTAGAGCTATAATTGCAACCTTGCGATTTTTATTAGGACTATTGTCTAGATAACACTTAAACCTGCTAAGCCCTTATTTTACTTAATAGGAAATGTCACAGAAGACACCTATTCAGGCTTCTAGGAAGCTTTATCAAAAACAGAAAACATGTCATTATGAAGACATGTACAAAGTGAAATACAATTTGTGCACTGTGTGTTCATGAAAGGCTCCATATGAGGTCTTACAGACTCACTGCCATTTCTGATCCTGTGATAAACATATCTTTATAATAAGTCAAAAAACTATGAAAAAAAAGAGAAAGTGATGATGGATTTTTTTTTTACTAGAATATGTAATTTACACTAAATCTCTAAGTCGTCTTCTTTCCAAACTGAGTATAAGTCTTTCCTCACAATCTCTTCTTGGATGTAATTTCACTGACTTGCTACACTATATTTGTCACCTTTCTGAATATTACTACAGCCTCCAATAACAACATGAAAACAGAGAATTACAGTGCTCTCTATAGGAGGGAATTCATTGTGCAAGACCACTGCAATGTGTATTTTCACTGTGTACTCAATGTCTCTATGATAGATTAGCACGAGCATTCAGCACATCTTACTAATGGTGAATGAATTTTATTAGTTTTCTTTGCTGGCATCCCTTAAGGGAAGCAAAGCAGTAATTGCATAATTTAAAGACACAGAAACAACTTCTTATAGGACAGACAGACATGCCAGCTAAATCTAAGGAAAACAAACATTTTGGTAGGACTTTGAACACACAGCACTGGTTTAGGGGGCAAAAAATTGGCATTTGGAGAAAAGAAAGTTGACTTCTTTACCGAGAAAGGGAGACAGCGACTTTTGTTTCTCTGTGGAGTTTCTCCACTTCTGCAGAGTGTCCCCCTTCTCAGATCCATCAATAGCAGATTCCTTTAGATTATGAAAGTGTAATTTTTAAGGATAAAAGATATTAACCAGTTCCGTTGTTCTACAGTCTCTCTCGGGTGCCACAGAACACAAACAGACTTTGAAATAAGTACTGGAGAAACTACACGTCCATGTGCAAATCTCTCATCTTCACCTACAAAATTAGGATGTCAGTATGTAAGCTTTCTTTTCTGATACAAACTCTGGGCTATCTCACATCTTTTAACTCACTAGTGTCTAAGTGGATACTATCTAGACTCATGGGTTTCAAGGAAACCTCAGCTTTAGGAAGCAACATTTCACATTCAGTGGGTGATAAGATCTTGGCCTCCTCAGAGACATTTCCCTCGTTAGTGCTAGGGGTCTCTACTATTGTTTATGAACCAATTATAAAAATCAATGCCACTTAATTATCTGTAACCACCAAGTTTGAAACTATGAAACGTACATCTGAAAGAACTAAAGATTATTACAAACTCCATCTGTGCTTAGCTCCTCGATTTTGATCTTTTATCATGATGACACTTAGACACAAAACAGTGCCCAAATCAAGGCACTAGGCTGTGCACAGAGTACCCCATCAGGAGACGAGACCTGGAAAGAGCATTACATGTGGGCAGACATTAATTATGACACTTAATGCACTACTGAAAGATACTAGGGCTATTTATGTATTTAAACATAGCTCAACAAGCCCAGCTTCCTCTTGTCTAATTTCCACCTTGTATGGATTCAGGCTCTCAAGCACAAAAAGAGAAAAATGTCCCTATAGATTGTACTGGCTTCTGATGCAGAACAGACCAGGCTGCTATCTGTAGCATGGACAGACCAGGCATAGGCATGACAGGTCCCTTTTTACTACCATCTATCACATGGCACCTCTGTAAAAGCCACAAGGTTAAGGGCAGACAAGTCAGCTTGACACATGCAAGCCTTGAGGTGAGCCCATACATTCAGCAGGGCATAAGGGGGCATGTGGCTGCTGAGCTACAGGCATCTTCACCCTAGCTATGCAAAAAAAATTCAGTGTGCTTCATCCTGCTCTCAGACTGACGGTCCACCAGGTTGGACAGACCTATCCTGAACCACTATGGACAGAAATGTACTTTAAGATCCAGTGCAAAACAGAATAGTTCTATCCCTCTGGGGACAAGCTGCAGCCCCAACAGCTGTATTACACCAGCCAGCTGACTCTTAACCTATCTTAAAATAATTATTCCAAATTTCCTTGCACAGTATGTTACTCCTCATGCTCTGTCCTGAAGCCAAACACCATTTAAGACCAAAGCTATCCAGTGGTATGATCCAAGCATGGAAAACAGATACATTAGAAGACTTCCCTGGAACATGGGATTAGGAAGAGACAGACAGAAACACGCAGTGCCAACCCCTGCATGGGCTAGAGAGAGGATTTTGGAGAGCTGTATGAATTGAGACAGAACAAAGAAACTAAACAACAGGCTTCAGTGGAATAGGAATTTGGTACAGCTCTAGGGATCAGCAAGGCCATTGGCCAGCAACTAGGGCAAATGCAGGGGTTGCCAGCAGAAGCAGAGTCCCAGCTTAAACTGTGATAATTTCATAGGTAGAAGAGCTTAGTTTTGGAGGTGGGGATGGAATTGGCTCGTGTCAGCCATTCACTTCTGTTTCTAGATCACCAGTCAGGGCTGGATTTGCAGCAGCATCAGAAAAATCACCCTGCTAATTCATGTGGGCTTTTTTTTTTTTTTTTAAAAAACAATGCTACACACTTGCAAATAACAGATATGTTCCTGAGGAACTGATGCATTTAGTTACCCTTTCATAACTGCATTCATCTGCACCCAGAAAAGCTGAGAGAGGCTTGGCAACCTCATTCAGTTCCACAGCTCTACAGAACTAAGTGCTTTGGCACAAGGCACGAAGTTGAAACCACTACTCCTCCCTCTCCCTGTGAATTAACCACATTCCTAAGGGCATTGGGCCACTGGCAGAAAGTAACCACTGATCAGGATAGAAAGCCACTCTTCCTTCACAACTTCCCTATAAAGCAACATCCTGGAAGAAGTGTAGAGGAAAACAACAGCAGGGCACAACAGCACAATCAAGCTCCTTTTGAAGATGTCCTCTCAAACAGCAACTGTCAGCACTTGCACTTTACCACATCTCTTACATATATGATACTGAAGTGCCACCACCTACAGAGTTCAAGGCTGGCACATTCCTGAGCCCAAGACAGTTACATACCGTAAATGGGAGCTTGAATGTAAGGGCTTTCTCTTGAGGGTCCTCAAAGAAAGGAGGACCCATGTCTGGTAAATGGCAAGAAATCAAATTATCATAAAATCACCAGGTTGGAAAAGACCCACCGGACCATCGAGTCGAACCATTATGGGCAACTCAAAGGATAAATTCTGTCCAGAAGAAAGAATCAAAATAATACAATACACTGTTAAGAAGTGGTGTTAACAATTTAACATGACATCACTGTTTGTCCCTGGTTTGTCCCCCTCAAAAACGGCCAGAGGAGTGATTCATTAAAGAAGGTGACATCCACTCATGCTCTGGGAATCTTCTGCTCCTTCAAGATCTGGCAGCAGCCTACTCTCTGATGGCTGATCTATAAACCCAGCCCTTGCACAAAAGGTGAATCAGGAAATAGTGGCACAATCAGAAGGTGAATGGACTCCTGATGCACTGCCAGGTCCCTGAGAACTGTCATAAAGACAGGACAGTTTAGGGTCTGCTTAAGCTTTGGGGATTAAACTCTGGTGGTTTGACCACTCTAAAGCCTTGGCTGCTCCATCACAGACTTGGGACAACACCTATTTTTAATTCAATATCAAAATTATGGGGTTGATCTGGAAGTAAAAATAAAAGCAAGACCCAGATGAAGAGTGTATATACCAATTCCTCTGACTCTCCTGCTAAAATTTCAATCTGGAAATATTATATACATACACCTCTACTTATTTGTAAGAATATACACACGTATGTATTTATTCATAACAACCTCATGTTATTTATATGACGATGCAGGATGCACAAGAGAATCTGGTCCTCCAAAATACAGGCAAATATCACAGCTCCTGTTGAACAGATCATTTCTAGAGGATGATAGATAAAATTCAATTAAAAGAACAGCTTTGAAGCACTGTTTTTAGAGCACAGTTCCTGTCTCTCACAAATCCTTAATACAGCAGCTGGACATTCAGTTTTGTTACACACCAAAATCTTAGTGCCTTGTAAAGAAAGACACAAGATAAAGAATGTTAACAGTCTTTTTACAGTAGCCAGTTGTCAGAGGAGGTGGGAGAAAACAAACCACATAGAAAACAATTGACAGTTTGTGGGCTTGACCATTTAAAAATGGATCCCAAAATAGTCTGCTAAATTGTTTCACCCGGAGCAAAATTACCCATGAATACATATGCATGCACACAAAAACAGCATCTCTTGACGCAGTGCTGATGGTGACTGCAGTCAAGGAAGAAGCGTTATTGCATTCCACATTGTGAAAAGACCACAATGCAGTAATTATTCTGAAAGGTTTTCACAAAGCACAATTATTAAGCTAACATTATCCCGTTATTGTTTGTTGCTATGGAGATAATATAATCAATATATTTTCTAGATTGATTTTTTTTAATACTACCAGCACATTGCACGATATAGCAAGATTTAACTCAATGCATTAGCTGATTTTAGTTTATGATTGGCAAAGTCTTGAGGCAATAGATTGCAATCCATCTCATGCCTATTATTCTATCAAGACACTTAATGTCAAAATCTCTGCTGCAAAAGCAAGCTTTCCTTGTTGAAAATGAGAAAACTGATAACAAATTTCTCTGAAGAGAGGCAATCTTTTAAGCATGAATTCAACACAAATTCCTACTATTCCTAAGCCAAACAAAAATTACCAGACTGAATACAGAAGTAGTAGAAAAAGAAGTTTTGTTTGAACACTTGACTTAAGATGTTTATTTATTCCATTGGGGAAGTTTTGAGGCATTATCCTCCTCCATGTGATATAAACTTAACCTGTAGCTACAGAAGGCTCTGAGAAGGCGACACCAATCGTGGTGCTGAGCCACAGACCACTGGGTGCAAATGCAGTTTGCAGCCTTGCCACTGCCTCTTTCTGCGCATTCTCAGAGGACTCTGAAGAAGACAGTGGGCACCTACCCATTGGTCTCAATGGGTGGTGAATCAAAAACTGTTACAGCTACGGCCCTTAGTTTCCTTGTCCGTAAAACTGCAAGAACACCTCCTTTCTTCCAGGTCTGTCTCTGCAGATGATAAGCTTTTAGCAAATCAGGTGACTGCTCCTGTGTTAGGATAGTGATAAATTTGCATAAACCTGAGTCTCACATAGACCTCTGTGATGTGGTAACATAATATATTAAGAGGCTTCAATGCTGGAAATGCCATTTCAGCCTGTTACCTCCCCTAGGAAGAGATGGGCTCTTCATTGTGCAAGATCTCAAAGCCTTTTAACATATATTTGCCAGTAATGTCCATAAAAGGGTTTTAACAGGTTTTCTCCTCTGCTGTGTCCATTCTGTGGTAAATTGCCTTCACCTCAGTCCTGGAGTTGACCATATTTTGTGAGCATGGTTTATGCTCAGGCCAAAATTTACAAGTGCAGCATGCTAAATTTTGTATAACTAAATAAAAGAAAAGGAGTAATGGCAACATTTGAAAGCAACAGCATATGTTAATTCTGTGAGAATCATACAGTGTCACTTTCAGGTGCCACAATGTTAGACATCAGTATTATAAGCACTTTGGCCACAGAGTGTACAACTACCCAATAAAATGTGAAATTATTCGTTGTACTAATCATAGTAATTCTATCTTCTCCCTTCCCTAAAGGGATCGTATTGGATGGTCTTGTTTTTCTCTCTGAAGTAGGCTGGGGCCCAGGATTGTAACTTTTGGACTGGCTGGAGGTGATCCGTCACGAATGATCATTCACAGATTAAATATGTCGCCTATGCAACACATCTGACCCTTCCAGATCAGGGGATAAGTAATAGAGTTAGGAATGCACACTCATAACCCACCCCCTGTAAGACTGCTGTGCTGCCACTAATCCAAGCAGAGCTAGGGATGATGCTCTGCATAGCACGGGTCATCATATTTACATTTCTCAATGATGCCACTTTCATCAAACTGGCTCTGAATTGCTATGTGGGCATGTGCCATGGTGTAACACATACGTAGGGTTGCCTGCCCTCCTGCCTAATTTACTTTTATTATTTTACAAAGGATTTTTCTGCTGGATAGGGTTTAGACAAGCAGGTACAATACTTATTCAAACTGGCTGCTGTCACATGTGTACCCTTAAAGGACACCATCTGCTAGTTCATCAGAATTGCTTAATACACATCACTCTTTCAAATACGAAGAAAAACTTCATTTGTTTCAAACCACTGACTGCATGCTGTCTACCACAGTGCCTTATCATGCAACAGCCCAGAAATTCTGTAAAAATAAAAACTCATTTAGCTGCGGTCAGTCAGGGGATATCAATTTTGTAACAAGAATGATATAATTACATTCCTAAGCAATTGGTCTCAATAACAGACAGACAGCAACTCTAGTAAATTGGCTGCAGGCCTGATTTTACCACTCTCATTCATACAGAGTAAAGCCTACCAGCCAAGACCCCCTTCATTTCAGTGCTAAAGGACTAAGACTCTACTAATCAATGTCCTGCTGCAAAGGTTGAGGCTAATCATACTTTGCTTAGTTGCATTCTGTAATTGCTGCCTATCTTCTTCTAGCCAAAGATGATAATTTTCTTTCTATTTTTTTTTATTAATCAAGTAAAAAAAAATAATAGTAATCTCATTACCTCACAATAAAGAGATTGAACTTTGCTCCTAGAAGTTGAGCTCACACGTAGCAGAGTCATGCAGCATCAAGAGGTATGGCACAGCGGCTTCCTTCAAGGGTGTATCCTAACCCTGTATGGCAGAACTTCTGGAGTGCAGCTTTGCCAGCCCAGATTTCTCTGGCAGTACAATGACCCAGGCTGATACAGGAAGATACTGAGGTCCTACAGCCTCATCTTCTCGACTTTTCATCCCATACGTAACACAGCCTTAGTGTGAACAGAGAAAGGACAGCCCTGACATAGAATCATAGAATGACCAGGTTGGAAGAGACTCACCGGATCATCGAGTCCAACCATTCCTGTCAAACACTAAACCATGCCCCTTAGCACCTTGTCCACCCGTGCCTTAAACACCTCCAGGGAAGGGGACTCAACTACCTCCCTGGGCAGCCTGTTCCAGTGCCCAATGACCCTTTCTGTGAAGAATTTTTTCCTAATGTCCAGCCTAAATCTCCCATGGCAGAGCTTGAGGCCATTCCCTCTTGTCCCTAGGTCACATCATGGTGCAAAAGGTTCTCCCGCAAACGTCCTCTCTCTGTTAAATATCATTTAACCTGAAGCATTTTGCCCACAATTATGCCAAAAGGTGGATGCAAAACAGGAGGTTGGAGGGGAAGCTGGCATCGCACATTGCAGAGCTCCCTTTGCAGGCTCCGCAGCAGTGCTGTGCTCCGGGTGATGGGAGCTGTTCAAATGTTTTGACAGAATATGCCGATTCCTCAGGAATGTTTTTACTCTAGTCAATGTGCCAATTCCGCACAGATTTCCAGTGGAAAGCAGGCAGACAGTCTGGGTCTGCTGAAATAAAGCAACTTCACTCAGAAAGAAGAAAAAGTTATATTTTCAGACTATTTTTACTTGTTTCATGATCGTATTTGCTTTAGTCAGTTTGTTGGACTATTTTCAATTTTACCTGAAAATTCAATTTGCTAGCAGGCTCTAAAGACCAAAAAGCACCAAAACACTGTTAAAAATTAAGCTCAAGCAAAAGACCTCAGAGAATTTTCAAGGTACAAGTTTGTAAGTAAACAGTACACAAAGATACACAGCAAAATAAAAAAATACCCTGTAGATTAAATTAATGATGTCCTAAGTAGAGCTGCTTATTCTGGTTTTTCAAAAACCCAAACATCTCCATTTTTGCATTTGTGGTTGTCTTTCAAAGGCTTTACTTTTTTCCTTTTGCCCTAGGGAGTTATTTATAGGGCTATTATAATTTGAGGTCTAGTCTTCTTGTGGCAGGTCCTCCATCCAGGAAATGAAATAGCATTAGAAAATGAAATCTCACATTTATGAGGACTTCGAGATGACTCCCTGGGCGCTGGGGGGGTAAGGAGGGAAAGGTAGCAAAACATATAAACACAAATATAACTACAAGATACTTGTACAGTCCCTAATTCTATCTGTCATGAACTATATTAGACTCTTTATTAAAACAGAGGTCTCTGGTATAAGGTCACCAACCATAGCTCTCCCATTTCCCCCTTATGTGTGATCAAGCACCTTTTCTGTCCCACATTGGCTGCAAGGTGCTCCTGACCAAGACTGTCCACAGCTGTGGAATGCAAATAAGTATATCTCAAACACCACCCTTCCTCTGGCTGCCTTGCCACATGCCTTTCACAACACATTCCGTGTTGCGGTGTATTAACAGATCAAGGTACATTTATTCACCCCCTTGCAAGCTGTAACCTTTGCAAAAATCGTATATCAATCACTGATTATTTTTAGTCATACCTCTTTGTACTTCCTTCCTAGACTACTCTCTAGAGCCACAAGGCACTGTATCCTATCCAGAACATATCACCTGCTGTTTCCTCTCAATGTATACACATAAAAGCAAGTAGAGGCAAATTAGTAAAAACTCTGGTCTTCTCATCCCCTTTCTCTGCATGTCGAAAGGGGCACTTTCCTCCAAACCCTGTTCTTGCCATGTATCTTTTTCCCTTTCTTGAGTGGAACATAATGACCCTGTGTAAAATCCCAGTCAACTTCCCAGAGAATACTTAAACTCTTCATCATATGTGACATCTTATGGTTCCTGCAGCCCAGCTTTCACTAATCCTACCTAAAATAAATCTGGCATCATGCTACCTATGAAAAGTTAATAGCTTTATATACTCCAAGAATTGAAAAAAAAAAAAGCCATCAGACATAATGCACAAAACCTATGAAAGTTCATAAAATAGTGAAGACTAATTGCAATTAGTTTACTGTTTGTTTCTTGCATAGTTTATTATGAAAATATGTATTTGAAAATATTTTTCAACCTATGCCTAGGTTTGAATTTCTTTTTCTCTTGTTTATAATTTCCATTTTTCTTGTCATGGGGTAACGCACAAAAAAAATCAGCAGTATTTATTGAGGGTCTTTTCCTATCTGACTATTTAAAAATCCTTCAGTACAACAATCCAAATAACATGCCACTTTTCCCTCTACTTTATGAGAAATAATCTAAAATTCATGGAAAATTTAAAAATCACAAAATGGAAGCAGGAATAAAGGTCAACCGTGAAGAAACAAAATTAAAAGTTAAAAACTACAAGGAAAACCCAAGATTGTATTACCCATTTCACTGTGTTGCATGGTGAAAACAGACAGAAAAACCAGCAATTTGAAATACACGTTTTTAAAACACAGAAGTTTGTTTAGAATTCCCACAGAAATTATTTTTCTTTTCCTTAAAAAAAAAACTCAAAAACCCCTCAAAACCCCCCACAAAACAACAACAAAAAAAAACCCTCTAGGCAGTTCTCAAACAAACCTGATTAGAATCCAGCTCTGGCTGATTTTGGTTTCCCATTCTTGCCCACACTTAGACATGTGCTGAGGCCTCTGAGGGTGTAGAGAATTAGATTATCTTTTGAACTTTATACCTCTCCAACAAGATTGGTCAGTTCTTACACTTCCATGACTTTCTAGGCAACTTGCATTTCTGGATAAATTGCATGAAGGAGGAAGCGGGGAGAACCCAGTGGGTCATAAGTCTTACATGCAGATAAAACTACCAGGAGGCGATGCCACCCAAGAAACACCACAGGCAGCCAGAAGACAGTATACAATGAATACCAGGGATTTAACTGCACATGCAGCTCTCCAAAACCTTCTATTACTCATTTAAATATAAAGCCCTGCAGAAACCAAGCCCAGATAGTTGCAGTGGATCAGGCCCACAGCAGCTGTACCTTCCCACTCTCAAAAAGGATGAGTGAAGTATTTTGCTTGCCACCCTTTCAAGACGACTTGCTGTACAGAAGGCCGGCTTCTTATTCGAGAAGACATGTCATGCTGTAAACATTTCTAGTGGAGCTTGGGTTAGCAGCACTTTTAAGAAAACCCTAATGAAAATAAATTGTTATGTATTTACCCATATGCTGAGGAGCATATGGCTAATGCATTTAGACACTGCTAATGAAGTTAAGACTCAGCTAAATTTGTTGGCTCATGGATAAAAACTGTTCTCAACAACCAATCAGAGCCTGCTATAATTTTAGCATTACAATTGATACCTGGTCATTATTATAAGTAGTGATCCTGCTGACAGAACTGGTTTTCTGAATATGAATTTCTCTATATCACACTAAGGTGGTGAATAGCATGTGATGACACTAAACTCCAGATTTACAGGTAATGTGAGCAAGCTATACTTCATTTTAAAAAATAGAGATTGCTCGTATTGTAGCCCAGAATCTATTGCTTTCTTTTTTTTTTTTTATTTCAAGGACTAAAATGTTTTTATTTAGTCCAATCCCATTCTCTCTAGGCCATTGTCACACTAATGTGACTACAGCCAAAAATTAACAGAAGACAATTATGTCTAAGAAATATTCCTGCTTCTTTAAGTATATGTGTAGAAGTCCATGAAGTTTAATACAACAGCTACTTGACTCTTCCTATTTCAGTGAATTGCTATTGTGCTGCTTTTCAAGGTGAAGGTCCCTACTTCCTGTGCGGACTGTATTCCTTGTGCATGATCATGGGGAACCTGGAGCTTAAGTGGGCCCAGAACCCAGTGGACCCCCACTGGGTCTATCTACATGCTACTACCATTGCAGCTATACATTATCTTCATTTTCTGAACTCAGGTACTGCATAAATAGCTGTTGCTCCATGTCGTGACAGAGCTGGCTTTAATTTAGCAGTACACACTTCTTAAAGAGCACGCTATATAGCATCTTCCAGATGGCCATGTGTTGAACATGCAAATATAGTCCCCAAAAGGCACAACACATGGCAAACTTCCCCTACACCACTCTCAGAAGCCAGGTGTCATTTATGATGTAGACTTCTGCTCTGATGAATATTGAATAGCCTTTACTGAGTTGACCCTAAAAAGCCATCAAAAAGCAATAGGTTTGGCCAAGGATGGAATGGAAGAGCAGAGACACGCCCTTCAGTATCGTTATCTTGGGAACCCATCAGTATCGTTATCTTGGGAACCCATCTTCATCAGACACATTCACTTATAGACTGGAGCTCAGGTACAGCGCTGATTCACAGCATCATTTGCTGCATGACTATTGCCAAATCATTTAGTCTTCCTCCAGCCTTCAAGCAGCCCAGTCCATTAAAGGCAGCAGTGATATCAGCCTCCCCAAATCTACCAGATAAAGTTCCCAGAGAAGTTGCCCAAAGTGTTTCACCATAGCCTGATGAAAGAGCAGACCGTTCCATTCCAGAACATCATCTACGCCATTTTGCAGTTGGGTAAATAGAGACTCAAGGTCAGGCAAAAGAAAGATTTGCTTACCGAGAAAATAAGAAAATTTTGCTTGAGTCACAGTTGCCCAAAATCACATTGGGAGTCTGTGGAAAGCCAGGAGCAGGATCAGGGAGTCTCTTTTCTCATTCATTGCGCTGCCATGGAGAACATCACCCCCTTTCCACTTAACAGGTAAAGCTTTCCACATACATCTAGCAATTGCCTCAGGCACTGCCTCTTCATCCCATGCAGTGTTTAATAAAGAAAGTATAAAGTATGCCAAACACAGTGTAAAGAATACCAAAATCATGATGTTGCTTTTCAAGAAAGTCCACACGTCCTTCTAGGGTCAACTGCTGAGGTCTACAGGAAACACTCACCCAGTTCTCCACAGCAAGTACATGTGGGAGCTGCCCTAGTCAGAAGCCACACAGTCAACATGCCATTCTTTGGAATCTGAAAGGGACCTTTTACTTCCCTCAAAGGAAAAACAGTGTAGTCCAAAGGAGCAAAAACATCTGCCATGACCACTACTACCTTCATTGCTTCAGTCACCATTATTCACCAGTAAAGCAGCAATGATTCACCTCTCTTTTTCTGTCACGTAAAACCAGCCAGTTGCTTTCTGTATACTAACACTGTCTCTAGCTTCCATAAACATTATTTAAAGTTGACATCACAGCCAGGGGTACTTTGCAAACACAGCTATCGGAAACATCAAGTGCAAAAAAGCTGAGAACATCGTGCCTCTACAGAAGAGTTTTTGAGGTGTACGCATTGATCCCACAGGGGCAGGCCCACCCTGTTGAGATCCCACAAGTTAGGGAGAAGCTGAGTGAGCCACAGCACAGCTTTGCTAAACACTCTTCTGAGAAACCAGAGGTCCAGCTCTTGCTAAGGGGTTCAAATAGCATATAGTCAAGTGAGAGATAGCCAATTGTGATGTCTTGATCTCCTGCAATAGGTTCCCACAAACATACTGCACTGACTTTGTCAGGGTATCTGACAACACTAACGTCTGATCAAAGGAGATAGCACAGAGTATCAGCTGAAACTAGAAAACCATACATACTTGAAGGGGAGAAAGGCTGGCTTTATAGACATATGAAAATACACATAAAAACACATCTAACCCCAGGCTTTCTGTCATGTTGTAGACTGTGACATGGCTAGGTTTAGATCTGCACCACGTGTATTCATGTCACATAAAACATGTGCATAAACAGGCCTCCCAGTCAAGGCCAGGTTTCCTGGGATGTAAGAAAAGACCTGAGGCACTGCAGGTCTGTTTGGGCAGTCAGCAGCTCACAGCACGTGCACACAGCCACCTAGCCGGGTTGATTGGTGATGCTATGGACACCCTTTCTGGTTCCACACAGACAGCTATCAAGTGGCAAAACACTCTCTATCCCATTCCTCTTGTCCATCTGCACAAACAACACAAAACTATATACAGGCTTCCACTATTGGTTTAAGCCATATTATTGTTGTAATTAAATCCATGTCCACAGTCTGAGAGCTCCTCTTCTCCACTTTCCTCCTTCTTTCCTCCCCTCACCATTTGCCTCTCTCCAACCTTGTTTGGGTTTACAAGCAGTGTCATTAAATTCCAGAACAGTAAATGCTGCAGCCTCTTTCTCTAAGCACTGACACACTGCTTTCTAGGCTGAAAATTAGACTCGGGGTTAATTTCACTCCTGCAAGGACCCTGCCTTTTATTTTTCTCTACATTCAACTCAAAGGATGCTTTTAAAAAGATCATGTTTGCTCTCTGCTTCCTCCCTGCACTCCCCCTTCTCCACTCCCATCCATCAGCCATGAAACAACACAGTCCAGCCAAGTGCCAATTGAAAGCAAGACAAAGCACCTTCACAGCACCCACACCCATTCAGCAGGAATGTGCCACTCTAGGGTAGACCAGGATCTACAACAGAAATAAACGGAGTTAACAAAGGGTATCTTGTCCAAGCAGAGACAGGCTAAAGAGAGTGATGTCTTTCATTATAATGCGAGGCAGGAATACAAGCACATGTCCAGTCAAAAGCATCACTGGAGCTTGCTAGGTGTAACAAGAGGAAAGCTGCACATGATTACACCATTATAAGGACCCAAAGTAAGTACATCATGCAAACGTACACAGGGCGCAACTGCATATCCCACCGACAAACGTACAAAAACAAGGCAGCCAACCACACACCTACCACCACCCCAACACACCTGAGATGCCAGACCCAAGGCTGCAGCAGCACAGTGCTGCTCTCCGGGAGCAGTGCACGCAGGTATAGTACTAGGTGACCAGAGCCATGCAAATGTCAGAGCCAATGACATTTAAAACCAGCATAGCTGCCTTTTTAGAAAAGGGATAGCAAAGGGAGAGAAAGCACAGCACGATTAGCCTTAGCAACAGGCCAAGTGTTTGCTGCGGTTCTTTGGGAGGAAGGGTAAAGTGACACATGTGCCTTCTTGGTTTTCAGAGCATTTGTCATGTAATAAAATCATTAGCCTGGGAATTAATAGGAGAGTTTTGTCTAGTTTTTCTGCAACCTGATGCTCCAAAGCCCATGCAGATCCATGTGTGAAAGTCTATTCGGTGTATGCCCTTGCGTCTCCCACTAGGCAGTTACTGCAAAAAAATCTCCCATTTTTTCACAGACTGGTAGGAAAAATGCAGTACATGGAGAAGGGGGGGAATGGTCAGGAGTTTCTAGCAAAACATTGATCTGTCTGCTGCAAGTCTGCTTGGTTACTTGGAAAATTGAACATGCTGCTTTTTTTAAACAGCCTAATCGTATTTACTGTTACATCAGACTTACCCACCACAAATTGTTCTCATGCAATGGAAGAATTTTTAATCTAATATCTTGGACTCTGATAATTTCCCAGCTGCAGAACTGCAATAATTTCCTATCTTCTCATTTTTGAGATAAGCCGATTAACTTGGGCATGCTTTAGTTTCAGGGTGTGATTATCTCCCTTTATTGTACTTGACAGAGAAGGGGTGACTTACAGTAAAATAATTTTGTTTTCCTGAAGTCAGCTCTTGAAGTCTGCTTCTCTGTGATGGAGATAGGTCTTTCCTGTTGTTTCTCTTAGCCCTGCAACTTGTATACTACTCCAAGAAAATACACTGTTCAAGAAATCCCTGAAACAACTCTTTCAAAAAAATCTCACTGAGAAAACTTTTTTTTGTTTGTTTACAATACATTTGAAAAATTATTTAAAACCCTAGAACCCAGCACTATTGGTCAAATCCTGTTTGCATTATTCATTTGTTTTCAGGCACGCTTGCAGAAGAAGAATAACAAAAAAAGAGATTATAAAGCCTGTAGTTCTACTCATATATACAGTAGAGCAAAACAGGAACCTCCATTCACTTCAGTAGAACTGTTTAATGCCCAAGCAAATCCTTCAATTTATGCCATTATGAGTTGAAAAATACTGCTTACTCCCACAATTTTGGTGAGAGACTTTGGTTGTTAATGTTTTTTCTTAAAATCCCAGATCCTAGATTTACTTGATTATGTCAAAAGGGACTACCTCTCCTCCTTTATTTTTTCTTTTTATTTCTAGCAATTATATTCTAGAAGGAAAGCCCAAAAGCACAAGATAAGGACACTCTTTGGATCAGAAGGCTGTACATGTTGAAGTATTTTGACTTCCCTTTCTCTTCTAGACCTCACTGTTGTGCAGGGCTTGACCACTTATGTTGATTTGCAGACCAAATTTGACACTGGAAACAAATGAATTATACACATGCAGATTCCCATACAGAACATATTAATTCATTCTCTTGGTCATCATTTCTGAATTCCTCTGAAATAAATGCTCATGGATTGAATTCTGCTAGTCTGATGATTTAGTGGGAGTATGGATTGTGTGTTTTCCCTGCACAACATGGGCAATACCAAGAAGGAGCGGGCATATTTAAAAAGAAGACTCTAAAATGCCCGTTCAGTGAAAAGACATGGTTGCATAAATACGCAAGTACAAGAACTTCTTAACATTTTAACATTATAGATGCAGTAGCAGAACAAATAAATGTTTTGATACCTCCTATTTATAAAAAAAAAACCCCAAAACCCTAACCCCAGCCCCTAACAAAGCACTGCTCATGCACAGCTGTGCCTCTTGCAGCAAAGCCCCAAAACCAACCCCATCCCCAGGAGGCTGACAGGCTTCTCCCCTGCTGGGGAGGGGAAAGTGGAAGCTGTCCTCTACTGACTGCAGTGAGAGCACTTGTGTCCCTGAAAACACCTTTATAGAGAGCAGCCTGCAGTATAAAAGCAGCCCTCCTATTACTGGCACGTTGCTATGGGCACTATTTCTAAGAAAGCAGCCACAGGAGCAGATCCAGAAAACGTGGCAAGATATATAAGACAAGAAAAATTACAAAGTGTGTGGACTCATCCCTGCCTGTTCCTACTAGCAGCAAGAGGATTGCAGAGAAAAAAGACGGTGAAATGTTGTAGTGCTGGACATAGAGCCTGGTGGGGCTTATGGTTTTGCATCACTCAAGTCCGTTTCAAAATCATGTCTGGAATTAGTATTTCTTGGTACTCCAAGCAATATCTCAGCTATCTTTAATTTTTTTTTCCCCTAAAGTTAGTAAAATCAAGTTCATCTTTTCTTCATTAGCCTGCTTTAATGAATACAATTCTGGTAATGAAATTTGCCTAGCAGATCACCGATAATAGTTTGCAACCTCTTGTATGATGGTACAGGGCAAGCCTGTCCGAAACATATCAAAATAAATTATTCTCCAGCACTCTTTCCTACAGCAAGTGTTAGCAGGTAGCTAATGATAATGGGATTTTGTGACCAAATTGCTACAGAACAAGTAGCTTCATGCCAACCAGCTGAACTGAAACCAGAAGAATGAGGGTGAACGGACTGTATTCCACATTGCCAGCATCCCCTGTATGTTAAACTCACCCTGTCAATTCCAGTTCAAATTAATCAAGAGTGGATCAAGTCTACCTTTTATGTTATTTTCTAAATGAAATCAGATGTACATGTAAAACTGGTATTTAAATGGGTTTTAGCCAATAATGAGTCAGATATTGACAGAACAATCACCATGAAGACCAAGGTAAGAGGCACTATGTTCTCATTAATAATTCAAATCTCAGCATGGATATTGATGACCATGCACTTAAAAGAGGAAATTAGGCAGCAGCTGGAGTTAGCCCAGATTTCCTGAAAAGTTGCTGAACTGCAACAGATATACAGTAGAAAGATTTTACTCCAAGATCCAACCAGAGAAATGGCAGCTTCTCATCATTAAGAGACCTTAGACCCTCAAAAGAATTATTGAAATTGAGCAAGGAACAAAAAACCACAGCATTAGGAGACTAATGAAAGGGGATGGGCAAAAAAAAATAAGGAAACAAAATGGATGCAGAATCCCAGTATTTCGTTCCTCCTCCCAGTGCCAACATTTTGTGTACAGAGCAGCAGTGTTCAGTGGTGCCTAATTCCAGTTACTGCTGAGGTGCAAACAATGTTACAAGCTTTAAAATGAATGTCTACAATCAGAAAAAGCACAAACAGAAAGGTCAGAGGAGCCAAAATTACTCAGAACAAACCAGTTGGGGCTAGTTAACATAATCTGCTCTATTCACATAACTAAGTTTGTTTCACTGAGGGCATGAACTTTCTTGGAAAAGCTCAAGTAATTAACTGCAGGAGCTTACACATTTTCTTTCTCTCAAGTTTACTTTACTCTGAACTAGAGCTGCTTGCATACAACTGCTTCTACTAATTCCCTCAAAAAGCTGAGTTTTGCTTGTTCTTTCCAGAAGGACATGATCAGAGATATGGCACCACTGAAGTGCAGGATTATCTTCACTTCCTTCTACCTCCTATGCACTCTTCCCATAACTTTTGGTGAATACAAAGAAACCCATATCTTACCTCACGGAAAAAGAGCAGGTTTCCAATGAAAGGAAGAGGTGGAGGATGTCGGATGCCTACTTTGCTTAGTTTAGAGAATGCAGATGTGGAGTACCTGGAAAAAAATACGGTAGCGGGTTAACTTTGTTATGGAAAGTCTTATCATGACAAGATCCAATCAGTCGAATTGATTTCCCTGGATTCAGAGAGGGAGAAGATGCTTTCTGTGTTGGCCAAACAGAACTGTCAATGTGGTGACATTACTCAGCAGCTCCTCAGGTCACAGAAATGAATGCAATACATTGATGCTTCATAGAGGGCAAAAGAATGGACTCAAACACAGGTCTGCAAGTTCAGCAGTGGAAATAGCTGTTCCTCTTCCCACAGAGGCTCTTGTAAGTCAGAAGTGACTCTCCAAAGCTATGTGAGGTTACAAAGGAGGTCAAAACAGGCATTAATAGTTTGACAACCATGGCACAGCTGGGCAAGGAACACGACAGATCTTCAGACTATTATTTTCTTCTTCATCACCGCTACCTATACAGATCACAGAACAAGAATTCAAACTAGTTTCAGTTGTGCATGAGCCAAGACACTGTCAGAATGTTCCAGACAAGCCTAGTATTTGGGCCAGATATGCTGATTAAGTCATTTTACAGCTGCCATCAGCAAAATAAACAAGAGATAAAAAAATACAGTACAGGGAAACAAAACCCAGACTGGAAAGCTTCATGCGTCCCTTGTTTTGGATGAAACTGTGGTATGTTGACAGGGACAATACTATGAAAAAAACAAAGAAGAAAGAAAAACCCAACCCCAAAGCCTTTCTTTTTCTGCCTCCCCCCCTTTTTAATAGATTTAAGTCAGTGGACTTCAGTTAGTGAAACCTGAAAGCGCAAAAGCTAACAGCAGCTTTTATTATTCAAAAACACAATAATTCTGAACACCATTGTGCTTAATACTATCACCAGAGGACCAGGGCAAAAGAGTTTTAAGATTAATAAAAGCTGTGACTATATTAATGTCTTAGCTCAGAGCAACAGTATAGTTTTAAAGCTCTCTCACTGCATGATAGTCCCATGTCTGGGTGCAGATTTGGCACATGCAAACACACTTTTCTTGAGAGGAAACTGAACTTGAAGCTCTGCTCCAGCTCCAGTCCTTTATCACTTACCAGGGCAGGTCTTAACTAATAAGCAATCTTTCAGCTTTGAACCCCAAGCACAGTAAAACTGTTTAGTCCTGGGGAGCAAATTAAATACAGCCCAAAATAAAAACTGTGAACTGTATATAGTGTAGGGGTTTCAATATCAACTGCTTTAGTCTATCCAGTCTGCAAGTTAAATGAACGATGTAACAGGCAGCAGAAGCAGTGCCCTTAGATCTCGACAGGCTGACTCCCTCTTAATCCCAGTGTACTGTTGACAGCTCTTGTTGACTCTGAAGACTATGCCAACCCATTGATATGAGTTAGAACTCTCTGCTTTCAGGTCCAATAATCAAAATGCGCCTCATCTGAAATGCCTTTCGTGATTCAGGCAGGGATATTCTAGTTTAACCTAATGGGGAATCAGTACACTGTTCTTTAGGGTCAGGGAGGACAGGGGAGAGAAGAGTTCATTTCAGAAAATGATCCTTTCCTCCAGCTGGAGAGAAAGAGAGATGCTGTGTAATGCAATATATAAAATTATGAAAATGGAATTTAAGTATCAAGTTAGTAGCTTTTTACACTTCCATTTTCCAAGAAGATTTCCCGCAGCATAGTACCTATTCTTTTAATCGGTCGTCCTTTGTGAAGTTATTTTACAAAAATCGTAATCAGAAGATACAGATTTGGTCATTTTTAAATAGCAAAAATATTCTTTTTATGGAGCAGTACAAACCTTCACAAACACAAACCCTCTCAATAGAAATGATGTGTCTTCAGTCTGCGTAAGGGCAGTATTTCAATATGATAGGGTATCGCAGAATAAAGGCACAGAAGTTGACATTTATTACACATTTTATTCATATTACTGGCTTTTTGGCTACTTAACTGCTTTAAAAAAAATTAAGAGTTTTTCCTTATTGAAACAGCTAATACACTTGGGGAAGAAAATGTTTTATCTTCAAAACTACAAACATCCTACATGATACATTTACTTCCGCAAAAGGAGAAGGGGTTTTTTTTTTGCTGCTGTTTGAAATCTTCCTTTAGTGTCTTTGTGTCATAGCAAATTCCTCATCTTCTGTATGTAAACAGAGGAAAATATGAAAATCACTCTCAGTGGAAAACCATCAGTTTTGCAGCATTTTATCCTGGCTGTTTGCACTTTAAAATACATGGCAGATGACAAAACACTAGGCTGGGCTACAGTTAACTCTTAATTTCACTACAGACTGGATACTCATATATAGACTTCTCATCTTCATGTGCTGCAAAGTGAAACATAACTATATCGGAGCCTTACACTACACAAAGCAAATGAAGTGATCACCAAATATTTCAAAAGGAACAAAAATAATGAGTACAGTGCCCCCAGTTTCACATGACAAGAAACACACAGATCCTGAAGACTATTTATGTTTAAATGAGCAGTTTATTTTTGTCAGCTACTGAACATTACTGGCAGCTCCATACAGCTGAGGATTTGCTTTCCTTTTTCCCCTCCTAATGTGGTTTTCTCTGATGCTTTTTATTCAGTTACATTTGAAGTAGGTTTTTAAAAGGTAAGAAAACATGATATACAGTAAGATGGGAAACAGAAGTGCCATAGTCAGACTACACACTGAAATATAACAACCAAAGGGCAGGGCCAGCGGGGGGAAAAAAAATCTCATCAATAAACACATCTAGCTCTACCCTCTGACTTCACAATATTTCCAATACTGTTGAAATAATTGCAGTTCTGCGGAATAAAGCAGTACGCAAGTGCTCATGCATTGATGATGCTACCTGCCCAAAGAAGGAAGATCTAACATTGCACAGGTAATCTTGACCTTGCCCATTTCTAATCGCTTATGTTCTGCAACCTTAAATATTATTTTAAGAGCCTTTTTCCCCGCACCCCTGCAATATTTCATCTCATTCCCATAATTTTGGGTGAGGAGAATGAGGAAGGAGTGGCTTGGGAGCTTCTTTTTTAAAAATATATAAATAAATAAAAATTATCCTGTATGAAACACGCAACGAACACCAGGCATGCATGAATCTGACAGCTTCATGGCACAAACCTTTGCCTTTTCAGCCAGAAGCAACTGATAATGCGAACAAGCTAATTTATGTGATTCGGCTACTCAGTACCACCATGACATATGCACTTGACCAGTGACTTGCTGAGCTGTGTTCTAAGCATGGAGGGAAATACAGTTGCTGGGTTTTGTCGCAGGGAAGGGCAGGTGAGCTAGAAGCTGGAAGAGTGCAAACAGGCAGGGTTGCCTTGTAGGCAGCCTGGAGAAGCTGCACAGCTAAATGAAACAGTCCTGAGCCTGCCTTAACACCAGCAGGAAGCCTTATTTCTCACTCTGCCACTTAACACACTTCTGTATTAATGTATCACAAAAATTAATATGGCATCAGGTGACCTCCTGCGGTTGCTATGGGTGCACACTACAGGTAGACGACCAGTTAACGGACTAGAAGAGACAATTCAAATATGAAATCTAGAAGTAGAAGAGATGCTGAAAGGTGACCAAGATGACCAAAGATATGGAACAATTTCCACACGAGGAATAAGCAGACAGGCTATAATCTTAATCCCAGAAAAAGAAGCAACTGATGCAGGATTTGACAAATACATTTAAAATCCTGCATGACTGAGAGAAAGTAAGTAAATAAATATGACTCTCTATTAAAAAAATTAATAAAACCCACAACTGAATATTGAGGTCGTAGCAATCAATATACTAACTATGAGAGTACTTGCCATGGGATATTGTTTGTTTGAGAAGCTTAAAATCGTCAAAAAGTGATTAAATAAATTAATAAAAGAAAAGGCACTTTTAATTCCTGAATTGAACAAATGTAAGAGACACACATGGAAAGATTAAAGGGAATGAGGGAAAATTAATCAAATTTATTTTCCTAAGCAGGGAACTAGTCTGTGAGCTTCCAATGGCAGAGTAAGAGGTTAGATTGCAATAAAACACAGAAGATAAAACTTCAGACACTTCAGTTTTCTTAACAGGAAGAGAGGAAGGAGTCTTCGTGCAAAGGGAGTGGCCTGAAAAAAGATAAAACTGATGGCAGCAATATTTACTGGACAACGTAGCACATTCCTACTCAAAGGAGAAACATACCCTAATATTTACACACGTAGGTCTTCCTGCACAACTGTTAACTTAGAATCCTAGCATTATATTTTGAACAAAGTGAGAAGGCATCAAAAGGAACCAGAGGAACAGCAGTAATGAAATAGGTCAATAAACAATTCAATAACTCTTTGAAGCCATTCAAATGGCCTTTCAGAGCTACATGCTCTCTGTGTATATTAAACGTAACTGTTAAAATAAAGTTAAAGTGTTAAATACATTCCTGTAGGTCAGCATAGCAGATTTACACTCTCCTAAATAAGAACTTCTCTCCACAAAACATAACGAAAAAAAATAAATAAATAAAGAGAAGGAGTTATCTGTTGATTTTAAGTAACTAAAATTGCAGTGGATATATAATCAACAGAATTAGCTACCTGCCCATCCAGGTCAGTACTGATCCGTAATGCAAGAAGTAGTATTATACAGCCTACTATTAAGTGCAATCAGTTTGTGTAGCAGATAGCATTACAGAGCTGCCAATTCTGCATCATATAGTTCAACATACCATTCAAATTACCCCAAATATTTCTCAAGAGAGAAAGTGCATTATCCCTCCTATATCCAAGTACTGCACAACCTAATAATATCTAAAAGCTATAAACTAGGACACTCTGAGTTAAAAAAAAAGTGATGTTACTTTACTTTACTTTTGATAGGAATGGTTGGACTCGATGATCCGGTGGGTCTCTTCCAACCTGGTTATTCTATGATTCTATGATTAATCCCATTGTTGGGAGCGGGGAGGTGTGTTATTTTGTAAGACTGTGGGAAAACAAAGTATTTTTCTGAGAGAATGGAAATCATTCCTGAAGGAAAAAAAAAAAAAAAGATATAATCACCATGCACTTTCACCTATTTGTGTCTATTTACCTATACCCATAATAGATCCCAGTTAACAATGGGATGTATTTTGCTCACATAGTATTGATAATATACAAAATAACAGTAGCCTCCCCAGCATTTCAACAGAAAAATATACAAGCATTTCCAGAGCACTGCATAGACAGCACAATGTCACCAAACTGTTGATATCATCCCTGGGCTGGCTACAGAGTTAGGCTTTCTACTCTTAGCCTTCCCAGGGAAAGTTTGCATTATGAATTCTGCAGCAGGGTCACTGGAGGGCTGGCATCACACAAGTATTCCCTCTGGTCTGATGCTCAGGATATTTAAGATATAAAATCATTATCTGATCCCATTCTTATAGAGGAACATGCAGAATCAAGGGTCTTGCAAGTGGGCAAGTGTTGCAGCCAAAGTGAATACCACCTCAGATAAATACAACCACCTCAGGTTATGACCTCCAGAAAGTGTACTTATTAAAAGAAAAACAAAACACAAACTTAAATCAGCTGTCCAGCCCCGAAAGACAGAGAGGTCCTGAAGCACTCTTACAAAACAGAACAGCAAAAAATGGGGGAAGTAAATCTCTCTTTATGACTTGTCAACAAAGGTTACCAAATTGGCCTTCACTGTTACCTAGCCATACCCCAGTGAAAACGAAGACGCTTGCTGAAAGGAAGTACAGCTGGTTGCGCCGAATACCAGGCTCACAGTAAGGAATTATTACTGTTCCAGAAAAATGAAAAATATACAGAATATCCACAAGTATAATTTCAGTACATTCTATAGGTAAGCTTCAAGAGAGACTTTGGCCAGTTCGGGATAAGGCTATTCGAGTAATACAAAATAATTTTCAAGCTCAACAGATCTATATTTTTAACTATGAATTCATAGAGCTGTAATGCCAGTTTCAGAGCTAATTAGAACTTCCATGTAATACTTGCTCTCCTTAATTACTTACATGCACACTTAGTATTTTAATTTTGACATAAATGGACAAGAAAAAGACAGACATTACACACATTTGCACCATCTGCCTCCACAGGGGCAGATGTTTTCCAGCGGCAAAACCTAAATGACCATAGGATTATTATTATTTCATTGAAATGTTTGCTAATGCACCAGGAATAATGTGCAGGAAAGGCCAAATTATATGCCAAATATTTAATTTATGCCTAATCTAGCACTAACAATCCTTTCTTAATCCATACTGTTCTGGTCTGCAGGACAAGTTTTTTAACATCTCTTATCTCAAAAGATCTGATAGACACAAGGGACTGGTTGTAATAAGGCTGCAGGTTGTCACAGTGTGTTTAAAATTTTCGGGGGTTGCTTTGATTTAAAAATAAAAAATAGCAGTGAATCAAAGCCAATTAAATTAAAAAGCTCACACAGAAAATCAACACACTTCACCATGCTCCAGCGTATCCCTAAGAGAGACAGATGGTCTGTACAGCAGGCCAATGACAATATTTCATCACGTCACTCAGAGTGCAGCCCCTTCACACTGGGCAGTGACTTTTCCAAATAAAGAGCAAAAGAAGAAGAGTTATAAATCCATGGCTTCAGCCCTTGATTGTTGGCTCAACACCTTCAGATAAAATGATGGAGGTCAACAGCAGGAGAATCTGTTGTGTCCCTCTAGTAATACACATCCTTCAGGAAAGGAGCTGGGCCCTCCACCCTGTGTGGGTGCAAAGTGTGGTCTCACCAAGAGGACTGTCCACAGCAGATTTGAGGTCTGGTGCATATGTGAGGCCATGCATGATGCCACCAGGAAGCTTGGGTCAGAGCTGATAGCTAAGATAGGCTGTCATGTCACAGCCCCGCTGCCTTAACCACAGGAAGAGCCTTCCTCCCTCTCCCTAGGACCACTGGTACCATGCCTTTCTTAAGGACATTTCCTCTTCCCCCTTTTTATTCACACAGACATGTTGTAATTGGACATCTTAATTGCATAATTAAAAGGACATGAAGTTTGAGCTTAATTTGTCTTCCTAATTGTTATGCAAAGTTGATATCCCAGTGATGCAACTCCATTTGCAGAAAACATGGCACCTGTTTATGTATGCATCTCAATCATTCCTACATCCCAGGAATAATGGTACAGATGAGGGATGCGGTTTCATGTTAAAATTGAGGAAATTCTGCTTGCGAGCCTGATCATTCTGACGTTTCATTGCCATAAAGAAGGTACTCTCTAGGCCACTGGCCCACTATTTCATAAGGTCAAAAAGGGCTTGCAGTGCTACGGTGGCTGCATTCCTGAATTGTTATATAACATTAAACGTTATCTAATACATACATAATCAAGGAGTGATGTGCTATAAAGGCAAAGCCAAGTTGTATTGCCCCTAGTGCATACATATTCTAGTTGCCTTCCATTTTTTAATCCATGCGGTTCTGGTCTATGAGACAACTTGATGACATCTCTTGCTGCCAGAGAACTGGTTTTAGAGTTCACATCTTGCACCACATTCATCAACAGCAACACTACAAAGACAGCTGCTCAGTGATATTAGGAACCAGGTGGCACAAGGGCTACATGAAGTCGCAAATCTGCCAGGGAAAGCTTCAAAAGGCTCAACACCCCCCAATGCTTTTTGGGCCCAAAATGTCTTCCTTGACTGAAGGAGACTAGTAGAACACAGTGCTATTTTCCCTTTTTGAGCTGAAGCTGTTGCCACCATACACATGGCAGGACAGCCCACACCAAAGCATAGGCAAAGAGTCACTGGAGCAAATCTCCAGGCATCTTTCCCACTTGTGGACTCAAATGAGCAGCTCCGACAGATTGCAGGGACAATGCACTTCCCTTTACACAGTTCTGGATAAATACAGAAAGACCTCCTGATTAGACAGCACACAAAATAATTGTTTTATTTATTTATTTTTAAGTTAACGTCAAGGGACCATGATCCATCCCATGCAATGAACATGGCAGAGGTCCTGTAATCAGAGCATTGAAGATCATTTTGTTGTGTACAAAGAGCCTGAGTTAATGGTCCACAGGCCAGCTTTGTTCTGGCACTTCCTAACTCATGTACGCTTGACCTTACAACCTCATTAATGTGCCTTTAACGCAATTTTCTGTGCAAATTCTCAGTTTTTCTAAAAGCTCATTAAAAATCCATCACATTGCATCATTTTATATCCTCAGGGGTCATCAAAAGACCCTAGGAATATGGCTGAGACCTTTGCCAAGTGAGCTAATGGGAGAGCTGACAGAATAAGCAGGTTGTCTATCACGCAAAGGAGCTGCAAAGCACAGCCTGCTGTGTCTCTAATATTTCCTCACAGAGGAAGAAAAGTAAAATTGAGTTCCTGAACCAAAATGCTATGCTTCTTGCTGGTTGCTGACACCTCACCAATGAACACTCATCTGCTCTTCTGGCAGCATTGCCATATCCCCACTTTTCCTCATCCACAGTCCGGCTGCCACTCCCAGCCCCATCTCTACTTCTCACTTGAGCAGACCTGCACCGCTTCCCTCACCCAGCCTCTGCCTCACCTCCCATTAAGAGCTCCCCAACCCAGTCCCATACTGGTTTGCACCAGCCATTCACCATTCTCCATGCAGTGATTTATCCCAGGACTGCTTGTACCAGTCACCTCCTTTCTCACCACTTCAACACCCACAGCACACAACCTTCCTCTCCTCCCAGGCAGCGCTGCACACAGCTGGTAGGTGAGTCAAGAGGAAGAGGGCTGGTGGAAAGGCACAACAGGCTCTCTGCTTGCAGTTCTTGTGCCCAAGCCTCACTGATGCTATCACACAGGAGATCCATTACAGAAATGCTTTTCTCAGTCCCTGTAATTGGAGCAAACTGAACTTCTTTTAGAAACTTGCTACCTGGTCAGTCCTCAGCACAGATGAAGGGTGAGAATATACTTCGCAAAGACAGAAGCATTATTGTAAAACATTGTATAAACATAAGAGATCCCAGTGAACATGTGCTAACAGCAATTTTTCAGAGACTTACAATTTCTTCAAATCTGCATGAGAAAGGCAAAAAGTACATCTACTGACAAAAACACCTGCTCTCACAAAGTTTGGAACTCCTGTGTCAAAGCTAGTACAAAAATCAAACCACCACTAAAGAGCAATAAAATGAAAACAAAATAGAAAGATCCCCAAAATAAAACAAAAGATTTTTCTTTAGCCTTTGTCTCAGAAATTAGGGAGCGTAGTTTAACTAGAATTTTTTAATAACTACATCTCAGGCAGACACTAGACATGGAAAACTTCAAGCCCAACTGCTTAGAGTTTGATAAAGCAATAGGCAATTGAAAATAGATTTGTATAATGAGAGCATCACAGAACCTTATTTTGTGGTGCTCTCAGACCCACCTATAATTAAGTATGCCAGATTAAAAATAAAGGAAGTGCTGGCTCTCAGTCTGAAAGCACATAAAATCTCAGCTCATAGCTAGTCATTTTAGTGCAAGTTCTAATCCATTATAGTAGTGGGGTGACAATGCCAATGTTTTCTGACCCTTAATTACAGGAAAGATGTTTTAATACTGCACATAACAGATAGCCTATGATAAACTTGAAATTAATACTGAAGACTCTGCCTGCTCCCCATGACTTGGAAACTGAGAGTACTCTGATGCCACAAGACAAAAGGGTGCCTCTATTTTTTTCCTTGCTGAGATTTCCATTCCCCCGTTTCTCTTATTTTCCATGATTCCTCCAAACAAACAAAACCACTACAAGTTATTAAACTACACTTCACAAACACATTTCATTTTCACACCATTTAGGTACAAAGGAGGCACAAACACCTTGGAGGACTGTTCCCATGTCCTGACAGGTGGCCGAACCAGCCACATGAAGCAGCATAGAAGGACCCACTGGAGTGAGAATGCTTCAGGGAACAAGTGACAACCTGCTACATCATGCTACTGGTGAGTGCTGCAAAAACCCAGAATTAAATAACAGAAGTTACCATACATAAGTCTAATCAGCGCGAGTCCAGAGTTCTGTTTTGCTACACGATTTAATAGCACTAGAATTCAAGTGAAAGGTGTCCAGAGAGCTCCCTTCAAGAGAAGCAGCAAAGCACTATGGTCACCAAGGGACAAAATTCCTGAAGGGAAGAAGAGACAATCCTTCCAACCTCAAAGCTCCTGCACACAGGAACAGTGCATGGAAGCACACAAGTGGAGTTCAAAGCCTTGTGGAAATACAGAAAATAAACTCAGCCTCCTCTTTTCCTTTGCACCTTATTCATGACTTCTTAACTACCTATGGACTGACAAGAGTTGAGCCCATAGGAAAGAGAAGCAACTCAGACCTTTTCACAATGTGAATTTATCTTGTAAGACACAAACTAGGTCGAGCAAGGAGTATGCATAACTCTTATTCCTTACCCCAGCACTAGCAGAAAACCCTTTAGCAATCATAGGCATGAGACAGGAAGAGCAGTGAAATTATTTCAACCACCTTTCAGTGTCCTTGAGCAGCCAGTCACCATCACCAGCCCAAGAAAGCTATTGTGGGCCACTAACAAAAGGCTGATACCTACTACAAAACAGAAGGTACTTGGATACATGCCAAACAAAGCCAAAGGAAAAGCAGAATTTCAAACAGACTGGATGAAAGGATTGCAGGAAGCAAACTTCAGGGAGAATCTCTGAACTTGAAATACTGCCTGAAAAAAAAACTGGTCTCAAGGGTTGCTCCCAAGTGCCATCCAGATTAAAAGCAAAACAAAAGCAATTGGGGTTTCCTGGAGCTCTGAAGCACTCGTTCAAGCCGTAAGGACAGTGAGCAACCAACTACATGCAGGAATAACAACACTGGATATGCACAAAGTGTCAAACCCAGAGCAGAATAGTCTGAAAGGTATTCTCCTTCTTTAATCACCGAAAAATGCATTAAAACTGCACATTACTTGTAAAACAGCAGGTTGGACTGTTCAGACAGAAGTACACTTTTTAAGCTGACACGTTCCTCTCTGGGTTGCTGGTTACAAAAAGAAAAAGTGCTTTTTGCACATTATCTCATCTTCAGACTGCACTTCTGCCCTTTGAAGTCCATTCTGGCCATTTCTCCATGACACAAACAAATTCCAATCTTTCAGAATAATTCTCTTAACTTTATAAAGAAACCCTTGTTCAAGTCAGATAATTTTCACATAGAGGCTGACATAAAAATGGCTTTCCTGGAACAGAGTTGATTTACATTACTCGGTGTCATAGCACATGACAGCTTACTCTGCAGCCTCCTTGTCTGGATCTTCCATAATCCACACAGCCGCAGTCCCCCTCTCTGTGAAGCAGTTGCGCACATGACAGGAAGAACTAATTTTAATGAAGCATCTTTGCTCTTTTATCGGTCATGTTCTTCCTCAAACTGTTTATCAGGCAGACTCCTGGATGCAATTTGTAATCATTAGTCCCTGCTAACAAAGGGAAGTCCATTACTGTTGCCTATTCCTTTGACTCCCTTTTTTTTTAACATCTAACATAGTGTTGCATGAGTAATGTACCATGTGAATCCGTTAAAGACCTGCCTCAAAGTATGCCTCATAGGACTTGCTATTGCACCCCTGTCCCAGCTCGTCCTCTCTCCTTCGGTTAAACAGTCTCAAATGCTCCTGGCACATGAAAGCAAAACGCTTCAGCGCCTCAACTGCAAATTCACTAGGACAGTGAGCATCTTTCCATTACATCGCACAGCCTTCACGTGCACAGTAGAGCCCTGATCTTTGTCAGGGTTTCATAGTTCCTGCTGAAATGAAAATGATAAATAAATCATCATCATGAGGTCCCCTAAAGTGGAGGGAAGTCAGTGCACTGTCACTTGATTACTTTTTAACTACCACAATGAACTTAAATTCCCCAGGGAGGTAACGCTACCAAGTAATTCGCCTCCAGAGAGGCAATAGGACAGCTGAAGCCCAGGGAAGCCAGTTTTCTTCACCCTCTCCCCAAGTATCTAGGTGTAGACTAGCAATATTTTCCAGCGGCAGAGCAAAGAAACTAGATGCTGATATACAGAGGCTTTGAAAGAGATTAAGAAGTTGATAAAAATAAAAGGACTGACAACAGAATTGGGATGGAGAGCAGAAAAGAATAAGAGCAAGACATGATACAAATTACAGAAATCCTGGCAGGAATAAAGAGGCTTGTTGAGAGAAAGGAAAGGGATGCATAGCCAAAGCCTCAGAGAGGTTACATACTGGAGAGGGCATGCAGGACCCTCAAGACTACCTTGCCACTTATAAAGAAGAGACTTTGAAGCAATTAAATAGATTCATTACAGTTGTATTTGTGTATTTCTTGTGCTAAAACAATGATACATTTTGTTAAGGTTCACTACATATCTGCATTATTATTTCCAGCTTTAGTTCGTCTCCAAGGAGGTAACCACAAGGCATGAATCCTGAGGCCTGAAGACAAATAATTTTACTTACCACTAGGGAGTTTCAGTTTACTGCCTGTCCTAAGTGGAGCTAGGCTGGAAGATCTAATCATGGCAAAAAAAAAAGCAATGGATAGAAATCTTTGAAATGGAAGCGTACAAAAAAAAAAAAAAGACACTCAAAAAAGCTTCAGTACAATCCACTCAAACCAAATAAAGTGCATTAGTGCACATATCTTACTTATCATATGCCAAACATGACAACCTGTGAAAAAAGGTAATCCTCACTGGCCAGTAACAAAGTTGTGAAGATAAGCTTTAATTTTAATGTCTCCCCCAAGTGGCAAGTGAAACAGTGGTTGTGGTGCTTAGCAGCATGATTTAGTGGGGAATTTGGCAGTGCTACATTTACAGTTGAACCCGATGATCTTAAAGGTCCTTTCCAATTTAACCGATTCTATGATTCTATGAATGTAAAGGCCCAGTTAAGGTGATGCGTTCCTATACCAGCTGCTTTAGTTAGTTACTTTGTCACTACACTAGGAATAGCTAGCTCTAGCTAAGGCACTTTCAAATCCTATAGGAAACCATACTTCTATATTTATGTATGCATCCATACATGTACATTCATGTGCTTATATACACACATTCGTGTTCATACACACACTCTAAACCTGTTCATTTCCCTACAGAATAAAATTAACATCTAACAATTTTGCATGTTTTGGATACTGTTAATTTTCCACCAGGGGTTCTGTACATCATGTTTTTAATCCCACTGAGCATCCATTCCTTCATTTGCATCTATCCCTTAAAGATGCATCTGCAGCAGAGGTGATTTAAGGTGACACTCTGCCATCAAGCATTCACACTAGCCTCTTACAGAAAGGGCCATTTTCCTCCTCTGTGGTAAGTTCCCTTACTGAACAACACTCAAGGAAAGCCTAACATGCAAGGCTGAACATTTTCTATGCTATGGCCCCACACATCAGTTTTGTCCTCTTCTATTGCTTGGGCTTTTTTCTAGAAAATCTAACCCTTCTCAACTGCTTTTACTTCAAGTCTGTGCAAAGGGCCACAACCTACCCATGACTACCACATTAATTTAGGGACCTGCAAGCTGGTGTAAATATGCTCTCCTGCAGCAATTTCTCTGTCCTCAGAATAAAATAGGAAAAGATAACAAACCTCCAGGATTCTTGGAAGAAGAAGGGGGAAAATGGAAGTTATGTGATGAAGGAACAGGGTGGCTGTCTACCTGAAGCAATCCAGAAGACTAATTGTTTTTACTTTTGCATCCATAGGTATCAGTATGTAGACAAAACTTTAAAAAAAAACATTGCTTAAACTTATGCAGTAGAAATGATGCAATCTGTCACTGAGGAAAAGATGAGGCAGCATCCTGCTGAAGGTTTTCAAAATTAAGTAGCATCACATAACATATGCCTAACAAAATGGCTAAGATGTTCTGTACTAACACAATACTGATTTTTAACAAAAACTGGAACACTAGTGCAACTCGGAGCATTTGAAGGATTGCCAGCACAGTCCCAAAATATAAACAGACAAGAGGAAACCAAAAGTAACAACAAGTCAATTAGCCTGACATCATCCTTACCTAAAATAATGGAACTATTAATTCAGGATGCTTATCAAAAAGGAGCTTAAGGAGAGGCTAAAAACGTAATTAGTGCCTTTCAGCATCGTCAAGCAAGCCTTTCACATTCAGATGTTGAGCTTTTTTGACAGGGGCATAGGTATGGTTGATAAATACAACTCTTTAAATAGCATATATTTGGGCTAGTCCATTGTCCTAGAACCAGTAGACCACGTAACTTCTTGTCTAAAAGACCTCACACTATATGAAGAGTTAACATGACACCAAACTAATGCTAAAAGTTGGCTTAATGTTTGGCCACAAAAATGTAGCTGATTAGCATAAGGGATTAATCAGAGGCACTCTTACTAGGAGGACTTACACGGATAGTTTCTTAATTCACTAATAAAAGGAATTGTGATTTATATTCACTTCAATCTGATCCCAGATTTTCTGTGCTAAGGAATGTGCCCACAAGTCTCTCTCTAGCATCCTGCTGCCATAGAGCCATTGGAGTGGCCATGGGACTCCACAGTTGGAAATCGATCCTGGCAGCTGTCTGATAGCAGTTGGACATCACAACCAGCAGCAGTGGTCCTGCTCAGCAGAACTATGACCTAGCCGTGTCATTTAGAGTAGTACAATCCAGCCAGCAGGTCATCTATTAAAGCAGGGCTGCAGGAGGCAGCTGAGACAATGTGAGAGCTCTCTGCTGCTGAAAAAAGCGGTTCCTTTCCCCCTGCCACCCACCTCCACATATTCCCTCTTGCTGCTTTCTCTGTGTTCATCTAATCCCTAATGCCTGAGCTGATGCAGCCCCTAAACCAGCAAACTAGCTCGGGAGTAATCTATTTTGCTGATGGTTTCCTATCTATAAGGAGAGGGTAGAGCATCCACATAGTTAGCTGGATAGGTCCACTGAGGGGCCACATAAGTGCCAAGAGTCAGCATCAGCAAGTGGGGGAAATATCCCTTCTGGAAGCTGTGAGCTATTAGGTCAACTCAGTCACTATGTGAAATGTTTCCCTTACACATAGAGGCTCTAAAGCTCTTTCCTGGCAAAGTTAACTACCGACGCAAAGGTGGGTAGGATAGCACAGAGCGAAAAAGGACAGGCTGCAGCTAAATAATGGGGAGGTGAAGTCATCTGGCAGCCTGATGGTACATCTAGGAAGCAGAAACACAGGATGGAATGCTCTGCTTGGAAAGGTCACAGATGTGTCCTTGGTCACTGCTCTGAGTAGCACGAAAGCATTCCTGGTGGGACTAGAAGCACCAATATAATCCCTGGAAATATAAAAATGGTCAACCAAGTAGAAGTGAAGAAACAAAGTGAAGAGTCTAGGTAAGATAACTGCACAACTGTTATGCACTGTCCTGTCCCACTGCAGTTCAGGAAAGGCGTGGGAGTACTGGGTGGAGCTCAAAGGACACTTGTAGAGAGATCTAAGGATGGGGAAGAAAAAATAAAACAAACTTTTAAGTGGGAAGCTGAAGGAGCTCATTTAGTGCAGCATATTGAACAGAAAGTTGAGAAGTGCGTTGACAGCTACCTACAAATACTTACCCAGGAATGAGCTCTGACCGAGAGAAGCTTTCCATCCCCCCTGCCAAAGCAAAAACACTCACAGAGATGGATACAGACATTACAGAAATGTTACCCCTGAATTCAGATTACATTTCTTGGGACAGAGGGCATGTAAAAATTAAAACAGTTTACCAGGGAAGCTAGTAAAACCACTGTACCCTTCAGAAAAAAACTCCTCTCCTCCCCTAGCCCCCATTTTTTTTTTCTCTCGAGGGGAAAAAAAAAAAAGAAAAAACCCAGACAATTAAACAAAAGCCCACACCACACAGCACTTTTCCCTACAAAGTCTAAAGGAAAATACACAGCCTGAATACACAGGAAGTCAAGCTAGATGGAAGTGTAGCTCATTCTGGTCTATAAATAAACAAGTGATTAACTGTTGCTTTAATTGTTGTTTGCTATCAATAGAAGAGAGACTATTTTTCTTCCTCTTGCATCAGGGAGGGATTTCTGCTACCAATACAAGTTAGTGACAAAGTCACAGGACTGGTCCCTTCCACATCAATATAGTCATACACCTAAAGACAGCAACAAAAGGGCTTTCGTTAGAAATTGCACACAGCTTATCTGAGCACTTAGCCTCTTTAAATGTCTAAGCAAAGATACCACACTAGTTAATAATTACCCAGACAGTCCCAGACATGTTTTGGCTTTTCTGTATTGAAAGGTTTACTAGAATCCAGCACTAGGCTTTTATTTTAGCACCTTATCCTACCACAGAGTTTCATTAAACATATTTTAGAGCATGAAACTTTCTATCTAAAGACACCACAAAGATCTCTATGAAGAGAGACACCTCCATTCCTCATACCAAATAAAGCCTATTTGGGAAACCAATCTTCCCAAAAGTCTACTTTAAAACAAAATTTAAAAATAAATAACAATCACCATCAAAAAATAATTAAAAAAATTAAACAGGTATCATGAACAGCGATTCTTTGAAGGAAAAGGGGGAAAAACAACAAAGAAACTATTTTACACATGCACAGGAGGAATATCTATTATTAAATGACACAATCGGAGACAGAGATGCAAGATGGTGACACAATATAGTCACCTTTTTAATCTTACAACTACAGCAAAACATCATTAGCAGATTTTGCGCAGCCCTCCGGATGTACAGAGTGATGAAGACATGTGGATGCATGAACAGCTGCAAAGAGTGGCTTCCAACTTACAGTAACCACCAGTAACTTGAAGCATCTTTTAAGGAAAGAGGGAAAAAAAGATGCAATACCTACCATTTCAAAGTCAGCACACCCAAACGCATTCTCAAATCCTCTTCAACATAAAATATGAAACAACTCAACGTTCTAGCCCCCTCCTAGATACTAGGCCTCATGAGGTGTACTCTCAACTTCAAAACATGAATATCTAGAGGAAACCACATATCCTCTAACAGCCCTGCCTGCACTGGTTTACTGCTGTAAAAGAGGCAGGCAGGCTTAATTATTCCATCAGCAACATAAAAAGCACCTGAAACTTACAACTATTGGCAAGACACCTGTAGGCTCGAACTTCCTGAAAATTAAACTTGTGCTCTTACTTTTCTCTCCTGACAGATCAGAGCTAGAATAACAGTTGCCTTTTTTGATTCTGAAACAAGTTTACTTGAACAGAATTGTATTTTACAGCAGAGCGTAACCCTTTTTTCTGAGGGCACTGTTTGCCTCTTGTTGCTTAACCACTGGCACAGGTTTTCACATGCATCTTATCACAGCTTTTCTTCTTTTGGAACAAAGCGGTGAAAGACTGACTTGTGATGTCAGAAACCGGCATTTGAAAAGAAAAGAGAAAAAAAAGGAAAGAATAGGGAAAGTTTGATGGCAGTACAGGGTGATGGGACAAAATTTTGGGACTGGGTTATGTGAATTGCTTGTGGCTGATCTTAGACAAAGAAAGAGGGTTTTACAGTAATAGCTGCTGGCATGTTGGCAAAAAGGGCAGATGAGTCTCTTACTTGCCTGCACCTGGTTGCTGAAACATTAAAATGAATAGACGGGAGATGACTCAGAGACCTTATGAAACATCCTCGGACCAGTCATCCGAGGCTACGGTGGTTCCTATTGTTCCCTTAGCAAGTTGTGGCTGGTGATAAAACAGCTTGTGCATCTCTAAAATGGCGCAAGCACGAGGTAGTTTTTGTTTGGTTTTAAAGATTATATGGGGCTTATGAAAGTTGGTATGTGAGCTGAGGCAGCCCAGGCACCCCGAGTACACAGTAATTACATCACTCAGGTTAGCTGCTCAGGCTTATGAACCTTGCCAATGAATTGGCCGTCGTCTTATTTCTGTTCAAGCAGCAAAACAACAGTTCTGCACACAACTGATACTCCACAACTCTCACCTTACAGAGCTCTTACACTAACCAAGCTTTCCTGGGTTTAATTAAAAAAATCCCAAGTAACCTAGAGGCTGCATATTCCACATCACATTATCCTCACTTATTAGAGACATATTTCAGTGTTTTCCCTCATTATAAATGAGACAGATTATGTAGTTTGCACTGCTGCCTGCAGCCACATTTTTCAAACTTGGGTGTCAAAAGACAAAACTCCTAAATCTACATTAGCAACTCAAATAACAGGGCTCTACCTTAACTAGCCAACATCTACAAATTGTCCAGAAACAAAAGGAAGTTTCGGCCACTCATTTTTTTTCTTAAAAACAAACAAACAAAAAAATTGTCACATTATGCAGATATAAGTGTCCAAATACAACACCTGAAGGTAACAGAGGAAATAAGTTTTGACTACAAAGATCAGGAGAGTTAAGATGACAGAAACACCCAGCTGAAAAAGTTTCTATCTGTACTAGTAGTGCAAGGAAGAAAGAACAGTATATAGGAGCAGAAAACAGAAGTAGAGGAAGGATGAGACAAACAATGATGGATTTGTTAAGTGTGCATCTTGGAAAGGGGGCCAGGGTTTCAAGACAGCACAGGGAACAGGGTGTCCCATCTCACTGACACACAGACCTATAGGTCAGTCCCAAGAAATACTGATTCAGCAAGAAGCAGACTGCTGCACGTCTGGTGTCTTTCTTGCAAGGCAACAACTAAACTCTTGGGTTTGCCCTACCTGTTCTCTGTATAAGATTCCTTTAGCTCTCAAAAGCTCCAAACTGAAGAGTGGAGACACAATTTTCACATAGCTGAGACACACAACTATCTGTATAATTTTACCAATTCCTAATTATCGGTACTGTCATGTGTAATTACTCAGTCCAAACATGTAGTAATTGTAAATATGTGAATGTTATACACACAATAGCATCATGTGTTTGTACACAGGAAACTCTCAGTAAATATAACTAAGATCATACCCTGAAAGGGGCAAGCAAAAGAAACAAAAGATTTAGTGTATATGTCATTTATCCTGAGACCTGATATGAAAAACAGAACATTCCTTTCTAAAATATATAATGGGAGTGTTTTCTGTGGTATTTCTTTTAAGTAATTGGACACAGAGCTTCCATGGCCTGCACTAATGACAGAAATTGAAGCTTATTAATCAAGCCTGCTGTGATCAATAAATATAGAGAAAATATGAGGACAGTCATGAGCAAACACAATTTTTAGCCCACAATTTTTGGCACGCAATTTTTAAGGTCAGTGAAAGTTATTGTGTGATTAGCTTGAAAAACAGACGTTGTCAGAGAAATATAAATGTCGAAATGAAGGAAGGATGCAGTCAAGAAATGTCATTGTGCACATCTCAGCACATCTAAGCATTCTTTAACGTAGTTGAACCTCACATTTGCAAAAATCTGGAACTACTCAAACATGAAACTCAGCATATAAACCATGGTTAACTTAACCCAAGCATGAAAAGGCTGGCTAAATCTACACCAGCCAGATCTCATCCATCTCTTTATTGTATTCTAGGTATCAGGAAGATTGAAGTGTTAATAGCTGTCTTATTGAATCATTACTTTACCGGCTTTAAAATCTGCATAAAAATAGATTTCAAAAAAATCTTTTATTCAAATCAAGCACATTTGACTGCAACTACATCAAACAGAGTCCCAGTTTTATCAGAGATATGCTGCTTCATGTCGGTTAGTTGACACAACCACACGTCTGCCTCTGTGCTAAATACATGTGCATGCAGGGAGGAGAGGGAAAGAAAGGAGGAGAGCACAGCCCGTATGCAAACATGCTGTTACCTATTTTTTTCCAGCTGGAAAAAATTGTTAGCAGAGCTGAATCAAATCTATTTAAAAGAACTAGAGACTCGTTCAACCACCCTATTTCAACAAGCCCTTTATCCTGGACCTTATCCCAAATGTGCTGAAGACCATGGCAGTTCCTCAACTGACCCCAGTGGGTTTTGCATCAGACCCACTCTGCAAGAAATCTCATTTGATATGGTTGTGTTAATTGGCTTTACTGCTGGAATAAAAAGTATTGCAGAACATTAGAAGGGCTGACAAAATCTGACTTGGGGAACACAGCGGCAAAGCCTGAGAATAAAGGCAATATAGGATTTTGCCCTTGCTGCACGGGCACGAGTGTGATAGAGGGTGAGGCACATACATAAATAATACTATGACAACACTGATCTTGTTCCCATCGCCCCCTCCTTTGTAAATGCTTTAGCTAGATGTAGAAATGGGTAACGCTGGCACTCCAGCCTCATTGCTTTTCTGGTTTGAGTTGAAGTAGAATCAGTTTTCTAACTTTTCAGCTAAGCCTCATCAAAGTAACTTCATTTTCTGGAAATTAACGGCATGTTTTCGGACAGTGTCTGTCTCTAGAACTGATAACAGTTAAAATTCGTTACCATCACCAAAGTAATGGGGCATTGGTATGCAGAAAAGCCAATGTTTACATCTGTCTCTACGGAGATGAAGGTCATCCTCAAGGTGATGGAATGCCATAAAAAAGGGGCAAAAAAGGATCACATCTGCAGGGAGGAGCAGACATGACAGGTGACCCAATACTGACCAACAGAGTATTCTATTCCATACATCTCATACTTGGTATAAAGCTGAGGGATCACAGAGGTCAAGCTCTCTTCTTTGATGGCCAGTGTCTAATATGGACCTCATCTGTCTTTTTGCCTCTGATCCCAGATCTGTGTGTTACTGAATCCAGTTCCTGGGTCCAGCTCCCATCTGCCAACAAGTCCAACCTGGACCTTTTCCATGAATCAGCGGTGATGTAGTCATCAGGAGGGGGTGGGGGCAATTTTGTGTATTTGTACATATTTTATTAATGGTATTTTCATTATTATTATTATTTGTTTTTAGTTTCCAACCCACAAGTCTCTTTCATTCATTTCTCTTTCCTGGGGAGGAGGCAGATTGGGTTCACAACTGCTCACATTTAGCTGCCGATCAAGCCGGATTGGACTAAACTGTAACAACTGCCATGCTCAGCCACATTCCAAATCAATATGAAGAAGCCCTTTTAGCTCTGACCTTCTCTGATGGATGAACATCACTACACAAGACTTTCAGAGCAGAAACGTCCACAGCACACCATAGATTTGCATTAAGAAATGCATTGTCCAAGTTGACATATTGTATTTTATCAATTAATTTGCTACTTTGTCTGTTTCTATAGGCTCCATAGAGCAATGATCTCCAAACCTTTTTGGTTGTGCAACTCTAACAGTCAAACATTTTTTGAGCACCCACCCCTAGTATATATGTATGTGCTTACTTATAAGTTAAATCCATGTACTACTGTACTAATAAATTATATATATTACAAAGCATACATAAATGTAGAAATTAAGAGAGGATGAGATAAAGAAGTAGTAAGCTTTTTTTTTTTAATTAATGGTACAAAAATACTTTTTTCCTGCACTCTGATGGATTTTCTCACACATCCCTTGGGGTACACACACCTCACTTCGGTGCCATAGAGGACCACTCTACATAAGTGCCAGAGAGGATTCAGGTATGTTTCCTTCCCCATTGCCAATGATATTTCAAAGTCTTAACCGTATACATGCAGACCCTGGCCTGTTCTTCAGGCAAGACGCTGGCCTGTGAGTGCTGAGCGGCACAACATATGTTTGCTTTCTGTTTCTGCTGTTGTCACTGTATCACACAAACTGCCTTCTTCTCAGCGCTTAGCTTTTAAAAGGCTCTCCCTGAATTTTCAGTTGCAATCAGTGAATTAAAAAAACCCTCTCCTTTAACACAATATTTATATTCTGCAAACAGAATTAAATATTTAAATCTTCTCATCTTTTTTTGGTTTGAAACGTCACATGGCTCTTTCCTACATCTTTTACTTAGTCTCTTTTTGTGTCTCCTCTCTTTTCTATCCTACTGAAGACATCAGTCTTCCCATCTTTTCTTTTTTCCTGTTCTCATAGATATGAATAAGCCACTTCTCTGGCCCTTGGCAAAAGGTTTCCCAAAACCTGGCCACCAAACTGATTGTTTCGGTTCCTTTAGCTGTTTCCTAACAACATCTCTTACTGGTCTCCTAAAAATATTCCTCAAATAATGACTTGTGAGGTATGAAGACAAGGATATATGTTGCGGAGCTTATTCACATAGGAGAGCCAAAATCACCTAGTAAGACAGAGCTTTAAAGCTTTATCTGTTTATGAAAAGGATCAGGGGATTAAACAGGTACCTGCAATCGCAGCGGACTGGGCTCAGTGTCTCAGGAGCCCCCCTTCCAGACTTAGGCTATCACCTACCTTACCCTTGCTTACTGTTGCTTATTGCAGGACTGCCCAATAAGCAGTGGAAAGCTGAAAACATGACTTAGTTTATTTTTTGATAGGCCTAGCCATTCTGGTATTTCACAAGCTATAAAAAAGCCATGTCAAAGTTAGAGCACCACACCTATTATAGTTTCCAGCCAAAAGTGGGGCCTCCACACTTGCCTTCACGCTGACTGCTTTCCCTGTTTAACATCCCCTTATCAACATCAATTGCAAATCAGACTGTAGACGTGAAATCCATCACTTTGCAAAGAGTCAGCAGGTATCCTACTTCAGCCCATCAAAACAGGGCTTACATTAAACTCTAAGTAGCGCTTAGGTCTTATATTAAGCCTTCATAGAGGGAGCACTGCACTTTTTCTAAGTTATATTTCATGCACACCATAACACCAGGAAAATGCACTTCAGCACTTAGGCACTGTGCAAATAGATATTACCAGGAAAAAAGAAGTCAACAGATAGGCTAAGGGCCGCTATATTAAGAAACACTTGAATGTTTTTTCAATGCTATTTCATTCTAAGAAATTGATCACTTTTCTGAGAAAATAACGAGTGTTGCAATCTTATAACCTGTAATAAACACATTATGTTCTCAAAAACAGACTTTATCAAGTGGAAAATACCTTTAAAGCTTCTCAAACTGCATGAGATTCCAAATGCATGTCTTAGTTACTGACATACCAATAGGAAAACAATCTTAGGAAAGACAGAGAAAACCCCACTAAAACCAGAAGCTGGTGTTCAAGTATGAACTTTCTTAATAGGATTTTATAGCAACACAGTTCCACAGACTTCTATGGAAAAAATAACTCAATTTGTGTTTAAGGGAAAACAACTAATAACTGCTTCTTGAGAAACTCTACTACCCTTATCTTATCCATCTAACTTGCTGTCCTGACTAGTGTTTCTTCTTCTGCTGAGGGTTTATCCCAGAACTGTGACTGGCCTGAGCCTGGTTTAGGAAGGGAGGTATCACAGGACTCTAAAACTGTCTCATCCTGAAGTCTGAACCTGAATCTAAGCTGTTCTCTTGTTCCCCTTCACACAACTATGGCAAAACAATGATTATAGTACAAAATCCATACTGTTCCAGGAGAACAAGTACACCACATGGACCACACACTTTGCACTAGCGAAGCCATGCTCTGCTGCAGCGTAGCAAAGCCACTGTGGACCAAGCTGAGCTCTTGTAAGGGAATCAGAGCACTCAAACCTCTGCAAGCAGAGCTGTACCCATTAAGGATCACATTGCCTGCACATCATCATCTTGTTGTACAGAATCATACATTAGGACCAGTCCATTTCTCCAAGAGCAAGGAAGAAGCATTGCTATAGAAAGGTGGGATACATCCTATCCTGGCCAAATGGTTCTCTTCTGGCAGAGAGGAGTAAAAATGCACGGCTCTTTTAGCCACTTCACCTCAAATTAAAATACTCTTCCATCAAGGTTTGAACGCACTCTAGAAGAATGGCACATCACTGCAGAGCTTCAGATTCCTGCCTGGCTTCCAGTTGGTGAAGACAACATCTGCTTCTGTGTAGGGTCTTGGGGATTTCACTACCGCGATCCGTCACCACCACTTCCAGAAACAGATTCTGCTATTCAACAGCACCAGTACAGGCCCTCTTTGTAGAAGGAGAAATGCCCATGATGTTGCTCCAGAAAATACACAAGCAGTCTGTTTCATCTGGCCTGCTAATACACTGCACTGTTTACCAATTACAGAATTATTATTTTTAAGTTAATAATTCAGTTAATACATCACGTTGTCTGCAAGAAAGACAATCTCATCAATTTTAAAATAAGGTTTACCTGCATGTAAACTATGAGAATGGAGCAGAATACAGAAGGAGGAAGCTGAGCATTTAATTTCAGCAGATCTTGTCCTTCATGTAAAATTTCCAGTGACTAAATTAATTGCAGACAACATAGTGTGGATGCCTTTATATTAGTTAAAAATTAATTTGTATCACTTTGACTTTCTTTAATAGTATTGACAAAGAAAATGCAGCAACACTTCTCAAAATTGCCAACAAAAAGTGTGGATATTTTAATAGTTCAGCATAAAGAATATTAAGCTTTCAGGTAAACCCATGCAGGTGTGTGTGCATACCTCAAGGATCAGAAAGCTTCAATAAACTATTTTCCCTGTTTATATGATTCTCCACTTACATGCCAAAAAAGAAAGAGGAAAACACAACAAATACTACTGTCCTGTTTGACTGTTGATGCACAAGCGTGACTAAGTGCACAGAGTCAGAAATTGTATTCCACTGCCACCTCTCTTGAACGCACATGACAGCATGAGGACAGTCTCTTCCCAGAAGGCACAGGACATCAGTAAGAGGTGACACCCTTAATGTGTACATCCAGAGGAGCATGATCTATAGGCAAGAATGTGCGCACATGTGAGAGTGAGTTGGGTGGTGACCTCAGTGAGTGCTTGCCTTCATCAATCAGCAGAAAGTACACAACAGAGGCCTCAACTCAAAAAATCCCCTCATCTGCCTCCTGCTCCTTGTATTTTCTTCCATAAGCAGGCATTCAGTATTTCCTCCAGCTCCCTTTGTATGTATTCCTCATCTCTGTGCCGAGTGCTGCACAAGCCCATTAGATGAATAAGATCTTTATAAGCTCACAGGTGCTGTTGTGCATTGCTGTTCATGTAATAAATATGGCAGTAAGCCAGGGAAGCCAAATGATTATATATGCCTTTAATGGGCTTAGGAAGGATGGAAGGGTGTGGGAGAAGGCTAAGGAGGGAGGGATATAAGTTTAACACTATAGCATTGTTTTCATGGATATTTTTGTTTTTAAAAAACCCACACTGATATGTACATACATCTCAGCGAATGAAAACAAGGCGAGTTTCTGGGTTTTTTCCACATGTGATATGCTAGGTGAGAGCTGACACTAAGCATACAATGAGAGAAATGCACAAAAGGATTAATTGCACAAGCAATTGCAAACCAGAGCTCCCACAGCTGGATGAGAGTAAAGTCTAAATTGAGTTGTAGCAAAAATATGTTAAATCAATATTACCCACAGACAGCAGAAGCAAATCCTTACTTGGAGACAGTTTAAACAACCCTTCCCCCTCTCTTCCTCCATCCCATCCCCCCCATACATATGCTGTTTCTGAAAGGTCTCTCAGTACTGTGAGGTATGACTGGAAGCGTACAACCAGGTCCTACAAAGGGACAGGTGAAGCAGGATTTGTGCTGATTTGGCAGTGACACCATGGTACTGAGGGTCTGACACTGCTATGCCAGAGCTGCGACAGCCCACAAGTGCACAGGAATGGCACAAAGGACACCTTGGAGGGTCTGTGGTGGCTGCACTGGGCACTCGCATAGGTGAGGTAATACAAAGTGTGCAAGCAAACCTCAAGTAACAGCCTTCCCCTTTTCCCATCATGGTTCCTGACCAACTATTTTGGATACCTGCCCCAGTCTGCACAGGCAAAAAAACTGTGTTACTCATTCAGCATGGTAAAACAAGCTAAATGGATCAGCAGCAGATAAGCAGGCAATAAAATGTAAGAAGAACCTATGTTTTCTCTAACAGCACAGAATAACAGCAGTCATCTAATACTGCAGACTTGTCTTTTCAAAAACAGCCCTGAACAGGCATGAAGTTCAGATGAACACTGCATATTCTTCCTTGCAGCCAAAGTCATTTATGTAGGAGACCACATGTGCATCAAACTCACTAGGAACTCAGCTCAGTCCACACGATGCCAGGCAGGAAATGCACAGACAAGCCAAGTCAGCTTTCAGGCAGTGACAAGGCATTCACTGCTACCACAACTTTCTTCCCTTGTTCTGTAATCACCGTGTGCAGAACAGCTGAAATAAGATTCCTGGAATTTATTATAGATGCTTTGCCGTGTTATCAATATGCAGGAAACACAGCAGCTCCACTGGGGAGGAGAGCTAGTTTTATGGCACTCTTTTCACGCAAGAACAATATAATGCATAAAAGCTAGCACGCTTCCAGGAAAGCCTGAAATTTCAGGTCCACTCTTAGCCCTGATGTGGACTTGTGCACCAGTGGCAAATCATTAATCTGTATTCAAGCTCTCCCACCTTTAAATGGGAAAAACAACACTCTTGCAAGAATTCTGAATTTGTTTATGGAACAGTTGAAGTTTCAAAGCAAAAGTTTCTGCAGAAACCATTATAAGAAGTACAACTCAGTGCTAAAGTTGTGTTAGATTAACTCCTCTTCCATTAGGAACAGCCACTTCTCTCTTCTTTCTCAATGACCACGCTTTCAAATCTAAACACTGCTCAGTAGTCAATGTAGTTTTTGGAATCAATAACACAGAACTGTGGAACAAACTGGTCAAGCCTCTTCTATGCTTTCTCCATGGATACTCCTCTTAAGCACTTGGCATTTGTCATAAGTATCCATTTATCAAGTGTTGTTTAAATGTATCCTTCTGGTTGGGCAAGACAGATTGCAAGCCAGAGTGAAATCTGGGCAAAGCCTATACAAAATATACTCTAGATAGAACAGCGCACTTGAATTTGGACCTGTTAGAAGGTGGTTTGTTTCTCACGGTGGGGTTTTTCTGAAAGGGGAGAAGGGGTAGGCAGGAAAGGAGATTAATAAAGGTATTTATAAATATACAGGGGTGCCAGTTTCAACAACTAAATTCAGCACAATACTGCAACAAGCAAGACCAGATGACACACATCTGAGCTAATCGACAGAGATTTTCACCTTGCATTACTGCTCAAGCTTCTAAAGCAAAGGCTTGCCTGGGTTAGATTAGCTTCACTGGGAAAATAAAAGTTAAGTGGGAACCTAATTTACTTTTTGGGAAACAGAATTAACTTCAGCACACCTCTCCTCATTTGTCAATCCTTACTAGCAAGCAGTATCCCCCCTCTGCCCCACCAGTTCCCTTCCAAGTTGTGTTTCTAGGAAGGCTTCACTGAGGAATGTGGAGGGTACAGATGGATTGCTTCCATGTTTATTCTTTTATTAGGAATTTGTTTCAGTGAGTAACTCTATCAAAACACAGTCTGATTTATGTTTACCTTGTGGCAGGGAAGACAAATGCACTAAACTTTCCACAGAACCAGATGATGTCATGCTTGTAAAGAATTTTTTTTTTTAAGGATTCTTTTTTAAGGGACAAGACTGCTCCTAACAGCAAGCTGCAACCCAGAACCCATGTCAGACCAAGCGATTCAATACATTACAATCTAGTGATAAATTCTTAATTTGAAGCTCTTCGTTTCAAGAACCACCTTTATGGTTTACAGATTTCCTGGGGGCAAGCCAGTCACTTCCTCCAGGACATTGACAATCTTCATTGCAGCAGGACCAAGGTGGTGATTACACTTCATTAACAGGTGGGATAGAAAGAGAATGCAAGGACTATTCATTTACCTTCATGTGAGCACCAAGCAGGGGCTTCTGCAGGGAAACATTGTCTGTTTCTCCTCTGCTGCAAGGAAAACAGAGAGGAACCTGTAAAAGGCTGGTGGGTCTAAGTTTCATGGAGGGTCCCAGAGCTACTTTGGAGAAAAGAGCCTTGTAGCTGGCAGGCTGACAGTGAAAGACTGCAATGGAAAGTCTAGATCAGTTCCACCAACTGAGGGAATGAATTCTACCCTCTGTACCTCAGCACTACGTGCAGAGATAAAGGTTTGCCCCTTGATGCTTAGCAGAAGTCTGACTTTCGAGTCAAAACAGCACTGTGTCATCTGGCTGTCTGGACTACGTTGTACATGTGGCATCTGCTTCATCTTCTCAGACTGAAAAAACGCTGGAGATAAAGTATGTACAAATAAAAATAGTTTAAAGAAGAATGCTGGTGATAACACCCAGTCGTACCTTGTTGCTTCATGCTTCCAAACACTCTTAAAGTGCTGTTTGTGCCTCATGAGGAAATAGGCAGCACTTGCTGCTTACAAAAACAACTGACACTCCAAATTTCCTCCTCTCTAATGCTGTTAGGGGAGATCTTGGCATATAAACAGGACGCACATGTCCAAGAGGCTTTTTAATCGGTAACAGACCCTGGTCCCACGGCCACTAATAGCCCTCATGCTCCCTTTGTAGCCCACAGAATGAACAAAAGGGTCAAAATGGACAAACCGACCATCATGATTATCTGTAGCCAAGATGATTGTACGGTCTGAAGGCTCAGATTTCAGATGGGAAAAAGAGAAGTACATGAACCACAAAACCCTCAAACAGAGTGAAGGAGAATACAGGCTGTGTAGAGACACATGAAAACTGAAAAGAGGTGCAGTCGGACACACCTGTCAAGAAAAACAAGAGCTGTGTTGCAAAATAATGCCTTGCCTGTATAGCCTTCAACACCATGAAGCAAGAGAAAGGGGAAAAAACAAACCATCCAGCTACCCCAGTGGAGAAAAATATTGAACTATTCTTTTTAGAGTCTCCAAACACCAAAAGAGCTCAGGTAGGTCAAGAGCAATAAAAAATAAATCTATGAGAGAGAGAGAGAATCATATGAAACCCACTGATGACGTGCTTTTCTAAAAATAATCATGGGCACTTATTTTGCCCCTGAACCAACAAGCTGAATAAGATTGCGTTACAGCTGCACAGTCACATTGCAAGATAATACGGGACGCAAGCCAGATTCTCACCTCACGTAAATCAGCACAGCACCACTGGAGTCACTGCAGTTATTTTGAACAGCCCCAGTGGACAATCTAGCCACACATTTTTGTGTGATATACACAGCTCACAAGCAGCATGACCAGCTTTATTAAAGTTCATCTTTTTCCAATCGTGACTGTCTCACATGCTTCATTATTCAAATTTTATATAAATAAAAATTAAGATCTCAAGGCACCCTAAGGACCAAACACATTTTAAAGGAAAGCAGTTAGAAGTAATGCAATAGGTATTTAAAGTTGGGGTTAGCTTGTTTATTTCCTGCTTGTTTTATTTAATGGGTCAGGAGAGCTAGCAGTTTAAGATGAGGGTTACAAAGAGGCCCACTGAAACTGTCCTTTCTCTTTCTTCCGGGCTAGATCAGAGGTAATCTGATTAGGTTTTCTTTCCTGTTGTAATATAGGTCAAAATATTAAAAAGCCTGAGAATCAACAACCTCTTGCTTACAGTCTTTGGGCTCACACATAAGACAAGACTGGGCAGAAAAGGTTAAGTTCAAAGTAGCTTGGACCTCTAGGGACACTTTGAAGTACTTTAGCATAATCTAAATTCATAAGGACCCCTTTAATGTCTGAGTAAACTAACAAACGCTTTTGGAACAGTGTAGCATCCCCTAAGGAAAAAGAGCTGTGCAGTAATAATCACTGAATTACCCAAACAGTCTAAAAAAGAGTCTGATAAAAAAATCCTATTAGAGCCGCTCCCTTCTTTTTGGTAAAGGTAATTGCATTTTTTGCTTTCTAAAAACAGCAGCCACCATCTTCCTCCCAAAGAGGCTTAGTCTTCAAAGAGGAGTGTCATTCCTGATAACTGGTGACAGGCAACCACAAGGAAGTTAACCATTTATGGCTGGACTGTGTTCCTGCCACCAGATGTGGATGATGCTGTGCCACCCTGGTCCAACGACAAATTAAAATTCCTCAGAGTGCATGACCAACATGGTGCATCCTGGCTTTGGACAAAAATGTACTTGAAAAGGAGATAGATAAGCACCTCCCTTGAACGACAAGCTCCTTCAGAGCTCCATTGCTGTGTGCTTTGTACTTATACATGGACTTTTCTTAAGGGAAATGGATTGTATTTCAAGAAAAGAAACAACAGAATATTTCTATGACCAAATGACACTATAATTTGGAATGATGCTTCCCCCTCAAAACAAACTCCTCTTGTGTTGTCAGTAGTTACTCATAGTTTCTCAAAATAAATAGGGCAGCTTCCCTCTGACTTAGAATTGCATTTCTTGAAAAAAGACATTACTTTGGGTAAGGACAGGAAGTCAGAGTATGTTATGCTACCACAGGAACATTATCCTACACCCTTAATTTTGTGTCATTTCAGAAGGGATCTACTGACCTACCAGTATATGGTCAGGAAGGAGAATGCTTGTTTTTTTCCCTTTTCTAGAGCAGTGTTAATTCATTTAGGACAAGGCAAAGAAGTTACACATCAGAGGCTGTTTCTGGGAGATCAGCATGACATTTTCTTGCTGCCTCTCTCTTGCTTAATCCAGCATTTACCCAAATTGGATGGATGTCAGTACAGCAGGCAAAGCCTTCCTCCAGGACACCGGCCAACAGCTATTAACTGATAATGAATACAGCAGTACTAGCAGTCTTCTGCTTTAGACTGTAGAATCTGCAGAGCAGGAAGGTCTCTCTGTTTTGTACCTTGCACGATCAGACACAGAGGGCTGATAGGATCCTGATTAGTTCCAGGAGGAGCTTGAGCTAGTCTTGTCAGCAGGGACTCTCACCTGACCACCTGACACTCAGGACCATGAAGAAGAGGGAAGTACAACAAACAGCTGGCATGTGACTAGATCATTGTGAAGTGGTAACTAGAGGATGAAAGCAATACACTGATCTCCTATGTGGTGGAGCCCAGTAGTGGTGCAGGAAGCACACATTATGGAGCAGAGTCTTTAGGTGTGAGTGAAACAAAGACACAGCAGTTTTGCTACTCTTCTCCCCTAGGTAACGTCAATGCTTCCACTCCTTCAGCTGCAGGCAAAAGCAAAAGGGGTTGGTAATAATGGCCTGGATCAGGTTCATATTTAAAGTGGCCTCTAGAGAACTACAGGTGTTTAACATCAATAACGAAAGCATCTGTGGAACTAATTGCAACATTTTGCCCATCATTTTATCAAGTACAGTAAAGACTCCATATCCATGTGCCATTAATAAAAAGCAGAGTCAACAATTAGTACTCAAGGAAGTTAATAGATGGGGTAGAGTTTCTTATGATTTTTGCTGGAGATAGGCTCCTGGTAAATTCAAGGGATGGCTTGTAACTAATTAAATTATCCCAAGATGAGGGATCTCCAATTTAGCCAGAGCCAGTAGCTAAATCAGTAGAAGGGCTTCTAAATGTGCCAGGCTTCTACAGTAGCAGTCCTTGCAGTGAATGAACTGGTCAAAGCAGTGAGCACGAACTGCCAGATGTCCCATCCTATGGCCTAGCATGGAGCCGCAATGTCATATTCACAACAGTTGTGCAACTCACACACAGTATCAGTGCTGGAATTATTCCCAGATTCAACCCTGGTCATTCATAGACAGAACCCAAATCCTTGATTATAAACACTCTTAGATGCGATTATGCAAGTGACTGAGTAATTCAGGTTTTCTTCAGAGATATGGCATAATATTGAGCTATGTAAAACCACAATTCTGTTCTGGCAGAGTCTGACATCTCTGTACATCAGCCCTTCTCTCCAGCACAGCTAGAGAGAATAGGGAAGAGCAAAGCTTACAGAAAAGCTTTCAGAAATGTAAGCTCTCATGGCAGCACCCTCTCCCTCTTGAGCACCCCCATCTCTCCCACCCAGGTCCCGTCATGTGTTTTGTCCTTTGCCTTAACATTGGGATCCCAAGAAGACAGAAGCTGTACAGACAGCCTGGTAGGGTGATGTATGCTCCACAGCTGGTAGTGTTGTACCAAGAAGATTGTGGCATTTTTAACTCCATAGAGAGTTTGAGCAGGAGCATGCCTCTATAGCCAGGTACAGCCATACAGGGGGCAAAATCACAGCCCAGAGCAAGAGGATCACTGTGGGAAAGTGAACTCTAATCCCACAGTCTCCATCACAACCCATCTAATCCATTTCAATATCACGTACATACTTCACAGGGTTGCTATAAGAACTGGATAGCTGAACGTTAGAGAAAGATTTAAATTTAAGTGCTTCCATCTTCGGTAAAGCAGAAAATACTACCAGCATTCCCTGCAGTTACCTAACACCCTGTACTGAAACAGTTTTTTCTTAGTGATTTGTTCTTACACCTCAATATTGACTGACTTCCTTTCTCCATCCTCCCACTTCTCCCTTGACTCCATAATATTTGAAATCCATTTCCTTGATTTGTAATGGGCCACAATACCACGCATTACCTGCAGAGGTACCTGACTCCATGAAAGTTCCCATTGACATCAGGGAGAAGTCATCCTCATCCTGAGCTGCATCAGGACTCAGCTCCAATTTCCTGTGTTGCAGCAATTCAAGGTGCTGTCTGATTTAACACCTCACATGCCACATGTGAAAATGCTCTGCTCAGACTTTTCCTGCTATACATGGGTGTATGTTTTCAATTTGCATACAAGCAACAAAGCAAGTAAAAGTTAATTGCTCATCACTTTGCAAGGTTAACTTTCTGGATCCCTTCAAATTTTGCCATTTCAGAATTTTCTTTGAAAAGTACTCTGTAATCTATGTGCATCATATCAGAAGAACAGTCAATAGTTTTTTGCAGGCTTAGTTATTTGATCGTGTGGAGGATTTATAGCATTCTGTAGAGTTTTCTAGCAATATTTCTTCCACATCTTCCACAGACAGTGGAATTGGAGCACACTTCTCATATGGGTGTAAGCACTCTTACAGTCTTTACAGCCAACTCACAGCTGCACAATATTAAACACAAAAGTAAATTATCATTCCCTATTGCATTATATGAAAGGGCAGAATAGAGCAAGCTATTTAAACCTCTGCATAATACTTTTAACCTAGAACAGAGAGAAAGTGCATGCTTTGAAAGCTATTTTTCTTTGAAATGTTCAACTAGGTTTTCTGTTCTAGGTGAGTACTTCATACAGATAATTCTAAGCAGCAGAAATAATTCCTTCCATGCTCATTCATTATACAAATTCTGATATAAATCCACATTAGATATAAAAGCTCAGACAGGTACAAATGCTCAGCTGATTCCTCAGATATCTACAATAAGAAAAAATACATATACTTGTTGCCTTGTTATGAATTTGGACTAGGTTTGGCAGTTTTGCTTTGGTGTTGTACTATGTTTAGCAATTTGGTTTAGTGTATGATGTGTAACCATGACAAGACACAAACACAAGCACAGGAAGAAAAAGACCAGAGCATTTCAATTACTTAACTTTACCATAAAACACCTACACTCTCATGCAAAAAGAAAAAAAATGAAAACACCTTAAAATAATTTATTTTTCTGCAACTAAGGGACACACTGTGGCAGGAAGGAAGACATTCCCAAAATTGCTTCTTCCAGGCTTCTGTGCACACTGCAAAAACCTGCCAGTGCCTAGACTGTTCTGCTCACCTTTTATGCATGCACTGTGCAAATGTTACATACAAAGTAGGAGAGACAGTGGTTTTTAAAAACAGAAAAATCATATAAAGAAGGTGTTTCAATTCTTTATGTCAACAATGAAAGTTTGAAGTATTCTCTGTCTTCCTCAAAAGACAACTATCTCCCTACTAAACATGAAGCATACTTTAAGGATCTGAACCTTATTGCCAACTGGACACATCAAAGAAACTATGAACTACCGTGTATTCAAGATTATTAGGCCAACAACCATCTTTCCTTCTTTTGTTCAGCATTCAGTACTGTGGGGTCGGGTTTCCATACCCACACCAGTCTCTGTGGATGCGTATGTCTGTGTGGATAGAAATCATCACAGGATTATTTTTGCTTGACTTCATAGGGAGTTGTGATGCCTCTCTGGATGCACTTTGTATTTCTAATGCCTGTCCATATGTCTAATCATCTCTAAACTTCCCCAGTGTACACTTTTGAATCATGCTCAGGGGGACACACAGTGGCACTCCAGGATGCCTTCCTATTTATTTTTAAAATCATCTATTCTTATGCCTGTGGGGAAAGGAGACCAGTCAGCATGCCTGCAGAGACAGCTCTGCAGGCTCCCAGCTCCTGCCGAGCTCTGCGGCAGCCTGGCTCTTTAGCCTGGCTCCAGCTGATCTCTCACCATCCGCCCTCTGTAAGCACTGCCTGCTACTCCGTAGTTCACAGAAAATCTCAAATGAGGAGTTAAAAGCTGGACAGACAAGTTGGAGAAAGCCTGCAAAACATTTTGATAAGCTTGTGTGCAAGTGGAAAGGCAAAAGTACACAATAGACAAGAGCCCATGCGCTCTGCCCTGGGCTAGACATAAATTCTCCATCCCAGTCCTATGCTCTAAGTGATTCCAGGTCACATCCATACATCACGAAACTTTATTGTTGTGCTCACAGTGTTTAAACTTGGGGCAGGAAGCAGCTGGGCTCCGATGTATGATCTCATATGGTTCTGGGTAGATATTTTCATGGGAGCATGGTACAGCTTTCAGCAGGCTTAATTTCTGCTGCATACCTGTGTTTTCCTGCCTGGGGAAGGAAACACTATGTGGACTCTGGCACAGGCAGTGGAGAGTTGATGGGAGAGTATCTCCAGAGGGAACCATTGTGTTGCAGAGATGTTGAAAACCAAACAACTATCCAAAAGTGAGGAAAACTATAAACACTGACAAAGAGTAAAACACTGGTTGATCCCTGAACAGACCAATACCATGGGCAGTTTTATGCAGAGGCAGAGCCCAAGGCAGACACACGTCCTGCGCTGGAGGCTTTGCCCTGCCTGCTGAACATCAGTACGACACGCCGTGTCGCACAGAGAAGTAAAGAAGAAAGCAGACACCAAGAAATCGGCACCGAGCGCGGGAATGGGGCATCCACAAGTCTCTTCACACAAAACCTGTAAGCCAGAGGGTCCTCTGCCAATGCACACTGCACAAGTCATGGCAACCAATAGCCACCTGTCCATTAGAAGAGGCTTTGATGCAGAGCTAATCCTTACGCAAAGCTGCCAGCAATGAGGACTGCAGTAATTTCCACCTCCTCTTAACATATTTCTAGAAGACTGCTGCCTCATTCAGAAGGATTTTTTTCCACCTCCTTCCTTCACCCCCAAGTCCAATAGGGAGTCTCTTTAAGGAGTGCCTTGCAGACACTTATGTGGTTGCCTGCTTGCTAGTTATACTGACAGGGTGCAAAACAGGGCTCTGAGTAACAAATACGGCTGGGCAGGTGGGTGATAACTCATTTTCATAATCTGACCCCAGATTAATTGAAGTAAATGTCACAAAAAGTTACCCTAACACCTACAGGCAAACTAATGTGATAACCAGTATACAGCTGTGTTTTCACATAGTTAGATCAAAGAGGCTGCAGAACAAGAAGGTCATGGTTTGGTTACACTATCTAAACAACTAAATCAGTGGGTACCACTGGGCCTGTCACTTGATCTCATTACCCTGACCTCACCAGCTCGGGAATTTAGTGACCTCCCCACATCAATATTTCAGAAATTACTGAAGTTTTAGAGCATGCAGAGATTATCTCAGCATTGGCTAAATAATTATATGAAAAGTCCAGGAAAGGAGAAAACTTGTCCCTCCTTTCCCGTTAACATGCATTTCTCAATTGCTCTGGAATACTGTACACACCCAGGGGATGAACAGTGATTTTCCTTTGCATCACAGTATTTTTTTTTTCGTTAGAGCATTCTGGAGATCTTAAATGGTTTTTGTTCTTTTTTTTTTTTCCCCTTGATTACATCAGATTGCTATTACAGCCTTTCTTACATCTTTTCAGCTCATATTTTCCAGGACCACGCAAAGACACATAGGAAGCTTTACTCCTCAACTTTTTTTGTCATTTTTACTTCTGTAAACAGAAAGCCAAGCTTCTTGGCTGTCAACATTTAATCATGTGCAATCGCATTTCCTTTTGCCAACTTTCATCACAGTATCATGCATGCAAGGAGGAGGAAGCAGGGCTCAGTTCATAGCCAACATACTGATACTGCTTTGTTTTCTATGCACCTGACACCTGTTTTGTCTAGTTCCACCTCACCAAAAATCCTACACTGGCCACATGAATTAAATTAACTTGAGTTTCAATCTCCAAGCTTTGGGGTTTTTTTGTTTTTAATTTTGTTTTTCACAATAAAAATAGCATACTTTTAAAATCTTGGCTAAGACTTTGTCCTTAAAGTTTTATTAGTTCTGTGCCACTAGAATGAACCTGGCAACAAAATCTCACAGCTTTATCACGAATCCCTCATTATTTGTATTTTTCTGAAATAAAGCATAAGGAAGTGAAATTTATGCATGGGTAAAGGACTCCAACTAAAACTTATTTCCAGGCCTGTGGTTGCTAGGTAAAACCAAAAGCAGTCTCCGGGTCCCAAAAGCTATTAGCAAGTCAAGACTTGTTTATGGCTTAAATAGCAAAGTGAAAGTCAGGATTAGGGTTCCAACCATGCCCCCCTCCCCCCTAAAAAAATAAAATTAAAAAATTGCACAATATTTTGGAGTTTGAATACTGAATTTAAGCAATCAAAATTCTGTACTTGGCCCATGGCAATAGCATGCAAGTATAAAAAGCTTTCCTAGACACCCAGAAAGATAATATCCACCCTCATCAGCCACATACTGCAAAACACCATCCCTGAGAGATGAACAGATGGTTGTCCCAGCAGAGAGATAGGTCCCCAAAAAGTAACGACTCGTGCCAGTCCAAAGTCTCCTATTCTCCAAGAGATGTATTTTCTGCCAGAAATGTGAAAGAGTACCCCAGCACTTCTGTACCCAGCACTGAACAGTAGGGATGATGATTATTTAGGATGTTTAGCTGTTACTGGAGCATTCTGTGGGAAAGCAGTGACATTTCTATTGCAAAATAAGCTTCCCAAGCCTACCTGCAATGCTGGGATATACAAGTCCTGAAACTGATTGAATAAGTCCTGAAACTGGTAATCCTGCTGGGACTGCCACAGAGACTTGTCTTCTCCAAGTTAAAGTATATAAACTGAATTTATTCTGCTCTCTATTTCAGAGCTCACACTTCAATTTAGAGCAACTCCACACAGTTCAGCGGTGCTGCTCTTACTTTACAGCAAGGTAATAAAGATCATAATCAAGCCTTCTATGCTTCTAAGATATTTCTTACTTTGTTTTGTTACGAAAGGTATATTCCTCTCACAAAGGCAAGCATAGTTGGATAGCACATTGTCAGCTGTCTCTGACTTTAACTGGGGCATCCGAGCACCCTTAAAGACTTAACATGAACAACAAAATCTTGTTCATAGATGAACTGATTTAAAAGCATCCATTTAACTTGCATTTGGCAGTTAGAAGAATGCTGGTTGTTTGCTTGCTTTTAGACAGTGAGGTTAATGGCCCTTCAAAAACAACTCCAAAATCTGCTGTGGTGACAGATCATAAATAGTGAGGGCTGGGAGTTCCTTTTAAATTCTGTTTTGGTAATCAACAGTAAGGGAAATTGAGGTTTCAGGAATTTATCTCCTCTTCCTCCTCTTGCATGCACATGCAAGTGTCACGCTTCATATCCTAAAACAAAGCCAGAGGTGTACCCACATTCATCTGTGGCACTGCTGAACTCCATGTTCTGCCTAGAGATTCCTCACCCAAATCACAAATATCTAGTGGTTAAAAAAAAAAAATCAAATGCCTGCATATCTAAGCTTGTGAACTCAAAATTAGTTTGTAAATAATCTGTAAAAGTCTGAGGTGAAGAAAATTAATCCATAAATGAACAGCACAACTAAACTAAAGAAAAGTTAAACCATTCATACAAGTTATCCTTGTAGCATTGAAAGAAAAAAGAAGTGGGCAAACAACCATTTGTTAGAAACATGTCTGTTAAGAGATACATTTGCAAGAAGTGTTTTATATAACCTTGTAAAGCCAAATTCAAGTTTTGTTTTATACAGGCCTTCACCAGGATAAGACTTCAACCAATCTCCTAAACCATAACTGAGTGTACACTTTATTCTGAAACACCGTCAAGATTAATCATAAAATAAAATCAGGACCTGAAGAAATAACAGACCAAAAATGATGCATTAGCTGGGACTTTGGCTGAGGACAATCCCAATTTCTTGTTTGCTTCTCCAAAGAGATTTACTCATTGAATGGATGGCCCTAATTACTGGCCCTCTAATTTGATGTATTTTTAGACACAGCATGCATAAAAATATTTAAAAGAGAGAGAGATTTGCTTATAGGAAATGTAAACAAGAGCCAGACAATAACTCTAAGGAAATAATTGTTTCCCATTACCTCTGACATGCAAACTCTAGATTTAAAGTGAAATTGCAAAAATACAGATTATGTTAGAAATGGTTTCCATCTAAGAAAAAAAAGTCAGTTACTCTGATTGTTGCAGTTTCAGACTTGAATGCATCCATCTTGGGACAAGTTGCTAGCCAAGTTGGACTACATGTGTTTCCATTCATTTTTGAGTACCACTAAGGATGCATTTGATCAGCTGGTAGCTGATGTTTTGTCTGAACAGTCATTGTCTATGAAATGCACATGTTTGATATAAAGTATATTACTCAATTTGAAAACCTCACTGTTCCATGAGATACTAGCCTGCAGTTTCAACTGAATATAAGCAGTTAAGGGAGAGGAAGGCTAGTGTGAAACTAGTTTAAAGGGAATAAAGCCTCTGAAAACAATTAATTACATCATGTACTACCAAAATCCCCTAATAAAAGCATAGCAATCAGAATGTGTAAACTGGCCGGAGCAAAGTGGCCAGCAGATACTGTGGGGAAGGGATTTAGCCCCAGGAACTGTGGCCTGGTTGCCCACTAGGCAAATGCTTTGGGCATGCTGGGGAGCTGTGTAAGAGGACAGGCGGGCATGATAAGGCTTGGCAAGATTAGGTCAAGTGAAACATCACATAAACATGATCGCACAAATCACATCACTGACAATCTCCATCAATTTATCATCAGCCTGAGCATTCAGAGTTTCACTGTCCTTGTGCAGAAACTCAGCTGAACAAATAGGCATGACCCACTGAGTCTGGTCCTGCAGGTCTAACAGTGCCTGTGTTACCTGCAGCCACTAAGTGAAATGCTTTTTCTAGGTGAAGAGAATACAGCCTAGCACCTACCTCGGATCCTGCCTGGATCAGCAGCGCAGGTACTAGGTTGCTCCATCAGGGAGGAAAAAAGCACCACAATCTAAGGGTTGACTTTGATGGGTTGAAGCTTATTGCCTTGTCTCTGCAAATGGAAACACTGAGATTTGCACTTGAGCTGTTTAAAAATAGTCTTTCTCAAGCATGGACTCCTAGTTCTTTCAAGTCAGTAGTGACCTGAAGTTTCTCTCTTTCAAGTTTTAATAGCTTGTACAAAAAAAACCCCACCAACAAGCAATCGTCTTCACCCACCATTTAGCACCTGGTTACACTTTAGCCCAGTTCCGAGCAGAAACTGCTAAAGCCCAAGGGTCAAGACAGAGAATGGGGAAAGCTGCCATTGATTAATTGGCCTTTCATAGGTCTTTTACTATCCCGGCCCCAGAAATTCTGCAATACTCAGGAGCTGCTGTCTAGATTCAGCGTGACAAGACTCAGTGATGTGCTTTTGTCCATAAGTACACACAATTCATGCTTATTTGCTTTACTTAAAGTACAAATCATAAACAGTTGTATGTGACAAATTCCCCAGTATTGAACCTTCACGGCTGCCAAGCAGCATGCTGCAGAACAGAACAAGGACAGCTATAATTTTCTTTTCTTCATTTTGTTATTTGACCTTCAGTTTTTCAGTTGTCCTTGGATCAGTCTGGAACTAAATATAGTCCTCTCAGCATTATTTATATATTTAACCCAAAGCTACCCACAAGTATCAAGGGACTACCATAACACTGCTCTAAATTATTTTAACAGCTTATTTCAAATTGGAAAATGTGTTTTTTGAAAAACCATTGTCAATTAATTATGATTCCACAAACTCCTACCAACTCTCTTGTGTTTTGTAACAATTTGTTCAAAGCCTACAAGACAAAGCCTCCAACTTGCTCAGAGAAAGCTCTTGAAACTGTCCAGCCTTTGAAAATGCTGACTGATCTTGAAATTAACACATTGATAATGATTTTGGCCACCAGCTATTTACAAATGCAATGCAATTTACAAATAAAGAAAACATAGACGATCAGCTGCACCCTTGGGGATCAACAGTCATCAGGGCTAAAATGTCCCTTAGCGAACTATATATCTACAAACTATTTGGAATGAGAACTAAAATCCACCATATTCAACTGAAAATCATTATTGTCTGACTACATACAGTATATCTTCCCGAACTGCACAATATATTTTTCAGTTAAAAGGTCTTTACTAAGCAAGGAAAAGACAAAACAGCCATTGTAGTGATCCCCCATCAAATCTGGAGAAAGGACATTTTCCACCTCAGGTAGTGGTTCTGTTATGTTCACCAGCTACAGAGCTAACTAAAAAAACAAAGAGCTGGGTGGGTGGACAGATAGATGGGCACACATACAGGCACAGAATTTCTATCACATAAGAGCAATTTTCCCTGTATCATCACAATTCTGCAAAAAACATCAATTTTCTTTTATTTACATAACCAGTGTGAGCAACTTCAGAGAAGGATTTATGGTGCAGCTTGAGTTTCTGTGTGGGTTGCTCTTTTACTGTATCAATATTACATTTAACAACACTTTTCAGCCAGAACAAGGTCTATGTGAAAGTTGAAAGGTGAAAGAATTATTTCTAACTGTTCTCAGGTAAGAAAGGAAAAAAGAAAACCAATGCTTTTATCACTGGTCCAAGCAATGCAAACCAAATTCAGCCTATGAATTTAAACAGCTTGCACTAGTAAATCAGCTTAGAGCAGTTATTTAAGAGTTCAGGATTTCTTGGATAATGAATGAGATATGTTGTCCATGTAAGCTTTACCAAAATGGTTTTAAATTTTACAGTCAGCTCTATAACTTGACACAAAATAGTGTCACCCAGGAAGAAAAACAGCCTTTGCCACCAACAACTGGTACAAAATTTCTCACTATTAACCACCCCCACTTAAAGCCAAATTTTCAAAAAAACTGAGCACCTAATATACTTTGCTTTAGAAAAAAAAATCAGCTATATTTCAAAATTACAGCACTTACCTTTAATTTCCTTAAAGATCTGAATTTGAGCTCCATGATGCTAAAGTCAGGCATAATAAATAATAACAAATGCTGAGACATAAGCAAATCAGCTTGGGAAACACATTCACAAATATAAGTTTCCAAAACTTGATTTGTGTGCACTTGGTAGTCGGTGAAATTTCTACTGACCTTTTTTTGCTGCACCATAAATTTACCAGGGCAATCACACAAAGTAAATGGAACTGACTTCTCAAGCAAGTTTGAGGCCCTGTTTTAATGATACCGTAAGTCCAGGTTCAGGGCAAGAAGCATCTGACCAAAACCATCCCAGCGACGCTAGTAGAAATAAGCTCTCTTAATTCAAATCTGCTAACATGGAAAAGTGAATTTTGAACCAGATCAGCTACAGACTATCTCCTCCCAGCAGCATAGCAGAAATGATATAAACTCTGTCGCACTCATATTAATTAAATCAAAATTGTCTCATGTGCCCATCACAATCTCAATCAGATCTGCCTTAGAGAATGATTCGGTGCTGATGAGCGTGAATTTGCAGTACTGCAATGACAGATACTGGAGTTGTGGGTAGAGACTGCAGTTTTTCAGAAAAGCAGAACAACATATCAACCACAGGATGAAGATATACAAGGCAAACCCAAGGTGGTGTCATAAAATACATTCAGGGTCAATATCTAATGTCCCTATTATAAAAATTCTATTGCTTTTACCCAAGGTTATTTCCTTAGCTGCCAGAAGTGATTTGGCTAGAGATGGGATAACGGGGTTGCTTTGGGCACTAAGTGCAATCTATTCAAGGATCAGACCAGATATGTTTCGCTGCTTTTTCAGAAACTGTTCTAAGTCACTTGCTATGTATTTATATATAAATGTATACATATGCGTGTACATGCACGTACACTTACGGGGTATTCACATAAAAGCTCTCAGGAGCTTTTTGGACGAGAAACCACAGTATTTTCCTTCAGTTCTAAACTGTGCTTTATCAAGGCAACCAGAAGCGTTGCCAAATTTTACTGCCCTCCTGCTCCACATCCCCCCCTCCTCCCACAACTCTAAGTTCTTGCACACCTCAGAGGCTACAGACTATTTATGGCAAAGAGACAGTCCATTAACCTAGCAATGCTCAAACTTTTATCACCTTTCCCTGCCCCTGTAAGGATAAATACAACTCCCCCAGGCCCCAGTAAGGAACATCTGGCTTAGCCACCCTCCTCCTATAGAGAAGCATATCTCAGGAAGGGGAGAGAAGCAGAAAGATGCTGCTGAGATCGAGAAACCTGCAGCTGCACCTCTGCCAAGGGCTGACCTGCAGCTATTCCCAAGCACATGAGACCCCCCCGCTCCATGCACTTATTCTACCAGCTCCTCATCCAGTACTCTCCACTCCTTCCCATGCACAATCTCCTTCCATGGTGCTGGCTGGGTCTCACCTTCCACTCCCTGCAGCTTTCAGCCATTCACGTGAGCCTCTGAACTGTTCACCACAGCCAAACAAAAGCAAGAAGGAAAGCAAGAGGTGCCATCAAACAAAGGCTTCCAAAGGGCTGGAGGGGTCATTTCTCATTGCCTTCCACCAGACTTGTTCTTGCAACGAGCTTGTGCCCAGGCACAAAGCCACAGCAGGACCAGAGAGGAACTCCTCACCAACACATACCTACTCCTCACCAACCAATACACACAAGCACACACAGGCCAGCAAATTCCAACCAAACATTCTGACTGTACTCTCATGCCACCACTTTTCTGATGCACTCAAACTCACTCAGATAATTTCTGACCCTCATCCTCCCATGGACAACAGTCCAAACTCATTCAGAGGGAAGAGGTAGCAGCTGTGACTGCAGAGTTCCTCCAGCACACCCTCCAGCAGTGCTAATCTATACACTATTACAAAAACAAATGTCTCAACTTTATTAGTAATCTTATTATTACAGCAGTGTAAAAGAAAAAAATGCGAGTTTTTTTATAATGGAGCTGCCACTGTCTGGAGGAAACCTGTGTTTCGCACACACAGAAAGGCATACACATATTTCATATGGTGCATTGCAAGCTGCACAGAATAGAAAGCAGCTGGAGGAAAATGGCTATAGAGAAATGGTTCTCCTGGGCATCATCTGTTGATTTGTTTTGTTTATAGAAGGAATGAGATTTTTATCTCTGCTCAAAATATAAAATGCTTCCATAGTACTGAGCTCACTGCTTGGCTATGCTCTCACTCAGGAACATAAATAAAAGGGAGGGGGAGGAGGGAGAAAAGGCTTTACGGCACAGAATCCCTAGCAATGTCAAAAACTAAATGGAAAAATGTCCATCAATTATACAGTCAAGGCTTGCAGAAGGAACTGAGTCATCAGCTATCATGGAAATGAGGGCCTTGTTACTACACTTGTTAATAGCTTGCTTCTACTAAAGCTGAGAAGGCAGGCTAGGGGACAAACTACTCAAATCCCAAGTTTCAGATCCCAGCCTGAGTCCTGGCAGGATGAACATCCTTACACTGTAAATACACCAGTCCTTATGAGATGCATGGCCTGCAAAGGCACAGATTCTTAACAGTCCTTCAGCCATCTTATGCCCACAGTTGATATTCCAACCTCCCTCTGCAACCTTGCTCTGAGGAGATTCCTCACTCCTCTGTGCCCGACACCCAAAATCTGATGGCCTTTTTTTTTTTGTCATAGAATCACAGAATCATCAGGTTGGAAAAGACCTCTTGGATCATCGAGTCCAACCATTCCTATCTGCCACTAAACCATATTCCTGAGCACCTCGTCTACCCGTCTTTCAAACACCTCCAGGGATGGTGACTCAACCACCTCCCTGGGTAGCCTGTTCCAGTGCTCAATGACCCTTTCTATGAAAAATTTCTTTCTGATATCTAGTTTGAACCTCCTCTGGCATAGCTTGAGGCCATTCCCCCTTGTCCTGTCCCCTGTCACTTCCACACAAGTTTATAGCACTGCCATTTATACTAAGCAGAAGTCATATATCAGGAGAGAAAATAAAATTGTGAAACCACTGAATACTTAAGTACTGCTAATAATTTTGACTTTTCAAAGTTTAAAAACATAACTGCTGAGGATGGTGTTCAAACTGTGAAAAATTACCTGAAGTCTAAGACTTCCTGGTAGACAAACAAAGTTTAAAATACAATTCTTCTGAGATCTGAAAGGCTCAAGGTTTGTTGCCATAGCTAGGAATATTTATCATAAATCAAAGGCTCCTTTATCTTTGCACCATCTATTCTTAGCTCTTAAGAGGAGATGAACATTAGGAAAAAATTTTTCACGGAAAGGGTCACTGGGCACTGGCAGAGGCTGCCCAGGGAGGTGGTTGAGTTACCTTCCTTAGAGGTGTTTAAGGCACAGGTGGACGAGGCACTGAGGGGTATGGTTTAGTATTTGATGGGAGTGGTTGGACTCGATGATCCAGTGGGTCTTTTCCAACCTGGTGATTCTATGATTCTATTATTCTATGATTCTACGAAAGACAGAAAGATAGATACATATGTAGAAGTGAAGGCTGCTGAAGATCACTCCAGAACAGTCCCACTTTATTAGCTACAGCATAGACCTGAAGTCTTTCTGGAACCACTGGGAGACGTTTGTTCTTCTTAAAGTTGTGTTGTCTCTCACTAGGCCAGAGCTCTGACCTGACTGGCTACTGAGGAAATATTGGGCAATCCAGAGTCCCATGCTAGATAAAATACATCATAACTTTTAGAGAAATGAAACAATCCAGAATATTAGTGCTTTACTCACTTAAATCTATTATGACATAAACATACAGCTTCTTGGGTTTTGTACCACGACACATATACTGGGGAGAGAGTGCTGCATCTCAGCCTATGATGAGTATTTCAGAAAACAGAGGTTTGTTAAAGTCTTCAGAGGGCAAACAGAGCACAATGATATTTTAAGAGTTGGAAGAAGGCCCTTGCGTTCTTGACCACCATAACCCTCTGTCCTTCCTGCTAGCATGCAACACATTGAAGATCCTTTAGCTGCTCCTTCCTCTCCCAGGATGGCTATATTTCACATCTTTCCCACATTTCAAACCACGTGCCTCAATGACCTCTTCATCTTGTTATAGCTCTACTGAAAGGGTGTTTACATAAAAGCTCTTTGGAGCTTTTTGGATGAGAAACCACAAACATGCATGCACAGATTACATCAGATTTATTGCTACTGAATAAGTTAAAAGAATACTTAAGGGTTACAGGTTCAAAACTCTGCCAGCAGTTCTCATCCCAGAACATTCATACAGCAGGAGAGTATGATCACAGTTACCAATTACCCATCTCCTCTAAAGTCCACTGCCTTTTCATCCTTCCCACACCCCTCAACTCTTAAGAGGTATCACAAGGTTTCTACTAGCTGAAAGAAACTATTCTTTCCCTTTGTCAATACAAGCATAGAGCCACTGCCCCATGTTGTACTTTAAACATACATCTCAGTTCAGCTCCCTTCCTCCAGCCTCATCTTTCCCAAACATACTTGACCTCAATCTGTAACAACCCACTTCAAATTCATGTGGACTCATATATTTCTGTTCCCACTCATTCTTCCAAGTCCTTCTCCAGCCATTGCTGGGCATCCAGCTTCTTTTCCTATTCAAGAAACAAACCAATATAACAGATTTTTCGCTTGTTTATTACTTCCTTAATAAACTCCCACAGCAACCCCTCATGTTCTGCAGAACCATAAGAGAAGGGACTGGACACAGAAGAAACTAACCCGAGGAATGGATGTGGACAATCTATCACATGCAAGATGACCCCTGCATTAAATCTCTTTTATCCTTATTGACCTGCACTGTCACTCTAGCCACAGAAAATACATGTAAAATAAACAAGAGGAACTTAAAAGAAATTGTCACCAGTGCAAGTAATGGCACATAAAGCAACAGAATGAAGAGACAAACATTGAACATCATTTTCTCAAGCTCCTCCACTATTCCTGTGAAAGTGAAATAAATGCATTTCCAAACCCAAGCCAGAAAACAATTTGGCTGTTTCTCAACAGTTAGCACACACTGAGCTCATGGAACAGTAAACTTTGTTTTCAATAGGGAAAAATTCCAAAAACTAACCTAGGGAGATAACAGATAGAAAAATACATCTAAAGGTTTCGGGTATGTCAAGGAGAACTGATAAAAGACAATCTCTCAATAAAATGTCAATATTTTATTTTAAAATAGTTTTTAGACAGCTTCATTAAATACTACATAAAACTTCCCTACAGAAGAACAAGGCATGGCAATCAAAGGCATTAATTACTGGCAAGCCCGAAGTGAGGACAAAACACAACAAACGTTATTGACCCAGCATGATGTAAAGACAAAAATGAGTGAAGAAAAATATAAGTAGCCTTCTTTTAATGGTGAGAGCAGTGTTGAAGAAGGCAAGAGAAGGGGGAAACGCAGATTTACTTTTCAGCACTCTGAGGAAGTTTCACCTGTCAAAATGGCCCATTGATTTAACTTTCCATTTAAGGACTACAGCCAGGTAGGCAGGACATTTGGTCTTCTGTCTGAAAGATGCTGAGTGACAAGTTCACACACTTTGGAGCACATGAGGATGCAAAACAAGTCACCTCAGTGCAGGGCGGTTGTAAGAACTGCCAATATGCTCCCCTGGAGTTTAGGGAGAGCTGAGTTCATGGCACTGTTTGGAGGAATTACAAGCAGTCCTGAGAGGCCACTCTAAGCCTGGCAATTAAATGCACAGACACAGCAAGAGAGCCCCTGTGCAATAGGATGGAGTGACCCACTGTTCACACAGCCGAGCCTTGCCTTCTCCTTAAGGAAGTTGTTTACGCTGTGCTCTTTCATCATCTAATTTCAATTCCATTTAGTGCACCAAGAGCAGTGCCCTATGTTCCTCAGGTTCCTAATACAGTCAGTAGATGGAGGCAGGAGCTCCTACAAGCTAATTCAGATCACCTAAAATTAACTTGCAAGGTGCCCGAGTATCCCCAAGATAAACAAAGCAACCTGCCCCAAGGCAAACAGCTGATCACAAGTTAGAATTCAAGTGCTAGTCCAGAGAGCTAAATAAGGCTCCAGAGAAGACTCCCAGGCAGAAGCTGCCTGATGGAGAAGCCAGAGGAATTCTGCCCCCTTGCCAGTCTCTCCTGCCTGTGCAACCCAGTCCAGAAAAGACCCAGTGCACTCCAAGCCCTGCAGGAAGGAAAAGCAGAAATGGGATTGCTCAAGGGCTGTGTCCCAGTCCTGTTGGCATGGTGGCATTTGTGAGCATTGGCCAGCTTTGCAGCATGTTCCATTGGACACTAGACCTGGAGATGATGCCAGTAGATAGATAAATATACTTCTTTCTTGAAAGGAAGCTAACTTAATCCCGTAGGTCTACCTTAACATATGATTAACACTATAATCTCCGTGCACTAAAAATAAACCGTGTTTAAGGGATTTAAGGGAAGAGGCATGAAAAAGTTCAGGGAAAAATGAATACCACCAGGAATGAATAGGCTGGAGATTTACTTCCTCACACAGAGTTGTGAGGGTAAAATGTACCTTCACGGAAGAAAAACAACACAACAGGAAGCACTTCGGGGGCCTCAAATAAACACGGCTGACCATGTAATCTCTAAATTTAAAAACAAAACAAAACTTGAACGTAAGAGGCCCCTGAGTTTTGCAGTGAAGTGCAAGCAAGTAAAATGACGCTGCAGAGTACTAAAGGCTGAGCTATGTTTAACAGGATAACCAAGGATGTCCTCTGAGGACATCGCAGAGAATTCAGCTCTGAAGCTGCAAAAGCAATGATGCAAAACTGTTCTACTCTCACCCCCAAAGACGAAGAGAACTTTGTTTACCTAAAAGCAGCATAATCCGGGCACTGAGTAAATTTCAGTCTGGATGATCAAATCTACCTTGTTTTCAGAGAAACAAAGTATTGAGTCATTTATGCTGGGGCATTTTTCCAAATCATAATTCAGTAGTTCACTCTGCTCTTTCTCAGGCTCACCTGGAGATTCTTGATTTAGCTCAAAGAGGAGACCATATATTGCACAGCTGTGGGATCAAATTACATTTGACACATTAGTGGAAATTCCAGATTTGCCCGATGTAAAGCTGCATGACAAAGACATTCAGAATCTGTTAGTTTCTTCTGTCATCAACAGCAGTTTGTCGATGTTTCCTGTTGAGTCAGATCCTTGTAGCTTTCATGAGCCATTTGAATGAAGGGGAGGGAAGCAGAATGACTTCCAGTGACTTAATGACCATTTCAGGAAAAAAAAAAACAGCTGGGGTTAACAGAATATAAAAAACCACAATATCCCTTCCATCTGAAATTGATGTGGGGGCTCACTGCAAACTGAGAAGCTACAATGTTGAAATAGGGGAAGATTCATTAAGGACCTTGATATTAGATCCCAGCTGTGAGGTCAGCCACTGCCGTGGGAGGGATGTACAAGACTGAGGAGCATTCAGCAGGCCAGAGCACCAACCCCTAAGCACTCACCATCTGCAAAGCTGTGTTTTCTGCCAGCCAGGGAAACAAGCATGCTTTAACATCCAAGGATGAGAAAACCTCTCTGAACCTCTCAGCTCAATGACCCTAACATAAGAGCAGAGCTGTACATCTTTATGGATTCATGTTGATGCTCCATACTTACCTAATTCAAGCCAAAATAGCAAGGTTCTGCAAAACCAGATTAAATTTTTGTTTGGAGACAGATTATGTCTCAACTTTCTCTTTCACAGCTCTTTCCAAAATCACAAATGTAAAGTAATGCCAAGCAAGCAATAGTATTGAAGTTACCTGTATCAAAATATCACCTGTCCCAAGATTAACTTCTGATGTGGTTTAGTACGGTACCAATGGATGAACTGTAACACATGTTGTCCCCCATGTCTAATCATCATCTCCTGCATCTAAGTTTATGTAAATGTCTAGCCTTAAGGCCAGAGGAAACATTAAGTTTAGTTTTCATCCTTTTTGATCAGAGACTACAAATGCTTTGGGAAAGGATTGACTTGTTATGTGATGGGTGGATAGTATCTAGCTCCAGTGGAACCCAAATCTCTCAATCTCTCTATACTTTTCTGTAATACAAGTGATCGTTAATATTACTTAAATGTAAAAATGGCATCTTTCTGAATGATTTGGCTTTTCAGAAACAGACAAGAACACCCTTAGCATATATTTTGCTATGTTTGAAAGTATGCAATTAGACATGTATCTTACAAACATAAACAAACACCTCCTATCCAACCTCCATGTTTCTAAAAAAACCCAGGTTTGTTTAGACAAGAGGTTGATAATCCAGTTTGAACACAGGTATCTATCTGAATGCTGTGACAGCTTCTTCATAATGCTAAGCTTATGGTACATTAAACTTTAAAGCAAGATAAACTCCTGCTTTCATTTTATCAAACATCTTCCCAGACAGGAAAAAGAAAGACACAAAGCAATGTTTACAGCTAAAACGAAGCATGGGATACTCAACTCAGCTTATGTTTGAAATGAAAATGAACAATATGTTGCACAGATATACTACTGTATTTTGCAGCAGAGAATATCACTGGGATTTGTAAATGTTAACCTCATTCCTCCCTTAAGTGTTTGTTTTTATTTCATGCCTGAAAAAACCCTGAGACTCACAGAGATTAAGCAAATAGAGACAGCAGTCCTTGGAAATGAGAAAGAAAATGCTCTTAAAACTATTCCGATAATCAGTTTGGCTAGTAGAAATCACAGGGGGTGGGAGAGACATGTGCAAGAGACTTTCTAAGAATGCTCACTGTTGTGCCTCTGGTATTACTGAACTTTACGTGTTTAGCCTTTTTGTGGTTGGTAAAGCAGTAATTTCATTGTCTATCACAATGGTAATGAGGTAGCAACAGCCACTGAAGAATCCAGGTTATGAGGCCTATCAGAAGACACTTCAACCTACTGAGAGCAAGCAGTAAGGGTAGCAGACAAGTCCTTCAGGAACAAAGGACAGCAAGCAGGCTTGAGCTGCCTGATAAATTAACAGATTACCAAAAAAGGAACTTCAGATTGGTTCTTCCCATTTCAAGTCTGAAGAGGCTATGTACCCAAAAGCTTCTCTGTTCTTTCTACTCCCAACATTTTATTGACTATCTAAAAAAGCTTCTCCTTATAGCTGACTTGCGGTCATGTGGAAGACAAACATTGAGAGATTATAGCTGCCGAATTTTCCACTGGTTTAAAATTGACACAATACAGTACAAGCATCACCTCCATATTACGCTGATGACAAAACCTGAGAAACCAGACATGTGCTATTAGACAATTTGTTATAAAGAGTTATTGATGATCTTCATTGTACCATAAATAATATTCTAAAAAAAATTAAATCATCCAAGTTTCCTCCACCTTTATCTTCTCTACTAGTTTATTTTTATGCAGTTACAGCCTCTCCTCCCTTTCCCAACCAACCCTTGCTTCTTTCCCTGTTTCATATGACCTCACCTTACCCAAAAATGTGAAGAGATTGGTCTTATCGCAACTTAGCAAGATACCACCTGCCAGCTGAACTGTGATAAATCACAGCTGGCCTTGCAATACACATGCTAGCAGCAACTGAGGCTGAGCTAACGAGCAGCAGCTCAGGGCTGTCATTTAAACCACTCAGTAACCCAACACAAAAATCATGCTAAGGAAATAGGTTAATAACATGACAGTTGCCACCACCATGTTACTATTCCAGTGTGCATTAGATCTATTGACTGTCCTCTCTACTTGCAACTGCCTTCTGTTTAGCCTGTAAGCCTTTTACAGCCAACAAGGCGGACAAACAGGTTATTCGTTGTACTCACACAACAGTTGACACAATGTGATCCCGATCAATCATAAGCTTCTACCATAACAAAATTTACAACAGCAAATATTCGTTCCTCCCTTCACCCATTACTGCCCTCCTGAAAAGATAAAACACTGGCAGAAAAAGCTGCAAAAAGAATTCAGAAGTTATCAAAAAATGAGAATAAAGCACAGAATGAAATCATCAAAGGAACTTGAAGAATTATTACTTTATTATTACTCCTGCCATACATAACACTTTTTCTGACTCCTAGAAGAGCCAGACAATTGGGTATGCAGCATGTTTGTAATAACAACATTTTCTAGCATTAGGGACCTGCATTTCTATTAGCAACCCTTTTATGTATTCTTTAAATAATTCCTTGAACCCAAGGTTTTAGCCATGAATGAAGGAAGCTGTGAGCATGCATTTCTTTTTACTCATTTGTATTAAACAGACGCGCAGTATAAAAAAACTTTGTAAAAAATAGACTCTCAAGTGAATAGGTTGACAGGTTTGAACAACAACCACCACACTTTCATACGTGCTTCAAGCTATTAACCTTACAGGTTCAGTCACTGCATTTTACTGAAATAAATGGATTTGAACAGCTGAGCCAGCAGGCAAACCTACCAATAGCCCACAGATGTTGCCCAGCACATTTCACTGCAAATTTAAGAAACACCAGCTTCTCATTGGAAGAGTGACCTATAGGCACCTATATTTATTAAGCTACTTAAAATTAACCTGTATCTGTAAATCAACAAGATTGGTCCTAATAGCCATTAGCAGTTAAGAGCATAAAACACTTTCCCTATAAAACCTGAGTTGCCTTTACTTGATGCCTTCACAGAACTCACTTTTAGCCAGGAAAGGAGAAACACCGCATAGTGTGTCTCTACTATAAGTCAATTTCCCAGCTCACTCCCAAACTGGACTGTTTGAAGCTTATATGGTAGACACTCAATATAGCATCTGACTTTCCACAGCCAGGAGCTTCATTTAACCTTGACTTTTGTTTGCAATTACAGCTAGGTTTGTTTATGGTAAGACTGAATTCTGCACTAAACTGCCATGTTCACCTCAAGGGAAGGAACAGGCTTCCTTAAATTGAACCAGAAAATGGGGCTCTAGACAAGCATGCACCAGAACATACACTACATATACATGGAGCAGTGCTGTGTCTTCAGAGACCTACACACACCTTGACACGTGCTGCATGGAAGCATCAAGCTCTTTCAGCTCTCTCACAGGTGGCCAAATCTCACCAGCCAATCTGCTGCATTTCTGAATTGTGGATGCACCTCTGCCCTCCCCCTCATTCCCTTAAACTTACAAGGATCTACAGGTCAGCAGCTAAACAGCATGTCTTTACTGAAAGATCGAGTGCTGCCATTCTTTTTCCCAATAAAATTCAAAGGAATTAGGGCTTGGATGTTCATGGTGATTTGGGCAGATCTTATTAAGAAAGTAGGTTCACCCACCTACTTGATATGGCAATGCACATCAAATATGGGCTTGACTAAAAAAGTCTTTTTCAGTCTCTCTAGACCCTTGTTTGACACACAAGGAGGTTGAACAAAGCTCAGTAGGGTCAAAGAATGAAGCAATTTGTGCAGAAATGATACATCATTTACACTATTGCAATAATTGTGCTAAACTCATGATGCCGTCGGCATTCTTTTCTAGATTAGAATTGGGGTTTCATGAGAGGTTCTTTTTCTACCACTGTACCCAAAACTTTTTCTTGAATACACAGAAAAAACATTGATTGACTGGGAAGCAGGATTTGAAGAGGTATTCAAGTAAAAACAGTTAGAAAAGCACTCCCAGTTCAGCTTATTTAATTCCTGAAATAAATTATCAGGACAGAATGTTGTTGTTTTTTTATTTCAGCACAGCTCACTGCAATGCCTACTGTGCTTACCATTAGGGCTGCTGTTATTCTGATTTGTATCCACTACTCCGCATGGAAAGAACAAGAGAGGAAATTCAAGTAGTAGTTTAAGTGTCTGTACACTTAAGCCAAGAAACCTGGCAAGGGACGAGCGTGCAGCATAACACAAAGAAGAGGTCCAAAAAGACTCTGCAACAAGTACTTGGGTTTCTTTCTGACCAGCACCAAGGTTCCTGCCACCTACTTAAATTAATAAGAAGTCAACAATAAGAAGTTCTTAATTTTGAAGATAGTTTTTGTTAGCAGTTCGTTGGTAAAGCAGTTACAGGAAAATAGTGCAAGGAGAGAGTTCACTAAAAAGCGTTATGAGTTTTCTGAGTATTTATTTCAACATCTGCAGTCAAACCAACTCCTCTTTCATGTCCCTTCTAGCCAGTTCTCTTCCCATTTCACCTTAAGAATAAAAGACTACAGATGTTGGAGGAGCTTCAGCAGGTTTTGTGTTTGAGATGCAGCCCATATCATCGTTATCACTTACCAACATAGCAGGACCAAGAAGAGGGCCAGCAAAGCCAGGGTGACCATTGTACTATCCACTTCTGTGGACACAAATGCCAGGAGATCTACAGGCTCCATTTTCCTTCACTGCAGTTCCAGCCTTGAGTGGCGCAAGCGTTTGTACAAGAGAAAATGTCCTCAAGAGTTGATAAAGCCTTCCACAGCTATATGAATGACATCTGCAACAAAACAGGAACCAAGAGAGCAAAACCACACCAAGTCAAGTAAAAACTGCAAACCTTTCCTGTTCGCATCGACTGCATACTCTGAGAGAGAGCTTCAAGGCTCCCTGAATGGTAGGATGTAGCAATTTCTCCCCTCCCACTGTTGTTGACTGTCATGCCAGTAAATATTTACATACCCACCACTTGAGACATCAGTGCTGTTGAATAGGTTTTTAGACATCAAGTATGGGAAACTGGGGAAAATGTGGGGAAAAAAAGAGGAGGAAAGAGTCTGATCATAGTACAAATCATGGAAGAAGAATGCAAAGACCCTTCAGGGGTGCCCTGCCATTCAAACAGTGGCATTCTCTGAAATAACAAAAATGGAGCATTTTTGCAATGTAAAACTTCATTAGCACTTAATCTCCAAACTGCTTAAACCTTAAAAAAAATGGAACAAAGTAAACTTTAAATTATAAGTAAAGGGAGGATTTAGGGAAAAACTCTTCTCACGTGCCTACTAGAACGCATATATAGAAAGAAAAACTAATGAGCAGGAAAAACCCAACTGTAGCACCAGGGTCTGTAAGTAAGCATCTGTCACACTGGTTAGTCCACACAGACACCACTGTTTGGCTGTGTCATCTCAGGTTCCTAAGTCCTACAGCAAATTTTCCTGGCTCAGTGCAGTGCCTCCCTTGGAGGAACCATTAACCAGCGTCTCTGGAGATACTTGGGCTACCCTTGCATTGTATTTCTAGTGTAAGGGCCAACATCTACTATCTCTGCTGTGTGGCATAGTCAAGCTGTCACACTCATTTAACAACCTGCACATGAACAGTCAAGCTTTGACTGCAGTTCAGGAAATGTTTTTTCATAATATATGAACTCCTCAGCTTTCTTCCGTATCTTCCTGCCTGCAAACCTCAATCCTGTTTCAAGCATCTGATCCACTCCAATTAGAAATGTCAACCGGAAAGCAAACCTTGAAGCACTTCTATGAGATAAGGCCACCAATCTGTTACACACAGTTACCAAATGGTATTATTAAAAAAAATCTTCAAGATTACAACATCAGCAGCAGCTTGCAAGTAAACACTATTACCCATGAAAAAATTCCCCAAACAAACTGTTATCGTTTGTTGCTAATCAAACTAGAAGCATCCATATAGGTACTGCAGCCTTCCCACCCATTTCAAACAACCTGTTTGAAAGTTAAGGAAAGCAAGGTTACACAAAAAAATAAATTCAAAGTTTGTGAATTATATGGTAACCTTGAGAAACATAAATTCTTTGACATCTGATTCCCATAACACACCAGATGAAGAGTGGCTTCTTCTCATACAATCCCAAGATAATAGCTTAGATTTAATGCGCAAGGCGTCTCCAATATCACTGTATTACATTTCCAGCTCCTATCAGAGAAGTTAATAATATAGATATCAAAAAAGTAAAGTCTCTGACACAACGGAGTTTAATTTTAAAAAGATTTGGCTCTATTCTAACTGAATCACTGCTATTTTGGTTCTCCACACTTCACAACTGCATTAATTCCCTTCCAGCCTCAGATCCCTGCAAAATAAGTAAAAGGTGTTAACCAGCTCATCAGCTCCACTGAGCAGCACAGTGGATCACAGAAAACCTTGCTTATAGCATTAACAATGATATTGCTATTCTGGGTCAATAACAGCTCTGCTGGTTTGCTGCTGCTACCGAGTTCTCCAAGAACAAATGCAGCAAGATTCAAGATCAGTGACGTCAGGAATTAATTGGTGGGGACAAGCCAATCCCAATGAGCAACTGATTCTGTGGGACTCTAAGAAAAACATAAAAATAAAATATGCAATAATGAAAAAACTAAACCACTCACCACAAGTGAGAGGTTTAGAAGTAACATTCCAAGTTCACTATGCTTTAAGTTACTAGGCTTTTTCATTAAAGGTCATATTTTTCTGCTCATAGAGGACTGATGCCCTCCAATTAAAGTCAACAGCAAAACTCGTGTCAGCAAATACAGAGTCAAGTACCAACTTCACTTATTTTTTAAGAAGCACTGGAGTCTTTTCCCAGTCACTTTGGGAGGTAGGTGGGATGAATAGTTCTTAAACACATGCATTATGAAAGAAAATCGGCTCTCACATCAGCATCCAATTTGGAAGAGAACACATAATCAAGCTCCCAATACCAACAACGATCCTTTTCTGTTGTTGATATTGGGATTTTCTTTTTACTTTGTTTTTTAAGCCTCAGCACCTGTTTCTTGCTGAAGGGTTTTAACTTGGCACCTCCAACCCTTAGGAAGGGTGTCATGCAGCATTGACTCTAAAACCCACCTGGAGCACTTCTCACCGCTGACCACACACTCACAGTTATCATCCCAGAGTTAAGAATTTCAACTCCATGAAGAGTTACAAAAATCCACGTGATGCTTTGTGGGGCAGGGAGTCAGGGATGCAGACAGCAATGAAAATAGGCTATCTATTAGTCCTGGATCTTTCTCTACAGTTCCCTCACATGAGAAACATCATCTTAATTAACTAGTTAATGGCACAGATATTTTTCACCTATGTCCCTTCCAGTTCTTTTTGTGGAGCCATGCCAGTCAGGCTGATTATGATAATGGTATCAAAGCACTGCAGAGACAAATACAAAGTCTTAACTAACCACATGATGGAGGAAGCCAGAGACAAACAGAAGTGGAAGAAATCTTTTTCCTGTCAGACTGCTATGAGTCAGCAGCACTATCTGCATTTGCCTCCACAAGCATTCACTCAAGACTGCATATACCAACGTTCACAGTTTCTTGACATGATGCCTTCTGAGCTCTTCTCTTCCATAGCAAGTAAAACCCACTGATCACCACCTTGTTCAACACAAACTTCAAAAAAAAAAAAACATGTTCAATACGTACTTACACTCAAGACACCCATTTCATCCTTCCTTTCCCATCACTGCTGTTGCCGCAACCTCGGAGATCCCCAGCAAATGGCAGACCTACAATACAGAAGCAGCTCAATCCCAAACAGCCAGAGCTTCACAGAAGTAAATATTAAAAAAAAAGGGAAGTGTATTATAGCATTGAAAGTGTGACAAGTTGAAGCATTCTTACACTGAAAAAGAAAAATACCCAGCACTCGGAAAATCCAGGTTCTCCAGGAAGCTTTCATGCCTTAAAGACCTGTCTGCTATGATTCCAGGAATATTTTCTGTAAAAGCTCTTCCAAAATAATGCCTTTCAAATTCAAAATGAATATAAGTGGGGCAGTAAGCCTCAGCAATGCTTGACATCATTCAAACATGAATTACAGAGCTTATTAAAAAGCAGGATTTTAGACCTTCTCATTAGACTTAAATCACACTAAGGATTTTGACCTGTCTTCAAAGTATATCAAATGTAAAATGCAGTCTCCTGTATTTCAGAGGCTAATGATCAACCAGCTAGAGTAACCACAAACTCATGCTAATGAACAAATTCACCTTCTCTCATGCTATTTTACCTCATATCTTTTGGTCTATAATAATCTAATTAAGGCTGAACCACACCAACTTTATGATAGATGAAAGTAGTCTAGAAAGGTGTTCAGTTTAAATTTTATAGTAGCTCTTCTCCATAGAAATTTGTAGCACAGTCTTCAAATCAAGGTAATTCTGTTACACAGACAGCTTAGCTACAAAATACTGCAAATGAAATACCACTGAACAGCTTAAAAAATACATGAGATTAATCAGAGACTAGTTTATGTATAAGCTTTAACAAAGCCCATGCACAAAACTGTGTAAGTATTTATGATATTGATTTATCTTAAAGATAAAAACCTTTCCAAACCCAAAACAAATTCTTAACATCTTTAAGGTAGACTGATCAAAAAGTTCAAAGGTACATTTCTTTTTTTTTTAATATTTAAAACAACCTTAATAGCCAAAGTACTAGGAATATTAATGTATCAGAATAGAGGGCTTTACAGTGGCCATCTATGACTTCATTATTACTATCCCTGTTCAAGGATTGACCAAGCAGATTAATCATGTGATTTTGTACTCCTGCATGATAAACTATGACAAACTACTCAACAGACAGACCATCGAGGCATCAGAGTCCACTTAGGAGAATAATGTTCTGTATTCAAAACGGACAGAAGCACTGAAAGGACACGACGGGCTTGTGTAAGATATCTGAACCACCTTGAATAAAATCAGCCCAATGAACTGGAAAGGCAAACACGGTAACTGTGAAACAACTCCGAGGAAGCTGCTTTCATGACACTTCCCACTGAGAAACAGAAAGACATACTATTATACTTAAATTGTTTCCCCAAGTCAGAACCTGGTTATATTAACCTAAATGCTTCTTAGAAAATAGGAATACAGCTTAAAATTCTAGGAAAACTAAAATATTATGCAAACTTGTAGTTCACTAACAAATTTAATCTTACCTGACTAAAAGTTATGGTACTTCAAACTCAGTCAATATCACAGGGACTAAAATACTCATTATGCTAACTAAATGTAGTGCCTCTGTACTAAGTTCCCTCTAAAGCAACAAGCTGTGAGATATCCTAGTTATTTCAAAGAACTCCTCTTAGAAATAGCACAGATTTTGTGGTCAAAAGGAGTGACAGTTTCTTCCTCTTGCTGTGAGAGCTCAGAATGAATTTCTAAAATAAAGTTACCTTCGCTAATAGCAACACTAAGATCTTGCAGACCCAGTGAAATTCCAGAGAAAGCAGAAAGTAATTTAACATCTGCTGCCCATGGCCAGGCATTTTTAAGCAAATTGACTTCATTAAATAATTGGTAACTTGTTTATATTTCTATAGCTTGGTTTAGAAACATTGATTGATTCAAGCAATCCTGTAATTTCATTGTGCTATAAACTTGACTGGAGATAAGTAAGGATTTATGTTCATGGATCAATAGACCCACATTGACAGCAAAGACCAAAGAACCCTGCCTAGACTGTTCTTGTAGTTGCAGAGAGCTGTATAAATGTTTGCCTTTGTAACAATATCATGGTAAGAGCCAGTAAGTTATAATTTTTTCTATGAGGTTCAGTTTTTAAACACCATGAAAAATATCTAAGCCTCTTTGTTTTATTGAAAGGCTACTCTAGATAGCAAACTCAAGGCTTAAATTCTCCAAGCTGTGTTTCAATGCTGGACCACAGGTCAAAAGAACTGTGAAAAACTTAACAGAAGCATCTTGTTCTATAATTTAATCAACTAAACTGTGCTTATCAACTTCTTTTTCATCCCTTAACTCATGGGATTAGCACCAAAACACATAAAGCCCAGACCTTCTCTGCACTTCACAAACAGGAAGATGTGGAACGCTGGTTTTCCCCAATTAATGGAAATATTTTTGAGACCTCAATGTGTTGTCTCTAGCTACTACATTCCCCACCTTATCTCTCAAGTTTGCAGCTTAATAATTTCATTGTGGAACCCTTTCAATGCAATACAAGGAGATTTCTTTAGAGAAAGGTTACACACAGCCTCCTTAAAAAATGGGACAGCCACCTCGGAGGCAATTAACCACAGCAGTCAGCGTTGCACAGAGCAGTAAAATGATTCCTGGGTTGTCACCTGGAGAAACACTGGCCAATGCATCCTTTGAGATGCCCTAACAGAGGTAAGGGTGTCAAAGAACAAATAGACAGGACAAGGGGGAGAACAGCAGCCAGGAGGTAGATCTGAGCATCCTGTCACAGCACCCTGCATTCTGCTTGTGAAGAGGACAAGCCTAAAGCTCAATGAACATGCTGTCAGTACCTCTTCCAAAAGCACTTGATTAGTGATACAGCCTGCACACGTGTGCTGGAGATGAGCTCCCAGAACCAGGAGAGGGGACAGGATGGGAGCTGAGGAAAACTCTCACATAGACCAGCACTCACCAAATGGCCCACGAGGCTGAATGCAGAAGGCAGGTAACAAGGTCCATCAGCACAGCAAGAAGTGAGCCAGGACCAGGGGCCACCCAGAGGGTCAAGTCAACAACTGAAGACACAGACCCAACCTTCAACGGGGTTCCCGGACCCATGGGCAGAGTGTGTAGGTGGAGGGTCTCAGGTGAGGCCAATCAGGGTAATAAGAACTATTGGTGCCCTCAGGGACCTGACAGGCTCGGTACTAAGGCCTGGAAGAGGTAAAAAGGTAATAACAGTCACAAGAGAACAGGATATTTGGAAGAGTAAATTCACTAATACAATGCATTTATCAATAACCTGTCAAAACTCAAAATGACAAAAGATGAAAGGCACCAAAAGCCACAAAATCCTTGAACCTCAGATGATGTAAACAAGTGTTCTTCACCTGAGGACCACTACTGTTTTGGGGTTTTGTTTTTTTTTCAAATTGCAAATGTTTCCAGAAGAAGCTCCACAGATGTGAGCAGAGAATGTTCCCATGGGTTATGGCCCTCAGGCTGACCAGAAATTGTAGAACTGTGTCCTGTCTGGGAACTGTAAGCAGTATCAGCTCTGCCTTTATTCTTTAACTGTTTAAAAGCAAAAAGAAAGGGGGAAAGAATGTCCAATGGATTAGACAATACAAACATGCCAAAACCAGGACAGGCATCACAAGTCAGGTCCTACCACCATCTAGTCTTAGCACCAAAGAGGTGGTCAGTTGGCACAAAGGAAAAAGTTCAAAATCAAGCAGACTAATGCTACTGCCACAGTAATGATTTTCATACTTCAAGAAGCCCAGAAGCTATTGGTGTACATCCACATATAGAAAGGCAATACAACTGCAGAGACATAATCTGGAAGTTCAGCGTAATCACTGAGGGCCAATCCCAGTTCTTCATCAATTTTTTAGCGGCATTCACAAAGCCTTTTTCTTTAGGCAGCAAAAACATCCCGGGACAAGCCCTTCTAGAAAATACCAGGTGCAGGGGTTGGTAGTGCAGCTCCAACTCCTGTAGTCAGGCTAGGGCAGGAGGGTGCCCTGTTGCTTCTCTTGCCTTTTTAAATGCTCCCCAGGGTAAATATTTCAAAATGCCAGTAACTGCAGTGTGAACAATCATGCTGGATATTTTCAGATCACAGTAAGAACACAAAAGGTATGATGCACTGAAGCACACAGCTGCAGCAGGAAGACATATAACATCATCATGCTATGGGGCAAATGCAGGGACAATATAAAATACATTGAAAAATCTTATCTTCACTCATGTCCCTATCCAGGGGATATTTACTGCCTAAATTTATGCATCACATGATGAATAATTCTTGGTAGATCGTGCCCAGTATTCCCAAGGGCTGCCTTACGCATATGAAAGGGAGCACAGATAACTAACATGCAAATTACAGCCCCTTACATGCTGCAGAAAAGCACATGTAACATATGGATGGCTTTACTCTAGTTCAGCCTTTTGTGCTCTCCCATTCATCACCCTTTTTTCTGCAGTCTTTTCTGCTGACCCCTTGTACACAATTCACCAAATCAGAAATCCCTTCAGCTTTCTCATTCTTAGCAGGTATGTTGTAACATGGGCATGCATAACTGGTGAGGGAGCAGAAAAAAGAAAAAGGGAAAAATCAAACTTACACAATCACAAAACCACCATTTCCAAATCTCAAGTTCTTACTGCAAGTCTTGGCTTAGTTCAGATTTTTGCCAAAGCACTAGTTCTTCATTTGTGTAATTGTGACAAATACAGGTTTTACTGGGGCAAAGATGGTCAAGCCCTCAAAGCAAGGAAAAAATGCTCCAAAGCTGTGAAACTCAAAGGATCAGGGCTAAAATAGTAATGGAACTATTTTAATTGCTCAGTTAAGAAATGCATGATTTTCCTGCAATCTCATGACTTCTGGAGTAAATTTGTGATTTCTGAATGCTTGAGGTTAGCCATACTTGCAAAGGGGCGTGAACCCAATAAGCTGACCTGTTAGTCATGGGAAGCAAGGTTAAGTGGAAGGCTAAATAACATGACATATGAGTCAAAAGAGCAAGAAGAACTTAGTTTCAAGAAGATTTCAACCCTGCTGATGCTCATGTTAACTTACCGTCTCAGACTGAAGCGTAAACAACATCTGAACGTAAGGTTCACAATTAGTCCAGCCTCCTACCTCCTTCCTACCTTCTGCTGTCTCTACCAAGTGGCAGATAAGCACAACCTTAGGCTGCGGCTGGGATAGCGCAAAAAGGTAATAGGTATCCTTCTCAGTGTCACTAAAAAGAAATATATAATCTGTAGAACAAAACTTTTAGCCATCATATTTATCTTTTCACTGGCTGTTGATCAGAGCTAAGGTTTGTGAAAACCCATGGCCCTGTGACAATCTGAGAAGACAGCTTTGTACTCTCCACAGAGCCTAATAAAGTCTTCAAGTGCCAAGAGTGTTGGTGGGGGGAAGGGCTTAAACAATTGTTAGAAGTTTGTTTCTACTCTGAGCATGCTGCTGCTTTCTTTACCTTCAGCTAATTAAGTCCAACAAGGTCAAGTGGGCAACTGCAATGATAAATCAGCTCTAGTATAAGTATAGCCAGCAGCCCTGGCAACTGTCCACTTTCAACTTCAGCTCTTCTCCTCACCATCCATTTTCAGGCATTCATTTTAACTCAGCACACCACTACTTACAGACACTTCCCTCGCACCAGCTCTCACAGTTAACACTCACAAAGCAACCAAACTGGCATGGTGGGATCTCCAGCCCAGGACAGAGTCTTACAGCCATCGACAAAAACTTCAACTAGGTGTATTGGAACAGATGTAGCTTAGAGAGCCAGACCTGCCAGCCAGGTACCCCAATGTATGGAGGACTCTCTCCTTCAGAGTCCCTGCTCCATCTGTGGCAGTTCAGGCAAACTAGATAAGCCAGCAACTACCCAGCTGTGTGGCAAAGGAGCCAGGAATACTTCAGACAGCCCAGGGACAGTGGGATGTTACGATGAATTGTAATTTATTTGCCTTATACTGATAAGCACAGTGACACGTGAATATAAGATTCCAGATGGAGTAACTAACTGGAAATGGAGAAGAGCCTGAGGTTTCAGATGGGACTTGTATTCATGCAAGAAACAACAGAGACACCACACAGGACAAAAGCCTCATCGTACATTCAATAAAATATAGTTTCTTCCAGCCACCATGTACCTTGGTTTCCCTTGGCCAAGTCTGTAATGCACTCAGGCATCGAAAGATGGAAGCAGGTGCCTGTGAGGGGTCTCTGTGGGTACAAACAGGTGTGGTAAGGAATGGCATTTTTGTAAGGCTAGTGCAGGTAGATGCGCTCTGTCCCTGGGTGATGCTCTCAGCTCTGTAGATGGAGAGCACCAACTCCAAGGGTAAAATATTGTTTTTCTCTTAGTATATGTAACTCCAATTAACCTTATTCGAGCATTGTGGGTACACTGAGAAGATTATGCTCCTTAATGTGCAGTTACAGCTGTATTGTAAATGCAACATTACACACTTTCTATTATGGTTCAAGACCGCTACGCTCTTCAAAACTGTTATAAACCTCAGAAAACTGGGGTTTATAATGGAAACACAGAAACACAACTCTAAAAGACCTGGCGGAGAGGAAATACAGCTATAAATTCAGCTTCTGTTTTCCAGCATATACATTGACAAGGTATGAATAACATGTATTTCTACACTTAGAACAGACAGATGTACACATTTCTCAGGGTAACCTTTGCTGTAAAAGTGGAGGATGGAAACAGCTCAAAGTGGAAAGAGCAACCTTTTGTCTTGTCTTTTATAGAGTTACTGAAATTGCAATAATGACATAAAACCAGCAACTGAAATTTAGCAGCCTGTGCACCAGGACTGGATTCTGAATGCACTTTTTTTTAAAGGGCAGGTTACGTTTCTATGGTCAGCAAGAAAAAGACACGACCTCGTCAATCCCCTTCATCTTTCTTTCTTTTAAAAACAGAATTGACTATTTGGATACTGTTCAAATGACATTGCAAATCAATTTGCTATCCATTGCAAAAATGGATATTCTATGTATATTCTTTTCTATATATAATCTGGTCCTGCTTCTTAATACTACCAAGGAGCAAAATTTGGACTAGCAATTACTGGACTTGCTAATGTAAAAAGACCCCAGTCTGTTTGGCAAGAGAAAGATACGCAGGCAACTTTACTATCATTGGGGCTGTGGCATTCGGGAAGTTCTTCAGATATTAATAGCAATGGCAGAGGTGGGTCAATATAATTCCATTAGCTACATCACGCTATTTGACTTCTGATATGTATGAAGAAAGGAAAACAAAACTGACACAATTGCTTTTTGGGACGTATATGGATGTGGGATAAACAGGAAAATCCATGCCTGTTTTAGACATTGCAGCCTGACTGACAGGTGGGGAAAGGTGAAGTAGGGAAGTTCATGCATTTTTCTGGCAGAGCCCTAACCTCCAGGAGGGAACAGGGAAAGGCACCCATCGCTGCTGCTGCCCGCACAGGCTCAGTGCAACAGGAGATCCCACCACCTTGTCTTCAGGCACCTGCTGGGCCCTGGGGTCTCAGTGGCATCCCTAACTGTGCTGCTGCTTTGGAGATGGAGCTGCCAGTGCTGCAGTGGCTGTCACTGCCCAGGTTAAACCGTTGTATGCAGTGTCAGCATACAGGGAAATACCCAGGACTCAGGGAGTCTTCATGCAGATATGGTCCTTGGTTTTTATATTAGTTCTGCTCACATTTAGGCAAGTTTCTGGAACATGTAGAGAATGCTGTCAGTTTCAGTACCACTACCCCATAAACTGTTTTCTATTATCTACATAATAGCTGTGTCTCTAGTACTGAAAACAGAGAGAACATCAGATATGCCCGAAGTCTATGAGGTGTATGAAAAGCTTCACATGAAAAGCAGCCCATGACACCCTCCCACTACAGCAGCTGTTTGTTTGGTTTGGTTTTTTTTTAAAGTAATGGATTAGTTCACAGAAAGTTTAGCAACACCTTTAACATTGGCCATAACATCCTCATTTTAGCTGTATATCATGTCTTTGTGGGTAACTATTCTAGGGCACTGTGTGTAACATTTCTGCATTTTTTCATTTGAGAAGGACACCTTGTTGTTAGATTTCTACTTTCCATCTTTCCAGCAGCCCTGGTGCTCAGAGAGCACAAACCCAACACACCCAAGGGCTGTACCTCCATGTTGACCCAGAGGCAACAAGTCTCTGAGTAGGATGGGAACTGCCACGTTGTCCAGACCTGTTCAGCATTTGGCAAGCTTCTGTGGAAATTAACAGCAAAGCTACTTTATTACCATTAAAAGGGCAATGCAATTCCCAGCAGAACTGAGAACTGCATTTCACATCTTCTCTTGGGTGATATCTTCACTAAGACTAATTCCTGTCTTTGCTTCCATTTTTTTGCATATAAATACGGTCTTGCACCAGCAGCCTTAGCGGAACACTTCCATTCTGGTCCCACAGTCTTTGATGTGCCCACTGCTCTCTGTCCCGCTCCAGGAGCAGTAGCTGCGAACCAGTATCAGCTGTCTCCAAGTGGTGCATACAGCAGATCTCCCATCTTCAGCATAATTAGTAAACCATTTGTAGGAAAGGACCAGCAGGCTACACTGGCATCATTTAGTCCAATCTCTATGTGCCGGCTATTGCCATGTCCTGTATGTTCAGCCCTGCAAGGCCCGTAGAGCATCCTCATACAAAGTATTTCTCAAAACACCATGGCAAATTTACACTTGAGCGAAAGGATGAACAGCAAGACTGGGATAGTTTGCCCGGCACTTACTTATCAGAGGATCACAGACAACATGTTCAGGACTGTGTTCTACCTCACCCACCAAGTACACAAAGCTGTTTCTCCTCCCTGCACTATCCTGACCACTGCTCTGGTTTTTTAAGCGGCGGCATGAAACTGAAGTGTTGCCAAGGATATTTACTGTAGTGACCTGTACAGCCTGAGACTTTCAGTCACCTCGAGTTCAGCAAACAGCAGAAACACTGGAACAAGGAAACATATGAAGGCAAAGAATATTGCGCTCATTTCTACAAAATTTGTATTTGGCTATTTCCCACTGCTAGAACCGAAAGAGTCAACTTCAAAGGAAAATCAAAGCAAACCAAAAAAAAACAAAAAGCAAGCTTAAAGTACACAAGAAACTGATAGTATAAGACCCTTTTTGACTACAGAAAGATTTCCAGTCCCTATAGGGAGTGGGATTCCCTCCCTCACCACTTTCTAAGATTGAATGATTATTTCCCTTACGCAGAGGAGCCAAGAGCCACACTTCTAAACTGCACCTAAAAGGGGGAGCGACATCCCTATACGGCCGGTCCCACGTGCTAACACTGCGGACGCTTCTGCCAGCCCACTCAAATCCAGATGGTTTGTGAGGGGGGACAACAGGGCAAAACCTCCCAGCCAAAAGCACAGGCTAAGGAGGACCAAGGGGAGGGGGGACACAGGGTTTACAGCCTCCCTCCTCCACCAACTCCACAGCAAATACTAGGAGATCCTTACCTTGAAATTTCCCCCATGCCTCTCCCACCAGTTCCCGGTCGTGCTGCCAGCAAGCAGCTGCACTGCAACACCCTGAGGGGAGCGGCGGGGAGCGGAGTCATCCCTGCCTCCCACGAAACAGACAGGTGCTTGGAAAGCTGCCTTCGGCCTCAGCGCCGCACTCCCGCTGGACTACAACTCCCAGAATGCCCCGCGCCTCATGGTAGTCTCTACCCTGCGGCTGTCCCTCGCAATGCACTCTGGGGGTTGTAGTTCCTTCAGGGCAGCCCCCCCCTCCCCCGGCCCTCCCTCTGGGAAGGGAGGCTTTGCATGACTACAGAGGAAACAAGCACACTAAACCTATTGTTTTAAAAAAAAAATAGCCCAAACCCTGTGGATATATGTATGTATGTATATATGTATATGCATATATATTAACAAGAAGAGATCACAGAAAGCTGGAGGTGATTGGAGGGATCGTTAATTAATAAAAAAAAAAGAAGGTACAGGAGAGATTTTTGCAGAAAGTATCGTGAGGCACTGGCAGAGGCTGCCCAGGGAGGGGATTGAGTTGCCATCCCTGAAGATATTTAAAAGACGGATAGACAAGGTACTCAGGGACATGGTTTAGTGGCAGATAGGAATAGCTGGACTTGATGATCTAGGAGGTCTTTTCCAACCTAGTGATTCTATGATTCTATATATGTGTATATATGTATATATAGAATCATAGAATCACCAGGTTGGAAGAGACCCACCAGATCATCACGTCCAACCATTCCTACCAATCAAGGGAGGGGGTAAAAGCGGGAAAAAAAGACTCATAAGTATTGCCAAATAGCTTTGCAAAATCAGATGGGGAAAAACTTAGATGTTCCCATACACTAATTAGTTAATGACTGGCCTCCAGCGTATGAACGTGCCCATACTTAACTGTATCCTCCACTGAAGTGAATGCAATTGAATCTCATACTCCAGTTGTTCCAGAAACTCAAGGCCTCTAGAAATTACAAGCATGGCTTAGCAATGGTGAGATTTTAGAAGTAATTAAGGGCTTATCCACACTGGATATTGCTGCAGCCTAGCTTCACTTGCTTAACTCCCCTCCCCTGTGCTGGACATGTATTTCACAACAATACTGCTTTATTCGTTGAATTAGTTTGCACCATTCGAGCCTTCCACTCACAAGGTACCTTTGCCTGAATTGATGGATTTGTGCAAGGTGAGCCTGAACTGCATGTGCCTTTTTCCTTTGTGTTTAAGTCTTTCTTTGGGCATCTCTGCCCAAAAGCTAGGCATTTCTTTGGAAAAGTAAAGGTTTCTCATACAATTGATTCTGCCCTGAATTTGGGAGATCAATAGGAACACTAAATAACAAGAGACCCACAAAAAAAAAAACCGCTTTGGGAGTATGGCCCTATTTGCATAACTGGGAATGTTTGGTTTTCTATCACCAAGAGGAAGGCTGTGCAGAGGAGAGAAAGCTCTCCTTTCAGAGTAAAATGTCCTCTTAATAATTAGTCCTCATGGGTAGCAAGTTTTAATGGTACATAAAATTCATGATGTATCCAGAGTACAGTCAAAGCTTTAAAATTTTGCCCAAATTTTATTAAATGCATATGCATCTAAAATGTGAATGATGATAAGGTATAACAAGCCAGTGAAGTTCTTCCAAGACCAGTAGGTATTAAGCTCATGGATACAGAAACAGCTCCCCTTTGCCTGAGGTGAAGAGGAGGAAAAGGGTAGGCGCTAGATAATGGAAAATAATAATATACAAGCGATGCAGGAGGTTTTAGTGTACAGACGGGTGGCACCCATGAAAACTTCGTAGCTTCCACACAGCACTATGCCATAACTGGCTCTATGCAGTCATATGGCAATGTTCCTAAATGAAGAAGAGTTCCCTGAGCTTGGGACGTGACATAGAGGCAGACACAGAGTCCTGTCAGAACTGCAAAGGATCCACATTGCTCCAGGGTTTGTAGCGCTGAGACACAGCCCAGTTTTGCATGTTACCAGCGGACAGCTGCAGGACTTCTTAGCTCCAGTCAAACCACTGAACTGCTTCTGGACTCTGTCTGGCCCAGGGAATGGTTTAGCTGCTTTTCAAGGCACTACAGCTCATCTTGTACTTCTAGAACAAGCTGGCAGCACATGAATAGCATACTTAAACCATAACCCAGATAATCCTTCCAGGATAATTGAGTTTCTGCAGTATGTGACTTCTAAAAGTAAGTTTTCATAGACTTGCTAGTAAAAATGTGAGTTTTGACCTAACACTTCTCATTCCAAGATTTCTGAATAATCTTTTTTAATGCAGGTTTAGAAAGAAAGAAAGAAATGAAAAAAGAAAGAGTATGTTCTTTTGACAGTTCAAGTTCAATTGATAGAATATCTATTAATCATCAGCATGCAATTTACATCAAGAATGCCTGTATTAAAGCAGAGACATAGAAGAGCTGGAATGGATTGTTTCCCAAGATCTTGTGGCATTAAGAGTGGAGCTATGTTCGTTTTCTTTTTTTGTTCTGAGCTCTATACCATTTGGTTGACTAAGGCAGTATCCCTTACTAAAAATGAGCCATAAAAGAACCACTTCGGTGAACGTACAGGATTATTACCTATTCCAACAGGTATTTTGTTAGTTCCTGACTCTGCAAAGACTTGCATAACTAAATACACCATGAGTAAGTCCATCGAAATTGCTAAGGTCTGTCTAATGTTTTCATTTTCCTATGTCCCAGAACAATAATAGTCTCCGTCATTTATTATTTGCAAGAATTCACAGATAAAATCTGAATAGAGAGGAAGCATGGATAATATTGCACCAGACCCTCCCATTGTTTTGTTGGAGTAGGGAAATCCACTGGAGACAAAACTTTCTGTAAACATTGGTCTGACACTGGCTGTTTGTCTTCCCTTCTCGAGGGAACAGCTGATGTGGGGAACCTCAGCCTACCCCATTCACCTGACTGCCTCTAACATGCAGCTGAAAGAGATGCCATCTGTGAGGACCACAGGAGGATGAATATGATGCTTTTCCCACATGGAAAACAGAAGCAAAATCCAGGCGCAGATGATTTCCCAGTTGCAGAAGGCAAAAAAATGTTTAATGCCAACAGTGCTAGAGATAAAAAAATCCCACTGCCTTTCATGGGTAAGCTTTTTTAAACCCACCTGAGTCTCTTTGCACTCACAAAAGTGAGTAAAGTTTGCAATGCCATTCAGCCTCACACACGGCAAATGCTTTCCACGTTGCTTCCATATCTTGAAAAGACCAGAGCTTTCCCCAGCACATTCTCTTTAGTAGGCAGGGGGAAAACGGGGGTAAAGCCAAAACAATAAATTTTCAAAGTGCTGAGCAGCAAAGCAGAGTCAAAATGCTCATGTTCCCCCTGAATACCTTCAGAGCTGCACCCTGCTTTCTTGGGCACTTGCTGAGCCAGAGGCTGGTGCTCCCATGTCACCCTGTCCCTAGCAGTATCCGACTGTGCCATGCAGCCTCGGGGGATTTGCAGGGCATTTCCACTGGGGCTTGACTGACCACACATGAGCACTGCAATCAGGTTCCCAACCAGTAGATCGGATGGTAAATACACAGCATGCCCAATGCTCAGTTTGCTCCTTCGTAACCTTGCTGACATGTTAGAAACAAAAGTAGAAGGAAGTTCATGGGAGGGCAGCTCTTATCCTGTGACCCAAGAGAAAGGGTTGTTCTTCTTCCTTGTACTGGAGAAGGTTCTGCTCTTCCTTGGTGCTTGTGGCAGATGAAATGAGGCCATGGAAGGAATCTTCGCTGAGAAAGCCATAGCAGGAGCTGAAACTCGGTGGGCAAACATCATCGGAGGCTTCGCATTGTTTTTGCCAGCAGATGGAGCAGGGCTGGCATAGGAAGAGCCAGCTGCCTGCCCCTCTACCAGGAGGAGCTTCTCCTGCCCTGCCTGGCACCTTTCTCGCAGGAGGTCTTTCTCCTCCGCTCCTCTGGATGGAGGATCCAACCCAAAGGTCTCTAGAGATGAACACAAATCTTTCCCAGGGCTGCCGTCTTGCACTGGTGCCTGCAGAAAGCTGAACACAGCAGGGAGGGCTGATGAATATTTAAGTGGTTATCCCTGCTTCTCTGCTGGTACATGCATGTCCATGCTCACGTGTCCACAAACACATGCACACCGTTTTGCTCTTTGGCAGTGGATTACCTTTAGTAGTTGGAGATCATTCATATACCTGTGCTCACTTTCAGTTTCTCACAAACTTGTTCAGTGTCGTTGTCTGTAGTGGCCAGCTAAGTTATTTTACACTCTTATTTTGGTTTCTGCTGAGTTTAAGCCAGGATCAGCATGAAAGATGGGGATGTTGACATTGGGTCAGCAAAATAAACCTACTGAGCTAGGAATGACCAGATTCCCAAGGTGAAAAATCAAGAGATGGGGGTTGGAAAAGGAGATGAAGTATTCTTCTCTTGCTTAGCCCTGGACATAGGAATGTCTGGAAAAAGAACATGTAGCCTTCTCCCTCCTGCCCTCTTGCCCTAGGGCCCCTCTCAGAGACTGATTCTCCCCCAACACCCATTTCTTCATTCCTTTCAGTTGGTTTTTTTGGTAAAACTGTGAGAGACAACTTTCTGTGACTCCCACCCATCCCACATGCGTGAAACTTTGAAAGTCATGGCTAGAACTCTTCCCTTGACAGGCACACATGACTGTGTTGCTCCCACCACACGATTGAAGCAGATAACACAGTGTGTGAAAGTGAGTACTGACCACTGCATTTTCATCTGTGAGTCTAAAGAGGAAGACTCCAGTGCACTTTGTTGTTTCAGTGTAGCAGCCTTCTATGGCAAAGCTGCTCCCAAAATAAGGCAGTCCAGGGCACAAGAAGGGACAGCAGGCTCTGATTCCTCCTAAATGGGCAGCACTCAGTGGGCACTGCAGTCTGACAGTGGACAATACAGATGCTGTGCTGCTAAACATAGAATCATAGAATCACCAGGTTGGAAGAGACCCACTGGATCATCGAGTCCAACCATTCCTATCAAACACTAAACCATGCCCCTCAGCACCTCGTCCACCTGTCCCTTAAACACCTCCAGGGAAGGTGACTCAACCACCTCCCTGGGCAGCCTGTTCCAGTGCCCAGTGACCCTTTCTGTGAAATTTTTTTTCCTAATGTTCAGCCTAAACCTCCCCTGGCGGAGCTTGAGGCCGTTCAATGCACAGGTAAAGACAGACAGGTTATCCTATGAGTAATGTGAAGTGCTGTGCAGGATACAACATACTAGACAGAATAAATACAGTCTTGTTTACAGATGGAGATGTTCACAAATAACTCCAGTATTTATGTTGCATTATTCCTTGGTTTCCCTTTTGGTTTTCATTATTCTGGTTTTGGGAATCAGTTTATACTTGTTCCTCAAGGGAGTGTGAACATTTTCTTTTTCCTTATTTTTAAAAAGCAGCTCTTTTGTTTATGTCATACATACAATCATTGCCATCATTAATTAAGACATCACCTGGTGTTATGCCCACAGGGACAAATACAAGCTTTGTAAATAGAAAAGTACATCAGTATCTCATTTGCTTAATAATAACTTACACATTTGAAACCAAAAGATAGTTGTATAGCCCCGGTGTATTCCAAAACTGCCATACTGGTGTCATTTATTTTAGCAGAAAAAATAGAGAAGATCAAAAGTCCTAAAGCTCATACCTGAGAAAGGGCAGCAAGAAATCAGCACAGTTTGTATTCTCTTTTACACTATTCCAGGGACAGAAAGTGATCTTCCTCCAGTAGGTGCCTTTGACATAGAAGTTTGAGTGATCTGCTACTTAGACAGTAAGGAATAGCATTTTATAAGCTTTTTATGGGGTATTAAAATCCAAAGTAGCCAAGTTTTCTAACGGAAAACATAAAAGATTTCAGGGTTTGAACAGAGGCACCATCTGCATCGGAGTAACTGCAGACTAATTATGTGTGTGTCTGCATGTGCGTACACAAGTGTGTGTGTGCATATGTGTGTGTTTCAGAGGGACATTCTTTGCTTCAGTTCCATTATAAATCCTTTAAATATTTATTACTGGAATGTAAATTCTGCTGAAAATTGAGGTCTTTGCTTTGGAAAAAAACATGCTATCACCTATCATGGGTGTCATTGCTCAGTGGAATATCCAAGTTCCTTTTGGAGAAACAAAAGGATTTGGTTATATAAACAAGTCACTGCATTGAATTATAAAAGGGGGGGAGAACAAAAGCCTGTTGACTGCTGGTTGAACTACTCCTTGGCTATGTGTGACCTGAAGTTCTGCAGATCTAGCAAGAAGCAGGAGCAATATTAAAATGAATTGGTTACAAATAGTGGAAACAGTCCAGCAAGCACATTTAGAACATGCAGCCCTAAGGATGACTTTGTTTTCAGATTATTTTGTCTTTATTTTGAATGTAAAACATTAATAAGCTTCTTAAGGAGACTGGGGATGGGAGAAAACATCGGCTGATCACCTTAAAGCCTAGGAAAATAAAAAAAGTTCTCAAATTGCTGGATGAAATAACAAACCAGAATGGGTTTATACTTCTTACACTGCTATGAAAGCTTTGCTTCTTGATTGTTTCCAGACACCAGAAGGTTATTAAAAATCCACAAAGGGAAAAGAAATTCTACATTTATATGAGCTTTAAAACTTATTTTGGGACCTCAGCTTGTTACCAGTGTAATGCAGAATAAACCTGTAACTTGAAAAGTATTGCTCATCAAAAAGAGGGACCAAGGACCCTTCTAGCACTGCCAACTCTTGGGAATGGATTTATTATATAACCTTTGGGATTACACTTTATTCTGGAAGTTCAAAACTGGAGTGGCCAATGTGGGTAGCTCAGGCTCAGGTATTTGTATCACTTTAAATCCCACTGTCATTTCAAAGATATAAATACTCTTGGAAAAATCAGATTATTGAAAGGATTAAATTGGGATCAGTGTCAGTAATAATCTATTCCATTGTGTTGACACCAACTGAAAGAGGGAAAGCTTGGGGGAGGGGAGTAGTGCTGTACAATACTGCCTATGGGTTGTGTGGGAAAGGGGAATATAAATGAAGGGAGGGACAGTGAAACAGCACAGCCCCCACATGCCTGGGAGGCAGGGCAAGCAAAAGGGCAAGAAAATCCTTCTTAGGAATAGCACTGACCAAAGACCCTGTCTCACTAAAGGCTTATTACTGAGATGGAGCCTCATAATATGCTAGTCCTTCTAGTTATTAAACTAATAAAGTCTGTGCTGGTGTTCTTATACTTCCAGCCTTATCACCCAGTGTGTTTAAAGAGCCACAAAATCAAAAACGGTATTTTTTTTTCCTTACACATTGCCTGAATCTTCTCCCTCCACTACAACTCCTGTTATCTCTTAACTGGGCTGGAAAAAAACACAGCACATGCCTGGATGCCATGTCTCTGGGGACTCTGGAGTGTCCCAGGCTAAGGAACATAGTGTGCTCCTCAGGTGCCAGCTCCTCTGTCTCCAGCTCAGCTCATGGCACTGCAATTCCCCTGGACAGACCTTATGGACCTAGTCCATGACTGAAATCCATGCAGGTGTTGTCTACATAAGAGCTAAGTGAGAAGCAGCTGGTCCAGGCTCTTTATTACTGCTGAAAATACATTTCTACGAGATCAAATTTATTTGGCTTTTTTGGATCCAGAATTATTTTGATAGAGGTGACTTTAATTTGGTGGTAAATTGCCTGCTGAGTTTTTCTTTCATCCAGAAACATGAGAGAGCACAGTATAAAAGGTACTTTCTGATGTTGAACAAACAAAGCATATATAGACTTTTTTCCAACTAGCCTTTCAGAAGAAAGGTAAAGGCTGTGTTTTCAGTTCAGGAGCTCTGTAAGTGATATCCTGCTTCCTTGACAGGCCATTTTCTACTTACCTCTTTGCCCCAGTTTCACTCACCACCAGCTTTACTGTTTAATCAGGTAGGATGTCTTCTGTACCTGAGTTCAAGGGAGATTCATCATTGGCAGCTGTTGCATTTTGGGATGTGCCATAAGGCCTATCCTTTTTTCTAGTTTTTCCTCAATAAGAGTAATGAAGCTGTGACAATATGCATTTACAGCCCAGAAATCCAGATGAATCCTGGGTTGCATCAAGAGAAGTGTGGCCAGGAAGTCAAGGGAGGTGATTCTGCCCCTCCACTCTGCTCTGGTGAGATGCCAACTGATGGAGTCCTCAGCAGAAGAAAAACATGGATGTGTGGGTATGAGGGTCACAAAAATGATCAGAGGGCTGGAACGCCTCTCCTATGAAGGCAAGCTGAGAGACTTAGGATTGTCCAGCCTGGAGAAGGGAATGATCTGAGCAGACCTTATTGCAGCCTTCCAGTTCCTAAATGGGGCCTACAAGAAAGATAGAGACAAATTTTTAGTAGATAACCTTTAAAGTTCTCTTCCTACCCAAACCATTCTATGATTCTATAGAGAAATAGAGCACCTCATCAGGTAGGGGGGCTTTTCTTCTTCTGCTGGCCAGGTGAGTGGATGGTGCTGGGCGACTGGTGGTAGTGCAGCTCAGGGCTTTGAGCACATTTCAATAAATACACTTAACTATAAGCAAGCTAGTGGTGAGAGAAAAGGAATTAAATGTTTCTTGGAATAAATAAGACTTCTGTTATAGTAACTACCTCACTTATACTGCCCAATGACTGGAGCAAAAATAACAGGGTAAGTAATTCCTAGCACTGTCCTCAGGTGCTTTCCCAAAAGTTTACTTTCACTCTGTACTAAATGATTTTCTTTTTTTTTTACTCTTAAAGGAACGAAGTTTGATATTTGCATTTTTGCATTCATAACTCTGTCTCTTCAGTGGCTTCTTCACAAAGGCACATCATTCTTTTTCCTTTTCCCATTGACTTTTTTTTCCTAAATATATATTTATATTTCTTCCCCTATTTCTTTAGATGCAAAGTGCAAGCCTCTGCATCTACAAAAAAATTCAGGCACTTTTCCTTCTCTCTTTCAGTCCTGCTTCTGCTTTCTGGTTTTACTTCTGTTCAGTTAATTAGTCATTTATAATTATTTCTCTCTTTACTTACCCAGGCATGTATTTTGCCTGGGAAGCTGCTGCCTGGTCCTTTGGAGTCAGTGTAACCTGACCCCAGCCTGCTTGTTCTCTGCAAACCTAACTGGCATCATGGAGCTGCCCTCAGCCATCAAGAAGAAGGATTGCTGGCTTGCTTGGCTCTCGGTGCTGGGTACTGGGTGGTGGGTGCCCACTTGCCTGGTACATCACAGCATCTGGCAATGCATGTTTACCCCAAGGGAGCATGCCCTCAGATGGGTTGCAAGGCCAGAAACCTTTGCAGGGGCAAAGCAGGAGAGGCATGAGCCACTGGCAAGAGTGAGGAAAGTGAGGGCAACCCAGCATCGCAGGCTCCGTCCCTTCTCCTCCCACCACTGCAGCTCTTCTGCTGGGGAAACCAAGCTGGCAGCAATTGCACTACCTGCTTCAAAGGGCTCCAGCCAACCACGTCACTGGTATTTGTGTAATGGGCTGAAAGTCTTGAGTGAGCGGTGATACATCAAGGAAAAGCTTTCGCATAATTACTGATCCTTGCAGCTTTTCATTCCAGAAAATTTGAGGGTAAGGAAATAGCTGTAAGGGGAAGCAGGAGATAAATCTTGGTTTGTGGCACCTTTCTTATTTTTGCATTTTCAGCATGTCCTGGGGTTGCTGTCCCACAGACAGGGCTTGCCAAGGGTGCAATCCCTTTCTTCTGCATTTTGATGTCATTTCCAGCTTTCTCCCTGGACTCAATTAGAACCATCACAGCTGATCAAAAAGCAGGGGGAAAAAATCTTCACAGATACGTAATTTCAATTTCCTTTCTATTTTTTTTTAATTTCAGATGTTTTAAAAATGTGTTTAAACACTTCTTTCTTGAGGTTGTAAGCAAATTCCTCTCCTATAATTAGATAATAATGGGAACAACGTATGTCCCCTTCTATAGCCACATTAAAGAAGTTCATGCCTGTCCTGCTTAGGAACTAGTTACTACTGTGACCTGCCTTTTTTCATCTCATCTTCACTTTCTTGTGGGATTATTTTAATTTCTCTGTAGTGGTAGAAAGGGAGTTCCAGGCATGTGTTTTTTCTCCAAATCAGGCGGAAACTCAGTCTCTGGCCACAGCTGGCAGTCAAGCTGGTCAAGGGGTCTAGTTTAAGTAGCAAACTGTCTCTTTCATAGAATCATAGAATCATAGAATCACCAGGATGGAAGAGACCCACCGGATCATCGAGTCCAACCATTCCTATCAAACACTAAGCCATGCCCCTCAGCACCTCGTCCACCTGTCCCTTAAACACCTCCAGGGAAGGTGACTCAACCACCTCCCTGGGCAGCCCGTTCCAGTGCCCATTTCATACCAACAGCCAGAAGAAATTCTTGACATTAATGCCAGCCAGGCTCCAGCAGCTCTATTCTCACTTCTAGGCAGCTCCTCGTCCATAGAGTTCAAAATTTTCCATGTTCTCTGACCAGGACGTCTTCTGTGACAGTGCACACGCTGGAAAGCAGCACTTGGGTTTGATTTCAGCTGTCCCAGTTGCCACAGTTTGCTGGGTTTCAGAAAACATCCTACAGAAGCCAATTTGCTAGCAGATAGCATGGAGGCTACACACAAAGCAGACCCAGGCTGCTGCGGACTCTTCTCCTGGCGCTGCCAGTCACTCTGCCAGTGCCTGGGGTCACCCACCAGTGTGAAGGCCAGAAGCACATTATGCTCCCGAGACAGAGTCATGGGCACTCGGCACCCCCCTGGGGGGATAAGATCACAAGCCAACAAAGCATGAAGCTTACCTTTTCCTCAGATACCTCACAAATATGAAAAGGAGCAGGAGGGAGACAACAAAGAAAAGTATTCAAGTCAAAGGGGCCAAGCACTAGGATGGGAAGAGCAGAGTCCATGTTCAGTGTTTACGCTTATCTCAATATTGTACCTGGCGCCTAGGTACTGCAGCAGTAGGAACCTCATAAATACCTATGACAGATAGTAACTAGCACCCCATAAATACCATCAACAGATAATCTTGCTGCTAGGAAGAAAGAACAAGCTTTTCATACCCAACTGGCCAAGCAAGCTTGAAGGTAAAAAGGAAAAAACACCATTTGAAAACAAAGGTCTGCCTTTGGAGTCAAACTTTTTAATGGAAACAAAGCCTAAAACACAAGTCTCACACTAGCCTTCGGCTCCAAAGTGCCCCAAGTCAATTTATATCTGACTGATAAAAGGGTAGTTGATTGATTCATTACAGCCAAAGGCTCAGCTCCTAGGAATGCATGATGCCTATTTTTTTTCTGGGATTCCTTTGATCTCTGCTGGAGGTTGAGGAGCAGGCTTCAAATTATGAGGTATTTTTGGAATTATATTGAGACTATTTCACAGAAGTCACCTTCATGTCTCCAGGACTTTCCTCAACAGTCTCTGGAGACACAAGGATGGTTGGAAAGCATGACATTTTTATCTGAGAGAAAAGGAATGGTGCAGATCTTAAAAGAATGGTAATCCAATCACATTTGGACCACCTTTAAGATGTGGATGTAGGACCTCAAGTTTTCTGCATACTAAATTGAAAGCACAAGTTTCTATGAGAGTATGTGGAAGCAATAACAGATTTGCAGATCTCTGTAGGTCAGCTAGTGGAGGAAGATAGGTATCCTACCCAAACATAAAAAAAGTAGTACTTGGCACATGGGAGAAACTCACCTTTCAATTCAGTGTGTTAAATTCCACAGCAGTATTTATTCTAGGTTAACAAAACACACTGGAGTGTCTACTCCCTTCTGTTCCCCTTCTACATGGAGCCCTCCCTGTCTCCCTAGGGGCTTTGGAGCCCAAAGGGTCTTTTGCCTTGTCCTGCCTGCCAGCCTTTTGTCATGTTTGCTACCTTGCTGTAGAACTCCTGCAGCCAGAACAATGGCCAAGAGTCTGATGGAGTTTGGAGGACTTCTCATCACGGCTAGGGGTAAGCAGGACAGGAAAGTGCAGCTCTGTATCTGACAAACACTTCAGCAAAGGAAGTCACGTAACAAGAGAAGCTCTTTCAGTGCAACTGTAATGACCTCTTCCATAATAACAAAGAAATGCAGAAGACTCCATGTTCACTGACTGTATTTACTTGAGCATTACAACATATTAAATGGCATATTTAGCAAAACAAGAGTTTTCAGTATTCTCTTTGGTATGCAATTGTCAAGGGCAGAGCTGCACATTGAGTCTGTATCTGTGCTGAAACCTCCACCAACGTAATTAGAGTAAAATGCATAAAGTGTAGTTATTATAATCTGCTCAGCAGAGACACAAACATATATAAGCATTGTTCATATGATAGGAGTGTCTAGATTTTGCATCCAAGCTTTTGCCAAGAAAAGCCAAGTTTAAGAAGGGAAGAGGGAACGAGAGAAGAGAAAACCATAAGAATTACTCAGCTGATATTGCTAAAATGCATGGAAAACAGTTGCTAAGTCTTTCGCTACCTCCACCCTTCCCAGTAGTCTCATTATGGTAAATAATGATGCACTTGTTTGAAACTCAGGTTTCATAAGGCTGGCTGCGCTGGGGGAGCCGGCAGGGCAAGCAGAGCTGAAGATCTCTGCTGCTAAATGCCAAATCCCAGTGCTCGTGCCCCTTCGGTTCCTATAGGAGCATCTCTGTTTGCTTTCAGAGAGCGGCTTGAACTTCTGCCTTAAAGTAAGAGCATATCATGGCAGATACTCTAATCGCAGAGTCTAAATATAATACAAGGGAAGACAATTTGAGAGAGCTCAGCTACACTTTTTTAAGCAACTGTCAGGAAAATGCCTCTGTGGCTTGCTGCTTTAGAGTAAGATTAAATGAATCAGTCTCACCATTTGAATGTGTGGGAAGTCAGAGACAGCAAAGTGACAACTAAGGACGGCTTATTTATAATTGGGCCCTCCCCCTGTAGCTGTTTGTGCAGAAGTCCTGCGCAGTAAGTTCAAAAGTATCTGCCGTTTATGTAAAATTACTCATAGACGTTACGTGTAGGCCAGGTAGATGCCTACGTTGGTTTGGCTGATTACAAAGCTCATGTAATTATTATTGAATTGTCCAGTGATGCTTGGGAAAAAAATACAGCTCATTATGCAGCAGCTTCAAAAGGCTCTGACTCCCTGGTCCTTCATCCACGAGTCTTTCACAACCAGGAAGCATATGAGCTGGGCATCACTGGCAGGAGACGTCCTGCAGGATGGCACTGGGACTGGGGCACCACCTGAGCAGCAGCTTTGCAGCCAAGGCAGGTCTGTGAGGGTGATGTGGAGGTAGCAGAAACCTTTGATACTTAAGCTGAAGACCCTCCACTCCTTGAGCTAAAATACTTCTAACTTTGCCTTGAAGGTTTATAGGTTTCCAAACGAACAGTTGCCAAAGACAGGTAAAAGTGCTGCAGCTGCAATTGCAATCAAAAGCTTGAGAGAAATTCAGTAGTTCATGGTTCTACCTGATTAATGATCCCAACTGGAGCAGCATCATAATGAGGAATAGATTTATCAAAGGAGAAGTGTGATTTTCTCACACCATCTTAGGATGTGGCCCAAAACTTTTGAAGTGTCCTTCCAAGTGAGGAAAGGCAATATCCACAAATCTGAGATAAATTTGCCGAGAGGAGGACCTAGTAGATGTTGAGTCCCTTGGAAGAAGAGCAGGATTGCTCTTTGTCCAACCTCCAGTTGGATAACTCAGTGAAGCTGAGCTGACCTGATTCCCTGAGCTTTCCTTCTTCTCTCTTTGGCAGCATTGGCCTTTAGTCATAGCATCAGCCTGCACCCCTAACTGGGAAATATTATTAAAATGGCATTAAATATTAAGAGAGACAACACAGCATCTCTCACAGTGAGGGAGCTCCTGACACAGCAATACTTTTCCTAATAAACTGCCTTGACAAACAGTTTACTTCTATTCTTATTTCAATTAGATGAACTGTTCTTCAGTGGTAAGGATGAGTGTTGCTGGGTGTTATTTTGAGAAGTAGTAAATATTTATTTGGCTCTCTCAGCATGGAAGAGGGTGGGTGGCAGGGTCTCAAGACAACACCTCATCAGCACAATTTTTAAAGCCATAGTCACAGGCTGCAGGTAAACTGCAAGGCACAGTGCTGTTGTCTGGACCCACCACCAATAGCTTACCTATTAATATTGGTAGAGCATTAATGGTGATGAACAACATGACTAGGTTTGGCTTTTTTGGAGGTCCAGTTGGAAAATGAGATGACAACCATTAAATAGCCAAATAAATATAAATATTATAAAGGTTTCCCATCTCTGGCCAAGAGGGTCCTGCTAAACTCAGCTCTGTTATGGCAGGCACAGTGTATACCAAATGTACTCTTTGGTCCACAGTACCCAAGTGCACAAAGTCTCCAAGCAAATCATGGGCTCAGTTCTCCAGGCTCCCGGCTGAATGAAGGAGAAGCACAAAGCAGGGGAAGAACTGCTGAAAGGTCCTGGGAAATTTAATCTAAGCAAAGAAAATTTCCATCTCTGCTTTCTTGGAAACATTGCCTGTGATTTCAAGTGTTTTGTGTTGACAGCATGAAAATCGCAGAAGTAAACATGCATGCTCGTCTTTGAAAAACTGCTAGTCTTCTGGACTTTTTTACTCAGGAAAAGCAGTTGCTTTCCAGAAAATCCTACAAGGCTTTCCACACTATATAGTTTGGAAGCCCCAAGTTTTCTGTCAGCACATCCCTACTCATCCCTGAAGTACCGAAGATCAACTTCCGCAGAGCGCTACAGGAAGTTTTATTACTTTAAAGTCACTGAGTATGTTTCATAAAGCCTGACCAAAATTTTACCTCAGTGTATAATTTTTTTTCCCTTTTCACAACTTCCAGCATAATAAAATAATTAACATTACTTTCCTGATATCTTTCTTTGAAAAGGCTGTTTCAGAAGCTGAAGGGTAGCTTCAGCTCCCTTGCTGCTGAAGCCATGTCTGAGATCAAATACTGCTGTTCTGTGCCAGTGAGGCCACACAATGGGTCCTTTTAAGAAGGAGAGCGGATAATGGACTAAATAAAGCGAAGCAAGGTGGGGTACGTGAGTGGGCCAGGCACACATTGCCCAGTGGGATTTTGGCTTGTAAGTCCGCCGGTAAATAACTCTATAGAGTCCATAATGATAGGGGACTTTGCCTAATGCCTCATCAAAAAGTCAACATGCTTTGCAGAACAGAGCATCCCTCAAACAATCCTCTACAGGCACTTTATGCAGTGCTGTAATCACAGCCTGTCCATATGTGACTTTTTTAATCTGGAATAGTTTGCTCCTTCCCCTTTAACTTATATTCAGGAATAGATTTTAAACGGTTGTTAAATCTAAAATTTAGACTTAATCTAAAGAGAGCAAGACAACTCCTCACATCCATGCACTTCTACAGAAATTATTTGGAGTCTGGTGCAGCTGATTTGAAGGCTGGGCCAAACGATCCTTCCAAGTGGCTGTTTTTTGAGACCCATATTTGTACACGGGCATCATAGCATCACTGGTACCAGTAGAGCTGTGCTGGCTGGTAGCAGCTGAGGCTCTGTCCACGGGGCCCTGCTAATGCTGCTGGCCACCAAAAAGGCTGAGTTGATGCTGACAGAGACTGTCCCTCCTTTGGGTATGACAGTTTTGGTAAGAAGGAGTGTGCAAGCTGGAATTTAAGGGATGAACTGACCATTTCATGAAAGGAAGCTGAAGAATTATAAAGTGAAACTGGGGCAGAATTTGGAAGAGGATAATTTGAAACCTTTCTTCTTTGAAAATTGGGAAAATACTGGGGAAAGGAGGAACTTATGGAAATAACATTTTTAGATCCTGGGTTATTTTCAGCGGGATATCAAGACTGCATTTAATCTTTGTTGTGCCGAATGGACTGGGGATTTTTTCCCTTGCTCTAAACACGTCTCTTATTACAGCTTTACCAGCAGAATAATTAACAAAGCCTGCATCACAAATGCGATGCTCTCAGGAGCTAGGTACTGATGTGCCCTTTCCCACTGCAGTGGAGGTAGGAGGGTTTCCAGCAAGCTTTGAGAAGCAGGAGTCTCACAGGAACTTCTGAACACAGAAAATGCACAACTACGTACTGTTGGAGATTTTCACCAGGAGGATTTTCCTTAGTGATTTTTTCCAGCCAAGGACAAACCTCTGACACTAGCCCACGTTATTGTTTGAAGACAGATTGAAATCTTGTGATTCTGACATTGTTTTATTTTTAATTTCCACACTGCAAATGTCAGGGGAAAAAATATCCTAAATATTATACTTCAGAAAAGACTATAATTACTTCCAATTAAATCATGGCCCTGGTTGTTTGAAAGACTTGACCACAGCTAGAATTTCATTATCTGATAAGGACTTTTTTTATGTATATTTCAAAGTTACTTTTTTAATAATAAGAAGAAAAGGATCCAAGATCCTGACAACAATACCTGAGTCAAGTGCAAAAGCTCAATGATGGAAAATTGTGTTTAACCCCTCAAATAGAAAGGCCACATAATTTTTAGGGCATTTATTTCAGTGATACTCCTGATGGGGAAGCAAGGTTCAGAAATGTGATCAGATGTGGTGGTAGGCATGGATGAGGTGACCCAGATCTCTTCCTTCCCTGGAGCACTAATCAGACTGTGTGCTTTCATCACACCTTTCTTCCATCCATGATACCTAAAGCATTTTACCAACAACTGTCCTGTTTCTCATTGCCACAGTCCTGTCTATAATGGGACATATTTATTGAAGCCACTGAGGTTTTATCAGCATCATCTGGTTTCATAGGGGGAATTAAATCTCATCCCTCTGTATGCCTACACTGTAAATCCGATTGTTACCCCCGAAAGAACCATTTGCATCAGGTAAGCCACACTGAGGATGCCACTGATGTTCAGACTGAGTAAAATATCTGTGTTTTTATAGAGTCCAGGGCATGGGATAATTTTGCTGCAGGTTTTCATGGTTTTATTTTGCACTTTATCTGTATCAAGGTCATCGGTCCCCAACCCTACTCAAGTATGCAGCATATATTCCATGTGCATTCAAAGATAACGGCCTTTACTCAGAACATTAAAAAATAAGCAGTCATGGTCCCAGACCAAAATGCTGACTGTTTTCTGACATGCTTAAGAGTCAGTCTGTGTTGTGTGTCATGCTGCAAATGGAGGTGTGGGCTGAAGGGAAGGGGTGGAGGGACTTCAGCAAAACATCTGCCTGCAAAAACGGTTGCCTGCTGAGGCAACTGAATGGAGCTCAATCTAGAAACAGAGCATCAGCGACTGTAAAGTCAGTTAACACTGCAGCCCCTTTCCCTTAGCATCCCAGTCAGCGGTAAGCCCAAGTTTTTCAGTTGCTAGCAGTGACCCAAAATCCCTGACCCAAGGGACAGGATTTTCTCCAGGTGGTGCCACAGAGGCAGCCTATATCAAGTGTTTGCTAACAATTAGCAGAGATGTAAGGCTGGGAATCGACATAGTATAGGAGGCTACCTGGGCACCCATGACTTGCACACAGAGCAGACTTTCTTTCTATCCAAGGAACAGCCCTCCCCCAAACATTCCACGTCACAGTGACTGCTTTCTGAGATGATTGTATTAGGAGGGAAGAAATTAAAAATTGCAATTGACTCACCAGTAAAAATATGTGAGTGTACCCAGCAAATAAAGTAGATTCCCTCAGCACTTACCTAATAATTTTGCTTTTAATTAAACTGTCCATTCCCACACTGATTTACATTTAAAAAGAAAACATCTGTGTGTATTTCACTAGGAAACCTTCCCCTGGTGTTTACAAAAATATTTTGCTCTGCTTAATGCACAAGATCTGGGGCCTGATTCTTGTTAACAACATGCTGCCTTCCAGCTCCTCCATGAAGTCAAACAGGTATTAAAAGTTGTCACTGAAGGGGACGTGCTTGCCCTGTGTGCTTAGAACTTACAGCCTTTCTTTTCTGCTTTTATTTTTTTGTTGTTTGCTTTTCTTGATGTACCTTACAGTCTTTTATTAGTACGTTTTTTTTTTTAAATGCAGTGAATAGACAATGAATTGAGAAAGCTGGGAGCAACAAAGGTCTAAGCTTTATTTGGGAGGAAGAGGAAGAAATTGCATCTCATTAGCAGGTACCTCTGGCATTGCCCCGGCATGCTCTTGGTACAGCCAGGGCCTGGTGCAGGTAGCAGAGATGAGGAGGTGATGCCATCATTTTTGCCATCAGTTTCTGACCCTGAGAGACCAGAGGGTACTTCAAATCCATTCACAAAATCCCCCTAAAATGTGAATGATGCCCAACAACTATGCTTTAAAACTCACCCGTCTTCCTTCTTGCACATCTATCTCCAAAATCTGTATTAATTTCCAAAATGAAAGAAAAATAACTGCAAACTCCCACCATTTCCAGCAAGAAACGGTAACTCCTGTTACTCCCACTGCAATTTGGTATAGGCTTGGGCTGTTAACCAGCAGCCTCCTGAGACACACCAGTCGAACACTGTGTGCTTTTCTGGAGAATCATCGAATCATCGAATAGTTAGGGGTTGGAAGGGACATTAAAGATCATCTAGCTCAAACCCCCCTGACATGGGCAAGGACATCCCACGAGACCAGGTTACCCAATGCCCCATCCAACCTGGCCTTCAAAACCTCCAGGGATGGGGCATCCACAACTTCCCTTGGCAACCTGTTCCATTGTCTCACCACTCTCATGGTGAAGAAATTCTTTCAACGTCTAGTCTAATTCTGCCTTCTCCAGTTTATATCTGTTGCCCCTTGTCCTATCACCACAAGCTTTTATGTATGGTCCCTCTCCAGCTTTCTTGTAGGCTCCTTTCAGGTACTGGAAGGTCGCTATAAGATCTCCTCAGAGCCTTCTCTTCTCCAGGCTGAACAAGCCCACCTCTCTCAGCCTGTCCTCATAGAGAAGGTGCTCCAGCCCTCGGATCATCTTTGCAGCCCTCCTCTGGACCCATTTCCACAGCTCCATATCCTTCTTACGTTGAGGATTCCAGAACTGTACGCAATACTCCAGATGAGGTCTCACAAGAGAGGAATAGGGGGGCAGAATCACTTCCCTTGACCTGCTGGCCATGCTTGTTTTGATGCAGCCTGGGTTGACCTTCTGGGGTGCGAGCACACGCTGCCAGCTCATGTTGAGCTTCTCATCAACCAGAACCCCCAAGTCCTTCTCTGCAGGGCTGCTCTCAATCACATTCATCCCCCATCGTGTACTGAAAATGAGGATTGCCCCAACCCAAGTGCAGGACTTGCACTTGGACTTGTTGAATCTCATGAGGCTGTCACAGGCCCACTTCTCCAGCCTGTCCAGGTCCATCTGGATGACATCCCATCCTTCCGATGTGGCAACCACACCACTCAGCTTGGTGTCATCTGCAAACTTGCTGAGGGTGCACTCAATCTCGCTGTCTATATCATTGATGAAGATATTAAACAGCACTGGTCCAAGTACGGACCCCTGAGGGACACCACTTGTCACAGATCTCCATCTGGACTTTGAGCCATTGACCACTACTCTCTGAATACGACCCTCCAATCAGTTTCTTATCCACCATACCATCCACCCATCAAATCCATATCTCTCCAATTTAGAGAGGAGGATGTTGCGGGGGACTGTGTGAAAGGCTTTACATAAGTCTAGGTAGATCATATTTGTCGGTTTACCCGTGTCCACTTCATAAGAAGCCACTAAGTTGGTCATACAGGATTTGCCCCTGGTGAAGCCGTGCTGGCTGCCATTAATCACCTCCCTGTCCTCACTGAGAAGTGAGTGACGGGCCCAAGACCACCAAGATTTGCATATGTGGGACAGAAATGGAAATAAGCCCAGCACTGTAAAAAAAGCCACCCCTCCTTTTCCTGGTTTAGCCTCTGCGAGCACTGCCTGGGAGCCACAGTGGAAGTAGCTGAGGATGCTGCTGCCTCGGTGGTACAACATTCCCTGACACGGCTGAGCATGCCGTGTACTTCATCCAGACTACAGGTCTGTTTATGGTAGACCCAAATATGCAAATGGAGACAAGAAAAATCATATGAGGGGACATGGAAATGTACTGGTTTGTGATCGTCTCCCAAGTGAAGGGGCCAAAGAAATAGTCTGTTGTGGTGGAAAGTTCCTCTGGGTTCAAAATTTTAGTGACACATCCTGTAATCTCAGGCACACAGAGAGAGGAACACGATCTCTCCTGGAGAAAGATGGGCTTGCCCTGGGGCTGCTGTGGACTCACTGCTGGCACCTGACTCCCAACAGGTACATCACTGCACAGGGAGGCCTGGATGCTCAATTTTGGTGACAACAGAAAGAAGGCGATGGGCTCAGAGCTGGCCCACTCTGGAATGCATCCCCACCTGTGCATAGCAGTAGGAAAGTGCAGCTTTACTCTCCAGCTCCAAATCACATACCCCAAGTCCCCACTGAAGGACACTCTCACAAGGAGGCCTTACGAGCTATGGCTAGTTTTTGTTCATCAAATGTGCCGTGACTTCATTTGGCAGCAATGTTTAAAAATATGTAAGACCAGAATGGTCCTAGTTGGTGAAAATATCTCCATTAATTTTCCTAACTTTGGATGTATTATCTGCAGATGATAATCTGTAATGTCCTTGGTATTGTCAAACCTGAAAGGCAAAAAGGCAATCAGGAGTTACTATCATGGGCCAGCTAAGCAGCCCATCAAGTTCAGCGCCTTGCCCCTAAAAGAGACAGAATAACCTGTGCTTTGAAGCCATACAGCTTTAGCATTTGTGTAAGTAAGTCATGCACAGGTTTGGCTCCACCTGCCAGCCACAGGGTCAACAGGCACCATTGCTGTGCTCAGGCCATGCACAGTGAGTCCTGCAGACCCCGCCGCCAACCCCTTCCTCTTTTCTTCCAGTGTGGGGGTGAGTTTCGTTTACATTTTAAGCTCCTGTGTCACGCTAGCTTTGACGGCCATGGAGTTAATGCAGGCTGGATGGCTAGAGGACAGCTCAGGGTGAAATGAAGAGGGAGAAGAACCCATCAGCAAAGCCTTGAGCAGCAGAAGCTGGTACCACTGCCCCTACTTCACAGTCGAGGAGAGCAAGGCTGATGTGACTGACATGGAGCCATGCTGCAGCAAAATGCAACGCCAAGAAGCAAAGCTGGTTCCTTTAGCACCCTGCCCCTCTAGTTTTGTCCTTTGCTCTTCTCCAGTACTTCTTCACATCTCTTCCATGGCTCTGAGATGAGACTCCATGGTTGCTGCTCTGATTCAAGGACAAGGAAGCAGGCTGGGATCATAAACGTCAGTAGCTTCAGAAAGCAGATAATATCCTCCACCATAAAAGAAAAGAACAGTGCAGAATTACAATGACCAGAAACATGTTTCATGAAAATGTGAGGTTATTGACTTAGTGCCTGGAGCCAAACCCGCAGGGTCTCCATGGCTAAATAAAAGAGGGGTGAGAAGCAAGTTCAGATACTGCGCCTGCTGCTGTCCACATCGATTGCCCTCCAGCCTGGACCTCTCCAGTGGCGCAGCTGGAGGCAGCTCCATTTCCATCCAGGATTCTGTGGTGGTTGATCTTGAGATCACTCTCAAAACGAAGCAGGAATGAGATGGCAGCAGGTTTTGCTCCCTCTGCTGTACACAGCCTTCCAGTTCCATCCCAGCTGACTTGGTGCCTTCAACCACCTCCACCTGCCCTGCCTGCCGCTCCCTGACACATTCAACACGTACCCTCAGCTTCACGTTGTAAACAGAATGCTAATAGGCAATGAGACAGCCCTCCTGTTATTCCAGGCACTGAAGATACCTTGCAAAGAAGAGGTCCCACAGGAGCCTGGGGATCATTCATTCGCAGTGGGGGCACGGTCATCCTGTTCCATGGGCTGGTCAACACAAGTTGCTCCCTGGCCCGCTTTTATCTGCCAGGGCGGGCATCCTCTGAGCCCTCTGTGGCTATGGGCCAGGCTGGCAGGAGCACTTGGCTCTCACCGAAATCCCCAAATAGAAGTTACCTCCTGCCTCCTCCTCCAGGAGATCCAGGCTGGCAGATCCAGACGGCAGTTAATGCAGGATCACAGCCCGAGGTTTCGTTTCCACCTTTGCTAGAGGCTTTGCATGAGTCTCAGCTTCCTTGCCTGTGTAATGGGTACCTGGTGACCCACCTTCCTTTGTAAAGATGCTGTCAGGCAAAAGGGGCTCTGGATAACGTGGCTTCACTTACAGCTTTCCTGTACGTACTGACAAAAATGATGCTGGTTGGGTTGGTGTTCGTACAGAAAGAGCTCAACCAGAGAGAAGGAGCTTTTAAAATAAAAAAAAAAAAATAAAAAAAAAATAAAAAAAGGGGGAGGAGGGAAGTAGTGGCTGTCCGTCTCAGTAAGTAAACACTTCTTTGATGTGGGCCTTTTTTTTTTTTGAAACAAAACCACAACCCGATTCCTAAAAGCAACAACGTGTGTTTATTTTAAATGCATCCGCTAAATATTTACACTGCAAGCAAGCTAAAAAAAAAAGAAAAAAAAAAGATAAATTGGAACTTTTGTCAGTGAACCAGATTGTGAAATGCCTTGAGGGAATAGAAGATTTATTTGGGGAGAGGGAGAGAGGTAGGAATTTTCCATGCTATTGTAAAACATGAGCTCAAATTATATGATCCCCACAGCCAGTGAATTGCAAAGCTTCAATCAGCTGCCTTTTTAATTTTTTTTTCTTTCCCTTCCTCTCTTTTCTGTAAAGGGGGGGGGGCGGGGGGGGAAAGACAGAAGTGTTTCACCAACTTCTGTTGACTGTTCCTTTTTTCTCCTGATTGAAATGTGTTGTTAAACAAGATCCCACATAATCTCAGCAGAGGGTTTCTCTCGCTCGCTCCCTCTCCTTCTGGGAAGCCGCGATCGGTGCCATCGGCGCTTGATTATTTGCAAACTCCCTTCGCTTGCTTTTTTTTTTTTTTTGCCTTTTTTTTTTTGCCTTTTCCTCTCTCTTCCCCCTCGGTCTCTCTCTCTCTCTCTCTCTCATTCTCTCTCCCTCTCTCCCCCCTTTTCTCCCCCCCCCCCCCCCCCAGCGCAACTTGTGCGGCGCCCGGCACACGCGGCCATGCGGCGCTGAGCGCGGGGGCCCCCGCCAGCCCCCCCTCCTCCCCTCCGCCCTTTCCCCTCCCTCCGCCGTCCCGAGCCGGGGGGGCCCCGCCGCCCCTGCGCCTCGCCCGGCGCTGGCCCGACCCGGCGCCGCCGCTGCCGCCGCCGCCGCCGCCCCCCGCCCGCCCCGGAGGGCCGGCAGCGGGGCTGGATGTGCCGGGCTCCCCCCGCGTGTGAGGCGGGCGGCGATGCGGAAAGCGGGCGGCGGCTTCGCCTCCGCCGAGAGACACCGGCTCAAGATGGCAGATGTGTGTTGAGTTTGGAAAGAGGGGGGGTGGGAGGGGGGGGGAAGAAAGAGAGACACGGGACCGCGATCTCGCGTCGTTCGTTGCGGCGTTGCCATGAATAACGGGCGTCCTTGCACCGATGGCCCCCATGTACGAAGGTAAGACCCGCGCCGCGCCGCCCCGACCGCCTGCTCGCCGCCCCCCCCCCCCCCCCCCCGCCGCGGCTGCGGGGAACGGGGCGCCCCCCCCCCCCCCCCCCCGGCTCCCCTTTGATCCCCCCCTCCCCGGTCCCGGCGGGGGGCGGTGGGTGAAGTCCGTGCCGGTGCCGAGCAGAACAATGAGGTGGACGGAGCTTGCCCTGCGCCTCTCTGTGTGTGCGTGTGTCTGCTCTGCGCCTCTGTAGATGTGTGTGTGTATATATATATATATATATATATATATATATCTGTGTGCGTGTCTGCCTGCCCCTCGCCGCAGTTTTCCTTTCCAGAAGCGGCCGCCCGGCTTCTTTTCGCCGGTTTCCCAAGAGTTGCCCCTCCGAGGGGCTCTCCTCCTCCTCCTCCTCCTCTTCCTCCGGGGATCGGGGCTGTCAGCTCCTGCGCCTTCTCCTCCAGCCCAGCCCGCGCTGCGGCCAGAAGCCCGAGTGCCCCAACTTAGTTTTTTTTTTTTTGGTGTTTTTTTTTTTTTTCCCGGCTGGGGTAAATAAATGCGGGGGGCTGGGGGGTGCGCGTTTGTCTGATCAGGGTGGCTGTTTAAAAACCAAACCAAACAACAAACCGAACAATTAAAATATATATAAACGGGGGTTGGTTTAAATCCCCTGGCGCTGCCTTTATCCCTCCCGGCTCAGCGTTACATAAAGCGCAGGGACATCCTCGCTCCATCCCGCCCCGGGGACCGGCCGCTCCGTGCTGGACGAGACCCGGGTGGGTGGAACGGGACGGGACGGGGGGACGAGGGGACTTTTTTTTTTTTTTCTTCCCTGCGGCGAGGCCGGTTAAAACTTATCAGAGGAGAAAATCGAGCCCGGCGTGCGGCGCCCGAGAGGAGGGCGCTCGGTGTAAAGTTACCGGGTTATTTGTGGGCAGAGCCCCGGGCGGTGCGGAGTTCGGACCCCGCGAGAGGCAGGCAGACAAAGAGGAGCGTTTTCGGCTGCGGAGAGAGGGGAGGGAGAGAGGGAGGCCGGCCGGCCCTCCCCGCTGCCGGAGCGCGGCGGGAGGGAGGAGGGGCGGCGGTGGCGGGGCCGCCGGGGGGCGCCGGGGGGGCGGCGGCGCTGGGACCGGGGCCGGTGGGTGGATGGATGGGCCGCGGCGGGGCCGGGGGGCCGGTCGGGGCTGGCCGACCGGGGGCGCCCTCTGCCGGCAGAGCCAGGGCCCTCGGTCCCGGGCAGCCCCCTGCACCCGGGCAGCCCACCCTTATTCCCGGGCATCCCACCAACCCCCTTTTTCCCGGGCATCCCACCATTGCCTGCGCCCGGCCATCCCACCCGTACTCCTCTGGCATCCCACCACCCTTATGCCCGAGCATCTCACCCCGCTGAACACCGGCATCCCATCCTTATTCCCAGGCATTCCCCTCAAACCCCCTTGCGCCCGGGCATCCCACCCTTATTCTTGGGCATGCCCTCAATCCTCTTATTCCCGGGCATCTCACCCTTTTTCCCGGGCATCTCACCATTGCCTGCGCCAGGGCATCCCACCCCGCTGAACCTGGGCATCCCGCCCTTATTCCCAGGCATCCCCCAACCCCCCTTACACCCAGGCATCCCACCCTTATTCCCAGGCATCCCCCAACCCCCCTTACACCCAGGCATCCCACCCTTATTCCCAGGCATCCCACCCTTATTCCCAGGCATCCCACCCTGCCGAACCTGGGCATCCCGCCCTTATTCCCAGGCATCCCCCCAAGCCCCTTGCGCCCGGGCATCCCCCCCCTTATTCCCAGGCATCCCCCAACCCCCCTTACACCCGGGCATCCCCCCCTTATTCCCAGGCATCCCCCCAACCTCCTTGCGCCCGGGCATCCCCCAAGCCCCCTTATGCCCGGGTATTATCCCCGCCATCCCTGCACCCAGACATTCCCCCCTTACGCCTGGGCATCCCACCCTTATTCCCGGGCATTCCCCCCTTATGCTCTCGCACCCCCCGTTATCCGTGGGCATCCCCTCCCTACGCCCGGGCCCCGCTGCCCCCCGCCGCTCTCGGGGTGTTCGGGGGCTGCCGTCGCGGCTGGTGGCGGGGCGGGCCGCCGGTCCGGGCTCGTGTGTCCCCACCCCCCCGGGTCCCGGTCCTGGCGGGGTGGGCATCGCGGCGGTGCCTGCCAAGTTCGCCCCTCGCCGGGCCGCGGAGCGGGGCCCCTCGGCGGCTCCGCAGCGGGCGTGGGGGCGGAGAGAAGGCGGCGGGGCCTGCGGTCAGCGCGGCCGCCTCCCCGGAGCCGGGCCGGGCAGGGAGAGGCGGGAGGCCTGGGCTGCAGCCGCGCTGCTTCCCGGGGAGGAGGCGGTGGTGCCGCACCGGAGCCTGCGGTGGAAGTTTAGCGGTTCCTTAGAGCATCCCAACTTCAGCAGCGCTCGTGCTTCTGCCTGCATGGAAGAAGGAGTCATAGTACGGGTTGGGGTGGAAGGGACCGTAAAGATCATCCGGTTCCAACCCCCCCTGCCAGAGCAGATCGAAAACTATGCCCTAAAAAGCAACACGTAAAAATAAATTCCATGTGAGCAACACAGAAGGGTCCGTGGTCAGTCTCTGCAGCGTACGAGCCTTAACTAGGCGAATATCCCAAATCACAGGAGCCAGCATAAAGCCTGATGGGGATTGTATTATCTGTTTTGCATTGCAGTATGTTTGTGGGTTAAATTGCCGCTGGATGGCTTCGAGGGAGGCAGAGGAGGGGTTAATGAATGTATTTCACCTCCTTGTTGCCATGAGAGGTCCTTAGAATCCCCTGCAATATCGCAGTGCATAGATAAAAACTTACTTATCGCAGGAGATGTGTTTTCCTGCTTGGAAGGAGGCAAGGACTGCCATCCTCCCTTAAAAGCCTCAAGTTGTATGTATAAATGTGGTTGATACCCCTTCTCTGGAGCATTGGGTACAGTCAGGGCGCTGAGGAGAGCACAGGAGCCAAGGGGTTTGGATCAGTGCAGTGTCGAGTGGTCTCTTCTCTGCTCCTGCCCTTGACCAGGTGGTCTCGGGTGGCACACACGCACCTACACCCACTGCCACCACCACAAGGCTGGCGAGGGTCAGTGAAACAGTATCTCACCACCTTATAGCTTTCAGAACATAAGCTCTTTGACAGAAAAGGCGCCCCAGGAGGAAATGTGGCACCTTAGAGGCATTATGAAATGGTTCCAGTAAAAATTTAAGTGACTGATAAAATAGAGCACATGCATAAAGTCACCCACAATTCACAATGTGGAGGTAAGGGCAGTGTATGTCTGCACTGATCAAGTGGCTTAAATACTGGTTCTAAGAAGCCGAATGGTGCCTCACCTGATATTAATAGCCCAGGCATGATAAATAAATTAATATCTGGTGTGAAATCCTCCCACACACACTGTGCAAGGACAATTTTCCCATTCGTTTTAAGGATTTTAGAGTTTTTGCTGTCATCTTCTCTTCTACTGCATTTTTCTCATTCATTTTTTCAGTGTTGCAGAACAGAGTGGTGAAATGAAGGACATAAAAACCTACAAAGTAAAATAAAACACATGTAACACCGCTGCGCGGTGTTTGACCTGGGTATTAGTTCTGGCTGAGAATCACAGAGGGAAATGAGTTGTGCTTCAAATCAGGCCTCATCAGGTGTAATCCTGCACGGCCTCTGCTCCAGAGTTAAGGCAAACTAATGGTGGCTGTCCTGCGGAGCACCTGAGACACGGCTTCCTCAGGGGTGGCTGTGTCTGCTTCAGAGGAGGTGAATGGCTTGAGGCAGGTGAGAATCCGGTTCCTTGGACTCTGCTCTAGGCAATATTGCCCTTGCTGTGCAAAATCATCATCGGTGGGTGTGCTTGTTGTGTGACACTTCCTCCTTGTCAGAGAACAGAGACAGGCTCCTTGGACCAGTGGAGACCCCATTTTAAAAGGGGTTACTGCTAGACATCACTGGAGCCTGGGCTGTGGGTAGATTTCTGCCCTGGGCCGGTGTCTCCAGTAATTTCTTGGGGGCTTTGTACTTGGCATCCTTCAGAATTTGGTAAAAATAGGCATTTATATGCCTTAACCTTTATTTTCTGAACAGTGATTACTTCTGTTTTGGGTTTTTTCCTCTTTGCTTTGCCTCTTCCTTATTCCTGACAACTTTGTTGGAACTCACAGTATATTTTTAGCAGCCGCGTCGGTAGTTTTCTATGTGGGTGGCTTATGGAATTAATCTGGGTAATATTTGTAAATTGCACCTCGCCACCGCTGCCACTGCTGGAGCTCAGCGCAGACCTGCCTGCACACCATCCTTGTCACACAAGGGGCTGGGAAGCCTGAAATTCTGACCCCGGGCACGTCACGGCTCAGATCCTGTTTTAACGCCAGGAACAGGCCAGCCCTGCTGGGTTTTGAATGCATCCCCAAATCTCATTAAAGCACACAAAACTTGCTCATTGGGGAGGTGGCACCAGAGAGGCAGAGTAAAAGTCTTTACCCCAAAGTTTGTGGAGGGAGATGGTAACTCGGAGGTGCTTCCTGTTTATGAATTAATAACCAGAACTTAAGCTAAGTTAGTGCTGGGACCAGAAGCGTGTATTTCTATTAGCTCAGGATGTGGCTATAGCCAGGATAACAGGAAGCCCCCTCCAGTTATAATTATTGTACTTATCATGCTGCCACATCTAGCGATTAAATGGGTTTGAGATGTAATGGGGGGAAAATGCTATTTTATTTTTGGAAGTGGAAAGAGCGTTGTCAGGACCATGGGCCAAGGCGAGCAGAGAAACAACGTGCTTGGACAAAGAGGCAAGCACAGTTGCTTGCCACAGTCATTGGCCCTTGGTCTCTGCAGCACGTTCCTCTTCATTGCTGTAACAGGTAGGGAAAACTCTCTTGGCTTCAGCTGGACTCCTCAGCTGGTCTGGAAAATGAAGTTACTTTCATTTTCCCCTGCCTCGGTTTCCCCATTTACCCAGTGGCTGCTGTTTACTGCCCACTTTCACATGATGCTTTGAAACCACCGTTTGTGGTTCTGTGCAGACTGAGTAAGAGCCGTCTATCTACCCTGATCGATGTAGATCTTCTACTGACAGGGGACAGCCCGGAGCCCTCCTTGATGCCTGTGAGGGTTTTGAATTCTTGTCAACCCCTGGAAGTTAGACCATTTATTCTGAGGCAGATAATGTGGCCACAACACAGCAATGACGTATAAAATATGTGGATATTTGGTTGTGAGGAAAGTTCTGGGAAGTAAAATCATGGAAGGATTGGTGACCTGGGCATGGAGGTTAATCCTCTTCTGGTTTGTGGGCCTTACCACGTGGGTCCCAGACGATGGTACTAGAGCAGTCCTGCTGCTGTCAACAGCAAGTTCAGCCACCTTCTGCTCGGACTGGGCTGAGATGCTGGTATGGGGCAGGTTAGACCATTTCGGTGCAGGTGTTGAGGCAGCTGGGGTAGCACATACCTTTGGGTAAGACTCCCAAGAAGGGGAGTTTGCAAAGGCATCGAGTAGCGGGCTGAACAGCTATTATTGTCTTCCCTATCCTGTATCTGAAAAGGTCGGGTAGACTGAGACTGGATATTTTTGAAAGTTCCTCCCTTTTCCTCTCTGTTCCCAATTTAAGAACGTATTTTAAGGTCTGCACCTAAATTTAAACTCACAGGCAGTGCTGCTGACTTCATTACAATTGTTTATGTCTTTAAAGCTGGCCACATGCTGAAGTACCTTTCTGACTCATGACCTCTATAGCTTAATCAGTTAATTTATAAAAATGAGGTTGTTTCCACACCCTTACTAGGAAATCTCTGCCCTCTGAATGTGAAATATTTTTATAGGGTTTTTTCTTGCTTTGAGAAGGTTAACTGGTAGGTAACAAGAAGTGAGAATGAAACACTATTTAGAGAAAAGGTTGTTTCTTCAGCTATTTTCATATCCTGCTGTGGACCTAGGTGTTTATGTTTATGAGAGGTCTTCTCTTTTGAAACTATTCCCCCTAGCAGTACAGAGTTCAGCTTTTGTTTTGAAAATGAACCCAGGTGATAATTCCACTCCAGATAGGGCAGTTAGCAATTTACCTGGGGGGGTGGGGGGTGGAGGAGCAGAGGCATGTTACTGCCTCCATCTGTCCATGGCACAGAGAGCACCCCTGAATCCTTTGTTTGGCCCCGTCAGGAGCTAAGATCCGTCCTCTGGAAGGCACGAGTACCTGCATTTTGGGGCTGCTCTTGAATTCAGATAGCCTTCCGAGTTGGGTGATTTCTACGGTAGAAATCATTCTTCTAAAACCAAGCAGGTGAGTGGAGGAACAGCTCCTGTCTCCATAGGCTGGCCAGGGGCATCGGTGCTTTGCAATGTATCTTGGAGAGCCTGGAGTCAGGGCTAAGAACTAAAAAACCCTGTGCCATTAGAATTTATTTATTTAATGGAAAGAATCTGTAATGGGATGCATTTATACAGTGCTGTATATGTTCAAGGTGCTATGTGAAGAATGGCTGTCTAATCAAGCCACGGACAGGATGGTGCCAAAGAATGGAGTCTTCCATGTGTTCACAGGAGATGTACAACATAGCCGGCGAGAGGCATGTGTCCTTGAGATGTGAGCCCCTCGAGCTGCTCTTGGGCTCAATTATGATTTTGGGGATCATAGTGTAGACCAGCAACAGAACTGCTTAAAGCCAGGGAGCTATGTGGGAGGGAAGCACCATCTCCGTGCAGTGGACTTTGGCCCATTTATGTTGTATGCTGGAGCAAGAGTGGTGGGTGAAGGATGGTATAGTGTGCTCCCTTTTTTTTTCTTCAGCAATTCTTCCTGAACAGGACATGTACTTGGAGAAGTTGCAGTTCACTGTTCATTCACACCTCGTTTTCTGTCCTGCTCGTTATCCAGGGCCTGTACTGACATCCGTCTCTGGAAGGATGAAGTAAGAGCAATTGCTTACAGCTCCTACCCTGAAAAGTGAGAAAGGTCACCCCACAAGGCAGTGGTATTTTGCCATAGATACTTGGGAAACTCAGAAGGGCAGCTGTCTTCCCTGGTCATTATAATCTTCAGTCCTTAAAGGCATTAGCAAGACCTAGAACAATGGTATTGCACAGTGGTACCCTGCAGGCTTAGGTCTCTCGCAGTTCTAAACACGGACAGTTCTAAACACGGTTTGTCTTGATCTGTGGGCTATGCTGAAATGCCAAAGAAATTTACCTCTCACCAAAATATTTGAAATCATAGAAGTGGGCATAGGAAGAACTTCTAAAAGGTTTTTCAAAGCAGGATGTAGTATACCAAACACATGTTTCTTCAGCATATTCCTTAACAGGCTTGTCCAACGTGTTCCACATTTATGGACAGTCCACAGCACGCACAGGCTGTTAATTATGCCCTTCACTAGCTTTATCACTGAAAAGGCTTTACCTCCTCTGTAACTCTGCTCTGCTTTGCTTGCTATGATCCCTTATCCTATTAACAGTGAATTTGGAAAAACTGTTCCTTCCTCTTTGTCATGTCTCTCCTTGGATTTGTGTTCCTTAGGCTAAATCCTACCTCAGACCCATCCTTCAGCTCTTTCTCCTCTGCATTGTTTTCTGCAGCTCCGACCATGCTCCTGCTTCTTTGTGTTCCCTTCAGCTAGTCCATCTCTGTCTTGAATGACGCTGCTAGAGCACAGTTCTGTACCTGGCCAAGCAGAGCACTAGTATTGCTTCACATGTCTTGCAGGCAGTGCTCCTGTTCAGTTTAACTTTTGCGCCGTGACATCATTCAACATCATTCATCTTTGTGTAGTTTGCTCCCAGGTCCTGTCCAAGAGATCTGATGCCTTGTGAACCATTTCTGTATGTGCGGACCTAGCCCTTCTTACCTAGGCATATGATTTTTTTGTATTTGTCCTGTTTGAATTTCATCCATTATCTTTCAACTTGTCAGGATTGTTTTGAATTCAGATCTCATTCCTGCTTGCTCCCACCTGCCATTTTTTTATTTAAAAAAAGAACAATCCTTGTTTTTTCACCAAGACAAGAAGTTGATAAAAAACGCAAAACACTTGGCATTGTTTTTACACCTCCTATTCCTTTCCTCTTCTTTGGTGCTTTTTAAGCATTCCTAAGAACAGTTGTATTTGCTGTAGTGGCGCCAGTGCCAAACAAAAGTGGGACCTTATTGCGATGGGCATGACATTGCCATGAAGGGATAGATAATTCCCAGCCCAAAGGATTTGCATTTTATATAGACACAGACATGGGAGGATGCATAGTACAAACCAGCTGGGCTCTTTGGGAGAGGAAATCACAATGTGTGGGCTTTCCTAAGCGTTTGTAACGAGGATTCATTTGGGGAAGGGAAGGGTGGGCTGGAGGGAGAGAAGTACTAAAGAAATAGGTCAGGAGCAGGAGGGAAGAAGACGAGAGAGGTGGGTGGGAAGAAAGATGAGGACAAGTGATTGTAACAGGAGAGAGGGAGGTGATCCCAGAGAAATGCAGAGGCTAAGGCTGTTACAGCCAAGGCCAGAAGGAACAGAAAGTTGGATGAGTTGCTGAAGATCCTGGTTTGGACTGTTTGCAACTGCCCTTATTGACTTCAGTCTCTCCCAGGACTTTTTCCTGTGGTTGTCTCTGACATCTTTGGAAAGGAAGGTGAGCAAGGACAGGAGATGCCACCTGTATCCTAATGCTCATAAACATGATGGAGAGTCTGCCTGGTGATTTCGTGGCTGGAGCTGAGTCCAGAGGCAAAACTGCCGTATGCTGTAGCATTCTTCTAAGATCTCTGAATCTGCACTTCGTGCTTGGGAAATTCTGATGGAGCAGAGATTAGCCAAAACACCAGCATTTTCCCTTGATCTGAGATCCTTGTGGTTCCTCCCTTGCTGCCATTGCCCTTTCACAATGGTGATGGCTATGCAGGACAAATTTGATCTTCCATCCTCCCTGGCAAGCCCCACATACTGATGTTTCCCACAGCCTGCACACGATGTCTTTAAGGGCACGTGTGAGTATTCCACCCTTTGTCCCTGTGTATGCCCTACTCTCACCATCAGTCCAGATGACCAAAACAGGTATAAGAGTGGAGGCAGAGTCATCAGCAGCTGAGGTCATGGGTGAGAATTCCACGTGCATCATGCTGCACACGGTTGTGGATGGCCCAAAGGCTGGGCACGTTTCGAGTGCGTATGAGGCTCAACATAATGTTCTCTCTAGTAACAGGTCAGGTATGTCAGTACCTTTAGCAGCAAATCTATAAGGTTATGGTTTTTCTCTTGGGCGAAGAGAGCAAGAAAAGCTCAAAAAGCTCTTTTTTTGCTTATAGTTTGGGGTCAGGGCGTTTATTTGCTGCTGGATATGATCCAGTGGATTCAGTGCTTCTCTGTTTACTTTTGCTTGAAGACATGACTCTTCTAGTTACAGATCGTAAATGCACATGGGATGGCGGATAGCCAGCAAGCTCCCTAAATATTAGCTGTATTGGTGGGATGTTACACTAACATTTCTGGAGGTAACGTTACAGAAGAACATAGAGTGGGTTGATGGAGACTTGGACTCTAGCAGCAAGGCTCAGAAAAGATCCAGTCCTAGAAAACTTTCATAACATTTCAGAGAAAGTTTGGGTTTTCAGGAAGGTCCTTTAGCTTTCCCAGAATATTTTTACTCATAGGCAAAATTTGTAAGCGTTCTTTATTTTTAAAATGTGGTTTATATTCTGCTCTTGTCTGCAGCAGTGCCAGCACCGTTAATGTATTTATCTTTTCCCTGTTAACACTTGCTGTTCCTGGAATGTCTCCTGCTCAGCAGCTGTTTGTAGGTGGTTTTTTTTTCTCTCCCATCATCATGTACCTTTCCTTCCTGTTCAAGGCATCCATAAACCTCTCGTAGTGACATCATAGCTGTTTCTATAGTAACAGATTATGATACTAGAACAGAGGATAATATCAAACAGGAGGAGGAAGAGATAAATTATCATGTTTGTGTGTGTGTGTCTGAGGGCTTGATTATATTCCTACATCTCTTCCGAGGATGTTGTCTGCCTGGTTTCTCCTCTGTTTATCTTACGTGCCTTTTAAAGGTTAGGAAAAAGCAAAGGGAAAAAAAAGAGATCTGGAGGTCAGAACAGCACAGACACATATTTTTGATGGTTTCTGTGTAAACCTAGTAGGCTGATATATTTTTCTTTCTTACCTCAGTGGTAGCTCTCCTGTGTCTCCTGAGAGTAATCTAGTCTGGAAGAAACTTGGAGACACAGCAGTCCCCTGCTACAGCTTCACTTTTATTTTAATTACAAATTATTCATAGTCACTAGCAGCTGGGCTCTCAAGTCAAGCATCTTTGTGCTGCAGGTTTTCCAAAGATGGAAACGTTGCATGGCATTGTCCCCAAGAGCTCGCAACCTGTGCTTGAGGAAGGATGTGACAAGTGCTCAAATGAGCCAGAGCTGGCATGGAGAGAAGAGGGTGAAGTACCCAAAAGAAGGATATCATCAGAAGTATGTTCTCTAGACAATGCTTCAGACTGCCCCAGAGAGTGGTCATGGTAGAGGTGGCCTGAGCCTCACCCCAGTGTTAGCTTTTCAAACTGGTGTTTCTGGAAGAGCTGTGCCTGTACTGGGTTGGGATGCTGGTTTGTGACCACCTGCATGGTTCTTCCATGACTTCAAGCTGTCACACTCGCAGGAGCTGACAGTAGCAGGATTGCAGAAGGAAGAGTATCTTGTGTTGCTCCATGCCCACATTGGTAAGAAGGCTATGTTTGCTTAATGCATAAGGTTGGAGGTGAAGAATGTTCAGCTAAAATGCATGAGGTTTTATTTTCTCCTAGGAAGCATTTAGTGTTGATGAATTCCAAATAGTTTGGCAAGGATTTTCAGCAGGTCTCTGTTTTGCCTCTAAATAGTGGTAATTTCTGGCCGTCGTTGCTATTCCTATTTAGGTGACTGACTTCAGAAGCCGCAGAAAAAAAAACAAGAAAACACTCTTAGATATCCCCATAACTCTGTGTGTGTGTGTGCGCAGTCACAGCCTTTTCTCTGAAGCTAATTTAGAACAAAAGGACAACTCCTAGCTACAGCTGGTTTGTGGACGCAGCAGAGAAACCCAAGATCTCGTAACTTCTCCAAGGCACATGTCTACAAAGCAAGTGGAGATCACATTTAGTCATGAGTACAATTATGAATTCCTTCATCTCTTCTCTTCTAGCACTGTCACTGGCACCACCAGAAAATTGCCTTCCCATCAAACTCCCCCTCTTCATTCTCCCAACATCAGAATATGTATGTATTTAGCAAGTCGGGATAAAAAACATGTTGCAAACCTCATTTTAAAATAGCTGCACTACCTGACAAGGATATATGAAACGCAGACGTGAGCACATCCCATTGATGGTGACAATACTTCTTTTGTGGTGTCATTTTCTCATTGCTTATCTGAGGCTGTGAGCACCTGGGTTAGAAAAACGCACCTTCCAAATACCTGTGCTGCTTGAAAGCACGTGCGAGTCAGAAGGGATGGTAGATGCTGCTATTGAGCTGTGTGTGTGAGAATACAGGTGGAAATAGTATATGTCTATATATATGTATATGTAGGATGCTTTCCATGTTTTCAGGCGTATGTAGGAGCATGCACATGTGTTTGCATGTGGCTTTATCCCCTTTGTCTACGGAAGGCAACGTGGGCCTGACTCTCCTTAGAGCTGTTACGCCATTCACTTAGGAAATAGCATTTGTACGAGGGCTCTTTTGCACTGTGAGGAATGAAGAAAGGTGATTTATTATAAATATAAATTAGGCTTTCTGTGTGTTTGTGAGCCGTCGCAGCCTGTGCAAGAAGACGTACAAACAAGGTGAATGCAGGGTGTTTACGTGGAACAGAGCTGTGACAGCGTATGTGTTGGCAAGAGTGCTGTCTGCAATCTCTCCGTAAGGGGTTGTGTCACTGGTGTGAGTGTGGAGGGCTGTAAATCACAGTGTGTTCAGGAAGGGACACTGCCACTCTGCCTGTAAATGACAGGGAGAGATTTTCAAAGCAGTGTTGCTTTTCAGGCTGAACAAAAGGGTTACTAGAAATCCAAGCTTGAGAAAAATATCATCCAAGATATTTTTACTGAGAGTGATCTGTAATCTACATCCACCAGCTCATCTTCATCCTGAGCCAGAACAGCTGCATGGCTGGCACCTTTTACACATCTCTACCAATGCCAGGTTTTAGTAGCCCTACTGGACATGTTCTTTGGTATCTCTACAGCTCTGCTAATGTGTTTCAGGTCTGTCCCGCTATATCCCGGGTTATTTCAGTCTTGGCCTGGTCCTGTGATGTAACTGATGTCTGTATGCAAATGCACTGTCTGGTGGAGAATCTGTATCCATTTACATGTGTTTACCACATGAGTGACAAGGTGTCTAACGTCGATGAGACTGCCTCAGTAAAGTAGCTGCATCTTTTTCAGCATCCCTGCAGGCAGGTGCCTGAGCCCTGGTTTTGTTCTTGCACAACTGACCACTCGAGCTGCAGACTGTGGAGTTTCCCTCTCATGACTGGGCTTGGATTAAAAGTTATTTTGTGTTCCTCCAAAATCGTTGCTGTTTCCCAGAGAAGCACTTCAGTCATTATCAATCCCTGTATTTCCTCTCAGCCAGGAAAGGTTGAGGGGTTTCAGGAAGAGGATGCTTTATAAGGAGACGTCTGCTTTCTCTTGCCATGCCCTGTTGCAAACCGACACTGAGATTCCTGCCAAAAAGCTGCTGCCTGCAGAAAATAATGTGCAAAGGAAGAAGAAGATGGGATGTGAGTGAATGGCAGGGTTTCGGGTGGGGATGCCTGAAGCTTTTGATACCAGGTGCAATGAAACAGAGGCTTGTGGCAGAGCTGGGGGTGAGCTAGAAACTGTGCTTATGTCACTTGGCATCACTGGAGTAAGTTGCAGGTCATAGTTTTTAATTTGGATTTCATTGTGGTTGGTACTCGTCTCCATCTCGCCTTCTGTAATTGTAGGGCTTGTGGAGAGTGTGAAGCTTTTACTTTTCTAGTGTATTTTGTGTCCTTTCTCCTGTCCCCGGCAACCTCTTCCCCTCTACTGCCCCCTCTCCAGCACAGCCCTGTTATGTTCCATTAGCCCACCTGAGGTGCACACCACAGACTGAGAAGATGCTGACACCCTGTGGGATCAGGTTGCTGCATGTCAGGCGTCCCAGTCTGTGTGCTGGTGAGCGTGGGGGCTCGTGGTTGCCTCTGGGGCTCAGGCTGAGCCTTCGGGGGCCAGCAAGTGCGTCAGAGTGGTAAAGTGCAGGCACAGTAGCGTGGGTAAAACACTGTGGTTTCCATGAAGTGCTTGCTGAAAAGGTAGATATTGAAAGTTATTTGGCTCACTGAGGCAAGAGAAATGGGAGCAGCTCCAAGTGGTCTTAGCCCTCCTGCCTTGCCCACTAGGAAGGTGGGGAGGTGCTCCCCATCCCCTGGCTGGGGATGTCTGGGTGGATGGGCTGCCTGCCAGCTGGCCTGCAGAGTGCTCATCCCCTTTTCATTTGGAGGTGGCAACCCAGCAGCACGCAAGAACTGTGAAATCCAACCCTGCGTTGGGACAGGCTGCACTTAAGCCCCGTGTAAACCCTGATTTGAAGGCTTAAAGGGAAATGAAGTGTGGCACCAAATGCTGTGACTGAGCTTCACCCTTCCTGAGCCGTGACAGCCTGCCGGAAGGGGAACCGAGGGGCAGGACAGCCTCTGCCTTCCCAGCAGGGCCAGGAACCTCCAGCTGAACTTCTTGGTCCTAACAGAAATGTTGGATTTGGTTGGGATTTAAACTGCAAATGTGATTAATTGTGGCTGGCAGTTCTGACCTCTGTGGTTTTCACTGGATACCCAAAGAAGTTGTTGCAGTAATGGGCCTGTTCTGCTTGCAGCCCAGCTGGTCTCCATACGTCTGGTTACGTATGTTCATCCCTTCATGTACTTCTGGCTCTGATAACTTGCTCTCCATCTCCCCAGCCTTATCACTGCTTCTCTTTGCAGGCAGTGGGTTCAGCTTGCGGCTGGTAGCAGATAACACCAGACCCGTGCCAGGCTTCTAAAGGCCACACAGCTATTCTAGTGGGCTTCTGCTGGGAGGGCCCCCCACGTCCCTCTCCTGCCTGTGTCCCCTCCTCCCCACACACTTGCTGTCTGCATGGGGACCCCTTTTTGCACTTTAGGGGTTGCTGAGCTCTGTGTGCTGCAATATACAGTGAGCCACTCAGCCAGGTAGTAACAGCAGGCTGAGGCTTACCCTTTCTTCCTTTTCCTTTGTGACTCTGATCCTTCTTTATTTTTCTTTATTTATTTGCAACAATTGTTGTTGCTTTCACTTGGAGTCACTTCAGTGTTGGATGCTTTCATTTATTTCAAAGTCCCATCACTGCATAAAACATAGCTGTAGTTTTAGGAAAGCCACGGAGTGTGCCATGTTATGCCAGGACTTGGGATGGGAGATTTGGATAGGTCCTGAAGGTGGCCTCCAGTGTTGTGCTGAGAAGCACACAGGTGGGACTGTGTGTCCACACAGACCCCTGTTGGCAGGTATCCCTGGAAACATCCTGCAGCATCCTGCTCACCTTCCTGCCCCAGTCAGGTCCACGGGACTTTGGCCAGTACGCCAGAGAAAGGATCACTGGTGTTTATCACCCGTTACATGAATACAGGTGTTTTTTAAACCAAGCTGAAGATTGTAGTGCATGCTGGAGACTGGAAGGTAACTGTAAATCCTGGGTCACATTTGCACAAGCACATTTGGTTCCAATCCTAAGGGCATTTTGCCTTCCCCTGCCTATACCTTTGTTTCAGAAACGTGTAAATTTAGTTTGGATCATCTCTTCAAAACATCACAAAATATGGACAGCCTGTGGGGGGGGAGCAGGTTAAATTACATTTGGCACAGAGGGGGTAAGGAGGATTCTGGATGCCCCATGGGGTAGGAATCCATGGTTGTTTGTAATTTATGAGCTATCAGAGCAGAACACTGAAGAGACTGGATGCACCAGGAAAGCAATAATGGTATTTGCTGCCTCTTACTTGTAGGTAAGCTTCCCAGATCAGACCTCTCAGCTTTCTTGTGGCCCAGCATATGAGACCCCACACACTGGGTCATGTTTCAGACATGAACCTTACATGTAGGGTCATCTAGTCCATAAGCATCATGCCATGTAGAAGGTGACAGGCTGTGTGGGCAAGGTTGCCACAGGAGTGAGAGGCAATGCTGGCCAGTTAGGCTTTCAGGGAAGACACCTGCAAGATGTCCCTGCCTCTCCAAAGAGGCTGTCTGTTTTGTGGCAGAGTCTGTGGAGCAAAGAAGAGGGACTTGGTTTCTGTCCTGAAGATGTGGGAGATGCAGACCTAGCTCATGAGGAGGCAGCTGTGGCAGATTCCCAGGTTTGGTGGAGTTCAGCAGTGATGGCACGTTATACCCGTAGCAAAGGTTTCATTCAAATTTAGCAGCTGCTTACCACTTCTCAAAATCGTCAACAAAGAGGGATAAATGGCTAAGACAGCATGTGGGGCAGGGATGGGGCTGGGCTACCCTGCTGTGGCTCCCTCCAGGAGCTGGCAAGGGTGCATAGTGGGAGCTCTGCACTGACGGGTCATACTGCCTGTGCTTGGTGCTGTTCAGTGTCTTTCACCCGCACCAGCTCTCTAGGTGTGAGAAACCAGAGAGTTGAAAGCTTGTCCACACGGAGACTGGAGGATCCACCCCAGCTCTCCTGTTACTGTTGTCCTAGGAAAGGGAGAGGTTTGTGTCCTCTCTTGCCTTTCAGCCAGAAAGAATGTATGTGCCTGGGGGCTTCCTGCAATGCTCTCTTGCCATGCTGATGGGTTTCATGACACCACTTTTAGCACCTGAAGATAGGTGTGAAAAGGGAGGAGGAGGAGAAGGAGCTGGAGGTGGTGGTGATGTGAGTTAATACAAGACCCAGTGGGAAGTGGCGGCAGGCAGAATTGTTTCAGTGGATTGAGCCAAAACTTTCTCTCTCTCTCTCTCATTAAATTACAACTAATGCAAGTAGCATTGTGAAGGAGGAATTTGGGAACCGTTGTTCATCATCCAATCGCTTGTAACGAATGTGCTGCTCAGTGCCATAGCCCATAGCCTAGCTGAGAAGTAATTCACTTGGTATTTGCAGGCATGACATGCATGCCATAAGAATTCCACTGTTAGCATTATTCCAGCATTAGCAAGGGGATATGAAAATAAATGATGAGCTATTGTTTTTCATGATTAAGTCCAGGCTTTTCACTCCTCTGTCTTTTTCCCTTCCTCCATCTGTGAAAGGAGGGGCCTCTCCATTCCTTTCACTTTCAGAGCAGGCATACTGTGCCCTTCTCGTCCCAGCCCCCCCCAATCCCCCTTCAAGACCAGCACCCTTACTTTGCTCCCACTGCCTGTGTCCTCTGGGGTTTGGAGACCAACCACAGTGGTCCTTTAAGTACAGTAGGATATCACCACAGAATGATACAACGTCAGAGGGGACCTCAGCATTTTGTTATGGGTCTACAAAGCTATTTTGGGCTTACCATCCCTCAAGAGGGCCAAGCCCTGCTCTTCATGGTTGCACTGGCAAGCTCAGAGCCCAGTGATGCATCAGCAGTTGGGTACTTTGGGTCATCCACAAGCCTGAAGTGACTCTTCTATTTACAAAAAAAAAAAGAAGAGGAGAAGCTGTCAGTCTGGACGTGCAGGAGCAAAGCCGAGCAGCCTCTGCTGGGGTCTGCTGGCAGTGGGCAGTGCTTAAAAGAAGTCCACAGGGTGAGTGAGGGGGATCAGTGACCCATGGTTGTGAGGGGCATCCCTGTCCATTCCATTGGGCTTTCCTGTGTTTCCTGCAGGGCTTTATCGATGCGAAGGAGTTAAACTTAACAAGGGATTTAAGTTGTTAAGTGCTATTTATCCCTACTTTCTAGCAGGAGCAGACAAAGAAGAAAGTGTAGCAGTGTCAGTGATGACCCCTGTTTCTGGGATCATGGGGCTGGTTTAAGCTGGCATGTGAACACCAACCTGCTAAATAAAAGGCTTTTTTCGAAAACCAGGCATAAATACCCCATGGAATCCCTGGGCTGAGTCAGTACCCGTGCTGTATGGGATTCCTGTGCTCTTAATCTTATTCTTGATCAACTAGCGCAAGCAGTCTTTCCTATCAATGAGTTGCTGCTCACTCCAGTGGCCCCAGCCCACGTTGGCTGTTCAGCAGAAGGATTGGCTGAGCTGAAGGCAGATGGCAGGGTAGGAGCTTGTGCTGATCCTACTACTATTAACTCTACCACTCCTCTGAACAGCAAGCTGCTCCCTTTGAACAGCAGCAGAACCATTTTTAAAAGCCCTGCGGCCCAGCCTTGTGCAACAGAATAGCTCATTTTGTCAGGGAAAAGATAGCTTGGCAAACTTTTGAGTGTAAGCTGTCAGGGGTAACCTCAAGACTCTGGAAGAAGCAGACACAGGCTTTGAGAAAAGAGCAGCAGCCAGCTGCAGGTGTCACGTTCCCACCTGAGAAGGGACGCGTGAAAGCTATTACTTTTTCCCTCAGTGTTCTTTATTCATTCTCTCACAGGAGCAGTGTATGCACTGGAGTGTTCTGTGATGTTGCTTTGTACGTAATCAGTTACGAAATCCAAAGCTGCTGGGTCACTGTACATGTCCCGTGCTGCCAGTATACCTCGGCACACAGTGACCTGCAGTACATTGTGGTTTTCGCGGTGTAGCTCTGATACACAGGTCCTGAAATATCTCAGGCTGGGTATCTTCCTCTCCCCCCTCACCTGCACTCGCTGACATGCATGCACACACACATGTGCGGATCTCACCAGTTTGCTTCACAGTAGTTGCAAAGTCCCACCATCTCAGAAATGGGGAGGCTATGTCCCTCTGCCTGAGCGTCTCCACACAGCCTTCTCACAGCCCTCGTGGTGATTACCAAAGTCCTTCCTGCTCAGAAGTGATACCTGCGCTCAGTTCTTCTCGGATTTTGCAATATGCATAAATGGGGTGGTGGTGACATTGGGCATGAAGCCATCAACTTGTATTTACTTGTGATCTAAGAAAGCGATTTCAGTTCAGACCTCGAAGGGCAAGCTGCTGTGTTATTTAAAATTATGCTACCAGGAGAAGCATATGACCTCATGGTATGAGAAAAGCAGGAGGAGATTAGCGAAGAAGTAAGCTTCTAAGGTAGACAAATGTCCATGGGGAAAAAAAGAAACATCTCATTAGAAGAGTCAGTTGTCTGCATAAGAGAAGGCTGAGGGAATGACTAATTTGCTGGTTCTGGTATGTGTACAGTTTGATTCAGTTGTTCCTTCTTTGATTCAGGCCCCCTCCTTCGCTTTCTGTACCCCCTACCTCTCCTTGGCTTTTTCTGCCTTTTAAGAGAGAGTGGGCGAGGGAGGGTGGAAGGACCCAGTGAGGAAGGAGTTAAAGGAATGCTCAGTGAGGATTATAAAACAGCCAGGCACTTGGAAACAGTTAAGAAGAGAGAAACAGATCTGCCAGGAGGGAGTGTGGCACTGGAGCCGGTGGTTTAATTTCATGCCTCCCTACACAGCAATGCAGAAGGCTCTCCTGCAATGGGGACGGAGGTAACAGCGGCGAAAGCGGGGTTTGTGCTGGGGCGGGGGTGGCAAGGTCAAACAGGGAACAGACTTCTCTGGCACCAGGTTGGCAAGCCTTCCTGCTGATCCTTACTGACATGCTGTGCTCTGGATATGGGTCGTTTCCATAAAGGGTGCCAGGAGTTAAGCACCTGGCGTGGCCTGAGTGCATAGCCTTGCCTTGGGGGCAAGGCATCCTCTTTGCATGCTGGACACCGACCGTAGTGGTTTGTGTACTCTTGGCATCTCCTTGGAAAGGTGAACGCAACAACTTTGCTGTTTGCTTGAGCACAGTGTGGAGAGCAAAGTGTGGGTAGGTCTGTGGGTATGCCTACGTGAGTGTGACTTGCATGCGAGGTCCCCTGTGAGCATGTCTGCGGGTGGACATCTTGTGCAAGCCCACCTGGCCAGGAGGAGCCTCCTGTCATGCTCTGATGAGGCAGCCTTGAATCATGAGGAGCTGTGTTTTTACTCGCCCTTCATTCGTGCCTCAGAAGCCCAGCTGAGACCTGTGTGCTGTGTTAGGCATCAAGTGCCTCAACAAAGGCAGAAACTCTCAATCCCAGGAAGGAAAGGCTAGTACAGGCACCTGAAGGCAATGTGACCCAACAGACCAGGTTACTGGCAGGGCCATGCAAAGAAGCCAGGTTGCTTTAGGCATCCTCCGTTGCGTTATCCCTATGCCCATGCTTGGGGAAGTAGCTAACCACTCCCCAGTTGGAGGGACGCTGCTGGTGTGATGGTGAGTTAAGAAGTGACCTGAATGCAGACCCTGCTATCCCCTCCTGTCTCTTCATCACTGTACATAAAAAATTGTGATGTTTGCAGTCACATGGCAGCAGGAATGTATGTGGCAGTGACCACAGGGGAGTATTGCACATGTGCAATGCGGAGACCTGTTTTTCTTGGGGAAAGAAACAGATGCAACTGTTGGAGCCCAAGTGTGTGGAGAGAAGGGTTAGTCACTCCACAAGTGTCAGGGGCTTACGGAGGAAATAGCAGGAGTTTGCTGACTAATGTCGATGAGTTCAAAGAGTAAATGAGAAATACAGAGGGAAAACCCTCTGTTTCTGAATTTGGAAGGGGGAAAAAAAAAAGAGAAAAAAAACCGGAAAGGAAGATACATGGAGTTACTAATCAGCCCACAAAGTCTCTGACCTATATCTCCCTTCTTTCCCTGGAGCCATTCTTGAAATGAAAAATTAATAGAGAACAACCAGGTTTTACCTCCAGGGTACCCTTTCAGGCTGCCATGTACTGCAGGTTGAGAGAAGTAGATAGGACTTCGGTATCCCGCAGCACAGTTTGGGAAGCTGAGTGGTCTCGGTCCAGGGTTGTGTGGGGACATACAGAGAGACTGAAAGCAAGCAGGTATTCTCTCTGCAAAGGACAGTCTCTGGCTTCAGAAGGTTGGGAAAAGGATTTCAAGCTGACACGCTAGGTTAAAGTAGACCAGTAGAGAAGAATAGTCCTTGAATTTGCACTAACTTTATCAGGGGAAATGGAGGTGAGAAGGAAAAGAAAAAGTATATCAGGTCATTAGCCCTCTGAGGGCCAAGTTCATTGTGTCTACAGAACATTCCTCTCCCTCTTCCCATTTTTAGTTTTTTAATGAGGAAAGAGAATCCTTATTTAAGAAGCTAAAACCTATGGTTGTAGTTCAGGAGGTTTCATTTCCTAGTTCTGCTGCTGCCTTACTCTCTAAGCTTGAGCAAGTTACTTTACTTTCTTCTGGCTCCACCTCTGTCTCTATAGGATGTGGTTTGTGATGCTCTTTGCAAAGCGTTTTCAAACCTGTAGAAGAAAGGAAGGGCTACATTTTCCAAGGTGACCAGGCCTGGGTCATTGCAACGATAGGCGTATGCAGTGCAGGAAGAGAAAGGCTCATGCTAGGGGGTTTCTGCCTGCACTGGAGGAGGCTCTGTGCCTGCACAGCATGCCTGCAGCTTTGGATACTGCTGGATTGACCTTCCATGTGATGGGGGGGTCAGGACCACGTGGCTATGGAGTGGTCTACACTGTGAGAAGAGATGCTGTCACCAGCTGTGGCAGCAGGGATAGGAGTGGGCTTGCTTTGAAGAGATTTAAGCATATATGGAAACTGGGTCCTTTCCCATCTCCTTGTGTTGGATTACCCCAACTTAAGCTGCCCAAGATAACTAGCCATGTTTAGTGTGTAGGTTTGGATGCATCATATTGTCTTTGTTGTACTCCATCAGAGCCTAGTTGCTTAAGTGTTTGCAAAATACATCAATTACTGCTATCTTCCGTGATAAATATCCTCCATAACCCTGAAGGGCCAGAAGCTGAGGCATCTGGGCTGTCTCTGCATGGACTTCTGCCTCTCCAACATTAGGATGCCTCATGCAGCTTGAGAAACTAGGTTATACAGCAGCTTTAATGGAGCTTTTTCCAGACACTGATTGACCTGATTCCTCAGACCAGCTGTTTTATTTATTAAGCAAAATAGGAGAAAAAGAATACATCTCCTATCTAAATTTGATTTATTGTGGAGAACGTTTAAACTTTTTTGGTTTTTTTATAAATTGTTGTGGAGCTCTTACTTCATTTTGATTTTGGAGATATTAATTTGTACACTAGGAATGAGGAAGATTTTCCTCTTCATCTAATCGTGTTTCTAGAGAGAGATTTGGTTAATATGCAGTGTAATTTGTGCAATGTGCAACTTTGTATGTAAAGAGTACCCAGATCCAGTGGAAACAATGGGTATAATAAAACAGAGCACTGTAGTGCAGTGCTGTAAATCCCTCGAATTAAAAATACTAAATTAGTCAATGTTAGTGCAGTCAGGAGACATCATTAGCTGAAAAAGAGGCATATATGGTGAAAGTTTTCAGTGTGGGACACAGAAACTGGGTCTGTGTTCACCTTTGTGTGTGTGTGGTGTGTGTTTAGGGGAGGGACAGTTTATAAAATCATTTGCTAGGAATACAGCTAGGGTGGCAGAGGAATCATCAGGAGTTAACCCAGGGTTGTCCTTGTATGTTCACAAAGTGATAGAGGAACCAATTCTCCTGCCAATTCCCACATTGTTTCACTCTTGAGTCCTGTGCATGCTTGGTGGACGGTTGCAGTGTTGGATTTTACATTTCTACAAATGTGTTTCTGAAAATAATTTATTGCTCTGAGGAAGGCTAGCACCATGGATTGGTTGATTTTTTTCATTTCCCTTGCCACTGCCATCTTCCTCCATCTGTCTTTTTGTCTGTCTATCTGTTTTATCTCATGTTGACACAGATAAATCACTATTTGGGATTTTCAGATGGGTACTTTTTTTTAGGATTTTGTGAATCTCCCTGTAAAGGAACAGGAAAAGGATCTGTTTATAGCAATATGAGAGTCACTACCTCTTAGTACTGTGAATCTGTCCTATATCCAGCTTATGACTAGTGCTGCCTACAATGCCTGATACTTAACTAGTTTTCCCTTTCTGAGAGTAGGGGAGGGAAGGTGGGGTAAGGAAAGTTGCTGTTTGGAACTGAGCAATAAGACTTTGCTGCGCATTAAGATTAAAAATAAATTAATGTTGTTTATCTGAACAGAACCAGGATATGAAATAAAGCTTTACTTACGGTTTGCATTTAAGTGTGACATGATTAGCATAACAGAATCTGGCATGTGTTGTTTCTTCAACAGCTGGATAATAAAATCCATGAGAAAGAAAAGTGTATGTCATGGCCATGACCTGCTGTTGAGGCCATCCAACAGCTTCCTTATTTTTGGTTGTTCACAAATTTACCAAACTTAAACTGTCTGGGCTAAAATTTTCCATCCCAGCTACCTCCCTTAGAATGTATATTTAGAAAACAGCTCTTTTATACTTTAATAAAAGTTTTTTATTAATGTTAACTATGACAAATGTAGAAATAAACAAGAAAACAACCCCCTACCTTAACAACCCAATAAAATTTGCACAAGGTATAACATATATGGCAGAGGCGTCACTTCTGCTGTCTTCAAGAACAGTAGCCCAAACTTGGCCAAGTTTTAAGCCTTAAAAAAATGGTTGTCATCACATCCTCAACAGGCAGAACACATCTCTGAAAAATTCGGACTTAAGAGTTTCAATTAGGCAGTTAAAATTAGTGGAAGCTTTTCATGTTTCTCTCTTTGTGCCTTGATTCCCTGCCCATGACATATGGATAATACAGTGTGCTATTTTATGAGGTCATTGTGAAAATACATTCCTTTATGTTTGTGAAACATTCAGTTACTCTAATGATGTGTACTGTAGGAAAGCCCGTGAGTAAATTACTGATTCCCTCTGCAGAGCAGAGTGTGGCTGGTACCTAGTAAACAAGGCTTGGGGCCACACCTCTAACAGTTCAGGGAAGACAGAATAGTGACTAGTTGCTCACTAAGTGAGCACCGTGTATCCTGCTGTACAGGGTGAGGCCAAGGTCTGTAGGAAAATAGCCTGTGCTTATGTGATTAACAGCTCTACCATAGTACATAGGCAAAAAAGGGAGCCGAAGAAAGGCTGCACAGGCAGTTCTAAAGCTGAGGTTTCCTAAGCCTTGCATTCTTGATATGCTGCTTTAAATATTCTTGCTTCCACCTTTTCCTGTTTTTCTGTGTAGTTGTCTTATCATGCAGAGAGGGCATGAGGAATAATAAATAGCCATTGCCTGTGGAAGAAGAGACAGGGAAATCCCTTGTCATCAGAGAGGAAGGAAAATTCTTGGTGAAGCATTGTGTCCAAGCATTGCATGTAGGAGCATGTGTGACCCCTGAGACAGAGAGAAGTCAGGGATGGAGGAGAAAGCAAACAAACTGAGGTGGTTTTAAGTTTGTGCTGGTTTTCGGTAATAATGCTCTGTAACGTTAAACATCAATGCCACAAACCAACGGACTTGCAAGTTATTTTAAAGGACAAGATAATCTCATTGCTTTTTGTTCTGAGTCTTGTGGGCAGGCTTTTCCTGGTTTTACCCTAGGTACTCACAGTTCTGGTTGCTCCCTCTCCCTGTCCTGCCCTGTGGAAATCCTAAGTGGTACACGTACAAGACTGTCATACTTAAGCCTGGGAACATGATCCAGCCCTGACTCACAGGCAGAATCACCCCCAAGGCCCTCTGCTTTTGTTCACTTTCTTATATTTTGCTTTTCTACCCACATACGTTTCCTCAGGTAGAAGGAAGTAGCTCTGCCCGCAGCCCAGTTACTAGTTCAGAGTTGTATGTGGGCAGCAGCAGAGGAGGAGGAGGCTCTGTTGTGAGAGTTTGAAGTAGAAATCGTGATCATGACACAAATGAGCAAGCTACTGTATGGCTGGGATGCAGATTTCAGTGGAAGTTTGCCCCTGTCACAGTACTACCGGCTGTTTCTTCTGCACTAACTTAGGATGGGAGTAAGCCGGTTGCTTCGATGCTGCAGAGGGCAATGGGAGTGGAGAGCAAAGATTGCCATGAGCTTGGAGCTATGAGATGCAAGAGAATTGTACAGATAACGCTGCCTTTAAAGGATTACAGTTCAGCATGGAAACATACTTAGCTGTACAAGTTGAGGGAACTTGCTTATTCTCTGCCTACATAATGACTCAAACAAGGATGCGCATTTTCTGCAAATCCCTAAACCCTAAAGCCCAAGCACAAGATGCACTCTTCTTGATGTGGTTTTCATAATTGATGTTTGGCTATTTCACAGTTGCTTTTCCCTGTGGAGTTTCTCTTAAAAATGTCCTATCTATCTTTTTAATTTTGACTGTGCATGACAAGTTTATATTTCAGAAAAAATGATCCAAGCATCATTTTTTGTGAAGCTAGGATGCTGTTAGGGTACTTCAGGGAGGGAACTGCTTATTATTTGTGGTGTCCCCTGAGAAGCTGATAACTGAAACCCTACCAATATTTCCCCTTCTTCTATATGTGAATTTTCAGAACAGTTTGTCAAGGCACACTGGTCTGCCAACACCGTCTGGTTATTGCAGTTGTTCAAGCATCAGCAAGTGTGTTTTAGCAAGAGGATAGTTTTTCTTTCTCTTTCTTTCTCTTTTTTTGTTTTTGTTTGTTTAGTTGGTTGTTTCTTTTTCTTTTAGTAGTAAATGCCTTTTTCATTCCCTGCTAATGACTCCTCCAAAAGCAAGCAGGCCTTTTAACTGGCAGCTTTCAGCGTAACTGGCAATGGAGGTCACTCAGCTTTTTTGAAACCCCAAAGAAGTTGGGGTAGAGTAGGTGGTCCTGCTCCAGCTGAGGGTCCTGTAAGAGAGGAATGAGGGGCTGTGGTCCCTTGATCTTGCTTCACGTAGCATGTGCCTGCATGGCGAGGCCAGCCACTGCTGTGGGCATCTTTGGTCACCTCAAAGTTGTACCTACACTCAGTGTGGAACACCACCACTGTCCCATCCACTGTAACTTTAGTGAGGGAAATAGAGTTGCTTTGGGACAGGGATTTTGAAAAACAGAGGCTGTTACTGCGGGAGAGGCTGATCTCTTCCAAAAGATGGTGTTGAGCTGTGCAAACGAAGGGCTCAGTCATGGCCCTCCTGGGAGTCTAGTGCAATACATCAGTCTGTTTGCCCCGACCTCTGGTATTTCACACCCAAACTGCTGGGTGCTGACTTTGTCACAGTGTGCTGCTTTTTAAATAATCCTTACCTAAGGGGTAGAAAGTGTCTAACCCATGAAATTCCTGTGCCCTCCCTCCTGCTCCCCTCTACGGAGCTCCTGGTGTGCCACAACTTGATGTCCTGGGTGGCAGAAGGGGGGGTAGTGGGGATAACATCCCCCTCTGAAGATCTGGTGTTAGGATATGGGATGCTTACTCAATTTCTGACCTCCACAGATGACCTCATTTTCATTTCAGACCTCCTGAAAATCTGATCATTGCCCCTTTGCCTGCCAGCCACCCTCATTCTGAATTAGGCAGAGCACATAAGGCAGAGTTGATGGGATCACGTTTCTTTCCGAAAAAGACTGTAAGGCTCCACCAGCACTTGTTTTAATTTAGTCCTGCTCCTGGCTGTAATTACAACCTCTGGGTTTCAGTGTAAAGGTGGAAGGGGCTGTGATTTAATGGAGTTAAGTTTTGGGGTTTTTTTTTCAAATTGCATTAATACGTGACTTTTATGAAAAAAAAAAAAAGCAACACCCTCACACAGGAATGCAGGCAGTATTTGCAAGCTGCCTGTGGATTTATGGAGTGTTTGGAAACACACCATACATTATTTCCTGAGACCTGTTTCTTTATGTGGCAATGGTGTGTTTGCTTATTCTGAGACAATGACGAGACATGAAGCTATTAAAAGCAAAATTTTTAAAAGGATGGAAAGTGTTTATTTCAATAGCTAGTAAGGGCCCCATTTTTTAACATGAAGCTTTCAGTACCTAGCAGAAACTTTAAGAGATCTGCCTATAGAAAACCCTATTTATCATATAATTATTTGTGCTTCTCTGAGAAAACTCTATTTATCATATATTTATATATACTTGGTTTTTATTCTTTTCTGTGAAGGCTGTTTATACCAAAACAATATCTTTGTTTTCAGAGTTCATCTGCTCCTACTGCTCCTTTTCTAGCTGAAGTCACAATACTCAGTCTGTGACATCACTGTTGGCTGCAGTGACAATGTAGTTTCACAAAGAGGAGTTTTCACTCCAGGTGGAGAATGTGCAGCAGCAGAACTCTGCCCAGAGCAGAAAGCATGTTTACACTAGTTGTGGAGAAGGGGAAGAGAAAATCCGCAATAAAATCCAGGAGGAAAAAACAAACAGTATATCCAGGTTCATTTTTTGAGAGTGTGCAGCTTCTGGGGTGGGCATGGGTGCTGGTGACTCTGTCTTGCACAAGATCTCTTTTGAAATCAGTTAACAGTGGACCAGATAGTTAAGTGGTAAAAAAATCACTTACTTTAAAAAAAAGAGGTAGTGGGAGAGAATTTAATTCGGATTCAAGTATGAGTCGGATCCCTGAACTGTATCCACAAGTTCTGTGAGTTTTTAGGGGTTTTTTTTTGCTTTTTTTCCCTACATAAACCCCCTTGGAGAAAACAAGGGAAGATGACTAATGCCGTGATCCGACTAATGCTTACACATGTGGTTAGCTTTCAATGCGTGAGTTGTGCTGCTGAAGTCAGTTGAGGCAATTCATGTGCTTAAACTCAGACACAGGCTCACGTGCCTGTAGCATGAGGGTCTAGCTGTCTGCCCTAGGGGAACTGTTAAATAAAGAATTTATGGGATATTTTCTAATGCAGACACCATCTTGACCTGGAGAAGTTGAAATCTTTGGCCTGAGTCCTGCAGGAAAAGCAAACAAACTGGACTTAAGCCATTCACCTTTGCTTTTGTCTGTCTGATTCATCTCTTGGGTCACAGGCTTGCTGTTGCTGGTTAGAATGTGAGGCATGTTTGAGCATTTGAAGGACTGTGGCTTAAGAGGTGACACAATGAGATCCCTAAAGAACGAGGGAGAAGGCAGAATGGTAAAATGGTCTATGTCCCCATTGACTGTATCATAGTGGTACAAGTGAAAAATATATGTATGTACGAAGTCTAGTTCTTAGTAACAGGTTCATTGTTGAAATGGTGTGTGCTTGTGGCCCACAAGCATGGATGGAGTAGTCATCTCATCTACTCTGAAGGCTGCCCCAAAGGGTAAAGGCAGCATGGGAACCCTTCAGATGCACTTGGAACATAATTTCTACATGCATCAAGGACCTTGAGCAGGACAAGGCATTACTGTTTCTCCAACATAACTTCCCTCCCAGTGTGCGAGGAGTGGCACCTCCAGCTGGCTAAGTGCACTTGGAGATGTGTTTTCCCCGAGATGTGTGACCCTGAGCAACCTCTGCAGCCGCAGCCCCAGTGACCAACAAGCAGCCTTTGCCACAAGTGTTTTCTCACACCTCCAGCATCCCAGGTGTCTGCTTGGTTGGAGTCCAGATTCCCGGTGAGAACAGCCTGAGTGTTCCTCCTGATTTCCCTTGGCTCCCTGCTACAGCCATGCAGAAGCATTCTGAAACCTCACAGGTCAGGAGGGGATGCATTTTTTTAGGGAAGTCCTGTAGCATAACTGTACTGGTAGCCTCAGGAGAGTGGCCATTTACCTACATTGGTCTGTGCCTTGGGTTGTCATAGGAATTCTATTTGGGTTTTTTTTTGTTTGGTGATTGTTTCGGTTTTTTTAGCAGGGCTACACATGCTTCGTTGCTGTTGTGGCAATCCCTATGATTCATGTCTTGCACAGTCTAACAAGTTTATTGGAGCTTATGTGTGCTGAGCTGCACACTGCATTTGTTGCACTGCTCATGTTTACTACCAGGGCGGCCCATGTTGCTGCTGCTGGGTTGTTAGCAAGTGCCAGGACCCAGAGGATATGGTGTTTGGGAGGGCCACTCAAGCAAAATGTTTGCGTTGGCTTTGGGACATAGAGAGAACATGAGAACACTTGCTTGGGCTTTATTTTTTAAAACTCCTCCAAGCATAGTGTGCACCTTGGAGCAGGCAGAGCAGAAAGCAGGAGGGTAAATTTGGGGATCCCCTTGTGCTGCCAGGATCCAGTTTCATATTTATTTTCTGTCATCTCAGACAGTAAGTTATCCTTTCATTTGAACAGCCTAGAATCCTTACCATTGAACCTTTAAAAGACTAGATGCTCGGTTACACCTGCTTCTGGTTGACATCTGTCCTCTCTAAGGCTCGAATGTTAGACTGAATTCTTGAGTCCTTCACTCACTGATGCTCACCTGAACATCTCAACTCTTTTCTTTTTTTTTTTAGTGGGGGCAGTAAAGGGAAAAGAGATACTTACTTGCAGAGGCACAGCAAGTAAGAGTCATCGTGGCCTTGCTGAAACGTGGGGATGAGCTGGAAGGAAAGACTGAGATAAAATGAGAGTGATTTCAGTATTTGGCGAAACTTAGAGCAGTTTCATGAAAACCTGTTCAGTGCCACCTCGTGTGCAGTCCCTCAGTGCCATTTGCTGCTGGTAGGGGTGGGTCAGAGCAGTGTGGTTGGGAGCCTCAAGACCGGAGGTTTTCTGGGTGAGCCACAGAGAGACCTGCACTGTTAACCTGCCACACACATGTGTTGTTCCCATATCTGTTCACTCCTTTGGAGTCCCCCATGCTTGGCTTGGCAGTAGCTTGTGGCATGAGGTTCATAGGGTGACAGCAAGCTATGCTGAGACAGGTTTCCCTGAGCAGCTGTGCTGCAGCCCTTGCAAGTCAGTGTTGCTCTTCCATGACAACACAGGGAGAGCAGGCGTTTACCCTAGAGATCTACCAACTGTTCATTTTGCTTTAGAGTTACATCTTCTCCCTTTTACTTGATTCCTTTGTGAATATTTCTGTAATAGTTAATAGTAGGGGTTTCTGTGGCCCTCAGTGGTTTTGTCACTCAGCTACATTTTGCTTTCTGTTTTCACCAGATTTCTATAAAGGAGGGCAGAGATCGAGGTGAGCTCTGTGTTGTGGGTCCCTGATTTTGTAGGTGCTGGTATAAATACGTGTTTTAAACCTTATGCCTGTAACCAATATTCATAGGACTGAGGTCCCACTTGGCACTTTTTGCCCATTCTGATATATCAGAGATGTGCCTGAAGAGCTGTGCTAGTCAGCGGGAGGTTTGGGACAGCTGGACAGCCTGTCAGGATGAGCATCGTTTGCTTGGTGCCCAAATACAAGATTGTGATGCACTGTCCAAATGATGTGTGAGGCAAGGGAGCTTGCTCTGTGTCTTCCCACAGCATGCCCAACTTCTCAGGACAGGTCTAACAGTCCTCCACTGTCCTTAGTTTACTTGATAAACTTTTGTAATCGCCATAAAAAAACTACTAGGTAAGTACATTTTCTGTGCCTAAAAGCAATTGCCCCACTTCCTTTTATTCCGAAGATAATACGCATAAAAATGAAATACAGACCTGTGTACTTAAAGGGTCATAGTTATTTGGCCCTGAGGGAGATTGTATATTGAAACATGTTTTGTTAAGATTTTATGGAACTCTAAAGAAATTGAATGTATTAGGACTTCAGTTTGTAGAAGTTGGAAAATAGTCTAGAAATTGCCTGTGATCTGGAAGATGGAAATGGCTATTTCTGAGATAAGGAAATCCTTTTCTCTTAATGTGACTGGATGGGGAAACTGAATGGAGAATGGCTTTGTGTCATATGCAGAACCAGCAGTCACTGCTTGTTTAGCATTGTAGTGGTTTTACTTAAGGCCTTCTTCTGTTTGGGTTAAAATAATGGCTTGTAGTGGCCGTAGTAGTCTCCAGCCCTTGCTGCCTAATTCATGGTTGGTTGCTAGGAGGGCTGCTGTCATCCACATTCTAGTTGTGGATGTGATGACCAATTTTGCATCACTTTCCAGGCTTTGGCTGGATGACTCAGCTGGTCCTCTGGTGACTCATTTCAGTCTCCCATGAGCCCAGGAAGGACTAAAGAGGGAAGCATGTCTATTTTCATATATGAAAAATGACCAAATCCAAGGAGTATGTCCACAAAGGAGTACTGCAGACATTGAAAGAACTGGCTATTTAGGTAGGATGTAAACTTGCCCCTTCCCGCTGAAAATATTTCCCCAGTTACTGTGCCTGTGCTGAGTCATTCCCTTCTTATTCTTTGTCCATATGAATATTGGAAAGCTCTCTGTGAGTTTTGAGTGCATAAGGTCTGATGGAAATTCACAGGACATTTGGTACTGAATTCCCCTAGCTGGTTTTGACTTTGTTCTTTGGCAGTTCCCCCTCTCATCATTTACTAGGATTCTCACAGTAGGTCTACCAACAGCCATAGGCCTAGCCCAGGCAGTTTTCTTTCCCAGTTGTTCCTGTGTTAGACAAAGTTAAGATACCCAAGGTTCTCCTAGACCTATTGAAAGCTCTTGTAATTGACCACAGGATGTTACTAATTTGTTTTTTTCTAGATTCTGTGGAAACGGCAGTATATTTGCTCCTTGTGAGAAAATCATAAAGAGCTTACTTTCCCAGAAACTCTGCTTTCCCCATGATTCAGTTTTGCCAGTTTTCCTTTTCCTCATTAGTTGAAACCCATAGGTGTGACTGTGGATAGCTTGACTGTGATATCACCAGCACATTGATGATTCTGAACTCATCATCCCATTGCATCTAGGCTGGATCCTCTAATTACCTTGCTGTAGGAAAAGGAGAGTCAAGTGTTCTGGGTTGAAAGGACATGGCTGTAAAAGAGCTGTAATAATGCCAGAAAGATGCTTATGGAAGAGATGGAGTAAGCACATAGAAACATATCAGTTCAGAAATCATAGAATCACTAGGTTGGAAAGGACTCACTGAATCATCGAGTCCAACCATTCCCATCAATCACTAAACCATGTCCTTCAGCACCTAGAAATGTAGGATCATGGATGAGAAGGAGGCCTGACAGCCCCTTTAGCTATTCTCTTGTCTGTAGGCAGCTATCCTTTCTAACGTGTGGGTTTGGCTTCAGCAATTGTACTGTATCTGTGAGTGCCACGTGCCAGTGACTAGTAGCAAAGAGTAAGTGCAGTTGTACACAGCGTGAGGCATGCCTAGATGCCCGTGTCTCTGCAGGGTTCTATTCAGGGCCTCAAAAGCATCAAGCAGTCTGCAGCAAATTTACACCAAGGGTTGTCTTTTGCTGTACACCTAACCAAAGCTACCACCTACTTGCTCTTTCTTGGTTGAAGAGGTGTGTGTATGTCCAGTCTGCCTGTAGGGCTGTCTCTGCCTAGTGCCTATTTTTGAAGCTCAGTCCCCCCTTCCAGCCTGTCATAGTGGTAACATGCCTCAGGCATGAAGCCTGCAGAAGGCATTTGGCATGTATTGTACTAGATCTCCAGGTTCAGCTTTACTCCTGTCATCCTTTAGTCTTGTCAGCACAAGAAGCGCAGCAGCCATGGCATTAAGCACTGTAGAGCTGAGTAAATAAGTATGTCAATAAATAATCATATCTTGCACGAAAGAGAAACCTGAGGGAGAGACTGATGCTAGCCAGGGAGTTCTGCTGGTACAGGTGGAGGTTTTTATTGTTTTCTTTCTCTTAATGACTTTCCTTCCTCTGATTCCTTTTAGAGCTCTGAGGGGGAGTTGGCAGTTACTGGTGTCCCTGAGCTTCTTCATCGCACACAAGGGCCTTATATCCTTCATTCTCGAGTAGATATCCTTTCCTGAGCTCCTGGATATTTACTCTTCAAGGCTTTGAAATCCTTCATGGAGTTCATCCCCATGCCTAAATCCGGTTTTCTTTCTGTGCTAGTAAGAGCTTCCTGCATCACCTAGGCTGTCCCTCCTTGGCTTCTCTGCTCACTGATCTGGCCTCTGGCCTGTTAGACCTGGCTTAAAAAGCAAGTTGCTCTGAAGACAGTGGGAGGTCTGGCATGGACTACCAGCCACGGCGGCCAGCAGAGCAGGGAGGTGCCCAGAAGCACTTCTGTGGGCTCACCACTCATTTCTTTTGGAGAGGAGATGCGCTGCATTCACTCTCCGGTTGTGGAAGTGCTCGCCTCATGCATGTGTGTGTGCCTGAGCCTGGCCGTGGCGTTTGGGTGAGAGAGGTCAGTACCTCTTTAAATGCAGCGACGCAGATGATTGGCCCTTCGGAGCCAGCGCGTTGAGGGGTTCCCTAGGATACGCCCCCCCTAACATTCCGTGGTCTCACCGAGACAGCTGCGGCTGCAGCTCCCTCTCACGGTGGTCTACGACCTCCTTGCAGCTCCTGAAGGAGAAAGGATGAAGAAGGAGACAGTTAAGTGGCAGTTTTCTGCAGGGTAACTTGTTTCAGGTGTAGCTTGTGAATTCGAGAGGCTTTCTAGGGGCAGAAATGAGTCCATCCACACCCGAACCCTAAACCCTGTGTCTCCCCGATGTCCCTTGGTTTGAGGTGGCTCAGTCCCACTGTGCCCATTCTGGTTCCAGCTCACGGTCTCAGCCCATTTGAAGTCACGCATTTTCTCGATTTATAGTCTTAGTTTGGAATGTAAACCAAAAGCAGTGAGTGGCAGCAAAAAAGTTTTCTGACTGTTTGGCCATCACTTTGGGGATGTTTTCTTGTCTCAAAGTGATGAGGAAGATAAAGTCTGGAAGAGAGCATGAAAAATTCATGCTCGAGATAGGTTTCTTTGAGGAACTGAGGGCTTTTGTCTGTGCAGGTGTGTGTTTGTGTGCCTGAGGATAGGTTATTTACAGAATTGTTTAACTACTTGAGTTCAGGTTAGGTGATTAAGATGCAGTATCCTTTCTCTTAATTTCCTAAAACACCCCATATCCCTCGATATATGAGAAAGCTGTAAATCCTGTGTTCCGTCAGTCTTGTTTGAAAGGGAGGTGTTCCTTCAGAAGCAATGAGATACAGTTAACCTGGGCTTTGGGATAGCTGAGAGATAATCAAATCAGTTTATCTGTGTTCTGCTATGGCAAAGCCCCGTGCCCAGCTTCCCCACCTTTCTCCTTTCATCATTGTCTTCATTTGCAACCCAGATCCTATGTATTTCATTCAGACTTCAGCAGAGGCTTGTCTCTCTTCAGCGGGTCTGCATCCTAATAGAAACGAAATGAGGGGAGGGACTTTGCGGCCAGGGAAACTGACCTTTTCAGCTCAGCTAGTGCTTGATCTGAGCTTCAGATTTCGTAAACAAAGCAAGGGCTGAATGTCATGCAATGGCCTCTTTGCAAATGAAACACTTATGAAAACATCCTGTGGGAGTGAGAGGCTTAGCGTGAGACTTTAGCAAGCTTACCTATGTCCTCCCTTCACAAGTAGGGTTGCCTCTAATGCATGAGGTATGCAAGGTGCCAGCCATTCCCTGTGGTTTCACCACACTTGTAGGCCAGGTGGAGTCATTGACATTACAAAGCTAATATTTGCAGGTGGGAAGATATCCATGTGGGGAGGCAGCTGTGGTGTAAAAAGCCAAAATGTCCTTTCCACTAGGCACTTGTGGAAAGCCACTAGCATGCCGGTGCTGTGTGGGTGAAAGGGGCACAGCCAGGGCAGCAGAGGGAAACACTGATTCATTTTTGGTCTGTCTTCCAGAGCCCTTGGCGCCCTTGCCAGGGGACTAAGATCACAGAGGGCCTGGTAAGGTGGCCAGTGAAGTCTGAGGTCAGGAACTGAGGAAGTCCTCTGTCTCCCTTGTAAGATGGGAATACCTTCGTAAACCCATGTTTAGAAGATGGATGCTGAAGTGACCTGGCTGACTGGCTTTACCCACACTGCCTGGAAGGCAGAGCCATGCTGAGATCCTTCCTTTTTTCAGTTCTGCTTTCAGGTTACAACTCTGTTAGCAAGTGGTAATGAGAGATGGAGCTTGTGGGAACTGAGAGGTATTGCAGATTTGTTTGGAGGTTAAACATATGGACTCACATGCACACTAAACTGGACTGCAGCAAGTCTGCAGTCTGCAGCAAGGCAGACTATGGCCAGTTTGATATTTACTGCTGAGATTATTTGTATAGCTCTCCAAAGGGAACTTTGGGTGCTGTAGAAATGCCGTGGTTACTGTTCGTTCCACTTTGCTGTCATGGAGAACATAGGACAGGAGGGAGGAAGGTGGCTAGAGAACATACACTGTTGCTAAACAATCCTGGCACATTGATATGAGTAACGGCTTCAAGGCTCATGTGGCTTCAGGATGCAGAAGCTACCTTGGTAGCTTGCTTTCCCCATCTCCTCTGGCTGTTCCAAGCAATTCAGGAACTTACTTAAGCATGCCATTATGTGAGCCTCAGTGTGTTATTTTGAGTGGTACTTTAGGTACTAGTGCTGTCTCCTGCTCTTTAAGGAGATGAGGTGCTGCTTGTGGTCCCCCCAACAGCCTGCAGCAGAGCCCCAGCTGGGCACTTGGCACATGCCTCAGCTCTGCTGGGCCAAAAAGAGGGATTTCTTCAGCAAAGCATTTTGTTAGACATCCTTCAGTGTCCTCCAAAGATAAAGCTTCAAAGCAGGGCTTCTGTCAATCCTGCCTGTCTAACTTTGTCTTGTTCTTTTTTTCCTCATTCCATCTCTGACTCCAGAGCAGACTTTCTTATCCTCTGAGGCCTTTGGAGTACTGAGTGTTTGGTTGCAAAACTTGTTCCTGTTTTCATTGACACCTACTTTCCTAAAACATCTTTACACTGAGATTGTGCATAAATTTCTTTGCACTGTCATGCGGGCCTTGAAGGCTTTCAGGTGCTGCTGCTGCCTCTGTATTGCCTCATTTTGCTCTTGAGACTCCAGAAGTTGTCGCAGGGGCTGGAGGCTTCATTCCCTGGCTCGGGAGGACTGTTGCTCATCAAGGTATGTCCAGCAGGGCTATCCACCTGCCTTCTAAAGCTGCTGAGACCTGCCATGGGCACAGCAGACTCCCAGGCTTCTTACTGTCTGGAGAGCACTTGGATGTCTTGGTAGAGTGTTCGCAGCATCTTTTCATGATTTCTGTAGAGGTGACAGTCTCTGTGTCAGCTTTGACAGGTATGCTGGGAAGGGTTTACTTACTAGGGTCTGGCTCTGTTTTGTCAAGGCTGTAACCCATCAAATATATTAGTTTTCTGCCTTCATTTGCTTGCCACTCAGTGATGTCCAGGTGTCCTGCACAGTTTTTTTGCACTAGGCCAACTGTGTTGTGTTTTCCCCTAGGAAGGTCTTCGGGGGTTACCTTCTGGTTCAGGGGAGCATAGACCTGGCTGCTGGACCTTCTTACACCAAGATCTAGAAATTGATTTTGGGTCCGGTGGCTGCAACATCTGCAGGGAAGTAATGAGGCATTCTCGGGTGTTGCATTGTTAATTAACTATAATGTGAAATATAACTAGTCACATGATTTACTGTGGAAATCTGTAATATCTCTTGTCATTACTGCAATTCATTAAAGTGGGAGATGGAGGTGACCCTGAAAGAATCTTTCACTGAGGTGTAATCAGGAATTTAAATGTAAGTGTATATATTTGTCTTAGAGATTTTACTTCATGTGCCTAAAACCAGGAATATGTCAGAGGAGCCCACAGCTTGTAACTCAGGCTCGTGGGCACCTGAACCCACATCAAAAGGATGAATAAGAATTGCAGTGTGTCTACATTCTAAAAGATATCTAACAGTAGGGATTTGTGGCTTTGTAGTGGGTATGGAAGTGCAGAGTTCTGTAGTGGTGAGATGTGAAATTGTGGTCACTGAGCACTGAAGGAAAGGCTTGATATTGCAAGGGCTCAACCTCTTTGTTTATAGAAACAAAATGAAATAAAAGGCAACATAGATGATTCAAAGGGAGATCTGTGGCTGATGATGTATTCACTAATTCCTAAGAGTTTGGTGTTTTAGGTGGTTAGCATGCTTACTGAAGTGGTTGCCCACAGTCCAAATCCAACTCACATGACATTGTCTAGTTACCTGACGGATGGTGATGAGTGTGGGTGGAAGGAGCTGGAGCAGCCTAGATATTTCCAGGCTCTGGTGCAGGGTCTGGCCCAGGGTGGTGCTGCCTCATTCAGTCTTTGTAGAACATGCCAGGGTTCAGGGTAGCCCATATGCTGCTGAGCTACTCATGACAGCTCTCACCTGGAATGGCAGGGCTGCTTCCATGAGTGCTGGACCCACTGTAGAGAGCTCTTTATGGGTAGCCATGGGAAAGAGATGCTGCCCTTGCAGAGACTGTGTACCAGGGAGCATCCAGCCCCAACACTGAAGATATTCTAGAGGGGAAAGCAGATGTGCACCATCTCACCAGACTTGGGCCTGCAGTGGCACATAGACACTGAGTCCAGCTCCCCAGATGGGGCTGGCTAGCAGCCCCTGCCAGCACTTAACCACCTCTCCCATCACCTCCCATGCGTGGGGATAGGTGTGGTGAAGCTGGAGGCTCAGGGAAGGCGGAAAAATAGATTAGGCTGGCTCAGAGGAAGGTCTCCCCAGTGTTTTTGTGGATGTGTCCTCTTTTCTCTGGTCAACTGAGGAGGCTTTTAGTAGGGAACAGCTGCCTACATCCCCCTATGCCCAAGTGTACTGAGAATTTATTGCTAAATTCTATCCTATCTATAAAGGAAAGTCATGGTGTGTAGTATGAAATAGTAAGCAGGGTTGTGTTGCTGATGCTATAATTGTAGGAGAGGGATGTGTAGGAGGGCAGTTGGGATAGCAGGGGGGGTGCAGGGTGTGAAGATGATTGTGATCAGAGCTCCCTGTCCATTGCACTGCAGTGGGAGTTATCCTTCTCAGTTGCGTGTGGGGAGTGTAGAAGGATGCTTAGCTTCGGTTGATTTTGTTTATGGCTGCTTTGTGCATTAGAAGGGCTTGCTTTTTCCTCTGACCAGGGCATGTGGATAATAGGGGCAGCTTGGAGCTATGTAAAACCAGGTCTGGAGCACTGCAGGGGACAGGGTCTGTCACGTCTTTAAGAGCGGTTGCATGCTACCTAGGCATTTAGGAAACTACTGATTAGGATGAGACAGTTTTACTAGCAGGACAGGAAAAGCAGAGCAGGAAGGCAGGGAGATTTTCACCTGGAATGAAGGCCCCCTTGGCATCTTCTGCTGACCAGGAACAGGAAGGAGCTGAGGCTGTTGAGGTCTGAATTCCACTTTGAGGCTGTCTCCAAACGTTTGGTAGCATAAGGGAAGGAATTTGCATAGCCTCCAGGGACATAAATTTTAGGGAGGTTCCAAGACTCTAGTGGTCCTGGGAACAATACCTCAGAAGGTACCACCAATATACCTCAGAGGCCACCACCAAGAGTGCTGCATTTGAGACATGGCTGTTTTGAAGGTGCAATATAATAGCCATACCTGACAGTTCCCCTTTTCATTGCCTTCTTAACCTGGGCGTGCATATGAGTTTGCAGGCTTTTGCCTCTCTGGGGAGAAGTGGAAGATATTTATTTCAGGAGTGTCTTGTGTGCATCATTTATATGCTGAACACATGCCATGTGCTTTCGACGTTTTTCAAGCAGGCACTGTTCTGGTGGCAATCAGCAAGCAGCCTCTGGTTACCGTGCACTCGCAGCTCTGCAGGTACTGCAAAAGGTCTTACTGCCTATTTAATACAGGGCAGGGGCTTGGTCTCTTGCCACTGCAAAGGCCACGTTTATAAATCAGCACTAAGTGCTAGGAGTAAAGCAGAAGAAAACATCAGTGACTTTCAGACTGTTCCTTATTTAGTCCATAAAGTGTATCTTTTGCCCTTTGGGGTAAGGTGGGTGCATAGGGAGCTTTACCTCATTCGCTTTCCTGAAACCTGTTGGAAGTACAAGTGAGGAGGCTGCGTGATTTGTGTATGCATGCAGAAGAGGGCCATCTGAATTGTAAATAGCACCTGCTAAATTATTATTAAATGAAAGCTGACATGGGAGGATTTCTCAGGGAAAAAAAAAAAAGAAGTCAAGTCTTTTAATAAAAGTCATTCAGGATGTTTTAACACTGTCCCCCGGCTGCATGCTACATACTTCAGCTCATGTGGATGCTACTGGGAGTTAAGTGAATTGTAACAGGGACAGGGGAGGCTCCATTAAATCCAGTTACTGTCAATTGTGTGAAAGCTTTCAATGTCTACACTTCAACTCATTATTGAAGAAAGGAACTATCAATTTTATTCAATGCATAGTGCCCAACCTAGATTCTGCTCCCAACCCAGAGACTCTCTATGCGCGGGGGTGATATAAAAATTAGACCTGCATTGTTCATGGCTTGTATTTTGCTGTTGCAGTGTCCTGGCTGCAGCCTGACCAGCTAACTGGGGCTGCGGGAGGCTGCCCTGTGCCCTTGCCAAGGCAGGAAGCCTGAACCTAGGCAAGTTCAGTCGGTGTCAGCACTTGCCCTAGTCCAGCCCAAACTTTTGCTAGTGCAGGTGAAGCTGGAGAGCCAGGCTTCAAGCAAACAGGAGAGCTCAGTGGGTGCAGCTGCTTTTCCTGAGCATCCTTACGCCCTCTGATCCTGACAGAGAGCAAAAAGGCATGGAGCTTTGGGCCATCCTGTGCAAAACCTGACAAGGTGTCTGTTAGCCTTCCTTCAGTGAAAGAAGGCAGCAAGAGCAGCTCCGCCTTGCACAGGAAATTTCTTGGTAGACCTGTGAGCAGGGATTTGAGAGGACTTTTTCAAAGTGAAACAGCCTGTTTTCCATCCACCTTTGGCTTATGGTCCCTCCATCCTTCCAGGTCTACAGGAGTGAAGATGCTCCCTGGAGGCATCCCCACTGCATCTGGGAGATGCTAAGGGTCATCACTGTTACAGGGCTTGGCTTGCATGGATCGTCCCATTTCTGCCAGCTTGTTTCTTTGTGGACATTGTGGCAAGCTATTGTAATCAAAAGGCTGGAGTTGTAAATCATATTACAGGCTGTAATGAGGAGTTTGATTCCTGTAATAAACCATCCAACTTCTATTCACATTTATTACTATTTTTGCTATTGCCATGGAATAAATATCCTTTTTTTAAAAAAAAAAAAAAAAAGAACATGCCACCAGCACAATTTTATAATGTCCTCAGGAAATTTAGGGTTGTGTTTTTCTCACATTAGCTGCACAGGCAAATTTGCAATAAAAATGACTTCATTGCAGAAGCTTTCTTTTCCCATCACTAAGCTGTCAATCAGCCTGTAATTTCTTGGTATTGGACTATGCTGAAGAGCTGGCCGAGTTATTCTCCATACAACATGTGCCCCTAAAACCTCAAATATGAGAAAATCATTTTTGAAAGGAAGAAGATTTCATACATCTTTTTTTAAGGGGTGGATTGGAATATTTCTCCTGCAATGAGATATATCCTCTGAGAAGGGCGGAAGTTGGAGCAGAGAAGTCCAAAGTCTTCCCTTTAGCCACAGGACAGCTCTGCTTACTCCACCTCTTCTGTTTTTGGAGTACCAGGTTGGGTCAGCATTTGTGCCCTGGTCTTGTCCCTGTCCCTGCTCCCCTGCTGAGGCTGCCAGCAGTGTTGCAGGGAGAGCAAGAGGCTGGTTGTTGATGTGGAAACCAGTCCCTAACAACAACTCGTTTCACCAAGAGGCACAGACGACATCTGACGTTGACAGCGTTGAGTGACTGCTGACCTTGTCTTTAGCATCAGCTGATATAAACTGGAGCCCTGCCAGTTTGTACCAGTTGAAAGTCTGTCACTTAATGGTGGCGATTATACTGATTTTTACAGCAGCACTGAGAAAGTTGCAGCTGCTTCACTTCACATTCCTGAGTTTAAATTGGGGTGTCTATGTCTTCTGGCATTATCTTTAGAGGAGTGTGTGAGAACAGCCTCTCTCCTTGTTCTGAGTCAATCGTTTTTTTCCCTTTTTATTTTGTATGAAGAGATATTGCTCGAGCACACCATGGAATGAAAGCCATAAAGCTATAAATTGTACCTCTGCTAGGTCCACAATATGTTACCAATTACATCTGCTTTATTATTTGCGTCCAGGGGAAAAAAATACATCAAACCAACCCCACTCTCCAGGCAGGTCGTTACAGTACTAGAAGGAACACTGTGACTCTTCTTGATCAGTGGAAAAACAAACAGTTCCAGCTCACTTACATACAATATTTGTGTTTGGGAGACGAATTGAGTGACAGTGCTGTGGTTCTCTGAGCTTGCAGCATGTCACATATAATCATAGAATCATTTTGTTGAAAAAGACGTTTTGAGATCATTGAGTCCAACCGTACCTGTCCACTACTAAACAATATCCCCGAGCACCTCATCTACCTAGCTTTTAAATACCTCCAGGGATGATGACTTAACCACTTCCCTGGGCAGCTGGTTCCAGTGCCTGATAACTTTCCATGAAGAAATTTTTCCTGGTACCTAATCTGAACCTTTTCTGATGTAGCTTGAGGCCATTTCGTGTTGTCCTGTCACTAGTTACTTGGGAGAAGAGACCAACACTCACCTCCCTATAACCTCCTTTCAGGTAGTTGTGGACAGTGATAAGGTCTCCTCTCAGCCTTATCTTCTCTAGGCTAAACAATCCCAGCTCCCTCAGCTGCCTGTCATAAGACTTGTGCTCTAGCCCCCTCACCAGCTTCATTGCCCTTTTTTAAACACACTCCAGCAGCTCAATGCCATTCTTGTAGTGAAGGACCCAAAACTGAACACAGCATTCAAGGTGCAGCTTCGCCAATGTGGAGTACAGGTGTACAATCACTTCCCTAGCCCTTCTGGCTACACTGTTTCTGTTACAGACCAGGATGCCTTCTTGGACACCTGGGCACACTGTGGGCTCATATTCAGCCAAATGTCAACCAGCACCCCAAGGACCTTGTTGAACCTCATGCCGTTGGTCGCAGCCCATCGATCCGACCTGTCCAGATCCCTCTTTAGAGTCTCCCTACCTTCAATTATATCAACAGTTAAACCCAACTTAGCGAGGGTACATTCAACTCTCTCATCCAGGTCATTGATGAAGATATTGAACAGAACTGGACCCAAAACAGAGCCCTGGGGAACACCACTTGTGACCAGCCTCCAGCTGGATTTAACTCCATTTACCACCACTCTTTAGGCCCAGACATCTAGCTAGTTTTTTACCCAGCAGAGGGTACACCTGTCCAGGCCATTGACAGCCAGTTTCTCAAGTAGGATACTGTGAGAAACAGTGTCAAAGGCTTTTCTGAAGTTCATGTATGCTACATCCACAGCTTTCCCCTTGCCTACTAAGCAGGTAACCCTGTCATAGGAGGAGGTCAGGTTAGTTTCACAGGACCTGCCTTTCATTAACTGGTGTTGACTGAGCCTGATCACCTGGCTCTTCTGTGTGTGCTGTGTGATGGCACCCAAGATGACCGGCTCCATTATCTTTCCCGGCACCAAGGTCAGACTGACAGGCCTATAGATCCTCCCTCTGACCTTTCTTGTAAATGGGCATAACATTTGCCAATTTCCAATCAAGTGGAGCTTCTCCAGTCAGCCAGGACTGCTGGCAGGTGATGGAAAGGGGTCTGGTGAACACCTCTGCCAGCTCCCTTAATACCCTTGAGTGGATCCCATCTGTCCCCATAGACTTGTGAAAGTTTAATTGGCCAAGCAGATCTCTCACCATGTCCTCTTGGATTATTAGAGCTTTGTTCTGCTCCCTCTCCTTATCCTCTGCCTTACAGGGCTGGGTACCTAGAAAACAGCTGAACTTACTATTAAAGATTGAGGCAAAGAAGACATTAAAATCCTCAGACTTTTCCTCATCCTTTGTCACTGTTGTTCCCCATGCATCCGGTAAAAGATGGAGTTCCTCCTTGGCCCTCCTTTTGTTGTTAGTATATTTGTAGAAATGGTTTTTTATTATCTTTCATGGAACTGGCCAATTTAAGTTCTAATTGGGCTGTAGCTCTTCTGATTTTCTCTCTGCGTGACCTCATTCCATCCTTGTAGTCCTCCTGAGATGCCCACCTCTTCTTCCAAAGCTCATAGACTTTCCTCTTTCTTTTTGTTTTTCTGTCAGAGATCTACCCAAAGCTCTCTGCTCAGCCAAACTGTTTTTCTTCCCCAGTGGCTTATGGGGATGGCTTGCTCTTGGGCCACGGGGATTTCCTTCTTGAAGAGCGTCCAGTCTTCTTGGGCTCCTTTGGCCTTTAGGACTGTTTCCCAAGGAACTTTATCAACCAGCCTTCTAATCAGTCCGAAGGCTGCCCTCCGGATGTCCAGGGTGGCAGTTCTGCTGACCCTTCTCCTTACTCTTTTGAGAATTGAGAATTCTATAATTTCGTGATCACTGTGCCCCAGCTGTCCTCCAGCTGTTGCATCTTACACGAGGCCTTCTCTGTTCACAAAAACAGGTCCAGTGGGTACCTTCCGTAGTTGGTTTACTTACCAACTGTGTCAGGAAGTTGTCTTCCACACACTTGAGGAACCTCCTAGGCTGTTTCCTTTCTGCTGTATTATACTTCCAGTAGACATCTGCTAAGTTGAAGTTGCCCACAAGAACAAGGGCTAACAATTGTGAGACTTCTCCCAGTTGCTTGTTGAATATTTCATCAGTCTCTTCTTCCTGGCTGGGTGGTCTGTAGCACACTTGCACCGCAATATCTGCCCTATTGGGCGTTCCGCTTTTTTTTACCTGTAGACATTCAACCCTATCATAACCATCTCTGAGCTCAAAGCACTCAAAACACTCTCTAACACAGAGGGCAACTGCACCGCCTCTCCTTCCTTGCCTGTCCTGCCTGAAGAGTTTATAGCCAACCATGGCAGCACTCCTATTATGTGAGTCATCCCACCACATTTCCAAGATGGCAATTATATCATAGTTTTCTTGCTGTACATTGACTTCTAATTCCTCGTTTGTTGCCCATGCTGTATATATTGTTGTAGAGGCGCTTCAGTTGGGCTTTTGATCCCACCACTCTCCTGAGGGTAATAGTCCTCTAATTCCTAAATGACTACTTGCTGTGGTTTCTAACTCAACCTTTGCATCTTTGCTGCCTCTTGGAGTACTGTCTCCCACTTCCTCTGAGGTGACAGACCAAAGGGTCTTGCTAGCACACCATCTCTCAGATGCTGGAGTGCCGTTCTCAGGCCAGCCTGGTTTTGTCCTCCTCCTTCATACCTAGTTGAGAGCTCTTTTGATGAGTCCTACCTTCTTGGTAAGCGTTCTTTTGCCCCTTGGAGATCAGCATATCCCATCATTTGCCAGCAGGCCTGGTGTTGTGTAGTTCAACCCACGGTCAAAAACCCCAAGTTTTTTTCCTCACACCGGGCTTGGAGCTAGGTATTTATTTCCAGGCTCTTCCTATTCCTTCCCTCATGCAGTCCCTGTAGTATGCACTGGATTCCTTCACCATTTGTCCCAAGGTCCTGAAGTCCCTCTTAATTGCCTTTAGGTTTCTTGTTGGGGCTTCAGTACTGCCTACTTGGAAAATCATTAATGGATGATAATCCATGGGCCTAACCAGAGTTGGAAGTTTTCTACGTGCTGCAACATTTGTGGCAGTATCATTAACCTGTGTAAAGGAGCGATAAGGCACATAGAGGGCCAGGTAGCTGAGGGGTCCTGAGGACCCCGTGTCAGGGACCTTGGAAATTGCTGCCAAGGAGATTGGTTGGAGGGAATTAATACAAATTGCAGCAAACAGCATCAGAAATCACATTAAAGCCAGGAGTCACATCTGCAGAAGAAGGCATGCAGGGCTTTGTTTTTGCAGGGCTTTGTTTTTGCAGGGCTTCGTTACTAGAGGAGGATTAGTGAGGTTTTGCATTGCGTGCTCAAGCAGGGATGAGGCTTTTCCCATATGTTCTCATAGGGGTTTTTCTTCTGCGTCTACCCTGTCTTCACAAATTCATCACTGTGGCTAGGATGACACCGGGGGCATTGAAGCAAACTGGAGTGACTGCTTTACTGGTTATTTCTGTGTAAACCTTCATATGGTGGTGTTTGGCTCACCACAGCACCCCTCTCATGAGCAATTTCTGGGCTTTGGGCTGCTAGGAATTAACTGGAAAATGGAAGTTGGGTGTGTTTAAATACATTTGCTCGATGATGGTACTTGGCATTGGAAGTATGGAGTAACATTCGTGTTTGTTTTATAGGTGTATATGTTTATGCATGTGAGTGTGCATGTGTCTGCGTAAGCTCCAGAAAATCTTCTGAAAAGCAACATAGACTAGTGGAGAATGGGTTCCTTTTAGGAAAGAGAGCCGAGTGTTAGATACTCTCCAGTCTCTGTATGAAGAAGTCATCCATGTGCACTGCAGAGTTTGTTGTGGTTTTGTCACTGTAGCATTCATTCAGCTTTTAACTTTATAAGTTGAGAACAAGTCAAGGTTATGTTTGTGCTTAATAATGCAGCAACGGTGCCAGCTCAGCATATTGTCTTTTTCTTCCCTAGTCATTTTGGTTTATTAAAAAGAAACACTGACAACAGATAGAAGAGTGAAGGAGGCTGTGCCTTTCTGCTTTAACTCCAGCCGGGTGCTGAATCCATCCCTAGGAATCCCCATATATTCATGCCATTCCTACTACCTTTGCCCCCATGGTACCATCCCTACCATGGGCAGGGAGAGCTGGCAGCAAGTCAGGACTTAGTTGTCCTCTTCTCTGTGGAGCATCTCTTTTTTTCTGAATAGGAGCATTTTCTCTTCCAGTGGAATTTTACTCAGTGTCCTTCAGTAAGTCTGTCTCAGTGATACTTTATTTTCGCTTTGGTTATGAGGTTGTGGGTTTCTTTTTTTGTTTGCCTGGTGAGTTTTTGTGGTTTTTTTTTTTAATAAAGATGTAGAAGATCATTAACTCTTCTAGAACCCAAAACGCTTGCAGTAAAATAGGGGTTTGTATTTTCTTAAAAAGTAAAGTTCTATTAGGACATAGTTCTGCCACATGCTTGTTTTACTTTGCTTCATTAACTATACTGTTCATTTCCAGGGGATCTGCTTTCCAATGATGGTATTGTCACTGTGAATAAGAACAGATGACCACAGTTTTATAAATCTGGGAGAACTGAGAGCACGTAGTGAAACTCATGTTTTGTAACTCCCATTTCCAGTATCTCTGAGGACAGGCCAGCACTGTGTACTATTTCTACATGCAGACTTGGCAAGCAACCTGAAACATTACCTGCTGCTTCTTTCCTAGCTCCTCAACTTTGTCTGCACACGTCCATTTTGTCATGGTGTATCATCTCCTGGACCCATCGTGGCTTTCTGCAAGCCAGAAGCTACACGATGGTTTAGTAGGAATAAATGGAGGGCTTAAGTCAGATCCACGAAACTGTTTAATATAGGATGAGCCTGAGGGTTTGAGATTTGGCCCTTCATAGGCACAATACTTTGCAGTATTTGACACCAGTTCTTCCTGAGAGCTAGATATATTCCTGGAGGCGATGGGAATAGGAGTCTTCTTAGGCAGAGAAGGTAAAAATAACACTCACATTTCTATTATTAAAAATGAGAAGAGAGAGCAAGAGAGCAGGAATTTTGGTTGTTGTTAGTATAATTCAATCAGGGGTAGTGACTTATTTTAGAGTGTAAGATTTTATTTGTGTTGAATACATATTTCTGGTGCAACTTGATTTTTGTGTGAGTGCGTGTGTTGTATTTGAAGTCTGCATCCCATTTTTCCCTTCCTGCCACTAAAAAAATGAAAAAACTGAGGAAGGCTTCTTGACACTGGTTTCATTCTAATGTTGTATTGCAGGTATGGCCTCGCATGTGCAAGTTTTCTCTCCTCACACCCTTCAGTCAAGTGCCTTCTGTAGCGTGAAGAAACTGAAAGTGGAGCCGAGTTCGAACTGGGATATGACTGGGTACGGCACACACAGTAAAGTCTACAGCCAGAGCAAGAACGTGCAGTCCTCTCAAGCAGCCGCCGCAGCAGCCGTCAACGCCTCCCTCCAGATTCCCAATCCGAGCATCCCTTACGAACAGACCATCATCTTCCCAGCAAGCACGGGGCACATCGTGGTAACGTCCGCCAACAGCACTTCTGGTGTGGTTGCAGTGTCTGGGCAAACACTGGGCGGGCCACACAACCTGATGCGTCGCAGCACTGTGAGCCTTCTGGACACCTACCAAAAATGTGGACTTAAGCGCAAGAGTGAGGAGATTGAGAACACAAGCAGCGTGCAGATCATCGAAGAGCATCCACCAATGATTCAGAACAATGCCAGTGGAGCCACTGTAGCCACCGCCACCACCTCCACGGCCACCTCCAAAAACAGTGGCTCCAACAGCGAAGGGGATTACCAGCTGGTGCAACATGAGGTGCTCTGTTCCATGACCAACACGTACGAAGTGTTAGAGTTTCTTGGCCGTGGAACCTTTGGACAAGTCGTCAAATGCTGGAAACGTGGCACTAATGAGATTGTAGCCATCAAAATTCTAAAGAACCATCCTTCCTATGCCCGTCAAGGCCAGATTGAAGTGAGCATTCTGGCCCGGCTGAGCACAGAAAGTGCGGATGACTACAACTTTGTCCGCGCATATGAGTGCTTCCAGCACAAGAATCACACATGTTTGGTCTTTGAAATGTTGGAGCAGAACCTCTATGATTTCCTAAAACAAAACAAATTCAGTCCCTTGCCCCTTAAGTACATTCGACCGATTCTCCAGCAGGTAGCAACTGCCCTAATGAAGCTGAAAAGCCTGGGACTGATTCACGCTGATCTCAAACCAGAGAATATCATGTTGGTAGACCCATCCCGACAGCCATATAGGGTCAAGGTCATAGACTTTGGATCAGCTAGCCATGTGTCTAAAGCTGTGTGTTCTACCTACCTTCAATCCAGATATTACAGGTAAGAGACTGGGCTCATGTAACATTACCAGGAAAAGTATTTTCATAGAATCATAGAATCATAGAATGGTTTGGGTTGGAAGGGACCTTAAAGATCATCTAGTTCAAATGCTCCTGCCAGGGGCAGGGACACCTTCTGCTAGACCAGGTTGCTCAAAGCCTCATCCAGCCTGGTCTTGAACACCTCCAGGGATGGGGCATCCACTACATCCTGTTCCAGTGCCTCACCACCCTAATAGTAAAAAAATTCCTCCTAATATTAAATCTCCCCTCTTTCAGCTTAAAACCATTACCCCTTGTTCTGTTAATATACTCCCTGATAAAGATCCCCTTCCCAGCTTTCTTGTAAGCCCCCTTCAAGTACTGGAAGGCTGTTGTAAGGTCTCCTCAGAGCCTTCTCTTCTCTAGACTGAACAAGCCCAACTGTCTCAGCCTGACCTTGTATGGGAGATGTTCTAGCCATCTGGTCATCTTCATGGCCCTTATCTGGACTCATTCCAACTCATCTCTGTCTTTCCTCTGTTGAGGATGCCAGAACTGAATGCAGTACTCCAGGTGAAGTCTCACGAGAGCAGAGTAGAGGGGCAGAATCATTTCATGGTCACTGCAGCCATGGCTTCCCTTGAGCTTCACTTTCTGCACCAGCCCGCCCTTGTTGGTGATAACAAGGTCCAGCATAGCGCTCCTCCTATTTTCCCTATGACAATTTTCCTGAATTCCTATAAATGTATGAGAGGCATTCCTTAATTCACAACTGGGATCTCTCTTAGAATGACTTGTTGGTGATAAAAAAAAAAAATAGTATCCTAACCTCTTGGACTTATTTTCGTTGAAAACCATTGTAAATTTGTAGATAACCATAAAATGTAAAAACAAAGTTTACCAGTTACAATTTGTCAGTAATTCATTCACCCTGGGACGGAGAACACACATTTCCTTTCCAAGTCAATGCAAGTAGATTTTCCGTTTCAGGAAGACCTTAACCTGAACATCAATCCATAATTTGTGTGTGTCTTCCAGTCTTTATTCATATGTGAAACCAGGGACTTTACAAGAATAAGACTGGCCCATAGGGAAGCTGTATGGATACAAACAATGCTTTATCAAGGAGTATTTTTCACACAGGCTGGGGAGCTTGCTAGAGTCAATGAGAGTATTCTGGCTGGTGCCTGTCAGCTCTGCTCCAGGTGAGCTGACAGCCTGGCTAGGCTGGAAATATCTTTCTCCATGTGGAAAGCTGTTGGTAGGCATGGGTGACTATCTTCAGTAATTTGGTGTTGGACTGAAGACCTGTTATGGACAGTTGATTCCCGCACATGGTGATTTTAACTACTGGTATGTTATGTGCTAGAATGGAACTGTGACCTCTGTGTAGGCGTGCCTGAGGTGAAACACATGAACCAGTTATATCCTTCTTCAGTTTGTTCTACAGTTTCAGCAAAACAGCTTTTTTTCATAACCCCTAGAAGGTCATTCTCCCCCTTTGTCTTGAGTCCACGACACAAAGTCTCTCTGTAGATGTTTTCCTCAGACCTTCTCTTTGATACCAGTCAGCTTGGTTCAACAACCTAAGGACCAAGTAAAGCAATTCTACTGCTACCTAGGAGTGGGGGAAAATACGGGAGAAAAAAAGAGAATTTGTCTTTAGATGACAGCTGAATTTATAAACATTCAGGCCACATTTTTGTTTGTAAATATAAAAGAAATCTGTCTTATACATGGGGAGGACTTGGGGCAAAAAACCCGGTATGAGTTGATAAGAGACCCTTTTCCCACTTCATAAACAGCACAGTGGTAAAGCCCACCTGAGCTCAGGAAGAGTTAATTTTCACAGGAACAGGAACTTTGACAGTGTGGCACCAAAGCAGCTGATTTTTATCTGCTTGTCCTTTGCTCTGAAGGAAAAAAAAAAATCCCCAACCCTAGTTTATACATCAGAAGAAGCTTATTAAATGAAATATTCTACCTGATGACAGTCCCATCCTCCAGGAGAGACATGTTTCTGTGGTAAATACGCAAAAGCGTTTAGGGTTGCAATTAACTGGCAGACTAGAAAAAATCCTCAACATAATACAGGCATTTTGTTGTTGAGTTATCTGTGATTCTGCGTTACTAGCCTAGGTCCCTAGCTGAAAGACAGAAGGGGCAGCCAAAACGAAATGTGTGACAGAAAGCAGAAATGAAAGAGGAATATGGTTCATTCTCAGTGACAAACAAGGAATATTTTTGCGGCAGTCTCTGGGGAGAAAAAGGCTTGATAAAATTTGCTTTTTATATTTTAAATATTATTCCTGCCTGGTCTGGAGTTGCAGCTTGTTAGGTAATAAGTTCTGACTATCTAATTCCTCCCTTGTTTCCCATGCCTGAATTGATGGGAGGAGGGGAAAAGGGGCAACAGCTCACCGGGAAAAAAAATAAGAAAAAGAAAAATCTCATTGGGTTGAATTACATCAGCAGGGGGCTGCTGATGAAGCTAAATTCAAGTCATGAGGAAAATTTATATTCTTCCTTTTCTGATGGGGAAAAATACAGCACAGAGGAAAGACACATTCCACTCCAAAGAGAAGGAATTTTCATAATAGGAGAAACACAGGGCTTTATAAAGATTTCATGTGTCTTCCATTTAATTTACGCTTGTTTTGCTTGCTAGAGTATAAAAGACAAGGGGATGACTTCAAGAAATGGCACATTAATCTGAATGTGAAGGAAAAGCTTCCTCTGAGTCAAACCTCTCAGACTCTAAGCAGGCGTGCCAAAGAAGTGACAGAAGCCCCATGCCCCATGCATTTAAGGAAAGATGAGGCAGAGGGCTGGGGAATATAATGTAGAGGTCAGCTCTCAGCTGGAGGGTTTTTATCCCGGCCTTTTGGGAGAAAATTCACAGGTCGTATGCATATTTTATTAACAACTTGCTTTTTCTCTTTGTTGTTTTTTTTTTTTTTGTTTAACATTACTTAAGAATGAGATGGTCAAATGCTTTCAAGTTGTATGGGACCCCTCTCATTCTCAAAGCAGTACAAGGCATTCCTTTTTTGTATAAACAACGGGCTTGTTTTCTTCTCCCAGAGGTGAAAGACAGAAGTGTCTTTAAATAAACTCTGTGCTCTTTCTTGGCCCATATCTGCAGAGCCCAGCATAAGCTAAGACAGTCACAGGACTGCTTGAAGAATTTATGTGAGCAGTTTGCTGTTGCTGCCACCTAACACAGCCTGAAGATGAACTGGATCCCTCATCCCAGTTTCTTGTGAGAGGAACAGACCTTGGTATTGTGCTACTGATGCAGCTCGGGCGCCCTTGCTGAGCCCCCCCAATATCAGGACTGCTCTGTCCCACCAGGGTTATTTCTGTCAGGGTCTCCAGAAGGTTCTGCAGCTTCTGACTGTAGAGTGGTGCAAGGGAAGCAGGACACACTAGGCTAAGGAGTGCCTTGCGGGAGCTGCCCCTTTCCACTGATGGTCCCTCTCTGGGAGGGCAGCACCATCCCATCCCCAGAGCCTGGTGGGAAGAGTGTGAGAGGGGTGGGGGACAGGCAAACCCCAGACTCTGCCACTGGCTCTGTACCAAAATGACGAAGGCTGTCATGGCTCTCGTGAGAGCTTAAAGCTCCTGTTCCCGAGTCCTTTACTAAAGGGGAATGACATCAGAGCAGACTGGTAAGCAGGGGCAGGGTCCTCTCACCCACATGACCACATGTGCACTGGCACATGGTCCTGGCCTCAGTGGCTGCACAGCTCCAGACCTCCCTGCTGGTGCTAGAGGGCTGTTCAAGAGCTCTCCTGTCCCATCCAGATTTCATTGACTGCTCCTTGTACTGCTGCTCCAGCCAAATCAGAGGTTTTTGTCAGCTCTGTGATCAGAGTTGTCATCTAAAAGAGGGAGTGCTGTGAAGAGGACCACCGTCCTTTGTTCTGCCAACAACACTTCAGCCAAATACTGTGATGCAAAGTGTTTCTCTTGTAGTGTCCTTAGTCTGCACGGGTAGGACCTGGCCAGTGGCTGCTTGAGTGTTCCCCTTTGTAAGGGGCAGTGGTCCCATCCTGTCCCCAGTCACCGTACTCTTTCATCTTGTCCCTTATCACCAGCTGAGTCAGCCTGGGTCTGATCAGTGACCTTTCTTGGAGGACTTGGCCATGGTCTGGAGGGGCTGATGTGAGGAACCGAAGCTGCTGATGGAGGGCTACTCTGCCCAGCTTGCAGTGCAGGAGTGGCACTTTGCAGATGGCGGTTGTAGCCAGACGTGCTTAGGCTAGAAATGAAGCTCAGTTCACAGAGCAACTGATAAAAAGCTGCAAAAGCCAGTGCATCGCAGGTTATCTTCATGGGATTTTACTTTTTCTTTTTTATGCTGCGGTTTGAAGGGGAGATCATTGAGTTAGGATTTGTGATGTCTGCTTTTTGCAGGAAGCCAAAGGGATGAATGACCAAAGAGATCCCTTCTGAGTTGATAATCCATATATGAAGAGTTTCCTGGAAAAACCCATATCCTGAGAAATTAATGGCTCAGGCTGCAACAGATGCCCCTTCCATTAGAGCCCACATTCATGCACTCAGGTGGAAGAGGGGGTACTGGCCTCTGGGAGAAGGGGTGGCTGGGGTGGCAGGTAGAGCTACAGTCCTCCCTTGCTGGAACAAGAGCAGCTCCCTAGCGTGGGGTGGCAGTGCTGGGATGCTCAGAGCAGGAGGGCTTCTCCTCGGGGACACTACCACCATGCTTTCTTGCTCTCTTGGCTCTTTGCTGCTCAGCTGAAACAGATGCAGTGTTGAACCCCAGGGATGAGTGCATTTCACTGATAAATAGGATAATCACCTTACAAGAATCAAGTATTTTAGAATTTGCAAGATATTGTAGATATAAAAGCTGTCACCTCTGCACTATTACGGGATAAATGTAGTTTCGGTGCCTTGTTTTCCAAAGGCTTTGCTATGTGGTGTGTCTGGCCGTGGACTGAGATGTCTGCTTTGTAGGTCAGTGGCTTTTGATGAAATGTTTGGATAATGGCAAATGAAGCTGAGTATCAGTTGGAAGAGGTGTTTATCAGTCTAATTTCAAACACTGCAAGAAAATATGCAGGCATAAAAGCCTATGTGCCTGTTGTCTGTTGCCCAGGATGCTGGATGGAATAAATAGTGAGACTGTGTGCGGGTGAGTTTGTTAACTGGTTGTACATACTAAGCTGGGTGAGTGCAGGTCCTGAGGATGCAGGGAACTCAAAGGGGATCTCTTATCTTTGACTTGCCACATGTGGACATTATGCCATGAGAGGTATCAGTCCTCTAGCCGTGCTGACTGGGAGCCAAAGCAAGGGAGATTCCTAAGCAGCATCACGACCTTTCACCCATTACGTGATTCACAGCACGTCATTCTGGCCAAAACTGCCCTTTGATTGAAGCAGTGATAATGGCAGCAGGGTTAGGCTGTGCTTATTAGTTTACTCAGTGAATTGGCATCTGTTACATCCCTGTATAACAGTGTTAGTGCACTTACTTTTCAAAATCTTCTGCCATTCTGGATTTGCAAAAACATCTTCATCTCAGACTTGACTGTAGCTGTGGGAGCCTCATTGCTCTGCCAGTCTGTTTCAATCTTACCTGCAACATTCACTGCTTTACTGACTCTGCCTCTCCAAGGTAAAGAGCAGGATAACTAGATGGTCAGAGGAGGAATGTTTTTTCTGGAGACTGGAGCAAAACCACCAAGTTCATTGCTGAAGTCTGAGTTTGGTTTCAGTTAGTGATGATTATGCCTGGTGGGACTGCAGGCTTGCAAGGCAGGTGATACATCGCAGAAGACTTTGTGGAGGAAAGCAGACAACAAGCTGTACTGTTTTAAGCTGTTATTCATTTCTTTCTCAAGGACATTTGAAGTTTGGAGTTGTTTTTTATTCAGAAGCAAAATTCAGCAGAGTTCTTTTGCAAAACCAACACCAGGATTGATTGACTCTTTCTCTCATTGTACTCAGACCACCGAATCTTGGAGGGGAACAGACATTCAGCTGAAAACTTTTGAGTTTGTCCCATCTCTGTGATAGTCAAGCCAGGTTGGTTTTTGTTTTCACAAAACTCAAGCAAGGGTAGTTCTTCACTGAGTTCCTTTGTGCATAAATCACCCCAGAACAGGGATGGTAAACCGGCATTATGTCTGTTGTGCATCCAACAGAAGATGCACCCTGTATATTCCAAAATAGTTCCTTTCCTGGAGTGTAATTAAAACAGAAAAGCCTGTACTTCAGCCTAAACAATCCCCTCAGACCAGAGTCTCCCTAGGGTTTTCTCTGCTGAGAGCTTCTTGCCATTTTCCTAGGTGGTTTTTTATTTTGCTGTGAGCAGACATGCCAGCCTTTCCTTTATCTTGTCAAAGTTAGTCATTTGCCTCTTTCCTTGTGATGCTGCAGCATATCCCTGCCCAGCTCCAGCGTGTGGTGCTGGTCTCGCTTCAAGATAAGTCCTGTATCCCTGTGCAGAGTCAGAAAAGCCATCACAGGAGGGCTTTGTTTATTTATTAACCAAGTGTATAAAATACAACCAATTATGTGCCTCTGTCCCTTCTCCGCTTTTTCAAAACAGGTTCTGTACAGCAAAGGTGAGAGACTGACAGTAATTATCCCTTCTGCAGATCTCATTTTTTCCTTGGTGGCTGGAAAGGCAGGAACCTGTGTGTCCACAGGCAGGGCTTTATCCGTTAGGAGTGTAGATCAGAGACAAGTATGTGGAAGGCAGCTAGAAGTGGGTACCAGGATCAGGAGCACTTGTGTTCTGTCAGCTGATGCTACCCAACAAGTGAGGGGCTGTGGTCCTCACCGGTCAGCTGGAGTTGCAAAGCCTCTACCGTAGTCCAACAAGGTAAAACAACACAGGGAACTGGTTGGCAAAGTCCCACTAAGCCTAGATAATATTTTTAAAAACATATTTTTGGCTGCCATACACAACATTAACTGTTGGGACAACCAGAGACCCTAAGAGAACCCTGAAATCTGGGCTTTGGGCTACCTGTTGACAATACCCTGTTGTTGCCACGTTGCTTTTCCTTTGTTCATTGCTCTTAGAGATACTTGGGTGAAAAACCGTTTCTTAGGAGTTCCTAACTTCCAGCAGTTTCTCTTCCCCTCCTGAAGTTACAGTCTCCCTTTAGATGTGGAAAGGGGAGAGGATTGACGATGTGATCAATGCAAGTGGCAGGATGATGGCCTCAGGTGAGGGGATGCGCACTGGGAGCAGGTAAACAACTACACAAAGATCCCTCTGAGGAAAATAGCAGTTGTGCAAAAGAGCAAACAAAACACAGGGAAAAGAATGTAAATGCAAAATTGCTTCTAAAAAGAAGAGCATTTTCTCAAGGCTTCCACAGCTTTTAAACTCATCAGTGATTGCCACAGAGGGAAAGGCAGCCCCCTCCTTGGTGTGTCCAGCCCCTATTCCCCGACAGGGCTGTGCTGTGCAGGCAGGGAGCGGGAGCAAGAGCAGAGCTGCAGCAACAGAGCTCAGTGATCAACCACCAGCTCCCACACAGGTGTCTTGCCTGTGCTGGGACAAGTCACCTTGCCCTCCTCCATGTCAGCTCCAGAGCGACATGATTCTGGAGAATAGCATTCCTTTTCCTCCTTTCCCTACACTCTCCCTCCTTTAACTTTCTCATTTAAGCACACCTTCCCTCTGTGGGCATTCACACCACTGAGTGCCATGCACTCCCAGGCCTGAGAATGACCTCCCCTAAAGCAACTTTCTGATTGGAAATAAATACCCTTCCAGTGTGGCTGAGCTGGAATTCCCACATGCTTTCAAGAGGGCTCGCAGAGAGGAGGCAGCATGCAAATACACTCCATTACCAGTCCGCGTACCAGTAGCGTACTGCTACCTGAAGTCTTCTGGGAACTTCTGACATAAACATCCATGAACCTTTTTTCTTTTAAACCCAGCACCAAATCCTAAACTAAACCCTACATTATCTGTTCTTCCTGCCAGAGTCATTTCAGTAACACTGGGAGGAGCAGTGAAAGGCTACTAAGTCCCAGTCTCCCTACGTGCAGGTTGCAGGTATTCTTGTGTTTAGGGGTTTTTTGGGTGCTTTGTTTTTGTCTTGCTGTCATCTCTCTTACATGATCACCAAAACAAGCCTATCACAGGATTTCCTCCTGTCTTATTTTTTTCTCTCAAGCTTTATAAGCACAGTAAGTCCCTTTAAGGCTGCAGGCTGGTGACATGATGTGAAAATCAAGGTCGCTCTTGTATTTACTGTACCAGTGCAGGTCTGAAACAGGTACAAATGGCTAGCTTGTTTTACTTAAAAGGAGCTATTTACCTAAGAGAAATCAAAACCCGCCTATCGCAGCTATTGGCTGTAGAGCTTGAGACTGCATCTCTGTAGTACATAAAAGACACACTGTCTTTTGGTAAAGATACCTGTGCTCAGAGCACAGTCTGGCAGAACACCCAGCTCAGTAATGTGACAAGCAGTTGCTTCTGCAGCGATACTTGTGAGTGATGGTACAATTAGCGGGGCTAGATTGAGAACTCACTACAATCAGAGTCCACTCTTTGCATGTATCTGAGAGATGTGAAGTTTGGTCTCTGCTCCTAGTTGCTTACTTCTGTGGTTTTGTGTTTGTTCTCCTTTCTCTTCTCCCACTCAAGTAGTTTCCTTGCCAAGTGCAAAGGAAAACAGAGCAGGGGAAAGGGTGCCTTTTTTTTTCAGCTCATAAGAACAGCAGGTTGGTGACCGACGGACATTACTCCAGTAATAGGTGAGGAGTGAAGGAGAAGGCACTGCAGTCACACACTGGAGTGTGATTTTTCTGTGTCCCTCTCTGCTTATTCCAATATTTTTTTGGGTCAGGACAATAGCTGGCTAAATGCAGTGGTGGCTGCTGAGAAGCAGAACAAAGTGAAGGGCTTTTGGTGTGAGTTGGTGCTCCAAGTGTGAAAATAAAAAGAATTACAAGTAGTGAGATTCGTCGTCCGCGCTTCTGAATGTGAAAAGGCAGCATTAGCAACACAGTTTGTACAGGATTTCAGGGATGCTTTGCTCAAGTACCACATCTTTAAATCCTGTCAGGTTTTTGCCTTACCCTGAATGTTTGCTCACTGCAGGCAGGAGATTTAAGTGTAACATGGATGAAGCTTACTGTGTGCATATGTCTGTGCATTCATTAGGTTCACAAGTTTTAGACCCCAGCACAGCGGGACTGAAAAGCTGTATTACACTGAACAGCATTTTCTGGTTGGAAGGTGTTTCTGCTCTAGTGCTTATTGGCAGTGAGGTTAGAAAAGTGACTGACATTGGTTTATAAATGAACAAGTCATTACCAAAAGAGAGAAATTACTTAAAGATGCTACAATTAGTATGGGGTTATACATTCCCAGCTTCAGACCCCCAGATGCTGTGATTTCAGTCCCTGATATTTTCATTTTAACTTCTCAAGCCACTTGCTGCACTGATGCTTCAAATTAGCCTAAGCTAATGTAAAGGCATTTAATTCTCAGGTGGGGGCTCAGTAGCCACCTCCTTCTCCAGGTCACTCTCGGGAAAAGGAGCAACTCTCGAGCAGCTGAGAGTGGTTATCTTGCTTGAAAAACACTAATCTTGTGGCGTGACTTAAGCTGAGTTAGAGCCACAGCTGTTGCATGTTTAAGGAGGAAGGTCAAGGAAATGTCCTTTGCCTTTTAGACCAGGTCATAGAATGGTTTTTCTGTGGTGCTTTACAAGGTTAAAAAGGAAAAGACAGAAAAGAGGCCTGTGTGTATGTAATGTGAGAAATTTTTGCTTCTAAGAGGAATAAATAGAAGGGAAGTGGCTCTAGGAACCTGGAGAGGGGAAGGGCACAGGAGAAATCCTCTTACGTGTGGTTACCTGGAAGTCACTATTTGCCATATAAGGAAAGATGTGGGAGGAAAGAAGATGAGATTTCACCCCTCTCGCTGTTTAGAGACTTCAAAATCAGAGATACTCAGGTTTGAAACAGGACTGCGTGCTTTTCCTGCAATAGGCTGGAAAGTAAACTGGGAGTCCGTAAGTGGCAGCTTGACCTCTGTTTTCCCTTTCTTGAAGGACAAAAGTGATCGCAGCTGTTGTTTTACTCGTACAGATATAAGTTATTTTGTGCTGACAGATTTTGTCTTTATTTTGCTCTGACTGCATGAGATCAGTGTCTTGGGGTACCTTCAGGTTCTGTCCCCACCTTCTACTGGCTTGCATTAGCCAGGGAATAGCAGGCGTCTACCAGCTACCAAACCTACTGTCTGTCTCTAAAAGCTGTCCTGCAGGGATAGAGGCAGAGTAGGTGTGCAGGGTTTAGCCTGAAACTAAGAGAAGTGACTCTGACTAAAAAAACCTTAAGATTTCAAGAGCCGGGTTAACACTTTCTTGTTAAAACCACTACCATTCCTAGCTGCTTTGAAGCAGAAGCTCTCAAGTGTGAGCATAGTACCCTGGGGCCTGGTGAGACATGCCAGAAGTTTTGAGGTGTCATCACTGAACTTCTGCCTTTGCAGAAGGCTTGGGACGGTTTTCAGGTAACTCAGGTGTGCAGCTCTAGAGCCCAGGAAGTTCAGAAGGTGAAACCTATAGAGAAAGAGAATTGCCTGTTCCAGCAGCTGATGCTTGTGCTTATGTAGAGGCATACAAAGAAAAGTTAGTGATGTTTCAGTTAGCAACAGGAGGAACAGTACTGTAACGAGTTGTGTTTTAACTGCAGATCGTACAATTAGGTCACTTCTGGTAATACTGCAGAGCAGCACCATCTTTTCTCCCTGTCCTGTCCACCTTAGCTATAGGTCTCTGTTGCTATTTACCTTATAATGTTCTCCTTGGATGCTGTGTTCTCTGAAACAGGGATGTGTTTACAGCACCTAATGCAAAAGGATTTTTGTGGCTGAGGCTCTTAAACAAAAGGGTAGCAGAGATACACGTGACAGTGAGGGCTAGCACACATACACGTTGATGTGGCAGCTGGCATACAAAAGGAAAGCTGATGGTGTTTTTCAGATCCACCATGGTAAGAATTAGTGTTTCAACTAGTTGCTTCCATGCAGAGCTGTGCACTCGAAAAATAGTCCTGGATGGTGGGATAGAAGGAGTATCTCATGGCTTAAAAAAAGTTTCGATTTATATTGTCTAAGAGCATTTTATTTGCCAGTGGGAGACTGCAAACAGAGAGTACTCATCCAAGGGGAAAATCTCATACTTCTTCGAAACTCACAACAACATTAAGAGGGACAGATAAAATCTAAAAGGTAAACAGGTTCAGCTGAGGCTAGCTGAATTTGCTGATGACTATGCTGAAATGTTAATACTGCCAGTTGATTTCGGGAGGAAAAAGGAAATAATGGTGAAGGCCTGTATCAAACCCAAAAACTTACCTAAGCAATCTCATCCTCACAGTTATCAAAAATACAGCTCCCACCATTGTTAGCCTCTTAAATTAGTGGACTGGAGGGTTGCATGAGCAAAAGCAGAACATAGCCATAATGCCATTTCTGGAAACGCTTTTCTCCAGGCTCAGTTGATAGCCTATCTTCTCTTGGCAGGTAAGTGAGGGACCAGGGAAGGGAAGGGTAGCATGGGTTAGGTTCTACTTAGCAATGCTGATAAGTGAACAGCAGAGGTCTGGTGGCTCCAAATATATTCTTTTGTAAGTGAGGTCAAATTATAGCTTGATATTTAAGATATATAATAAGCAACAGAAAGAAAGGCATGTTAACTGGGTTGGAAGATAACATTCTGTCTTTTGAATGGATTCTTGTTATTGTCACCAATGTTACTTTCAGCAAAAAGATTATGTTGAAATTATTCTTTTCCCTCTATTGTTTAGCTCTTCTTCTCAGCTTCGTAATGGCCACAAAGAGATGATAAAATTGGATTGGCACAAAGAGTTGGGTTTCCTGTATCATTTAGAGTTATGTTTTCAGCCCTTAGCACTTTGATAGGGTCTGTTCTTCATTTTGAAAACAGCAGTAAAAGAGGAGAGAACATAAGAAAACACAATTCTCTCATTTTTTTATTTTTTTAATGAAATTGTCAGTGCTAGTCTGAACTTTGCCTCTGATCTGTATGAAGTTTTTGAACTGTGCAGTTGGAAGAAAGCAGATAGGAAAGAAAGAAAATATCTATGTGCCTGGCTACTTTAAAAGGTAATAAAAAGCCCCCAAAGTGTTGCTTGTTTTGAAACTGTGTGTTTATGTCTACATGAATCCTTTGGGAATAAACTTTAAACATTTATGTTAGATTTAGAGAATTACCTTCCAGCATTTGTTCCTGTGATCTAGCAAAAAGAAGCTAAGCTTAAACTTAGGTGAATGGCCCTCTTGCCTTCCAGAGACATGGATAACATTAAAGCATGTGTTGAATTGCTACACTAAGTGGTGGTAACGGGTATGAAGTGTTGCTGTATATTTGCTCTTTCTGTATAGTTACTGAAGGCATGCACGGGGAAATAGCTTACATCTTAGAAAAAAGATCAACCCGCATCATTTGGCAGCCGTGTGTCAAGCCACTATTGCATCCCTCCTACTTTGGTGGGGAGTGTCCTGTTATGTGGACTTTGAACAAGCCCAAACCTTCATCGGAAAGAGGTGAAGAATTGCCAACCACTTCTCCCAGGCAGCTTGAGATGCGCAGCAGCAGCTCTCCGACTTGTAAGCTATTGGGGCATTTTCCTAGCACCTTGATGCTGTTTTCAACCCTGAAAGGCAGCCAAAGTAGAAGCTGGAGAGCGAAAAGGCAGGAAGAAACCCAGAGCATGAGGGGTTTCAGATGAAAGATGAGGATGGCAAAGGACAGAATTGTTCTAGTCAGCTGATAAAGCCAAATGGACCGCTTATCTGAGTTCTGCACTGTTGTCTTAGGTGTTGTTTCATAATATCATTTTCAGTTCAAGGTCTGCACTTTTGAGCAACTCTGGAGATCTAGCTCCTAGACACACTTGCAGCTTTTATCGTAGCCTGAGGCTACACGATCTGATTACTGCTCGCAAAATGGCACTTTAAGTGGCATGTGAGAATCCTATGTGCAGAATATAACTATCATCATTACTTTTCTAAGGGGGCTGTCACAGCAGCCCAGTGGCAGGGCAGAAAGAAGGGGATGCTGCTTGGTTTTCTGCAGAAAATACCCCTGACTTTCTGTATTGCTCAGATGAAATTGCATGGTGAGTGAGGGCTGGGAAAGTGGAGGTAGTTGCAAACTTTGAGTTATGCTTTCAGAGCCATTGGTATGTTCGAGTACCTTTCCAAACAGGAACTTCTGTTGTATTTCCCCCATGCTTCTACCTTCTGGGAGATCCATATTTTTGCATGTTTCCCTTCTACACCAGGAACAGTGGGTTTGATTGATACTGCATTGCCTTACTTAGCTTTTAGGTTATGCTTGAAGTTGTTCCACAGCATTATATTTGCTGCTGTCATGGCTTTCATCGGTGACATGGCCAGACACTGGAGTACATTTCTTCATGATGCTTTGAAACTTCTGCTGTGCTCTCGTTGTACATAGCCATGTGCACACACATGTGCCTCTCTGGTGAGCCAGGGTTTCTGCACACTGGCCAGTGCAGTGACAGGAGGGCTGGAAGCTAGCTGGCATTGGTAGCAGTCAGAGGTGAGAGGGAACGGAGCTGCTGCAGGAACTGTAGCGTGGTAGAAAGATCAGGAGGCTGCTGTGGCTACAGTCTGAGCTTGCTTTCCTTGAAGCTGACACAAGATTTTCCAATGAGGCTGTGCCTGACCAGGAGCTTAAAGGCTTTCTTATCTGCAGAGTGTGACACAGGCCAGTGGCAGCCCATAATTAATAATGATACTAACCCTCCTTATGCAACTAAGAGATGTCTGACAGCGTTAGTAGGTAGTTGCTCAACAACAACGGATGTTACAACTAACCAGCTGAGACCAATTATGAAAGCCTCGCTAATGCTAGCAATCACTTGCCTGTTCACATCATTGGACTGAAGTTGAAGAGATGAGTGACTGCTCCGCAATGTGTGGGCAGGCGGCTGGCGGTCAGGTGGTGCATGATACTGAGCTGAAGCACAGCCATCATATTCAGCATGGGGTGTCTTGTGTTCTGGGATACGTTTACTGGGCACCAGTGAGCTGTGCTGCCCTATGTCAGCATTGTCTGTAGCTCATGCTCGCAGATCTGGGGTGAGGAGCCCCCCCCAAGACTGCACCACCATCCACCTCCCCACCCTGCAGCCTCTCCCACCCTCTCATTGCTTCAGCAGCACCATTATAGGCCCAGTACCTACTTAGCTGCTCACTAGGGTTAGGGAAAGGAGGGGGAGTGGGGGATCCTACTTAAGGCTTCCTCATGAATTTTTAGTCACTACATGAAGATTTCAAGAGTGTGCAAATAAACATAAAATGAAGCGAAAGACTAAGTGGCACTACACAGAAGGAAGAAAACAACACTGAATCGTTGTCCAAAAGGTGTAGCCATTAGAGAATAATAGTTTTTGTGTGCAGTGCAGCTGGGGCCGCAGTTGCAGAATGAAGGTCCTCGGTGGCCTGTGCGATTGCTCTGTTTGTTTAATGTGTTAAACAAAGAGCTGAAAAGAAGACAGGGGCCTCGCAGATACTTGCAGTGCTCCTCTCTCAGTTCCTGTGTCTGGGTCCTCTCTCACTGCATGCGTGTCTTCATGCTCCAAATGCAACTAATCACAGCTACATGTTCTTGGATGCCTTCCGTTGCGTATCCCTTGTCTCTGCGCCTGGGCACTCCCTTGTTGTTGAATTGCTATTTATGTAATTTAGAAAGTGCGACAAATAACATAAAGTCAAACAGTTACTATTTTATCATCTGTTTTTGTAATTCTCTAACCTTCAGAATGAGCTTGGGGTAATGACATTATTCCCACCCTGACCTCAGTCTTTCTGTATCCATTTAGCAAATACTTCAGCTTGCTCTGTTTGTAATGGGTGAGAATCAATGTGGCTTTTAAAAATTGGATTCTCTCTGCCTGCGCAAACAAAATCAATGGTGTTATTGAGCATGTGCAGTGCTGTGTGAACGGGAATGAGCCAGCAGGGTTTGTTGCCTCAGCGAGGCAGGGGCAAAGCCTGTAACTCATACAAGGAGGTTCACTCTTTATTTTTCTGTCATTTTCATCAGGGCTGATAAGCAGCTTGGTTCTGTTTAGAAAGTAGGGCCTAAGGAGCACTTTTCATCAGGTTACTAAGGATTTTAAGGTGGTCAGCATGAGGCTGTAAAAATGTGCTAAAACCAGACCAGTGTGTTAGTAGTGAGTTTTGAAGATCACAGTAGTAAAATGAGGTTTAATCTGAACTGTGCTTTAGTACAATATAACTTTACAATTGGGTTTGCCCCATCTTGGAGGGCACTCCCACTGGTCAGAGACTGTTGCTCTCAGAAGCGAGTTTCAGAGAGGACTATAGCAGTAAGGATATGTTTGCTTCATTCAATCTAAGCATTTGTATTCAAACAAATGTGATGGGGAATTTAAGTATCCGTGTGTATCTTTCATGGGGCAATAACTTTACTAATGTTGAGCTGTCATAGGAAATTTGACTGGAAGGATAGGTCATGGTCTTGGGAGATGAAGGGAAGGGCAGATTACAGGTGGGTGGTGTTGCTCTCTTTTGTTTGGGTTTGTTTGTTTTTTTTAAATTGTTCTGGGATCACCTACAGTTTTAACAGGATTTTATTGTGTGGTAGGAGAGGAATGGGCACTTCCAGAACGTTCTCTTGGAGACATCAGTGTCATCCGTAAGCACCAGTTCAGAAAGCTGTGGTGGATGTTTTGCATGACTGTATGAAATGGTAATATGAAGGATATTTTCAGTTAAAAATTAGCTGTGAAGCCTGTATCGTGATCCACAAAAAGCTTGAAGAGCCTACCAGCTACCACCTTAAGCTTAAGTTGGAGGGACAAACAGTGTACATGACAAGTAAGATGAAAATTCGTTCTTTCTCAAGTTTTGACTTCTGTATGCTGTGTACCCCAAGCAGCTTGTATATTTGGCAGTACTACCAACTCTACTATATAGGACACCTGCAGTCTTTCAGCTGCAGCTAGTTTCAGATACCACTGATATGGTGACTTTAGTTGTATGTGAAAGCCCTCAGAACCTTTTATAAACCTACAGAGCCATTCAGTTGTTTCACATACATGCACGTGCGAATGCTTGTTTTGAGCAGTGCTTTGTTAGAAGCACAGCAAGTACAGTGTTTTAAGTGAGCAGAAATTCCTGGCCATGCAATGGAAGGGATTTTCTAATGTTTCTGCTGGCTGAGGAGCTTTAGGTCCTGAGAGGGAAGGGATGGCAAGAAGGAATCTTTTCTTCAGTGGCTGTACCAGCCGAAGATGTGCTTATTCAGTGCCCTGTATTTTCATTGCTAAGTGGAGTTCCTTTTGAAATCCTGTCAGCTCTGAGGATGGAGTACTGATGAGTGGAAAGGAAGAGTTCTGTTTACGGTGGTTTTATGTCTCCATAGCCAAGAGGAAAACATGAGTTGGCATTTGGTTCCTGACAGCAGCTTCTGCTGGGGTGCCAATCCTGGGATTTGGTGTATGACTTTCCAGTGAAATCCTCCAAGTTTGCTTTTCCTGACCCACTCAAGATTTCTTGATTCCTCAGTGCTGTAAATCCCCATTGTCCCTGGATTTCACTTAGAAACATGCCCACAGCATTTACAACAAGCAAAAAAACTAACGTTCTCCTGCTGTCTGTGGTTTGAGTAAGGATTTCTTTATGTCCATCATTTAATCATGTGATAGTGACTGGCTTGGACAAATGAGACAGTTTCAGTATCCTGCATTCAGGATAGCTTATCCATGCGTACATTATGAAGTATGTAGAGTAGCTATAAATGATGCAGGAATCATTTCTCAGCACAGGGCTTGGTACATGTATGTGTACTGGTAGGTACCCTTTTTCATTGTGCAGACACAGTTTTAGCCATGCAAGAAGTTTATGATCATCAAATATCTTTTAGAAGAAGCTAAAAATGTGTTTTTATTGGCTTCTTTTCTTGCTACAGACAACAAAGGTCCTAGTTAATTGTTTTCAAATGTTGGCAGCAGTAGGGTTTTCTGCAACTTGCAAATCAGTGCAGGCAGCTTCCTTTGGCTGAAATGTGTTCAGCAAAGGGTCCAGTCAAATACCAGTTCATTAACCACTTTATTTCCACATGGAATATAATTTTTAATTAATACAATATTTTTGGGGTTGTTTTTTTGGTATGTTCTGGTAATTAGAGCTCTGTGAAAAAATCAATGTTATGTAGCATGTGCCAGGACAGGCTTTTTTGTTTTGCTTTATGAAGTCCCCAGCATGGGTAGGTCAGTTTTTTTGTGGAGAAGCCTCTGTGAACCTTGAAGGCAGGAAACTTCTCATGCCACTTTGATCCAGCTCTTCACTTTGCTGTCAGCAGTGTGCTCTACTGGGAGGGCTGGACCTTTGCAGTGTTCTGTGGGACCTGGGCAGAGACTTCAAACGTCCAAACAGAAGTTCCCTCCCAGGGGCTCCTGTTGTCCCTGCTTCCCCTGCATGCTGCCATGGGAATGGGTAAAAAACGTTGGTCAGACTGCAGGGAAGAAAAATAACAACAAAACCTTCTTTATTTTAGGGTTGGAATTTTTTTTTTTTTTAGGTGTTAGGGTTGATACTGTGAAGATTTGGGTTGGGCCTTGACGATTAGAAACTTAATTAAAATGGAAAGCTAATATTCTTCACTGAATCCACAGCTGAGAAATAATAACAACAATAATCAAGTATTGACTGAAAAAGCCATCAAATAACATGGTATCTGGACTTCCCTGACTTGTTTTGATGTGAATAAGTGTTATAACTTAGGGCTAATCAGAACATGGTTTCCCTCCACAATTCCACTTCTCTAAATGTTTAGTATAAAAATCGCAACTCTTTTCCTATTCTAATTGAAAACCTGCCACTGTTATATTTTGGTGCTAGTCATTTTTGGTTGTTGAAAGATCAGTCCAATTTTACTTTGCTTTTTTTTTTCTAAAAAGAAACCCCAAAGCAAATCAAAACTCTGTCCCTTTACTACTATCCCCTTACTACCCTCCAGGCTTTATGCATAAACATTCTTCCTTCTTTTTTATTTTATTTTTTCACAGTGGAATAAAAATAATAAGCTGCAATCCAAAATAGAATTGTTGGTCTTCAAATTTTCAAGGTGGTAAGGGAAAATCCATCACACGCTGAGTTTTAAAAATCAGCCAGCGTGATTTACACTGAACCTTTTTTGAGGAGAGAACTGGATTGTAGCCTTTAGGAACTGTGTTTACTGTAAGAGAAACTGAATTTGTACCAAGTAAAGGGTGTGGGAAGCACTGTCTCGGTACCACTGTGATGACTGCAAAGCAAAATTTTAGAACAGCAAAAAAATAAAGCATAGCCAAACCAGGGATTTTCCACCGTGTGGATAAATTACTGGAAATGTCTGAAATCCATTTGTTCTGGGAAGGTGCTCTGCACAGTCATTTCTTCTCTCTGGCAATCTAGTGAAGGGTTAAAATTTTGAGTAAGAATTGATTCACGGAGAAGACCGCTGCCACAATGCTAAAGACTCATTTATTGGGAGAGCGCTACACTGCTTACTGTAATTGCAAGAAAATTAAAAGAAAGCAAATTAGCTGGGAGCTTTTCAGAACTCTTCCTCCTTTTGCTGACGTTAATGAGATTTTCCCCATACCAAAGCAGAGTTAATAACTTCCGCAGAGTGGCTTCTGTAAGCCATTGCTTATAAAATGAAACAAACCTGGGGTGACAGCGAGGGGGGGATGCAGAGAGGGAAGGGTATGGAGGACAAGGGGTGGGGAGGAAGAGGATGATGCTTAGGATAGTTTATATTATGGTCTTCTACATCTACATGAAAAGTAGCTCCATGCTGAGGTGTGTGCTTATGATCTGCATGCAGATTGCCTGCTGCCACCCATGCCGCTTCTCTGGCAAAGAGCTGCTTTTCCCGGCTTATATTCTGTGGTGGCTTTTAATGGGATGATTTCAGCAAGTGGAAAGTTTATGTAGTAAAGGTAAAAATGTCACAAGCTGTTCTTAGGGCTGTATTTATAGCCAAGGCATTTCCAGGAAGGTGAATTTCCTAAACTGGGGTGGAGGTTGGGGCAGAAGGGAAGGGCTTGATCAGGATCAGCTTCCTTGACAGGAATTCCTGTCTTAAGCAAGAATCTGCTGCTTTCCAAGAAACTGGGCTTTTCCACAGCTAGCAGAAAGGATGTTTCAGAGGCAGGGAAGGAGAAGAGTGAAATTATCCGTGCATTTGGAGGCCCCTCTGTGGGGAAATGCTGAGTTGCAAGTGAGTTGCGTTGCAGGGGAAGGCTTTCAGCAGAGCAGGACCCCCATTTGGTTCCTCCATCTGCCCCAGGAGAGAGGTGGACAACAGGGCTATGATGAGCATAGTCCATTTGGAAGTGAGAAAAGGAGGAGTTGGGATATCACAGTGCTGCTGGGATGAGGGGGATGAATAACAGCAATGAGGCTGTAGCTCTTCCTTGCTTCGGATGCAGTACTTTCCTGTGAGGGGATGGAAAAATGCCTTTGTTTTTCTGAAAGCTTGTGGATGCAAATGTTTGTTTACTGTGGGCATCTCTATAGCTATGCACACACAAACCCAATGTATGCATACACAAGTGCATATTGAGTGGGAGTAATATTTTGTAATTTCTAAGGCACTCCTACATGAAGAGATGTGGGTGCCTAAGAAAACATAGCTGAAAGCAAAATCAACATGACCTAGTAAACAACAGCTATCTAGCACATGTGTGCCTACTGTAAAGCAGATCCTGCCTGTGCGGGCTGTGTGTGCTTCTCTGGACAGTGAGAAGTTCGCATCATTTGAACTGAGAGCTCTCTCTAAGATTTTACTTAAGTCAGATAATTATTGTGTGAATTTTCTTTTACATTTAATACCCTACTGTCTGGGTATAGAAGTGACACCCAAAAGCTACAATGTCTGCTTTGCGGGAAATGGCACCTGCTTGGTGCAGTAAAAGTAGAGCTGGTTTTTGTCTGTTGCTGCTTGGCACAGGCACCTTCCTGGTGCTGACCTGTGAGTGACAGCATGATTTGCAAGTTATTAAAAGTTTAGGAGGATTCAGAACATCCTATTCCAACGGTTTCTAAATATTTCATGCCTGTCATCTAAAGCAGTTTCAGTGCTTCAAAACAGCAGGAGAAAAAAATTATGCATTGTATATTTATAATACATGATTGTTGATCTCTGCTGACATTTATCTTTACTCTAGAGAAGAGACCGGATAACTCGCTTGTGGCAAGGAAAGTAAATGTCATAACCAGCATAGCCTGTTACAGATGTATATTAACCCTTTCGATTAATTTTCTTATCACTTTAATGGGCTTAACAAGGGGTTGTTTGATGCACCAGGCCCATGCTTTTGTCCTCTCCTGTGAAGGGATGTGCAGTGAAACTTGCGCTGCTCCAAGCATGGACACAGAGATGTGAACTATAACGTGATTCTCGGTGGGTGACAGTGGAGAACAAGCCGCCTGTGCAGCAGCCCAGGAGATAGTGGCTGTGTGTGCCCTAGCAAGCAGTGTGGCCTGGTGGGAGCTGGGTGGTGGAGTAAATCGTTTGGTACCAAGGACCTGACAGCCACGTTTGGAGCATTTTAGGGAGTGGCTGTTTTGGATTAGATCTTGCTCAGAGGGTGAATGCCTGTTCATGCTCTGTGAGATCACTCTGTAATGGGAGCACAGAACAAGTGGGAGCATCCAAGGGGTCCTTGAAAGGACCCAAATGAAACAGTGGAGTGGATGCACTCAGTATGGTTAGTTCCTTACATTTTCATTGAGTTTTATAATGCTTTCCCCCCACTCCCACATAACTACCTACCTGGAAGAATCTGATATTTAACTTAAAAAAATATAGGGGAGACATTTCTAGACCTCAGTGTTCTTGCAAGAAAGAGTTTGAAAACAAGCTTGATTTAAGACAGACTGAAAACATTCTTTAAAAAAAGAGAAAAAAATTTATCTTGGAGGTTGGCAGGTAACTTTTTAGGTTATTCTTTCCCATGAGAAAACCTGCAGGAGCAGCTTGAGTGGGAGAAGAATACCTCTGTGGCTCTGCATGGTAGTGAAGTCAGAGGAACTGCTTCTGTCTTGATTTAAATCCTCACATTTCCAGTGCAACAGCTGTGGAGTTATTTGTGGTTCAGGTTCACTGCAGTGACAGCTCTTGGAAAATCTGCTTCCAGATTTTCCCCAAATTCTGTCAAGGAGCTGCCAAGGAAGTCTATGCTACATTATTGGGGGTTTTTTTTACACTTTTCTAATTTTTACAGGCCCAGCCTGTACTTTCGTCTCTGGGGCCAGTGCTCTTGCTATACCTCTTGCTTCGATCAGCCCCTGGGGCATCCCCCCAACCCCCCCAAAAAGGGGTATGGGGTGGTTGGTATTCCTGCAAGCCCCTGTGGAGAGCTGCCTAGATGGACATCCTTTCTCTGTGCATAACCACCTGGAGTCTTTCAGCCCCTTGAAATCCTCAGCACCCTATAGGGGAAGAAATTGGGAAGAACCAGGTGGAGGGTGATGGCCACTGTGTCAGGAACCTTTTGTGGTGGGCACCCAGGTGAAGCCATGGAGCAGGAGGGAGGCATTGGGTCATTCCTGTTCTGATCTTTCCCTCAAATGTCCTTGTTTTCAAGCACTGAGAACCAAACCCTCTACTGTCTCCCTGCACCGCATGCTCACCCCGGCACTTGCTGCTTCTCTCAGAAAAGTGTTTGTAGTAAGAGAGTGTTGAAGAGATCAAAGCAATAAACCACAGAATGCACCTGTACTCAGGAGGGCCAGCAAGTGCAAAACCACCCCATGGTTGGCAAGCTAGTTGGGAAGGAGGGATTTGGATGAATGCGGTGTTATTTCATCTGTGGGCTGGCCATGCCAGGCAACACATGGATAAAAAATGAGAAAAACAGTGTAGTGGCTTTGAGGAGTCTCTTTGCTGTATGGAGAGCTGCAGCTAGCCAGTAGAAAGCCTGGAGAGGGAGAGGCTGAATTATCTTCACTTGGTGAAGATGTAGAAGACATTACCAATGAGTTAATAAACACAGAAAAATCCCACTAGTCCCTGAAGAATGACAGGTTACTAGAATCGTCAGTGCTCTGCTGGAGATGAGTTTGCCCTAAATAAAATGAATCCACAATCTGCATGTAAAGAAAATGTTAGGTTTGACACTTCTTAAGGAATTCTCCTCCAGTTGGACAGTTGGATGCTTACCTCTTTTTTTTTTTTCTTTTCCCCTTTCTTCTCCTATTCCCCCAGTACTTTGAAAATGGGGATTTCCACACCTAAGATTTGAGTCTGTTTTGTACCTTTCTTACACTCTCTGTAGGAGTAAAAGATCAACACCTGCCTCCTGAGATGACGTCTAGAAAACTGTATGTCACAGCCAAGTTTTTTTAAGTATATCCACATACAGTTTTGAAAGGATGCTTGTACTTCAGGCTCAAAAACCATCCCACCTTCTAACTGCCTGTCTAGTTCTCTGTCTT